>NC_135340.1:53750237-54375237 GCF_023851605.1 Tamandua tetradactyla
CCTTATTGTTGCTTTATATTTTTGCTGTTGGATTTTTCAGTTACTACTTACTGACACTTTGGAGAAAACATTGCTTTCTTAATCTGTACCTTTGAAGGCTTTATGACATAGAGAACAGCATTCCATGAACTGATTTTCCTATAATAGTGGTTTGACCTAAAATGGAAGTCTGTGTTTTCCAGAACCTGTCCTACTATTCAGCTTGGGTCTTAGATGGCACATCATCTCTGCCAGGATAGGTGTCATTTTTAATCATCTCTGCCATCCTCATGTCAAGTGTGGGAGTTTGGTAGTGAAGTTGTCAGTATGCATGTTGGTGGTGACCGAGCTTGTGGGGGAGCAGCTTCACAACACGTTGACACAAATTTTGCTCAGCAGCTTGTGTTCTTAAACATATCAGGGCAACAAACTTGTCTGTAATAATTGTTAACGTAATTGTTGTTCATGAGACTGTTACTGATTATAACACAAGTCAAAACTTTCCATAATTCAAAGCAGCTCTTTCCTCCTGGAGACCACCACCTGAATTGTAAACATAATGCTTACAATAATGTTTCCCAGGACCAGCAAAGTAAATTTGTCCATCTTATGACCGTTCCTGCTCCCATCCCTCTCTTTGCTTGGAGCAGCTAATGACTTTGTCCCCATTCCCAGAAGTCTCCTTCCCAAGCTTCTGGTTTACTCAGAGGTCTAAAGATCTTTTACCATTCAGAGTGTGCTGTCAGCTAGCATCATTGGGTAGGAAAGCACCTGAGCGGTCCATGGTCATCAGTGAGTGCTGACTTTGGGCCAGGCCTGTGCTGGCATTTCCCAGAGGACCACAAGTTGCACTCAGGTGGTGACAGCCTTGTGAAAAGGTTTAGTGGTCAAATATGGTGGGGAAATTCAGACTTTAAACAGAATTTAAAAGAATACTGCAAGGTTTTATTCCGGTATGTTACCAGGTCTTGTGAATCTAGAATGCAAGGTAGAAGGAAGGGAACAGGAACTGTTCTTCTAAACTTATTTGACAACATAATCTCTTTATCACAGAACTGAGGTTTCTCTGAGTCTACTCTAGATAAGTTTCTAAGAGGCTCAAACCAGCTTCTAAACCAGCTTTGCTCTTTTACCTCTCTCCTGCAAGTAAACATCACACATATACTAAAAGTTTCTATCTACTTCTAATTTCTATATATTTTTCAAGGTATTCATAAAGAAATTGTGATGCTTGAAACACCTATAAATATAACCCTGCTGAACTGTGTACCAGAGGAGAAACGTTTGGATGAGATTTGGAACATCCACGAACATCACTTGGTTGAACAGCATACCACAGGGTAGAAAATTTCATCTTCTATCCTTCTATGCCTATGTTCCTGCCAGGGCATGTAACACAGTGGTTAAGAGCGCGGGGTTGAGAGTCAGGCAGACATGTATTACGTATTCAAATCCTTACTTCATTACCATCTGTACGACATTGGGCAAATTGCTTCACTTCTCTCAGTCTCAGTTCTGGATCTGTAGAATGATGTTTGTTTAGAGAGTTAGATGAAGCAACATAGGTAATGTTCTATTAATCACAGCCATTATATATATAATCACAGCCATTGTATAAAGTTTTTACCATCACCATGATAAAGTCTGGCCATGTGAACTAACCGGTAGAATGAATCACTGCTTGGTGATTTTAGGGGCATCATAAAGTCTCTCTGTCCCCTGCTTTGATATAGAGTCTTAAAAGTTCGCAAGAAAATAAAAATGACTAGAGAAACATCAACCTAAGGACTTGTAGTGAACAACAAATATACACTTACTCGTAGAACTAAGACCAAGCGGGAATGAAAAGAGAGAAAATACAGAGCGCAAAGGCCAAATGCTCAAGCAACGTAACTATAGCATAACTATAGAAAGCGGATGGACAATGGGGAAAGCATATGCGAAAAAGAAAACAAAACAGTAAACTGCTCTCAGCAGTTACACTGATGGTGGTAGTACTGCTGTTATTCTGAGACTATTAAGTATATGACATGAGATAAATAGATGATTAATAATTTGATATTCTAATTTCATCATGCCCTATATCCTTAAGAACCAGACTTCTTGAGGTGGAAGAAAGCAAAGACCACGTGTAAAACAGAAAAGTTCAAGTGAATACTTGAGTCTGGTCCTGATACCATGGGCTCGACCACGCCTTCTTGACCAAAAGTGGGAAAAGAAGTGTAACATAATAAGGCATCAGTGGTTAAGAGAGTGGAAATAGAATCAAGAGGCTTTTCTGGAGGTTACTCTTATGCAAACTTCACCTAGACATTGCTAATTCCTATGGTTTGCCAAACCCAACCAACATTGTTACTGTTAACTCTTGAGAACACCTAGGGCTCTCACTGAGACTCTATAAAAGTTTCATGCGCTCAGTTTATTTTCCTGAAACTGTAACTTCCAGACAGTTTCTGGGCCAGATAAATCCTCAAACCCAGAGGGACCAGCCTCTCCAAGATTATCAACTAATTACATTCCCCTATCCCTTATGGACAACGCCTCTTATCAACATGAAGAAGTTAGAACGGGCATTGCCCAAAGATCCCTATAGACTGGGAGAAGGATCAAAGGAGAAGGAGGAATCATAACAGAGAAAACAGGATTTAACAAATGAATATGACTGCTGAATCACTAGAGTGATATTTCTTTTAGCCTCCAGTGTTTTGGAGCATCTAGAAGGAAAAAATCTGAAATAATGAAATGATAATCCATAACAAACTTTGAAATCTGCTCAGTAACTACTTGTTAAAATGTACTTTGAAAATTATTGTTTGTTCTTTCTTTTCTTTGTATATATGTTATATTTCACAATTAAAAAAAAAACTTAAAAAATAAACCCTGTGGTCCTGAATTTGAATTAGAAGAATCGGTAGGCATTCATGAAACATTTTACACCATCTATCTACCTATCCATCCATATCTATCTGTCCATCTAATCTAGCTCTCCATCCTACAGCTATGTCAACTGAAGAGGCCCAGAGACAGTGACAAACCCAGTTGCAATGAGTATCTTCAGCAACCAGACTGCAGTCTTGAAATACCATTTCCCACTAAAAGAAACCAGAGTTTCTTGGGAAAACGACTGACTCCAGGTCTGGGCCAGGAACTGTACAAGATGTGCCTGGACATCTTGTTTTACTGGACACTAAGGGGCTCACCAGACAACTTGGGCTGTGTCAAAGTATGATTTCTAAATGTTGGGTTAGTTTCTTTTTTTTTCTTTTTTTCCGTTAATTAATTAAAAAAAAATTGCTTGTAAAAAAAAAAAGATACTACTATGAAAAATTTTATGCTGATTAATTTAAACAACTAGATGAAATGGACAAATTCTTGAAAAAAAATGTCTTGGCAAGGCTGACTCAATAAGAAATGGTAAACTTGAATTGCACTATAACTGCTAAAGAAATCCAGTAGTTAAAAATCTTTCCACAAAGGAAACCTCACTTGAATTCTAATAGACCAATTTAAACTATCTCTTAAAAAAGGCACATTTCATTTTGAAATAATTTCAAACTTACAGGACAATACAAAAAAAAAAAAAAAAAAAAAGACTCAGGAGCCAATTTAACAAGGCTTCCGCCAACCAACGATGAGACACTTTTAACTTTAAAAAGGATCAGAATTTTACCTGATTAAAAACTACCAGATAGTCAAATCTATGAGTTCATACTATTTTAAAAATAGCCACCTTCAGAAAATATTCATTATCTTGAAAACTAGTAAATAAAAGAAAGAATAAAGCTTTATTTTGCCTCTCTAAATGAACTTTTACCTCTGCGTAACTGAATAGCAGATAAGGGGGAAGCACTTTTTAATAAAATACCCTAATGAATAAATATCACCATTTTGCAAACCCTCATGAATTACTGATCTGGGCATGTAGCAACAGCAGCTGGTAACACCACATAAACTGCGATAAGCAGATTTTATGTTCCTTCTCATGAGAGGACACATCACCACCTGTAGTCTGAAACCAGCTGTCAAACTGCAGGAAGTCTAGAGAACAGAGGAACACCTTGAACTATGGGTTAAGGTCCTGGGAGAGTATGGGGAGCAAAACCCTAAAACACCAAGGGAAGTAGCTAACACTCATCGAGTGCTACTGGATGCTGGGAGCTGTCCTTAGAGTTTGTCATGCATGGTCTCACCTCATCATCACAACAAGCCAGAGAGGCAAGTACTATTGTCATGCCTAATTTTATAGATGAGGAAAGCGAGGCACAGAGGGGTTTAGTATCATGCCTAATGTCATACTCCTAGCAAATGGATGAGCTGAGATTCAAACCCTGGCCATCTAGCACCACAATCTCCTTCCTTAAACACTAGGTTTTATTGCCACTCATAAAACCAATAAACTCAAAATAGGTATTTTTTTAAAAGCCAAAAGCATTAAAATGCTTTTTTTAAAAAAATAAAAGTCATAGAGTAATACTGGTAAGTGTGAGCATACACAGGCTCTTAAGATCGCAACTGCTATTTTAAAAGATGTATGTAATGCTAAAACCATGATTATTAGACTAGGAATAGAAAAGCTCAGTGGGGTCCTTCCCCTAAATCTGGTTTGACCCTAACCATCTACCACTTGCAATCCTTCAGAAAGTGGAGGTGGTGCTAGGATAGATTTTTGAGAGCATAGGTTCGGGAAAGAGTGTGTTGCAAGGACTTATTTTAAGGTCCTGTGTTGAGAGGGCAGTTGTGGAGATTGATGAAAAGATGTTAGAGGCAGCTTTGTGAAAGCAAGCGTGTGAAACTTACAGAGAGGGCAGCCAAAGCGGGGGAGCCATCCTACGTGCCCACGCTGCCACACCCCAGCCAGGCAAGCCGGCCACCCTGCCTGGCTCCCAACACTCAGCAGAACGCACTCTCATCTCTCACCCAGCCTCTCCCCTCCCCCTCCACACCTCAACACCCCCCCTCCCCCTCGCGCTCTCGGGCTCAGTTCTGAGCTAAAGCCACCGTGTGGGTTCCGTCCTCCTTGTAGAGGCTCCCCTAGCGCCCCCAGGAGGGTCTTCCCTACTCTCTTTCGGGCCCAACCTGGTTCAAAAAGCATCATTTACACCTGACGGTGAATTTAAATCTCGGAATTACCTCTCACCAGGCAATAGGTATTTGCATTTTATTTCTAAGCCCTGTTAGAGGGATTCCTGACTTGCACCCCGCCACGGGGGAGTTTTGTGATTGTGATTTGTAATTATTCCCACCTCTCTCCCAGACGGTCCCTCCTAACAGCTCTCAAAATTCACCCGGGGCAGGAAGCTGCTGCCTTCCCCTCCTAATCAGTGGTTCCGCCTGGAAACCGCCAGGTCTCGGGGCCCGGGTTCTCACCGGCGTCCTGCCTCCTCCTCCTCCTCCTCCTCCTCCAGGAGACGTCGATATTTATTAAACTGGATCCGTGGCGGGAACGAAGTATTTCCGCAGTTCTGGCGTCTTTCTTTAAGCCAAACCCACCAAGGAGCTCAGGCATGGGGAGAAAAACCAGATGTCTGCACAGAGATAACTGTCGCTGTCAAATAACTGGCCCGGGAAGCCCTTCCCTTTAACACGCGCAAGGCCCAGGAGCAACGCCGCCCCGAGAGCGCCCGAGGCCGCGGGCGTGGGTGAGCACTGCGCTCTCCTGCACCGCGCGTCCCTGTCGCGTGATCTGCCCTGGAAAGGCTCGCCTTCGTGGGCAGCAGTTTGAAAGTTTGAAACACTGTCTATTCTCCTGAGGTGTAGTTCGACTTTTCAGGATCTTCCTCTTTCCAGGTAAAAAGGATCAAACAGAAGGAGGGGTGTCAGCCCCTAAAATGGAGCCTCGGGATATCAGAAATCAAGCTTAGGAGATTTGGGGGGCACAGGTCAGAAGAATGGGCCGGTTCCTTCTCAGTATCAAGCGAATGTTGTCAATATCTTCAAATGGGTCAAGATGTTGGGAGTATTCAGATCCAAAATGACAAATAATCGCCTGCCTCTGACATTGGGTATCAGGGTTTTAGTGTATGGTTCAGTCCCCAAACCGCCCGGTTCACCTCACGGTTCTCATTTGCCCGTTGCCTGAATGCCCCCGCCGGTGTCTCTATAGCAGACCCTTCCTCTGGCTTTAAGGTGGCCCTGTGTTTCTCCAACGTGGTGTCCCCGGGCCCGGGTAGAGAGACTTGGTGCCGCTGCATTCTGATGCACGCATCCATCACTGCCATCAGGCTCTTCTCCTGTCACTTCCTGTTGTGGTGCATCATTGGGCTAAAATGCACCAATACCAGTAATTGTCTACCAGACTCTGCACACGTACAGATGGTGCTGTAATGGAGGCTTACAGGTGCACACCCAAAAGGAAGAAACTTGTCTTGTTGCTACTATAACATATGTAACAACACAAAGGTTGGGGATGGGGTACCGATTCTTTACATATATGGGTTTCCCACTGACAAAGAATGGCTTTCTTTCCACTGAGATATGGTACTTATTCTGTCACTCTAGTGAATCCTAATGCAGAGGTGTCAGCATCACAATTGCATGCTCTAACAGAATAATCTAGTTTCCAGAAAGAGCTGTTTATACTCCATTTCTTAACCTCTTGTTCATTCCTCAACTCTGAGCACTATTACTTCATAGAAACATCTCTCCCCAAGGTCCCCAGTGCCCTCCAACTCACCAGATCCAGTGGATATCTTTAGGTTTTGTTCTTGACTTCCCAGTAGCATTTGACCCTGTGGACCATCTTCCAGACAAGCCCCTCTCCTGGTGTTCCATCTCACCAGCTGGCCCCTCTGAGGGCTCACCTCCTGCATTCAGGCATTAAACGCTAGGTTCATCAAGGCCTTTCCTGGGCCCCTTTCTCTTCTTACTCTATGCTTTCTCCCCAGCCACCTCATTCAAATACCACATATGTCAATGATCTCAAATATATTGCTCTAACTCAGGCCCCTCTTTCTAAGTTATAGGTTCATATACCCAGCTGCTAATATCCATTTGGATATCTCAAAGGTAATGCCATCTCAATAAGCTCAAAACTCATGGTCTTTCCCAAAGGGAAAAAAAAAAAAAAAGAGGAGAGGAAGGGAAGGAAAGGGGGAAACAAAAGGGAGGGAAAGAAAGGTGAGGGGAGGGAAGGGAAGGGTAGAATAAAACAAACAAGTAGTCTTGCTTTCCAGGCCCATCCCTGTCACGATGTACATGACCACCATTCAGCCAGTTCACAGGCCACACACTTGGGAGTCTTGTTCAACATCTATTTCCCCCTTAAGTCCGGATTCCAGTCAGTCACCAATCCTGTCTATTTACCTCCAAAATTGCCTCTCCTTTCTGTCCACTTCTCACCCTCTCTACTCCATTTCCCTAGGGCCATAAGTGAGGTGATGGCTCACATCTTGTTCCTGAGCTTTGGCAGTAGCCGCCTTCCTATCTCCCTAAACCCAGTGCGCCCATTCTAATGTAACTCGGCTCATATCCTTCTGAAGCTTCCCTCGACTCTTAGGATCAAGACCCACATCTGCTGCAGAGCTACAGGGCTCTGCATGGTCCAGTCCTGTCCACCTCACCGGTCTCCTCTAGAACGCTCTTCCTCCAGACTCACAGAACTTTCAGTTCCTCAACTGCCCCCTGCTCCTTGCCTGTCACAGGGCCTCTTAATGCACTGTTCCCTCGGTCTGAAATGCTCTCCTTCCCCACCTCCACCCCACTTTGCCTGGCTAACTCCTACGCAGCCTTCAGATCTTCTCAATTGTTTTCCTCAGGGGAGCTCCCCTAACTTCCTACAGTAGATCAGATGACCTGTCATAAGCTGTCACAGTGAGATGTACCTCATCTTTAGGGCCCTCATGTCTGTTTGTGCTTATATATCTATCAGTGCAATGATTATGATTCAATCAGTGGCTATCTCCTCCACTAGCCACTGAGCTTCTTGGGGCCCAGACTGTGTCTAACCCTGCCTGCTGCTTTTATTCCCCCAGCTTAGTCATAGCGTCTTAGTAATTGAAGATACTGAAAATATTGAATTATCTAACCATAAAAGTGACTTTTAAATTTTACTTTATTAAAGTATTTTAATGAGTTTGTATTTATATTTTTCTTAAATGACCATAAGTGTATAGTTTCCCTACTCTCACCTCTTTTGGTATATGTTTTAGTCTTGGGTGGATCTACCAAAGGGAGGAAGTAGTGGGCCCCCAAAAAGTCAGAATCTAGAGTAAATACTGGTTTTGATGACCTGGATCTTATTTAAATCCTGAATGTACCAGGCAGTTACTATGCTTGTACTTTTCAGGGCTGCTGAAAATGTCCCTGGAGATACTTTCACTTCTTTCAATGGACCATGAGCCAAGGTGCACACACATACCCCTCAGTTTTGGACTTGTTCTAGGTTTTATCATCATGTTTTCATAACCTGGAGGTCAGTGAAGGGGATAAAAAATGTCGTGGCTTCTAATGACAAGCTCATAACACACTGAAGCCACTAGATAAGATCCCAGGACCTCAGGACATGAGCTCCACTGTGTTGATTCCACTAGCTTGCCATCAGCTGTAGCTGCCCGCACTGCCCTGCCTCTTTGACTTCTACCACTCTCTGGAGCTGCCATTTTCTTACTGTGCCACTATCACAGTCCTGGTGACATCCAGCAGCAGCCACTATCCTGGTCAACGTGTAGGAAAAGATGGTTACTCCTTTGTCACCAGGCTCAGCTCTCAAGGCTGGGTCAATCCCTGGACATCCTGACCTTGTGAGCAGGATACCATCTAGGTCTCCAGAATGGGTGTCTGGGTAACCCGATCCTCTCCTACCTTACGAGGAGCTCCTACCCACCCAGTTAGCTTCTCTCAGAAATTTGAGTCACATTTTTCTACCTTTCTTAGTTATGAGAGTTGACCTGGGAGTCCCCAGAGCCCAACCTTGAATCCCAAAATTCTCTCTGCTATTTCCCCAGGACACACAATGGGCCTTCATCTTTCATATATAATAGTTTCTTGATAGCCAGCTCTGTGATCCTAGCGCTTGAGGTGGCCTCAGCATAATCTTTGATGCCCTTGCCCCTCTGCCTGCTGAGAGACCCCCAACCCCCACACCCCATCAAGAGGTCCAGGCCTCCTTGACTCAAGACAGCCAGATCAGATCTCCCTGTGGTTTGCTCCCTGGTCACTGGGTTCCTCTCCTCTGTAGCTCTTACTGCAGTTTGTAATTCCAAATTTGATTCATATCTATATCCCCCTCTAGAAGGTAAGGTCTTTGAAGGCAGCGATTCTGTCTTTTTGCCCACCACTGTGTCCCCAGCACTCTGCACAACACCTGGTCCACCATAAAGGCCCAGAAAATATTTGTAGAATGAATGAATGAACGATGATTCGTTTCATTACGTTTCAATCTTTTGATAGCCTGTCTTCTTCAATAAGCCCATATCTTTATGGTGGAAAGTAAAACATTTTGGGGGGCAGCCATTAACCAGCGGGCATTGCATGTGTGAGCAACAATATTTCTTCTGTTGAGTTTGATACTCCAACCCCATATTTTATTAAAGCATTTCTTTCAGGGTAATAAAAAAAAAAACACTGTTACTGGCATGCGGGCAGTCAAGTCTGACTCTGGGGGAAGATGTCAAGTTAGGACACTGAGATAAGTGAGGATAGCTGTGCCAGGCAGGGAGGATGCTGCGAGGACACTCCAGCTCCTGCTTGGGGATATTCTACTTCCTCCCCTTCTGCTTTGAAGATTGGAGAGGACTTGTAGAAGGGCATGGACAGTCCCAGAACCGAGAGACAGGGATTCCCATAATCCCTGCTGTCATGTGGTGGCTCTTTGGACAGGTCTCAGAATGGGATTGCATGGTTTGCCTTCAAACATTTCTGTTTGAAGAAACATTTCTGGGTTTGCTTTGTGGTTTTTCAAGTCACCATGCCTATACTGTTGGAAGATGACAATCATGTTTCACACACACACAAACACACGTACACAAATACACAAATGACAGCAAACCTGCTGTGATGCAGAGGCATGAGGCTGGACTTGGTGTCAGAGCTGTCACCCAATTCAGTGCTTTTTGGTAAAAGTAACGCATCAAGAATGAACCCAATGAATAGTACAAATATAAGGATATTCTTTCATGAACTATAACAAATGTACGTCACTATTACAAGGTACTAATAAAAGGGTGGTATGTGGGGGAAAATACACCTAATGCAAACTATGGACTATAATTAATGGCAATATTTTAGTATTCTTTAAATATAAATAAATCTATAGAGACAGAATTAGATTGTTGGTTATATAGGGCTGGGGATGGATAGAGGGATTGAGAGGTGACTACTTAGGGGTATGGGGGTTTTCTTTTTGGAGTAATGAAAAAGTTCTAAAGTTGATCACGGTGATGACTGCACAATTCTGGAATTATACTAAAAGCCATTGATTGTACACCTTGGATGGATTGTATGGTGTGTGAATATATCTCAATAAAACTGCTTAAAACAAACAAACAATACCACCACCTCTACATTTATCTCCCTCTGAGATACTGCTTTTCACAGGCTTCCCAAATCAGAGCATAGAATTACACTGAATGCAGGAGGGACTCTGCCCTCTGTGGTCTGTACTCAACCTGGATTAATGAAGCATGCATTAACACCTGTGCTTACACTTCTTGCCCTATCACCCCAGCTATCTCAGGGGTGCTTTCACCTGCACGGCAGCAAACTTGCATAGCCTCAAAAGTCCAGTGATAGCAGGGTTTTAGACGGCCATGATCTTCACACACACACACACAGGCTTTCCTCTCACTATGCAGGAAGCTGTGGACTCAGCATCAATACCAGGCAAAAGCCATCTTCCACACTGTAATTCATTGTCATTTCAGAGTTTCCATTTCAAATCTTTGTTTAGAGAAGGCCTGAAAAGCAGCCAATTATGGGGTCTTGGAAAGGCTTTATTTAATTTTGAATGGATCAAGGACACCCTTTGAGAATCTAATAAAAGTTATAGACTTTTTCTCTCCCCATTAAAAAAATGCATGTATAATGATTTGCACATATTTTTAGGGGGTACTTGGACTCCCTGGAACTCATCCAGTCCCCTTTCTCAAAAATGCTTCAGTGACTCAATGACTTGTTGTGTTGTATGTATGGTTTTTGTGGTTGTTTGTTTTTGTTTTTGTTTTGTAAGGGGGGATTCTAGCTGTTCTAGCACTAAAAAGATGCTATGAACTTAAAGGGGAAAATAGCTAATAAAAGGCACATTCAAGTTCTTAAGAAAAAAACAGAAAAAAAACCCAAGTCAAATGTTGGAGGAAGCGTGGAACAGTGTGGAAAGATGGGAAGATTCCTGGGCTTCTCATCAAAGTAAGAACCATTCACTTTCACGGAGCACTTGCCATGTGCAGGCGCTGTGCTGAGTGGGCACCCTGCGTGCATTATCTCATTTAATCCCACAATCGCTTATGAAGGTTAGTATTATTATTGTTTTTCAGATAATGAAACCAAGTGTCAGAGTTTAAAAAAAAAAAAAGCACTGTGTGCCTGGGGTAATGCAGGTAGTGAATGTCAGATCCAGGATTTGGACCCAGGTCTGTTTTAGTCCACATCAAACCACTGAGCCCTGGGATGCGTCTGCTGCTGAGCAGGAGAGCTGGGTTTGAGCGCCAGCTCTCCCATTGCTGTGTGTCCTGGGGTAATGACTTCACTTCTGTAAAAATTTTACTATTTGTAAAATGCAAATAATACCTATGGCAGAGGGTTTCCGTGAGGATTAAATGAAATGATGTGGATGACAGAGGAGCTACCAGCCACGCGGGACTACTGAGCACGTGGAAGGCGCTTAGTCTGAGAGGAGATGTGCTGTAAGAGTGAAATATGGATTTTGAAGGCTTAGTATGAAAAAAAGAATATAAAATAGCTTGTTAGTAATTTTTATATTGAATATATGTTGAAATGATAATATTTTGGATATAATGAGCTAAATAGACCATATTATTAAAATTAACTTTGCCTGTTTCTTTTTACTTTTTTAATGTGGCTACTAGAAATTAAAAATTACTTATGTGACTCATATTTCTCCTGGACAGGACTGCTCTAGAGCACTATAAATATGATTTATTATTGTTATAGTAATTTCACTTAGAATTATAGTCCATTTCACCACTGAGGTCAGCACCTATGCAGAGGCTGACATAGAATGAGTCCCCGTTTTTCTATAAATGTGAGTTTTAATGAATAAAAGAGCTGTAGGTAGGGTTTAATCTTTTGAATCCATTCTTTCCGGTGTGTATGGGTTTTTATTTGTTTTGTTTTTGCTGTTTTTCAAATAAACAGGATCTTCCAAGTGGAGGGAAGTCTCTATTGCTTCCCTCTGGGAATTCAAGCCTATTCAAAGTATATAAATGGCAATTTAAAACATTCTGATCCAGGTTCTTTATTCATGTAATTCCTCAGAACACAAGAATCATCTCTTCATTTCATGTGATGGAAATAATCCCTTTCTTCTTCCATTGCTTTCCAAATGTCGCATATCCCTATTCATGATAATGTCTGAATCATTAAAATTGTTTCAAACCACTGCCTATGAAAGCATATTTATTTTCATGCATGCCTAAATTACATCTTGTTGCTTGACCCATCATTCCAAGCTAGATAACTGGATCCTGATTCTCTACTGAGCACCAAGTATCTGTTTCAGCTTTATGCTGGTCTACAAATTTCATTTTAGACCTTCTATTGTTCATTCAGGTTACTAAATGCTAAATAAGACATGGCCAAAGACGGAACACTCAACTAAATTATAATCTTAAAGACAGAGGGACCAAACTCATAGCCGAAATAGAGGGTTGATGTAAAATTCCATACTAAAACTATATGCCAGGGAAATGCAACTTATAATGAGAGGATTTTTGTGTTAGTTTGAGGAACATTAGCTACTATAACAAATAAACTCCAACATTTCAGAGGCATATGCAATAGAAGTTTATTTCTCCCTCACATAGCATCCCAGTGCAAATATTCTTAGTCAGTGTGTACCTTTCCTCTATCTGATGTTTCAGGTCCAGGTGATTCCTTCCATCATACGGCTCTGCTGTCTTCTGGGGCCTTCTCATCCTCTGTAACCAATCAGCAAAAAAAGAACTTGGGGGAGGTACCCAGATTTCTTGAACCTGATCTGAAAGTGGTACACATAACCTCTGTCCACACTCCATCAATGAGAATTGATCATACGGCCCAGCCTAGACATAAGGAAGGCTGAAAATATAGTTCTTGGATGGGCAGCCGCTTTCTAGCAATTCACTCTACCATGGAAGAAGAGTATGAAGTCTGGTAGACAGTTCTCCGTCTCTGCTACAACTTAGAAATAGAAATGATTTCCATAAAGATGAATAAAAAATATCTAGATGTAGATCATTTAAACAACCCAAACACATGGAGCCCAGAATGCAAATGAGGGTTTATAGTTCTGTGTAGCTTAATGTAATGACTGAATACATCCCAGAGTACGTTGACCAGATAATTAAAAAGTATTGGCAAAGTCCTCTGAGGGATGGGAGGAAAAATATGGAACTATTAAACTTTACCACCAGAGAAACCCCTGACACTGTTTCAAACATTATGGACTTCCAAGTCAATAGGCCAAGCCCTCAATCTTGAGGTTCACTCTTGTGAAGCATATTTATGTAGCAGAGAAGCTAAGCCTACCTATAGTTATGCCTAAGAGTTACTTCCAGAGGACTCTTTCCTTGCTCAGATGTGGCCTCTCTCTCTCTCTCTCTCTCTCCCTCTCTCTCTCTCTCTCTCTCTCTCTCTCTCTCTCTCTCTAAGTCAAACTCTGCAAGTAAAATCATTACCCTACTCCCTACATGGGACATGACATTTAGGGGTGAAAGTCTCCCTGGAAATATGGGATGTGACTCCCAGAGATGAGCCTGGCCCTGGCACCGTGGGATCAATGCCTTCCTAGCCAAAAAAGGGGAAAAGAACTGTAACAAAGAAAGGTATCAGTGGCTGAGAGAACTCAAATAGAGTAGAGAGGCTATTCCGGAGCTACTTTTATGCAAGCTTCAGCTAGATATTGCTATTTACCATGGTTTGCCAAACCTCAACCAAAACCATTCCTGCCAACCCTAAAGAACACCTAGGGCTCTATCTGAGATTCCACAAAGTTTCCATGCACTATGACTACTTTCCAGAAACCTACAACCTCCAGGTCAGTTCATACGCCAGAGAAGTCCTGAAACCTAGGGTCCGACTCTCCAGAACACCAAATATTTCCATCCCCCAACCCATATATTGACAATCCTTTCCAACATGAAAAAGTTAGAATAGGCATAGCCCAAATACCCCTAAAAATTGAGAGCAAGAGCTTAGGAGAAAGTACAGTTATAACAGAGAAGTTAGGATTTAACAAATTAGTATGACTGCTAAATCATTATATTGATATTTCTTTTAATCTCCAGTGTCTTGGAACAGCTAGAATGAAAAACCTAAAATTATGGAACTATGACCCGAAATCTGTTCTATAACTAATTGTTACAGTGTGCTTTGAAATTTATTGCTTTTTTTGTATATATGTTATTTTTCACAATAAAAAATGTAATAAATAAATAAAAATCTAGATGTATTTCCAGACTTCACCCAAGGCTACCCATCATCATTGCCTCCAAACACATTATATAACACTTAAAATGCATTGCATTAAATAAGAAGACTAAAAAACTGTAATCATTTATGTCTTATAGGAACAGTATACTGTTGCACCAAAGGCAATGGCTATAAAATTGTGCTCGCAAGATGGAAGGAGTTCCATACAAGGGGATGAAAAGCATAGTGGAAAGATGACCAGCATCTACCTCCATTCACTGTCAGGGGTTGAGATGTAAGGAGAGTCAAATCACTCAGTTAGAGGCAGGCTGTAGTCTGGGCTCCCCCTTTCCATTCTCTAAGTTGGTAAAGAAGTACACATGGAAAACGACATGTACACCAGGTTATTTGTTGCAAAATATTGGAAACAACCAAAATGTCCATAGATAAGAGAACTGATTAGTTATTTTATGGTTCATCAAGCTGTGGATTACTATCATGTTATCATGTAATTTTTTTTAAATGAGGAAGCTCCCTATGAGCTGCCATGGAAAGTTCTTCAAGCGTATGTTGAATTCTGAGTGTAAAAGAGGGGAGATTATTCCTATATGCTTATTAATAAAGAAACTCAAGGATCAGACCAAAGACAGTGGAAGAGAGGAGGTAGGAGGCAGTGGCTGAGAGAGAGGGTAGAAGGGAGTCTTTTGTGCAAATGTTTCAAATCTCTTCTAATCTTTGAACCTTGTTCATGTATTGCCTTTTCAGAAAATTAAATTAAGACATTAAGATTTCAGTGAACTTTAGTGGGATAATTATGGTCTTAGGAAAACGTAAATTTTCATGACTAGTGATATAATTGTATAGTACAGACCATCTTGTATGGCTCACTGACTGCTGCGTGTGCCTAAGTCCTGTCTTCCTGTGAAATCGCCAGCCCTTGCCACTTTGGGAGCCTCTGCAGAGCTTAACCTGCCTAACGCAACTCTGAGGACAGCTCTTTCATTGATTAGGCCTCTCGTACTTTCATCACTTTTCTCATGAGCCCTTCTGTGTTTCTGCTTCCTGGTTTCAAGTAAATCAAAACAGCACAAAAGGACAGGGTAGAAAGGCACATAGTTGCCAGGTAAATTGGGCCTCCTGAGAGTGTATCTTCAGGTTAATAAAAGGTACTTTCCATCTCATTGATGAAAATGTGTTTGCTTTCTATTCAGTCAATTACCCATTGTATGTTGGTTGGTATTTTCTGGTTCAAATGGCTGTCTGTATAAAATGCCAACATTTAAAAATCTATTTCCTTGCTAAACTAAAGGGGGAAAAAAATCTATTTTCCTCCACTCAAGGAGGACAACTCTATTGTTAGAATCTGCGAGTTGGTGTCTTTCGAGCCAAAGGATAATTCAACTGAGATGTTTGCTTTTACAAATGTGATCTCAATTCTCCATGTGAGTTGCTTTCTGAAAATCACTAAGTGGAGAAAAGAGAAAAAGAGGTAAGAGTCCAGCACGTGCTGTGCAGACCGCTGGGGCAGGCGGAGGCAGTGGTGCCCAGGTCCCAAACGCTCCGACAAGGCCAGAAGGGTCTCCTGGCCTCCACTCAGGGCGGCGGCGGTGGCCGAGGTGGCCGCTCCCCCCACCACTTCCTCCTCCCGCGCAGGATGCGCAGAGAATTGCCCTGGGAATAGCGCTCTAGCCTCTTGTTTCCTAGGAGACCCGGGGTGTAAAGGGCAGCCCTGATTCCGTGGGGAGTCTGGGCGAGCGGTGGGGCGCAGGGAGCCTGAGGGGCGCAGAGGGGAGCGGCGTGGGACAGCGCACGGGGTCCCGCCCCCAGGACACCGGGAGAGGGCGGCTCAAGCCTGGCTCCCCTGGGCAGCATCCTCTTCCCTCCATCTTACTGCCTTTTCTTTTCCCAGCCGCAGCTTCCTTTTTTTCTAATTTATTCCCAACTAGAGAGACTCGAGGACATGTGCGTGAGCAAGTTACTTTGGGGCCATTAACCCGGCTGGGCCTCACTTTCCCCTTTTGTACTATCTTAGTAGGGAACTAAACTCCTTTAGAATACTGTTTCGTCGTTTCTTAGAGTTAAGAAAACACTTCAAAGAAGGAGGAATAAAAAAAAAAAAAGAAAAGAAAACACTTCACCTATGTCGCATCAATTCCACTCCTAAGTATTTACCCAAAGAAAATGAAAATCTGTCTTCACTCAAACAATGACGTATAAATGTTCACAGCAGTTTTATTCATAATAGCCAAAGATCAGAAACAACCCAAATGCCCACAAGTAAACAGATGAACACATTGGGATGTATTCACACAATGGAATATTACTCAGCAATCAAAGAGATAAGCTGCTGATATATGCAACAGCATGAACCAACCTCAAAAGCATTACACGAAATGAAAGAAGACACAAGAGAGTAGACAGTGTATGATTCCATATATATGTATAGTGTTAAAATGGGCAACACTAATCTATGGCATTAGAGATCAGAATGGTGGTTTCTTTAGATGGTATTGACTAAGAAGGGGCAGAGGGAAGTTTTTGGGGTGACGGAAACGCTCTATATCTTGAGTGAGGTATGGTTGCATGGGTATATACATTTGTCAAAACTCAGAACTACATTTAAAATTTTGCATGTTTTCTTGTCTATAAATCAAACCTCAATTTTAAAAAATGTTGGAAAAAATATCTACCTCATAAGGTTGTAATTATGAAAGTAGTTCATATATGTAGGGTGTTTAGAGCAGTGTCCAGCATGTAGATATTACTATATAAGTATCTGTATAACATTTCTAGTATATATATGCAGTATTTATATAGTACTTATATATAGTCTTTATAATTAATTCAAATCTGTGACATGGTGAAAAAGACTTATGTTTTAAAATACAATAGTTAGGGCGGGCCACGGTGGCTCAGCAGGCAGAGTTCTGACCTGCCATACCAGACACCTGGGTTTGATTCCTGGTGCCTGTCCGTGCAAAAAACAAACAAAAACAAAAACAAAAAAAACCACAATAGGTAGAATTCTCCATACAGGGAATTCACAATGGGGAAGAAGGAATCACATCACCACCGTCCCAATCTCATAGGGGGTTGTGAGGATCAAATGGGGACATGTAGCTCAGCTATATTTGTATTTGATACAAAATAATACAAATGTAGATAGTTAAGTCATCCAATTTAATTTTCTGACATATCTGAGAAAAGCCCAAATACCATAGACGCTATTTCAAGTCTAAATACAATAGAAGCCCAGAATGATGCAAAGAAAATTCCACTTTCTCGTGATCTGGACACCATGTACACGATGGTTCCATGATGCGTGCTCCTGGATGCACCGGAAGACGTCACACCAGACGTGGGCTATTTAAACTGCCCCTCTGTGAGGCTGCTTGGGTCAGGGGAAAGGAAATGAGCCTTGTGGCTTGACTGAGTGTGCTTATTGGTTCTGCCACTTATTGCACTGGGCAATTTACTTAACTTTTAGAAGTCTCAGTTTTCTCGCTGGGAGAGCTGGATGAGAGAAGACGTGTGCTTCAGAAATAAAAATTATTGCTGTCCTCTGCAGAGTGTGAGTGCTGGTGATGAGAGGGTCTTTGTTGGCTGAGCAGGCTGTCTGGTGTGGTTTAGAGTGTGTGTTCCCAGGAGCAGTTTTGGAAAGGCAGGAACCAGCTGCTCTTCTCTGCTTGATGAAGGGAAGAGATGGAGAGGCCCAGACGAAGATCCTGGAAGGAGAGCTTGGGGCTGGGAAAGATTCAGAGGCTGTGCAGAGAAAGGATCAAGGAGGAACAGCCAAAAAGGAGAGTAAGTGAAGAGATGCCTACAGGAATGAAATGCTGCACCCTCTGCTGAGAAAATCCCCACTTTCCTTGGACTCCTCTATAAGCCTTTAATAAAACCTACTATGATTTACTAAGGCTGTTGTGTAAGTGGATTTTAGGAAAGGGGATGGGAGGTATTGCTGAGTCCTGCTTCAAGGGTGGCCTGTACCTTGCACAGTCTTGGGTTCAGGTTATATGTTTAATAAATGTCAGTTATTTTACATCATGTTACATGTATGTGCACATATTCTAGCAAAAGAACCTACCTCACTCCAGGCCCCGTGCTCAGGTCACAGGCGCCAGCACAAGTGTTTCTGTCACAACAAAGGCACCCTTCAGGTGCGCACCCTTGGCGGTGGGGAGATGAGTACTGTGGGACTCCATCCACTTCGGCCTCACCTGTGGGCAGGCAAAACCCTTCTCCTGTGGACACCGATTACTCCCTCCCACTCTCCGGGAGCTTCGCTTCGGCGCCGGCCGCCCGCGCTGGGGAGTGAGCAGCGAGCAGCCCCTCGGCGACCCGGCCCCGCCCGGCCCTGGCCTGAAGTCTCTCCCTGGCGTCTTCGCCCACGCCGCGCAGGTCCCGGGCCCGCCTCCCGGGCTCGGGCCGCAGTGGCCGGTACCCCAGGCCCGTGATGGACCCTGCACTCTCCGCTGCCCCGAGCGCCAGTGTGGGTCGGAGGCGTTCCTCGCTGCAGCCCCTCTCCTGGAGCCTCCAGTCTCAGAGGAACCGGCTCCCGGCCTCCCAGATGTGTAAGCCGAGGATTGCGCAGGGGCACGTCCTCTGGCCCAGCGGCCTCTCCCCAGGGGCCTCGTCGGGGTCAAGGTCTCGGGCTCTTTCCGCTCGCAGCGCCGCCCCCTGGCGCTGGGCCGGCGGGAGCGTGTCGGCGGCTCCAGCGCGCGTCTCGCGCAGCCGGTTCCTCCGCCGCCTACAGGGAGGCGTCAACAGGGGCGGAGGCTGCGGGCTGGGCCGCCACCCCGGCTCCGCGCTGGGCCCACCCGGTGTGCGGCTCGCCGTGACCCTGGGGCCTACGCTCTGCTTGGTCGGAACGGAATGTTTTAGACCGCAGGTTTCCGACAGCTCTCCCGATGTTGCATGGATTGGGACAGTCCTGTGCAAAACAGGTCATCACCTTAGTGCGCCCGGCTAGCGAGGCAGCTGCGGCGGGAGCCAAGCTTTCTTGCATGCGAGACCTAGGCAGACAGCTCTCCAAATCCACCACGGAGCGTCTTTAACCCCTCTCCCTGCCTTGTCACTCCCACCTCGGGCCCTGCCCCCCGCGCCCCCCCACTTCTATTTTAGCAATAGGTGTGAACTCGTCTAACGCGGACACCCCACCTTTTGAATGTCCGTCTGTAGAGGCCAGGGGAAGCCTGCCTACACGTGTTCTGAGCGAAATGTGAGGCCCTCTCCTTTTATTGGCAGACCTTAGTCTTTGTTCTCCTTCCTCTTCCTCCTCCTCTTCCTCACTATCCCCCTGTTTTCCCATGACCCAGTCTCCTCCCCTCCCTCCAGACTCTTCCCAACCCTGCCCCAGTCATTTGATTCTTATCACAGCTCAGGCTCAGCTTATCTGCTTCAGCTCTAGCCCCACTACTCAACTCTCATCCCCATTCCCATCCTTGTTTCCCAGTCTTCAAACACTGGTGGTTATCTCTGGCTCCCTATGGACTCCATCGCTGGAGTCCAGGACCTGGCAGGATCCTTTTCTCCTGTCCAGCAGGCCTGCTGGGATCCACAGAACAGATTACGTCTCCTGCTTCTTCTGTTCACAGGATTAGAGCCCCCTTTCTTCATCTCACCTGCCAGTTGAGGGTCCTGGGTTCTACCGGGACGGAGGCCATACCAGTCTTCATGGTGGAGGAGGAGAAGAGGAACTTGCCTCATCCTTCCCTTGGGCACATACAGGTCTGCTGTTCTCGCAGTTAAACATTCCCACCAGGAATTGGTGAAGAAAACAAGGGCTGGCTTAATCCTCAGAGTCTCAGCTGTTTCCTGAATTGATGGTGGCAACATAGCCAGCTTCTGAGCTCCTCCTGAGAAGAGTAGGGACTCTTCTGGGGAACCATCACCCTGTCCCCTGGTTTAGATAAATCCTACCCCTTCCATCAAGGTCCAAGCCGCACACAGCTCAGAGCTTAATTACAGCCTGTCTTTATGACTTGCCAGGGTTTCCTCATTCTGTCATTTGCTCTCTCCAGAATGAGACAGTGATGTCAGCTCTGTCCCACCACACTTTAGCCAGTCCCTTGCCAAGGGAGACTGGCCTCTCCTTTCCAGGGGACCTCGGGAGGTGTGCTGTGGATGACTGGGTGGCTGCCCAGGAAAGGGTGTGCGCGCAGGTCGCTCTTGTCCCACGAGCCCTCCACAGAGCTGTTCATGGCCAATCACTGAGGACGCGCTGCGCCCTACCACGGGGGAAAGGCAATAGTCCATCCTTTCAGGGATACACTTCAACAAAGGGTTTCCCATGTTTTAGGATTTCTTGCACCAGGAAAAATGCTGGGGAAGGGATCAACAAGGGGTGGCCAACTGTTTACTTTGCCAAGGAAATTGATTCAAAATAACTACCAACTACTGTCACCATCATTTCATTTATAAACAAACTTTTTGATTCAAACAATATGGGAATGATATTTCAGGATGAACAACAGACTTACGCTTTTTGTTTTTTACTTAAAAAAATAATTTTAAACTTACAGAATAGTTGCAAGGATAGCACAAAGAACTTTTATGTCCTCTTCACCCAGATTCACCAATATTAATATTTTTTCATATTTGATTTATCATTTGCTCTCTAGCCACACACACAGAGTCAGATAGAGAATAGTCTCTATATACATAAATTCTTACTGAACCATCTGAGAATAGATTATAGACATCATGCCTCTTCACCTGGGAATACTACAGTACTGTCATCAAAATCAGGAAATTTAATGCTGATGATACAATACTTTTATCTGGCTACATAAAGGCTAGTACAACCTCTGCCTGAGCAAAATATTTTCTTTGCTCCAAGATCTAGGCCAGAGTCATATTGCGTTTATTTGACCTGCCTCTTAAGTCTCCTTTAATCTAGAGCAGTTCTTCAGCCTTTCTTTATCTTTTGTGACATTGACATATTTTGAAAAGTGCAGGTCAGTTATTATGTAGGACGCCCCTCTGTTTGGGTTTCTCTGATGTTTCTTCATGATTATACTCTGTTATGCATTTTTGGCAAAAATACCACTCAGGAGACACATGACATTGGCTGTCCTGTTTTTGGAGATAACTTTGATCACTTGGTTAAAGTGGTGTCCACCCAGGTTTCTCCATCGTTAAGTTGCTTATTTTTCCCTTGGTAATTATTAAGTAATTTGTCAGATGAATGAATAATAGTCTTTTAAGTGAAATAAAATAGGCTTTTTGAAAAACTCACTGCATAGCCTTGAAGATGGTGAAAGAATCTTCAAGATCATCAGTGACCCCTGTAGTCTGGCTTTTGGAAACCCCTGCACAAGGATGCAAACAGATCATTCATTTGTTGCTGCCTGCCTCATCAGAATGGTAGAGTGAGAAGCTGCAGGGCCCTGTTTTCCCACAGAAGGGAGACCAACCCCCAAGAAATAACAGAAACATCTTTCTCAAAACTTCAGAAAACATTGAAGTAACAGGGCGAGCGCCAAATCAAGAAAAAGGCAACTTAAAAGTGGTAGGATCTTGCCCCTCCGCTAACAGCAGCTCTGCAGGGAGTCAGCCCCTGCTCCCAGTCCTGACTCCAGAGAGAGAAGAGAGTAACCCTCGTGGGCATACTGGGAGCATGTAAGTCTGGCCCAGTCTCTCCGAGGGACTGAACAGAAACGCATCCCAGGCTCTTCGTTGCAGGACTTGCCCTGCGTATGGAAGGGAAGCTCCCAGAGCTCTCCTACAGAACGTGGGGAAGAGCTGTGAAGTCGTGCTGCCTGCAAGAAGGGATTGCTGGCTGGAGTACATACAGTGCCCAGGGCTGTGAGGGATCTATTCTCTAGGGGAAAAGGGACATTCATATCCAAGTAAACAGGAGGATTCCTAGGGTCACAAGCTCATGCCCAAGATAAAGGATCAGGAAGGTTCCTATGCTTTGGCCTGGAGCCGTTCTCTAAACTATGGATTAGTGCTGGAGGAAAGCATTTGCACAGATCAATCTGCAAAGACTGGGAAAGGTGTGTTCTTTTTTGTTGTTATCTCCTGACATTCAAAAATGCTTTTGGTGGAGAAAAAGAGCTGAGAGGAAAACCTTTTGGGGAACCATCAGATGACTGAGCCCACAGGAGGGGTCACTTGGAGTTTCCAACCTTGGGGCAGAAGGGAACATGGAACATTAGGAAAGCAGATTATGGGACAGGGAAGGCATACCCATCAGTGAGGGCAATGCTGTTTTAGGATTAGCTCTGAGGTAGGGTTCAGGTGTCTTAATTTCTCTGGTCCCTCTTTGGGGAAGACTAACAACCTCTCCTATAGAGACATGGTCATGTCATCTCTTAGTGACAGGATCCACAGACAGGAGGAACAGGCCAGGGATATACCAGACAAAGACTTTTTAAAAAATGGTCCTAAATATGCTCAAAGGGAAACCATGGGTAAAAACTAAAGGAAATTAGGAGAACAATAGATGAATGCAAAGAAAATATCAACAGAGAGACAGAAATTATGAAAAGGAACCTAATGGAGCTAAAGACTATGGTAACGAAAATTTAAAATTACTTGGAGGGGTTTAATAGCAGATTGGAGTTGTGAAAAGAATTAGTGAACTTGCAAACAAGACCACTGATATCATCCAGTCTGAGGAGCAGAAAAAAGAATGAAGAAAAGTGAGCAGAGCCTGAAGAACCTGTGGGATACCATCAAATGTACCAACAGATGCAGTGTGGGAGAAGGAGAGAGAATATACAAATAAATAACAACTGAAATCCTGCTAAAAATTATAAATATACACATCGAAGATGCTCAACAACCTCCAAACCGGATCCTCCCAAATAGACCCATGCCATAGCATGTTTTAATCAAGCTGTCAAATGCCAGAGATAGAGAATTCTGAAAGCCACAAGAGAGGAACAACGTGTCACATACAGGGGAGTCACGAAAGATTAAATACTAATTTCACATCAGAAACCAGGGAGACAAGAAGACAATGGAACTCTGTATTTAAAGTCATGAAAATAAAAAGCTGCAAACCAAGAATTCTATATCCAGCAAAATTGTCTTTCAATAATAAGATAGAGATTTAGACATTCCCAGAAAAACGAAAGTTGAAGGAGTTTGTCACCACTAGACCGGCCTCACAGGAGATACTAAAGGTTGAAAGGTAATTGCCATAGACAATAGATTAAAGCTCTGTTAAGAAATAAAGATCTCTGTGAACGGTAAACACATGGGTGAATATAAATGCCAGTACTATGTATTTTGGGTTGGCAACTAAACTTTTAATTTCTTACAGGATCTGAAAGGCAAATGCATAAAGTGTAATGACAAATCAGTGGTTTTTGGACTCATAATGTATAAACATGTAATTTGTGACAAGAACTACATAAAGTGAGGGGATTGAGGGGTATAGGAAAACATAGTTGATGTTTGCTATGGAAGTTAAGTTGGTATCAAAGCAATTGAGAGTATTATAGATTTAGGATATTGAGCCTCATGGAAACCACTAAGAAAATATCTGAGAATACGCAAACTCAGAGACAGAAATTAGAGTGCAGGTTGCTAGGGGCTGGGACAAGGGAAATGGAAAGTTGCTGCATAAGTGTGTAGACTTTCTATTTAGGGAGATGAAGACATTTTGGTAATGGAAGGTGGCAAGGATATTGCAATACCGTAAATATGAGCAATTCCACTGAGTGGTATGCTTGGGAGGGGTTGAGAAGGGAAAGTTTATGTTGTCTATATGTTCCCACAATAAAAACAAATAAATAAAAGAAAGAGTAACTAAAGAGACAATGGTAATTAGTTTCAATACATGATCCTGGACAAGATCTAACAAGGGAGGAGAAAAGGCTCAAAGGGACATTATTAGAACATCTGAAAGAAATTGGAATATAGACTGTATGCTTTAGATTAGCATTGAATTTCTTCAACTTGATAATGGCACCTAAGGTGGTTATGTAAGTGAATAATCCTTGTTCTTAGGAAATACACATGGCAGTATTGAGTGTTCAAGGAGCATAATGTATACAACCTACACTCAAGTATTCATAAAATGGGTTGATAAATAGGTGAGCAGACAGATAATTAATGTTAGATAGATAGATGTAGAAAGATAGATAGAATGATATGCAAATGTGGCAAAATATTAAAATTGGCAGATCTGGGTATCTGGAAGTAGAGATATGTTAAAGTTCTCTGTATGGCGTTTGTATTATTTTTGTAACCTGTCCTGTAAGTCTGAAAGTATTGTGAAATAAAAAGTTATTAAAAATCATTCATTTATCCAACAAATAATTGAGTAGTGTATGTGCCAGGCCCTGCCCCAGACCCTGCCTTCTTACCTACGCCCTTCGTTACTTAACCTTGATGGGCTTGGGTCCCCAGTCTCCTGGGTCTTCAGCTGCTTAGGGTAGAAGCTAATAGAGACCTGTTAGGTGATTATGAAGCCAGGTTACCAAGGAGGTTACAAGGTCACTGCCCTCAAATCCATGCATGTAGCGAGGGTCACCTGTAGATGAAATAATAACGTCTCACATATATGATTATATATTGATTAGTTTTCCCTAAGTTATAGCGTACTAACAAATGACCTTCAAATCGAAGTGGCTTATGAAAACAAGTGTTTATTTCTTATGAGCATTTTTAATGGCTCGGTCTGCTATATTATCTTCTTCATTCTGTGGTCCAGGCTGAAGAGAGTGCCCCTGTCTAGGACACGTCATTCTCACTGCAGGGGGAAAAAGGTGGTGGTGGAAGTCTGCCATGGTTCTAAAGGTTTCTGCTGGGAAAAGGCATTATATCACTTACATATCATTGGCCTAAGAAAGCAATTAAGACAGGGAAGTATATTCTTCCTGTGAAAAGGAACTCTGCATTATTCACAATTGCCAAAAGATGGAACCAAGCCAAGTATCCATCAACAGATGAATGGATAAACAAAATGGAGCATATATAAACTATGGAATATTATTCAGCCATAAAAAAGAAATAAAGTTCTGATACATGCTACAACATGGATGAACTTTGAAGACATCATGTTGAGTGAAATGAGCCAGACAACAAAAGGACTAATTGCATGATTTCTCTGATATGAAATAATGAGAATAAACAAATTCACATAATCAGAAACTAGAATACAGGTTACTAGAGGCCAGGGTGGGGTAGGGAGCGAGGAGTGTATGTTTAATTTGTACAGAATTCTATTTGAGCGCTGGATGTTTGTGATATTAGCACAAAATTGTGAACCGCTGAATTATATATTTGAATGTGGTTAAAAGGGGGAAATTTTAGGTTGTATGTATGTTACTAGAATAAAATAATAATTAAAAAAGCAAGATAGTAGAGTACTCTACAAAAAGGACCCTAATGTAAACCATGGAATGTAGTTAATAGAACAATTATAATAATATTCTTTCATCAATTGTAGCAAATGTACCACACTAATTCAAGGTGTTAATAATGGGAGGTGAGATGGGTATATGGGAACTCTATATTTTCTGCATGATTTTTCTGTAAACTTCTCATAAAAAAAAAAAGGGGGCACTGCAAGTCACATGGCAAAGGAAGATGTATAAACACCTTACTGAAAAGGAGGTAAGGACAAAATATAATCAGGACCTATAAGATAATTAGTAAAGGTACTGTTTTTATGTAGGCCTAACTGCCAATTTACAGAGAAAATGCAGGGGATAGAGGCACAAGATAAACAACACCATGAGAAAACAATCACTAAAATCCAGAATGTGGACCATTCTGGAAGGAAGTTGGCCTTGAGTCTTCAAAAATATAATATCTTGGAAAAGAAAGGAATGACTATTCTAGATTAAAAGAAGCAAAAGTAATACAACAACCAAGTGTAATTCGTGAGTCCTAATTGGATACAGGTTTTAAAAATAATAATTGTGGGCAATTGGGGACATTTTCATATAGCCTTGATATAATGGAATTATTGTTAACTTCCTTAGGAATGATAATGGTTTCATAGTTATGTGGGAGAATGCCTTTATTGTTAGGAGAAGCATGCTATAATGTATTCAGGGCTGAGTAGCTTGAGACCCCCATTTTACTTCCAAAAGGTTGGCAGAAAATGTGCATGCTGTGATGTGTGCGTGTGTGTGTATAAAGAGAGAAAGCAAAGCGGTAATATGTTAAAAAAAAATCTGAAGCTTGGTGGAGAGCCTGGCATATGCATAATACCATTCTTTCAACTCTTCTGTGTGCTTGAAATTTTAAAAAATAAAACATTTCGAGGGAAAATATATAGGTGTAATTGTGACTAATAAAGATAAAAGTCACTTTAAATGTTGAAATTATAGCATTTTTTTTTGTCATAAATTTTCTCTACTGATTTCTCCCCATTATCATATGAGGAGAAGGTCCTCATTTAAAAATATGTTTAGGAAGGCTCCTAATTCACCTTTCTGGAAAGCATCTTGGTCATATATGTGAAAAACATTACAAACGTCATAGTCAACATTTACGTGGGAATTTGACTAGGAAAATAACCATGGATTTCTCTAAAGATTCAACAGCGAGGATGCTCATCCCAGCATTGTTTACTGGCATGAAAAACTGGACGTAATTTATATGGTCTACAATAAAGATGCAGTTAAATAAAATTTGGCCCAGTCACCCAAAGAAAGGAATAGGATGATCATTGAAGATAATGTGGTGGAGATGGGCCATGGGTTGACATCGGTGAGGCTGGACGATGTGTCTACAGGAGCTCATCATCCCAGCCTCCCCACCGTAGAACATTTTTGGAATTAAAAAAAAAAAGATTTGGATGAACAATGTTTAGCAAGTGGAAAGATTCACACACTGTATTCCGTTTATGTAAAAACAGTATGAATGGTATAATCCCATTTTTAAATTATTTTTCAAGTTCTTAGAGTTTTGTTTTTTATTTTATTATTTTTAAATACCAAAAAACACGTAACAAAAGCAAACTTCCCTATTTTAATCAAGCCGTTCTACATGTATAATCAGTGATTCACAATATCATCACATAGTTGCATATTCATCATCATGATCATTTCTTGGAACATTTGTACCTATTCAGAAAAAAATAAAACGAAAACAGAAAAAAAAATTCATACACACCATACCCCTTACCCCTCCATTTCATTGATCACTACTATTTCAAACTAAATTTATTTTAACATTTGTTCCCCGTATATAATCCCATTTTTGTGAAAAAAAAAGGGGGGGGGGCAGAGGGAGAGTGGGAATTCAAAGAAAAGATGAAGAATATACCTAATCGTGGTTGGGGGTTTAGGCTTACACGTACTTTTTGTTATTTCTTTTTTGAGCAGTTCTACTTTCTAAATTTCATCAAGTGAAAATGATTTGCTTTTGTATTAACAGAAACAAACGTTGTGTTTGAATGACTGTAACTGCACGTTGTCTTCCAACGGGTGTGAAAGCGTCCCCGGGAGGGTCCCTGGGGTCTTATCCACAGGTGGGACCATGTCCGGCCACAAGGTGGCAGTGCTGCTTGTCGTGGCCGCGTTTCCCCCGCCCCCTTCCCCTCCCCCCCCCCCCCCCCCCCTTCTGAAAGACTGACTCGTCCCCGGCTCCCCGCAGCTAGGTCGGGGATATAGACTGTGCCGGGGGAGGCAGCAAATCAGGAAATGCCCCTTCCCTTGGAGAAAACCAGGAGACCTCCCCCGTCTACAGTCGTTTTTGGATGTGGCAGTGGTTGCCAGATTTGGGCAGTGTGATGTTTTTAAAAATGTATTTTGCTTGTTGCTTGTCATTTTCCTTTTTTTTTCTTAAAAAAAGTTTATAACCTATTTCTTTATTTAAGAACAAGAATGGGGACAGAATGTTGAAGGAAACGTTTCCTTTGTACCCAATTCTGTCCATGTTTTCTTCTGCTTTTCAGTCCATGTTCATCGTATTGGAAATCCTTTCTATACCTGCCTTTCAAGCAGGTCAATGCACTGGACTGATATAATTTCATCAAATAATCCAACAACCAATGTGAAGTGTATTGCATAAATGGTATCATTTTGCATTCTGTTCTTTGGGCTTGAAAGAAAATGCTTTGTCTACAAAACACTAATGTAGCCATATTTATAAAATCCTTTTCCAATTGAGAAAATGGTTAGTAATTTATAAAAAGTGGACATTTGCACATCTAGTTTTTACATTTGATTTTTGCTGGGCAGGAGGCTAAAATGTCAGATGATTTTGGTTTGCTCACACTCCTGGGAACATTGAATATAGCCTACTAAGGAGCTAGATGTCACTCAGCACAGCCTGAGGACAACAGTCCCTCCCCTTCACAGTACAGATGGCTGGACAGAGTGATTTGAGGTTGCTGCTACAAATAGCTGGTTTTCTACTCTAAGGACAGTTGGGTAAGCCTCCTTTGAACTTACTTTCCTTACCTATATAAGTACCTCACCAACCTCAGTAACCACTTGTTGAGTGAAATAAAAAAGAGAACTGCATTATAAAAAATAAATAAATGGACAAAAGATTGAACAGACGCCTCACTAAAGAATGTATACAAATGGCCAATAAACACGTGAGAAGATGCTCAACGCCATTAGCCACCAAGGAAACGCAAATTAAAGCCACACAGAGATACTGAGCCACCAGAATGGCCCCAAATAAAAAGAATGACAATACCAAGTATTGGTGAGGAGCAGCTGGAATTCTTATTCACTGCTGGCGGCAGTGTAAAAAGGTACAACCACTTTGGAAAACAGAGTGGCTGTTTCTTATAAAGTTAACATACACTTACCATATGACACATTATTTCTACTCTGAGGTAATTATCCAAAAGAAATGAAAACATATATCCACAAAAGAAACAAAAGACTTGTACATGAATGCTCATAGCAGTTTTATTCAAAAGAGCTAAAAACTGGAAACGACCCAAATATCTATTGGCGAGAATGGATAAACAAATGTGGCATATCTGTACAACTGAAGACAAGTCAGTAATCAAAACGAACAAATTACTGATGCACATGGCATGGAAGAGCCTTAGAAATATTAATCTGAGTAAAAGAAGCCAGACACCAAAGAGAACACACTGTATGATTCCATTTATATGAAATTCTAGAACAGACAAAACTAAGTTGCAATGACAGCAGATTAACAGTTGCCTGGCACCTGCAGGGGTGGGGGGAATTGACTACAGACGCAGGACAGAGCTTTCTGGAGTGATGGAAATGCTCTGAATTCATTGAGGGTAGTGGTTCCATGGGTGTATACGTGTGGAAAAACTCACTGAGCTGCTCTTAATGTGCCTAATGTACATTAAAATTAATGTACTTAAAATGGAGACATTAATGATAGAATAACATTAGTGTATTTAAAATGGGTACATTTACTGTATGTAAATTAAGCTTTAACAAAGTTGATTAAATAAATAAGTCCACATTCCAGAATTGGCTATTATAAGTGCTTTGGCTTACCTCTTACCTGCATCAAGTGCTTTGCTAATTATCATAATGAATGTTAGAAAGAGGCTTCCATTGCTGAAAACAAGGACTTGTTGGTTAATAAAGTAATAAATGCTTCTCTCTGGATTATTGTGAGGACCAAATGCCTTAAGATATGTGCAAAGACATATCTTAATATGTCTTAATATCATACTTCACAGTATGTCTTGGCTTGTAAGGTCAGAGGGCCCCCCAGGCTTCCTGCTTTTCCAGCCTCCCCACAATCCTGACCTATCAGCCTGAGAGGTGCCTCTCACTGTCCCCTGCCAGGGCCCAGGCTTGCTGTGGTCTCTACAGGTCCCACCTGCCGAAGGGCCCCAATCCCTTGGACCGGTGTACTTTCACACACCATCTCCTTCAGCCCTCACCGCAACACTATAATGTAGATGTCCTTATCCCGTTCTTATAGATGAGGAAACAAGTCCAGAGAGGCTGACTCCTCCAAATTACAAAGATAACCAGCCACAGAGGTGGCCTGAGGTTGAAGGGGAGAGTCCCCGAGGGCAGGCCAGGGCGCATTATTAGCCCTGGGGTTTGGGTGGGATCAGGGCTGGGGTTCCAGGACAGAGCCAGACCAGCCACTGGGGTGGGACCAAGCGGTGGGAGGTTGCTAAATTCCTTCCCGTGGGCTCCAGCATGCTGGGTTTGCTCTGCCTGTGCTCAGGGCTTATCCTGATAGGGCGTGAGGCTGAGGCTTTAAGAAATCTAGAAGTCCCAAATACCGGGAAAGGAACGCTGCTTGCCCTTTTAACTCAGAAGGACTGACCAAAGAGTAGGAGGCTGTTACCAAGAGTAGGAGGCTATTACCCTGGCGAAGACGTTTATGGGTTGATTATATGCATGCAGGTCCACAAACTGATGGGTAACCCCTTCCATCCTCCCAGCTGTCTTCACTGTAAGGCTGCCCAGCACAAACTGCCTCCCTGCAAAAAAAAAAAAAAAAAAAAAAAGTTCTCTAAGCAATTTTCCTTGCATAGCAGTGGCTCTAAGCCTAGGGATTCTGGTGACAGACTCTTGTTAACAACCTCTGGCTCCAGAACCTCTCTCTTGGCACTGAGAGCCCAGCAGTTGGAAGAAACACTTTCAGTAGACTCTGGGTGAAAAGCCAGTAGGCAGCTAACTGCCCTTCCCTCGAGATTGTGTTTCCTTAAGAAGCTCAGCTCACGTGGACGAGCTTGCCGAGTCATAGAAACCTCTGTGGACCTGTACCTGCAGGATTTCAGTCCTGCCTTGAGAGGCACCTCTCCCCGTGGGTGGTTCATCTCAGTCCCTCCTCCCTCACAACCTAGTAACACGACTTTACCATTCCCCTGAGGTGGTTGTGGGGGGAGCTGCCTGCTGGCAGCATGAATGAGCTGGGGGTTTGCTGGTGTTTTCAAATGGAGAGACCTGAGGGACACAGCAAAGAGCCATGCTTCCTAACCTAGCAAGATTATGCCCAGGATCACAGGAAAAGAAGATACATTTTTCTCAGCCTTTTTATTTGTAAAAGTAATAGATAATATATTCTGTGGTTATATAAGCAAATGTCTTTATTTTTATAAAATTCATATATATGCAGAGCAAGAGTCAGAGGAGACAGTGAGTGACTGAGCGTAGGTGCAAATGCAGCAACATGCAAATAATCAGTGAGTCTTGGTAAAAGGTATTTGGGAATTCCTTGTACCTTGCAACTTTTCTGTAAGTTTCAAATTATATCAAAATAAAACATGGCATTGCCAATGGGTAGAGGTGGCCCAAGGATCCATAGACTGATGAGCAGAAGGGTGAACTCCAGTGTATACATATGATGGAATATTGTGCGGTTGCAGGAAGGAATGAAGTGATGAGACAAGCAACTAGGTGAATGAACCTTGAGGACATTACATTGCGGGAAATACGCCAGAAACAAAAAGACAAATAGTGTATGGTCTCACTAATGTAAACTAACTATAATGTGCAAACTCTGACAATTAACTTTGAAAGCATAGGTTATCAGGAGATAGAAAGTGGGCAATCAATGACTAAGGAGTACAGAATGTTTAATAAGGTTCATTTTAAAGGTTCAGAAATGAATAGCTCAATGCTGTGTGAAAATTGGGGCCTAGATTGTAAGCTCTTACAGCAATCACATTTATTCCTGAATTTCAACTGTTATTTCTAAATTCTGAGATGCTGTACTCTTTGTGTGTAAGGTGGTAGTTCCCTGGAACTTTGGGTATCTGTGTGACAACTGAGAGTCAGAGTTCGAGTTCTGTAGCTAAGGAAGTCAGCATCACTCCATACAACAACTGTTAAGATGAAAAAGAGATCAGATTTCAATTAGAGATATGGATGAAACTGATCTGGTTAGGACTAAGATAAATCAGAATTAGGACTAAGATAAATCAGAATAAAGAATAAAGGACAATATTGTCTGTATTTTAAAACTTCAACTTCTGTGTGGGTCCAAAGGAAGAGATGTTTATTTTATCCAAGCTTTAAATTTTCAGTAGCACTGAAACTGACCTGTCTGGTCAGTTTATTTAAACTACCTGATTACATGGAACCTAGAATAGGAAATAAGAACTTGTTATTCTGAACAGGTTAATGTAATACTCTGATACATTCCAGAGTATTTTGGCAGAAAATAAAAGAGTATTTGCAAAATCCCTTGAGGGAATGGAGAAAAAATATGGAACTATTAAACTTCCCCACCTGGAAAATTCTTGATATTCTCTCAAGCACTAAAAACTCCCAATTTAATGAGCCAATCCTTTGATTTTCAGGCTTGCCCTTACGAAGCTTATTTCTGTAACGGGGAAGCTAAGCCTACTTATAAACACACCTATGAGTCACCCCCAGAGAATCTCTTTTGTTCCTCAGATATGGCCTCTCTTTCTAAGCCAAACTCTGCAAATAAACTCACTACCCTCTCCTCTTTGTGGAACATGATTCCCTGAGGTATAAGTTTCCCTGGCAATGTGGTACATGACTCCCAGGGATGAGCCTGGCCCTGGCATCATGAGATTAAAAATGCCTTTTTGACCAAAATGGGGAAAAGAAAAGAAACAAAATAAAGTTTCAATGACTAAGAGATTTCAAATAGAGTTGAAAGTTCATTCTGGAGGTTACTCTTATGCAAGCTTCAGCCAGATACTGTAAACTGCCACTGTATGCCAACCCCCACCAAAAGTATTCCTGAAAACCCTAAAGAATATCCTGGGCTCTATCTAAGACTTTATCAAAGTTTTAGCTATTAATCTTATTTATTTTTCAGAATCTTAAAGCCTCCAGATTTTTCCTCTGCCAGATAATCCCTGAAATAGTTATGGTTAAATCCTAATTGCTCAGTTACAACTCTTCCCTCTCATTTGATCATTACCTCAATCTCCAGGGATACCTGGGCAATGACCATTCTAACTTCTTCATGCTAAAAAGTGGTGTCAACCTTATGGGGTAGAGGAATGAAATTAGTTGAAAATAGATTTAAAAATAGATATTTCTTTTTATTTTCTAGTGTACTAGAATAGCCAGAAGGAAATACCTGAAATTGTTGAACTGTTATCTAGTAGTCTTGATCTTTGAAAATGATTGTTTAACTATGCAGCTTTTATCTTGTGACTGTGTGATTGCAAAATCCTTGTGACTGACACTCCCTTTATCCAGTGTATGTGTAGATGAATAATAAAATAAACAAATGCGTGAAATAAAATAATAAAAATAATAGATTGGGAAAAACACCCCTACTAAACTATGGACAATAGTTAATAATACTGCTTTAATAATCTTTCATCAATTATAACAAATGCAGCTACTGTCAAAAAAATAATAGAATTACCAAAAAAATGATATCATCAGTTTTAACAAATTTTCCACACCAATGCAAGTGTTGGTGGTGGGGTGGTATATGGGAATTCTGCATTATATGCATGATTGTTCTTTAAGTCCACAACTTCTTTACAAAAAATCTTTTTAATTAAAAAAATGGTTGGAGTGGCTGGAGGAAAGTACCTGAAACTGTTGAGCTGTGTTCCAGTAGCCTTGATTCTTGAAGATGATTGTATGAAGATACAACTTTTACAATGTGACTGTGTGATTGTGAAAACCTTGTGTCTGATGCTCCTTTTATCCAGGGTAAGGAGAGATGAGTAAGAAAAAAAATATGGCTAGAAAATAAATAAATAATTGGGGTGATAAGGAGTAAAATAAATTGGATAAATGGAAATACTAGTGGTCAATGGGAGGGAGGGGTAAGGGGTATGGGGATGTATGAGATTTTTCTTTTTATTTCTTTTTCTGGAATACTGTAAATGTTCTAAAAATATGATCATGGTGGTGAATACACAGCTATGTGATGATATTGTGAGCCCTTGATTGCATACCATGTACAGACTATGTGTGTATGAAGATGTGTCATAAAAATATTTTTTTAAAAGGTGAGGATGTGGGGACAAACAAATCAATAGGCCAAGCCCTCAGTCTGGGGTTTGCCTCTATGAAACTTATCCCTGCAAAGGATAGGTTAAGCCTATTTAAAATTAGGCTTAAGAGTCACCCCTAGAGAGCCTCTTCTGTTGCTCAGATGTGGCCTCTCTCTCTTTCTCAGCTAACATGGCAAGCAAACTTATTGCCCTCCCCACTCTACATGGGACATAACTCCCAGGGGTGTAAACCTCCCTGGCAAAATGTGGGACAGAAATCCTAAGATGAGATGGGACTTGGCATCAAGGGATTGAGAAAACCTTCTCAACCAAAAGGGGGAAGAGAGAAATGAGACAAAATAAAATGTCAGTGGCTGAGAGATTTCAAACAGAGTTTAGAGGTTATCCTGGAGGTTATTCTAATGCATTATACAGATATCCCCTTTTTAGTTTATGGTATATTAGAGAGGCTAGAGGGAAGTGCTTGAAACTGTAGAGCTGTGTTCCAGTAGCCATGTTTTCTGAAGATGATTGTATAATCATATAGCTTTTACAATGTGACTGTGTGATTGTGGAAACCTTGTGTCTGATGCTCCTTTTATCTATGGTGTGGGCAGACATGTAAACAAATATGGATAAGAAATAAACAAATAGTAGGGGGAACAAAGGTTAAAATAAATTGAGTACACTGCAATACTAGTGGTCAACAAGAGGGAGGGGTAAGGGATATGGCATGTGTGAGTTCTTCCTTTTTTCTTTTTTATTTCTTTTGCTGGAGAGATGTGAATGTTCAAAAAAATGATCATGGTGATGAATAAACAACTATGTGATGATATTGTGAGCCACTGATTATAACCACGTCAAGAATGTTTGTATGCTTGTTTGTTTTTTACAATAAAAATATTTTTATGGCATCTAGATTGGAACCTGGATCAGAAAAAGGATATTGGTGGGTAAACTGGCAAATTTGTAATAAGGTTTGCAGATTACTCAATATTACTGCTTCAGCACTATTTTCCTGATTTCCAGAACTGTACTTGGTTATGTAAGAGATCAAGATTGGGGGAAGCTGGGTGAAAAGCATATGGAAACTCTTTTTACTACTCTTTCTGTCTAGAATTATTTCTAAATACATAGTTAAAAATGAAATAAAATCAGTGACTTAAGAGAATATTTTTTAAAACAGGTGGGGATGTACACTTAATGTACGAGTGTTTAAAACTAACAGATGTATATCGTTTATATACATTTAATTGTGTACCTCAGAAACTCTTCAATTTACCCAACCATAATAATAAAATGTTGAACAATTTAAAAATAAATAAATAAGTTGTGAGAAAAAAGTAGAATTACAAAAACCATAAGAGTATTTATAGGCAAATTAATCCTCATTCCCATGCGACTAATTCAAGAATGGATTTCATTTTTGAGTAGTTTTTCAATTATTTTTACCCAGTTGTAACAAAGACAATTTTGTGGTCTACTTTTTTCCCCATTTAATGTTAACTGTAAACTGTTTTCCATATTGCTACCCATTCTTTGCAATTATTGTTTTGGGAGCTACCAAATTTCTTTATACAAAGGAATGGGCCAAATGAAAAAACTTGGTGGATGTAAATCGAAGTAATTCCAGCACAAGTGCACTGCCTGGTGACCCCAGAAGTCACCCCTATGGCTATGGGGAAGCCAGCCTGAGCCTCAGCTCTCCCCATCACTGTTTCCCAGGGTGTGTTTGTCAAAGAGATACTCTGCTGTGCTGGTTTGAAATGATGTATGTACCCTAGAAAAGCCATGTTTTAATCCTAATCCCATTTTGTAAAGGTAACCGTTTCTTCTAATCCCTATTCAACACTGGATGTTTGAAACTGTAATCAGATCATCTCCCTGGAGATGTGATTTAATCAAGAGTGGTTGTTAAACTGGATTAGGTGACCACATGTTTCCACCCATTTGGGTGGGTCTTGATAAGTTTACTGGAGTCCTATAAAAGAGGAAACATTTTGGAGAATGAGAAAGATTCTGAGAGAGCAGAACAACACAGCCATGAGAAGCAGAGTCTACCAGCCAGCAACCTTTGGAGATGAAGAAGGAAGATGCCTCCCGGGGAGCTTCACAAAACAGGAAGCCAGGAGAGGAAGCTAGCAGATGACGCCGTGTTCACCATGTGCTTTTCCAGCTGAGAGAGAAGCCCTGACTGTGTTCGCCATGTGCCCTTCCACTTGAGAGAGAAACCCTGAACGTCATCGGCCTTCCTTCCCAGGATGGGTGCCTTTGAGTGGACATTTCTATAGACTTGTTTTAATTGGGACATTTTCTCGGCCTTAGAACTGTAAACTAGCAATTTATTAAATTCCCCTTTTTAAAAACCATTCTGTTTCTGGTATATTGCCTTCTGGCAGCTAACAAACTAGAACATCTGCCAAGCCAGATTCCTGGGCTCCCATCTTGCTCAAGTAGGTTACCTGATCACTTAATTCTTTGATGGATTTTACCTGTTCCTGTAATAAGTCCTGTTTCTTTGCATGTTTCATAATCTTTTGTCAAAACCTGAACTTTTTAATATTTTAGTAGTGTGTGTCTAAATTTGAATTTAGACTCTAAGGTGTTTGTTCCTTAAGCTTATGTACAGCTAGGGTTATGACAGAGCTTTCCCTGAATGTCAGGAGCCAGCCAAAACAAAAAACAAAGGAAGGAAAAAAGAAAACACGTTTCTCAGTCTTTGCAGATTGACCTGTGTGAATGCTCTCTTTCAGGGCTTATCCATACAATGAGTTTAGAGAATAGCTCCAGGCCAAAGCATAGAGCCCCCCTCCCCCCATCCTTTCTGCACAAGCCCCTTGTTTTAGGCATGTGCATGTATTTCAGTTGGCTAAAGCTGCTGAAATGCAATATACCAGAAAAAGATTGGCTTTTACAAAGGAGGTTTATTAAGTCACAATTCTAAGACCATGAAAATGTCCAAATTAAGGCATCAAGAGGAAGATATCATCTCTGGGAAAAGGCTGCTGGCATCTGGGGTTCATCTGTTACATAAGAAGGCAAATGGCAATGTCTGATGGTCTTTCTCTCCAAATGTCTCTGGGCTTCTGTGGGTCCTTGCTTGTTTCTCCCAGGACATTTCACCTTCACTTGATTTCATCATCTCTGCTTTCTAAGTTTCACCTGTCTTTTTATCTTCTCATAGAGGAATCCAGCAAGAGGATTAAGAGCCACTTTAAATGCACTGGATCACATCTCCATGGAAACAACTTAATCAAAAGGTCCCACCCAACAATACATCTACAGCCACAAGGACTGATTTAAGGAACATAGGCTTTTCTGGGGTACATAAAGATTCAAACCAGCATAGCATGTATTCCTAAGAATTCCCCCATTTACACAATCACCTATTCCCTAGATAACAGTTTCCTTGTGGGCCTGGGTACTGCACTATGTGTTCTACAGTCAGCAATCCCTTCCTACAGACAGCATGCCTTGATTGCTCTACTACAGCATTCTGTAAAGTTACATGAGTTGCCTTCTACACACAGGGCAAGTTCTGGGACAGCACATCTCTCAGACCACCACCAGACAGATTGGCTCAGTCATACATGTCCCAGTATGTCCACAAGGGTTTCTCTGGTCCCTCTGGAACTGGGATCAGGGATCTGCACTGGAGATGTGGGCTGGCTTTGCACACAGCTGGTGCAGGGTTGGAGGAGGGGCCAGCCAGGACTCCACGAGATCCTACTGCTTTTAAGTGGCTTTTTTCTTCATTTGGTACTGCAGTCTTTTAGCTGTTTGCTGGAGCTTTATCAAAGATGTTTTTGCCATTTCTTGCTGGTTATTCAAAGCTTCCTTAGAGGGACAGAGCTCAGAAGCATCTGAATCTGCTATCCTAAGTGGGGCTGGGCTCCTAACTGTAATTATCTCTTTTTTCTCCTCTAGTTTATACTTGTATCATGGTTATTTTAGGGACTTTTTGAGAGTAAGAATCTCAATAAATTTATCTTTGGGGGTCTTAACATATTTATCCCAGTGTTTTCTACACAACAGAAGCAAACATCATTTATTTTTTTCCCAGCAAGTATTGTATTTGCTAAGGGCTTACTATATAGCAGACATTATTCTAGATTTGGGGGGCACATCAATGAATGAAATAGATGAAACAGACTTACATTCTAGTGGGGGAGAGGTACAATGAAGAATATACATAATAAATAAAAAGGTAAATAAGAAAGGTGAATATTATATTAGAAGGTGTCAAGTAATAGGAAAAAATCAAGCAGAGTAAGGAGAATTGGGGTGCCAGGTGGCAGTAGGAGAGAGTGTTTCAATTTTAAGTGGAGTTGCCAGGGTAGACCACATTGAGGAGATAACATTTCAGCAAAGAGGTGGAGGAGATGAGGGAGACCTATGAATAACTCAGGGAGGAATAAGTGAACAGATGACTTTTATGATACATTCTATCTATGCAACTAGGAAGTATACATTAAAAGTGCTAAGATGCCAAATTTGGAAAGATAAGTTCCAAGCAGAGATAAGGTTAAAGTATAAAAGATCATACCAAGCACAGATAGGATGAACAAGGACTCATTCCACAAATGGTGGCATTTGTTGCCCCAAAATAATTCCAGGGTGTTTTAATTTTAATTTGTTAAGTCTGCCAGAATGCAATATACCAGAAATGGAGTGGTTTTTAAAAAGGGAATTTATTAAATTTCAAGTTTACAGTTCTGAGGCCATGAAACTGTCTAAATTAACACACCAACAAGAGGCTACCTTCACTCAAGAAAGTCTGATGCCATCCAGAACACCTCTGTCAGTTGGGAAGGCACCTAGCTGGCATCTGTTGGTCCCTTGTTCCTGGGCTCCATTGCTTTCAGTCTCTGTTCCTGTGGGGGCTCCTCACTTTACTTCTCCAGGGCTGTGTTTCATCTCTTGGCTCTTTTCTAGGTTGTTGCTTGCTGAATAACTCATGGGAAGGCACATGGCGACATCTGCTGGACCCTGAATCTCCAAACATCTGGGTCTCATGTTGGCTCTCTTGGCTCCGAATTCTCTCCAAAATGGTCCCTCTCTTAAAGGACTCCAGTAAACTAATCAAGCCTCACCTTGAATGGGCGGAGTCATATCTCCATCTAATCAAAAGGCCACATCCACAATTGGGTGGAAACAATCCAATCAAAGGGTTTCCACCCAACAATATTGAATCAGGATTAAAGAAACATGGCTGCCCTCACAAGATTGGATCAGGAAAAAGGACACGGGTCTTCTGGGGTACATAACAGCTTCAAACTGGCACACAGGGCAAATGAAGAAAGCTACTGCCTTACACAGCAGGTAGTAAATGCATGAGATTTATGCCCCTAAAATGACAGAGGCTGAAAGCATAAGATAATTTTCAATAGATCTATAGATGCCAGCCCTAGGGTCAGTGACTGAGGAAAATCAGGGATATTTAAAGGATATATCCCCCTACCTTTTGATATGAATAAGGGTAAATGTCTAGTCCCTTTGGAAACATTCATCTTTTGCCATCATTACAACCCAGGACTTTGGTAGGTGGGGTCCCGTCGAGGAGTCCAGACAACACTAGATCCCATGTCACACGCTCCCTAACATTGACAGCCCTTTCCTTTGCACCTCATCCTTTCATGTTTGCTAAATAAATTAGAAAGGGGACAGACAGAATTATAACATTCGAAGCTTTTTAAGAAATACAAGAATTACATAGGATAGATTTTTTTAAAAACATATAACCACACTTTCTTACTAAGTCAGGACATGTCATTTTGATTGAAGAATAGTCTTGAACAATTGATTTACTTAATAAATTGTTTCCAACTTAAATGGCCTTTTCCTTCCACAGAACATTTCTATCATAAATATATTAATATAAGTTCAGTGAAACGAATCATAGCTGCAATATGTGAAGATGGCTTAATACTTAGAGGATTTCTGTAGAAATAAAGGCTCAATTTGTGAAGTTAACTTCTCCTAAAAAAATTTGCTTTGCACATCTGGATTTTCGTTTACTGAGTTTTCTTAGAGTAGAACACCCATACAGCACTAGTTTTTAAAAAAAGTATTCTCTTGAATAAGGTGAGGGATCTTGTTGGCTTACATAGGTTAGTGTGATGCCCCAATACATCCCACAGTAATTTGGGCAGAAGATTAAAGAGTAGTTGCAAAATGTTCTAAGAAATGATCATGATGATGAATATGCAAATACGTGATGATATTATGAATTACTGATTATATATGTAGAATGGAATGATCATATGTTAAGAATGTTTTTGTTTGTTGTCCTATTTTTTAAAAAATTAATTTAAAAATTTTTTTAAAAGATTATGATGAAGAATACACAACTATGTCATGATATTGTGAGCCATTGATTGTATACCATGTATGGACTGTATGTTTGTGAAGATTTGTCAATAAAAAAATTTTTTTTAATAAGTAGTTGCAAGGTCCCCTGCAGGGCTAGGGAGAAAGGAAGAAAAATTGAACTTCCCCATCTGGGGAATTCCTGATATTCTTGCAAGCAGTGGGGGCAACCAATTCAAGAGGCTGAGCCCTCGATCTTGGGGATCCCTACTATGAAATTTATTCCTGCAAAGAAGAAGCTAAGACTACTCATAATTATGCCTAAAAGTCACCCCCAGAGAACCTCTATTGTTGGTCAGATGTGGCCTCTCTCTATAAGCTAATTTGGCAGGTGAACTCGCTGCCCTCCCTCCTACATGGGACATGACTCTCAAGGGTGTAAATCTCCCTGGCAACATGGGACAGGACTCCAGAGATGAGCTGGGACCTGGCATCATAGGATTGAGAAAGCCTTCTTGACCAAAAGGGGTAGAGAGGAATGAGACAAAATAAAGTTTTAGAGGTGGAGAGATTAGAAACAGAGTTGAGAGGTTATCTTGGAAGTTATTTTTATGCATTATATAGATATCCCTTTTTAGTTCATGGTGTATTGGGGTGGCTACAGAGAAGTACCTAAAACTATTAAACTGTGCTCCAGTAGCCTTGATTCTTTTTTTTTATTATTAATTAACGGGAAAAAAGAAATTAACCCAACATTTAGAAATCATACCATTCTACATATGCAATCAGTAATTCTTAACATCATCACATAGATGCATGATCATCGTTTCTTAGTACATCTGCATCGGTTTAGAAGAACTAGCAACACAACCGAAAAAGATATAGAATGTCAATATAGAGAAAAAAATAAAAGTAATAGTAGTAAAAACAAAACAAAACAAAACAAAAACCTATAGCTCGGATGCAGCTTCATTCAGTGTTTTAACATGATTACTTTACAATTAGGTATTATTGTGCTGTCCATTTTTGAGTTTTTGTATCTAGTCCTGTTGCACAGTCTGTATCCCTTCAGCTCCAATTACCCATTATCTTACCCTGTTTCTAACTCCTGCTGGACTCTGTTACCAATGACATATTCCAAGTTTATTCTCGAATGTCGGTTCACATCAGTGGGACCATACAGTATTTGTCTTTTAGTTTTTGGCTAGACTCACTCAGCATAATGTTCTCTAGGTCCATCCATGTTATTACATGCTTCATAAGTTTATCCTGTCTTAAAGCTGCATAATATTCCATCGTATGTATATACCACAGTTTGTTTAGCCACTCGTCTGTTGATGGACATTTTGGCTGTTTCCATCTCTTTGCAATTGTAAATAACGCTGCTATAAACATTGGTGTGCAAATGTCCGTTTGAGTTTTTGCCCTTAATTCCCTTGATTCTTTTTTTAAAAATGTTTTTATTGATAAACTACATGCAAACATACATGGTGCATAATCAGTGGCTCATAATATCATCACATAGTTGTGTATTCATCATGATCATTTTTTTAACATTTACATCACTCCAGAAAAATAAATAAAAAAGAAAAAACTCATACATACCATACCCCTTACCCCCAGTAACCTTGGTTCTTGAAGACAATTGTACGACTGTATAGCTTTTACAATGTGACTATGTGATTGTGAAAACTTTGTGTCTGATGCTTCCTTTATTCAGGGTAGGGACAGATGAGCAAAAAAAATAACTAAATAATAGAGGGGGGATAAGGGGCAAAAAAATTGGATAAATTGCAATGCTAGTGGTCAATGAGAGGGAGGGGTAAAGGGTATGGGATGTATGGGGCTTTTTTCTTTTTTCTTCTTATTTCTTTTTCTGGAGTGATGCAAATGCTCTAAAAATGATCATGGTGATGAATAAACAACTATGTGATGATACTGTGAGACACTGATTGTATACTTTGGATGGTGTTCTAGTTTGCAAGCTGCCAGAATGTGATATATCAGAAACAGAACGTTTTTTTAAAAGGGGAATTTATTAAGTTGCAAGTTTACAGCTCTAAGGCCATGCAAATGTCCAAATTAAGGCAAGGCTATGAAAATATCCAAATTAATGCACCAAAGAGAGGTTACCTTCACTCAAGAAAGGCTGTTGAAGTTAGGGGTTTCTCTCTCAGCTAGGAGGGCATACTGCGAAGTCTACTAGCTTTCTCTCCCAGCTTCTTATTTCATGAAGCTCCCCTGGGGGCATTTTCCTTCATCTCCAAAGATCTCTGGCTGTGTGGATCTCAAGCTTTTTCCAAAATGGTTTCAAAGGACTCCAGTGAGCAATCCCACCTTGAATGGGTGGAGCTACATCTTCATGGAAACCATCTAATCAAAAGTTACCACCACAACTGGATGGGTCACATCTCCATGGAAACAATCAAAAAGCTCCCACCCAACAATATCGAATGAGGATTAAAGAATTTGGCTTTTCTGGGATACACAACAGATTCAAACCGGCACAGATGGCCTGAATGGCGCATGAAGACATCTCAATAAATCGTTTTTTAAATGTATTCAAGCTTTCTGTGTGCTGACGAATAATGTTATCTAATACAGCAAAGAACAGGTCAACATGCATTGTATGCTTCCATTAAAAACATAGATACAGGGTAGGCCACAGTATGGAGACCCGGAGTTCGATTCCTGGTGCCTGCCCATGCAAAAAACAGAAAAAAAACCCCATACATATAGAGGCTCATATATACATAGAATATCCCTGGAAGGACACAAGGGATTGGTAATAGTGGCTGTTGCCAGGAGAATAAATGGGGTAACAGTAAGACAAGGAGAGGTGGGAGATGTTCTTTTCACAGTTTATGCTTTTATATCATTGGCTTGTGTTCTAGTTTGCTAGCTGCGGGAATGCAACACACCAGAAGTGGATTGGCTTTTAATAAAAGGGGATTTATTTTGTTAGTTCTTCAGAGGAAAGGCAGCTAACTTTCCACTGAGGCTCTTCCTTACGTGGGATGGCACAGGGTGGTCTCTGCCGGCACTCTCTCCAGGCCCCTGGGTTCCAACAACTTTCCCGGGGTAGCTTCTTTCTGCATTTCCAAAGGCCTAGGCTGAGTGCTGAGACGAGGAATGCCGAGCTGCTTGGCTGTGCTACTTTGCGCTCTCTCATTTAAGCACCAGCCAATTAAGTCAAACGTCACTCATTGCAGCAGGCACGCCTCCTAGCCGACTGCAGATGTAATTAGCAACAGATGAGGTTCATGTACCATTGGCTCATGTCCACAGCAATAGACCTAGGCACCTTCACCTGGCCAAGTTGACAACTGAATCTAACTACCACAGCTTGTTATTTTAGAATTTTATTTGCAAATCAGCTGTTAGTTTTCATCCACATTAATGATCTGTTGGTTTTTGAAATGATGACAGTTACATAGGTAACCAATATATAGAGTTTCATCAGTGACTCTTCATCCTCATTGTGTTTTCTGGATGGCTATACATGGATACAGCCTGGGATATTCTTTATTCCTTTGGCCCAGACACCTCTGTTGAGCCTGGTGTCAATACACATGCCTGCCTTTCCCATCTCTTTCCCTGCAAATACCTGGATCTCTTTGGGTGCCCAAGGGACACTCTTCTTGAAGCCCATGCTATGGATGTGCTTGTGAAAGTTGATGGCTTTTTCTCTATTAATCGCTTCATTGATGGTACAATGTCCTTCTTGCCACCGTTCTCTGTAGGAGCCATTCTGCTAAGACCAGTTTGGAAAGAAAGAACGCGAAGGATTGACCACTTTTATATCTTTTGACCTCTGTACTTTTTATACGTTAAAATAATTTTAAACATACTGTTAAAAAAGGAGCACTGCTGTTTCAGTACAATATATAGTAACCAAAATGGCTCTCATTAAATCATGAATGCTAGCACTTCAATATGTAGTGGCATCAGGAAAAGTATGATCAGAGTCCAGGAAAGTGCCTTTCTCTTGAGCGGTCCCTTTAGATTTACATACTAGTATTTTAGGTTAGTTGACTTCAATTTGTTTTAAGCTTTTTTTTAATATATAAAAGCAATTTTATTAAACAAAAAACTTCTTTAAATGTGACTGTCACATATTTCCATAATTGTATTGCCCCATGATTTAAGCTTCACAAAGGAAGTTATACATTTAATACCATTTGTTTTAAGCTTTAATAGAGATACAGCTTATTTACATGACTTTGTCAGACAGTGACCTCTGCTCTGATTTCACCAAGTCTACTACATCTGCTCTTCGAGATTGTCTTTTCTTTTTTTTTAATGCTGTAGCTTCTGAAATGTGAAGCCCTTAATAGTTATATGAGCCACAGATACCAACAGATAATTCACACAATGCAAAATACAAATAGTAAATGGATGCGTGGAAACTATTTGAATTCAATAATCAAAGAAATGCAAGTGAATAAAAGGAAATATCTTATGGAATTAGCAAATTATTCAAAAGTTACTCCCAGTGGAGAAGAGGGTCTGGTGAAACCGTATATATTTATTATCATCGGCTAAAGCATAAACCAAGCCAGCTCATTTGCAAAGTATTATGTCAATCCACACAACCACAAAAATATCAGTCCTTTGACCTCTAAACCCACCTGAGCAACTTTTTCCAAAGAAAAGAAAAGGCTGTATGTGGGAATATCTTCACTGCAGTTATAGCCATCAAAGTGAAAGAGTGATGAGAGGAAGAGCGTTGGGTTTTGCCATCAGGTGTCCACGGTTTGAGAGCTTGATTTCCGAATCCGCCAATTGGCAGCTGTGTGGTTTTGGGCAAGTGACTTGAAGTTCCAGGTGTCTGTTCTAGTGCATATTGCACCAGGAAGAGTGATCCAGCAATGGCAAATTAAATGAATTGTATGGAATGGAATGCAGAGGTGGGAAGGCCACTTAGAAGTCTTCTGCAGTAGTGGCCATCAAAGGCAATGACTAATTAAATGAAACAGCCCAAATTGTACGAGTAGCTTGAGGGTGATAAGCCATTATCATAAATCTCCAGCCTCCCCGTAGCATCTGTTTTATTGTCTGCAATGAGCAGAAATATTACATAATAACACCTTATATTTCTAAAGCCCTTTACAGTTCAAAAAGTGCTTTCATATGCATTGTTTCGTTTAATCCTCTAGAGTGTTTACGAGTTGATATTTGTGAGGGAGATTTTCCAGATATTGAAATTGGGCCTATAGGTTTATAATCTCCAGGTTTCACCCCTCCTCTCCTCCTCCACCCAGCTTTCTTTTGTTCAGTCTTCAGGTACTTTATGGTTCTTTACTCCATGTCACTACAAAAAAAAAAAAAAAAAAGGGGTGCTTGAACAATGCACCAGCTCCTTGCTTAAGGCCCTCCAAAGGCAGATAAGTCATCAGTGTGTCTGGATTTGAGCTTGTAGGTTTATTTAATCTTTCTCTCATTGCAGCAGAATTCCACATGTTCTGCCATATGCTGTCCTTGCAATGCTCTGCACCCAGGAGTGAGAGGAAGAGCCCACGAGGGGCTAACCTTCCTCCCTTCCCTCCAGCTCCAGCCCTTCCCCCATTCCGTTTTTAGCCCTTCTCACCCTCAGGGAGGGGGCATGTGCCTCTGGAGGCCTAAAAGGGGATCCTAACTCACATAGATGGAATCATCAGAAGAGTGGGACTAGCGACCACCCAGGAGGCCTGGGGCCCTGGGCTCCCCTGCGATAGAGGCTTCATGACTTCAGCTTCTCCGGCTTTCAGAAGCACTAATGAACAGGGCTGAGCAGTAATTAAGATTGTGTTCAGTTCCACATCACGCAGCACAGCTGCAGGCAGCCGGGAGGAGGGAGTGGGAGGGAGGACAGGAAGGATGCCCCCAGCCTTCTCTCCGCACTCTGAGCCTGCTCTCCAGGGCCCTCCGTGGTACAGCAAGGAGGTGGGTAAAGCTGTGGATGGGGGGGTGGGGGGGGTGGGCCAACTTCAGGCGACGGCTGGCAAAACACCATCCACATGCCAGTCAAGTGTTGCTCCGTGCTGTGGGGTGCTGCGGGGTGGAGCCCTGGTTTTCTCAGGGGTGAGGAGGCCCTGCTTTGCAACCAGCCCGGCACTACAGCGGGATGGGGTTGCGGTCTGGTAAGGAGGAGGGGTGGCAGAATACCTACCACCTACTCATTACCATCCAAGTATGCCCATCCCTGGGGAGGCCTGGGACCTTCTCCTGGTAACAACACCCGCCCACCCCTGCCCTGCCACCAAGGGTCCTCTCTGGGTGAGTGTCACAACAACAATATTCAGTGAGCAACACTGAACCCAGAGCTGGAGACCCAGAGGTCGATATGACCTAGTCCATTCCAGAAAGCACAGCTTCCAGTGAGAAGGCAGATTTAAAACAGACATAACTGCGAAGTGGTGTGTGTACTGTGACCGCTATAAGTAAGAAGATTTAGGGGTTCTATAGTGGTTTGAAGTTGTTATGTACCCCAGAAAGGCCATGTTCTTTTAATCCATTTCTGTGGGTGCAGAACCGTTGTAGGTGGGACCTTTTGGCTAGGTTATTTCCATTGAGATGTGACCCAGCCCATTCAAGGTGGGTCTTAATCCCTTTACTGGACTCATTCATAAGAAGATAAAGGACCCACAGAAAAAGCACAGAGAGCTTGCCTTTGCCTGAGCAAAGGCAAGAGGCATGAAATAGTAAGTGGGCTTTCCCAGCCCACTGAACCGCCAGTAGGATGTGGGGGCTCAGCCCAAAGCATGAGTGAAGACAGAAGGGATAGATTTGAGGGAAACCATCAGGAGTCACAGGCCTGGAAAGAGCGACTGCCAGGCTGCCCCAAATGTCCCAGCTTCCACCACTTCAGTGCTGGCTGGATGCACAGGCATTTTATCTGGATCTCTGGGGTCCTGTCCCAGCGCCAGTGCTAAGCTGGGGTGGGGGATCAGAGAAGAGTGAAGGGGCTGACAGAGAAAGGACAGAGCCAAAGGGAAGGGGATTAAAAGCCGGGGACTTGGCACGGGGCTCGAGTCCATTTCCAAGCCCCATGCAGGGAAATGAGCACAAACAGGAGAGAAGATTGGTGTGGCCCATGTGAGCCTGTGTCTGAGGCCCAGGACGAAGCTTTGGTCTCATGGGGGGAAATGGGGGTCAGAGCACCATCCCCTGCCCTGTCCTCTGCTCTCAGAGGGCACAAGTACCTGAAGTTGCCCCCAGGGGCAGAACTAGGAGGTGACAATTATCAACTCCCAACAGACAGGACTGCCTACAACCCACAACCTGTGAGTTACAAAAAGAATGGTTAAGGCCTCAAAATGGTGGATTTTCAGTAACATGGTCACCACTTTCAAATATATGTTCTCAGCACTCATTTCAAATTGTCTTGTTGAAGTGTGCTAACTCATGACCACAGGGCCTGCCGTGCCCTCTCCTGTCAAATATCACAGGACCTCCCCTTCTCCTGGTGGGTGGCCCAAGACCCCACCCCCTGCTGGCCAAAGGATTTGGGGTGGTACTCCTAGTATATAAAGAAAGCTTGTAATCCTGGAGGGTTGTCACCCACCTCTTGGCTGGTGAGTGTCCCACTTCATTTCTTTCCTAAATGTAGGTTTTTCAATTAACAAGACCTTATTTTCCATTTTGTCTGTGGTTTTGTTCTCCTTAGCAGTCAGAATACTTGAGATCTTCACGTGGCTGTGATTTAAATGTCTGGAAATGGGATGAACAGGTGAGCTGGGTTCTCCATGGAACCCACTGCACCCCTCGCCTCTCCCTCAGGTGGTCACGGAGTTGGCAGACACCTGAGAACACCTCTTCCTGGTGTTTGTGTTCCGCCCCACTAAGAGAAAGAAGAATGGAGTGGGGCTTGGAGAGAAACGGGTCTCTTTCACTGGTGTGTGAGGGAGGGGAGGGACTGTTGCTCTGAGCCCACGGGCAACAGCTGATTTGGCCTGTCTTCTGGTGCCCTCATCAGAGAAGTGGACACTGGAGCCCAGTCCCATCTCTCCCCACTGACCTGGTGGACACGGAAAGCAACTGTGAAGGAACCTTTAGTGCCGGAGGAAATGGAGGGAGGGTTGGAATGCCTTTTATTTGGGGTGTCTTTCTTTGGTCTTGTGTATTTATAATATTTCTATTTTTAAAAGAATCACTTGGCTTTTTGTTTTGTTTTGTTTTAGCATATTTTCCTTAGAGCAATAAAGGCTTTTGCAACGTGGAAAAAGTGACATTTGATCTGAAGGAGTCTGGAGGGGGGCTCTGAGTGTGGGGAACTGACCTTTAATAACCACCCACCCAGAGGCTGCCGGCTGACAAAGTACAAGCAGAGCCTCCAGGAACGGTGTCTAGTGCCGTCCGCGGGTCTGTGCACAATGGGCATCTGTTGGTGACATCCCCGGGTGTATGTGTGTGCACATGTGCACGTGTTTGCCTGCTTGAGCTCCTGCCCCTCTTTCCCGGGTCTCTCTAGGTTACTTTCGCTAAACCTCTTTCTTTCCTCTTCACTCTACTGCCAACCCTCCCAGTTCTCAGTTTTTCCCCCTCTTCTTTCAGCCTAGCCCCAAAGTCCTGAGGGCTGGGGCAGAGGGAAACAGTTGCTGCTGCTTTTCCCCAGCTCCCACTCAAACCTGACACCCACAGAAAGGTCAAGCCCACGTGGTTCTGCACATCCCCTACCTGGCCCGCCCTGGCTGTTTCCATGACGACAGCTGGGCTGGAAATGTCCTTAGCCACCTCCACTCAACGCATGGGGCTGCCATCCCAGGCTCCATGCTCAGAAAAGCCACCTTGCCAAGCGTTCGGAGTTATAGGGCCCCTGGGAATACGGACAGACAGAGAGAGACAGAAGAACAGATCAAGAGAGGCACACACACGGTCGGAGACAAAGAGAAACCTGTATGCTTGGGACATGGAAAATATGAAAATGCAAGTAAGATGGTGCCAGAGCCTCAGAGACACAGAACTGAGAGATGAATAAAGCAAACAATCGGAGACGGAACCAGGGAGAGGAGACAAGGAGAGGCACAGAAAAGCATGATGACACAGGGAGAGAAACCCACACTGAAAGACTAATGGATAGGGAAGAAGGAAGAGAAGATGAAGAGAGGAGAGGTAGAGAGCAGAGAGGCATGAGAGACACACCAGAGCTCCCAATCCCAGTACATTACCTCGTTTCTGACCAGAGCTTAGATCCAGTAACCTCCTCTTTGTCTCATCTTCTCCAGAGTCTCAGGTGGGGTCTGAGTGGATTTGTTGGCCAGACTCCACCTCTGGGACAGCATTTGCCCCCTTAGGCGAGGCTCTGGCCTAAGCTAACAACGGTAACATTGAACTCTGCCCCAACACACACCCACACCCCTCCTTGGCTTAGGGGGCCCCTGATTTCACTTCATCCCAAATGTATCATACTTCATCTCTGCTTTGCCTCTCCCAGGAAGTGAACTGGACCTCAGCACACTGAGCAGAAATAGCAAAAAAAAAAAAAAAAAAAGGCACAATTTAGGGAGTAATGAGTGTGAACATCAGAGAGGATAAGCTCCTGGTGGCAATTAGTGTGAAATAGAAGAGCAGCAGCCTGGAAGGAGTGAGGGGACAGAAGGGTTCAGAGGAAGGGAGGGAGAAAAAGGAGGTAGGTTCAGAGTTTTGACCAAGGCAGGCCAAAGAAGAAGGAAAAGTGCTGGGCAATTTGGGTTGGTCCTCTGAGCCTGGTTAGGAACACCTGCCTTCAACATTAGCGCCATAATTTTCCATCTTCAGGGTATCTCACTGGCTATAAGTAAGAACTTTCAGCATCTTGGAATTCTCAGTCTTTCTTCTTCTTCTTCTTTTTTTTAATTCAACAAGCATTTATTGAACACCTCTTCTCTGCCAAGCATTAGGAACCCAGCAAGGAAGAAAACAACATGGGGTATACCTAGCAGTACAGTTTAAGTAATGTCAGTCTTTCTATTTAGCATTTTCTTCTTAACTGGGGCCAATAATTAGGCCATCAGCACAGGACATTCTGGGACCCATCCAGCCTTTGAACTCTCCTAACCCTGACCACAGTATAGTGGGGGTAATGGAATAGTGCCCCCAAAGTAACCATGTCCTAAGCTCAGATGGGGGTGTTGAGTAGAATAGGTGCCAGGCTGGAGCCCACTGCCCTGGTACCCTCAGCACAGAAAGCCCAGTGTGGGGGCTGAGCCCAGAGGAGAAACCTTAGTCCAAAAGGTTGTAGGGAACATTCAGACAAGGCCAGGCTGAATTAGCCAACCTGGCAGAAACAGTCTACACACTGCTTCAGAAACCAGAATGTGAAAATCAAAGGTCCTGTCCTGCCCCTGGAAGGTGGATTCTGGAATGGGTGGAAAAGGGACAATGGTGGGTCTTGATGCCCTGACTCTGCATCCAACTGAAGCTGCAGTGGACAGTTCCTGTGCCTGCTGACACTGTCCTACCTCTCTTCTTCTCTGCTTGGAGGCTTTTCTCAGTCTCCGCAGGACATTCTATAAGTGGCAGGATATTAACACCGCCACAGGGCAAACCTCAACCAATGAGGGAAGGACATCAGTAGATTGAAATCCCAGATTTCTCCAGCAGATTTCTCCATCTTTCAGTAAGGAGATTCTGAGCTGTGATCTTCATGGCTCCTCAGAGCAATCCCAGGGGAACTGAGCCTTAATTTCCCACCATGGATCCACTCAATGCACCCTTCTCTGTGTCATTCTCCTTGCTCCTTCAATCCTGTTGACTCTAAATAAATTGCCTATATTCAAATCCTTGTCCCATGGTATGTGTTCAAAGAACATGAAATAGCCTCAGAACTCATGGGGGACCCATCTTTTTGTGATCTTCCTGACCCAAGAGTCTGCCCCACAGGGCAAGGCTTAGACTGGAGTTGTAGGGCTCTGACTCTGACTGTTTCATGGTAGGTGATGGGTGTTTGAGGAAAGGAGTCATGATTTATCATATAGGCAGGGGAAAGGACAGCTCACCAGCTCTCCCACCCAGATGTTGAGGAGGCCAGGACTGGTATACTGACAATGCAATGCCCAGTTGATGCTTCAGGGTGGCATGACCAGTGCAGAATGTATTTTCAGACAACTATACCTCAACTACATTTCCACTATGATTTCTAAAAGTGTAACTTTTTTGGTAACTTCACCCCACTGCTCAACTGAACTGTTAGGGCACAGATCACCTGCTATTTTGGTTTCTTAACATCCCTTTCCCTTTCTTCAGGTAATAGCAACCCTCTCCCACTTCTTATTCTCATATGGTTCTGTCAAAGGAGGATTATCAACCACAGAACTCTGTCCCCTAACCCTAGGTTTAGCCCATGAGCTAGGCCCAGTCAGTAAAAGCACCCTCTTGCCCTGATCATAGAAATTGGTCCAGAGATAAGCATGTGCCTCAACCAAGACAATTAGAGTCTTTCCCTGGACTTATTATATGGAGTTGGAAGGGAGGGCTCTATCTTTCCTCTGGGGTTGCTAAACTGGGATGGTATACCAATAGCCCCAGAAAAGTTCAAAGTGATCGAAAGAGGGGTCTGAAGAAATTATTCCTTAGTGTGGGGCTTCACATTTATCCCTCATTGGTTTCAGACTTTGTATCATTCCCATCTATAGTCACATCTTAAAATTCTGGTTCTGTTATTCAATCAGTTACCTATCCCACTCACTATTGATAAGGATGCCTTCTACACATTCATCCAAGTCATTGATAAAAATGTTAAGCTGGACAGAATTAAAAAACAAACAAAGCCAGAAAGAAAAATATAGCGGCATATCAGCTTATCAATTACTGAGAATGTTTTAGGGATGGTTGTTCAAAAAGCTATGAATCTACTCAATTACACTTTTATCCAGCCTACACTTTCTATTGTGTCTCCCCGATCATGACTTGATCAGGAAACATGCTAAAGACCCCATTATACCTTGGCATTCTGCTGAGCCGATAATTTTATCCAAAAGGAATGTAAGAGTAAAGAACCAAAACTGGTCCTAGGGATCACCTATTCTTTAATATGCTCCTACACTCTCAGCACCCCATCTCCCCTCCTGCACATGCATGTTCACACACACATACACACACATACACACACACAACACCCTCTCCCTCTGCCTCTGCTCCCTTTCTCCCTACTTATCTGCTAAAGGAAAAATTTCTAAAAAGTGGATTAGGTCAGCACAAAGGGAGAAGGGTGCCTGTTTGGGAAGAGAATACCCTTTCTTCAGAGCAGTTTCTGACATACCATTTGCAGAAGGGTAGGTTGGGAGAACGGAAGGAGATGAGCACTCCTTAGCCATACACTGCCCACTGAGGCAGCACACTGAGGGCTTAGTAAGGTCAGGGGCTGAAAGCAGGGAATCAAGGAACAAGCCCACTGTCTCTCCGCTCCGGCCTGTGGGAAACCCTAATTCCTCTGTTGCTGCACCATACTGCCTCCCATAGGCCAACTTTTCTTTTGCTTTTAGGCCTTTTGTTGTTTTCCTCTTGCAGAACAATTCTACACCTCCATGCCCTTAGCCCTCTATTCCCTCTGTCTACTGCTTCTTCATTTTTCTGCCTCTCTCCTATTCCCTACCCCAATCAGCCTAGGGCTCTTGCCCATATGCTCTCCCAACCTCCTGTGTATACACTTACCACAACACTAATCAGGTAGGCCAGATATCCCCTCCACTGGTCTATGTGGGAAGATGTGGTTTTGTTTTATTCACCTCTGGGCATAGTGCCCAGAGCATGGCATTGGCTCAACAGACAGATGAGCAAATCTGTGCCTTAAAAAATCTACTTCTGGGTTCACATAAACAGCCCTCCCACAAACCTAAGACTGATCTGGCAGTAACCTGTCTTACATCTTACAACTGATGTAAGGCCAAAGCTTGTAGGGTTAGCTTGGAATTTTCAGGGAAAAATATTGGCTGTTTCACGTGGCTAGGGCTTTTCTCAGCCTTGGGGGGGACTCACTCCAAGGCAGGGCCAGGAAGCTCCTCTAGGACATCTTTGGTCTTCCAGCAATAATCCTTGTGGGCAGGCCTGCCTGGGAGGGGCAGACTTCCACAGTATTTGCTGTGCCTGCATCCAGAGCCTATTTCTGGAGCAGGTATTGGACATAAGCCTGTGCCATTCCAGCACTGATATTGCCAAGTCCTGGGGTGATGAGTACATGAGCCAGCACGGAACAGTGGCAGTCACTTAGCATCTCCTCTTGCTCCAACCCGACCTTCTCTGGACATATCAAGTCATTACTGCCTTACCCCGTCAGTAATTATCCTTCCCAGGCTCTAAAGTTTAGTACAAAATTTTGCTCATTTGCTTTAACTTTCTATTTCATTAACTTGAGTTAAACTTGAGTTAGGAAGAAAGTTAGGGGTAATGAGAAGGCTTTCTCAATGCATAAATATTACTGATTTGAGAAAGTCCTAACTGGAGTTCCTTAGAGTTTCCAGGATCTAAGGAGACAGATCAGCATTTGGAGCCAATTAGTATGTTTCCTATGGTTAGTCAATTATTGAACTGGAACACAGAGAGGTCATTTGACTTATTTATGATCACACAGTAAGCCATGATACAGATAAAGATAGTACTCAAAACTCTTGGTCTCAAATTTAGTGCCACTTTAATAGCCTAAGTAAGTCTATATTAATAAGTTAGCTTATTGAGCTAACACAAAAGTTATTTTTGGTAAAAGGAGTTTCACCTTTTTTTTTAGAGCTGTCACTTAGGCTGTTACCTCTAAACCGATTAAGAAAATACAAATAAAATTCATTGGGCTTCCCTTCTATGGAGACCTGTCTCTACAGTTAAAAGAGATCTGGGGCCTTTCTGTCATACCCTAACCAGGCTTTTACATGGGGCTAAAATGCTTACAGTTCTACAACTTCTTTATGGTTTCTTTAAATACCCCTTCCCTGCTTTTTCATACTAAATTTTCTGTTTCTGAGGTAAAAATGGGAGACAGGGAAAAGGCAAAGCTAGACTCTTGTCTGCACTACAGAAATACTATTTTCTGGTACTGAAACAGTCTTTATCCTATGATCAGCATTTTATATCTCACTGCTTTTTTTCTCAAACTGTTATTACTGAGAGAGAATAAGTTTTGGTTTATCCCATAGGGAAAAGAAAAAACTACTTTTTTTGTTATTTTTTAAAGAAACCTGTGTATCCAGCTGAAAGCTTATCAGATGCCTCTGTAGGAAGAATGTGGCCTGGCATCTGAACCCCAGGCAGAGATGGCCACTTGCAAACTCAGTCCCAGGCCAGATGACTGTCAGTGTCCTGGCTTCCTCAAAGGGGCTGGGGGCCACAGAGGGCCACTCTCAATATCACAGGTATCCTACTAATAAAAGCAGTGGCAATAAAGTTAATACCCATAGCCCATGAAAAAAGAGGAAAGTTTATCTGGAAATTACTATAAGAATATTCATATTAAGTGAGTACACCAAATCATCTATCACCTGGTTGGTTCCCATCCTTTCAGAAAAGGTAAATACTTGATTTAGAAACAAATGTATTTTCTCTGATGATTTTTATAGCCACTCTGTTCATCATTTGGAATTTGGAACACATTACCCAGGAAGAACCTCCATGGCCCTGGAGGGCCTACTCAGAGCACTGGGGCTTGGATTGTCAGAAGGCATGTGCTAAAAATGGAAGGTTCGGGTGGCTCAGTGGTAGAATGCTCACCTGCCATGTGGGAGACCTGGTTTGATTCCTGGCCCATGCACCACCAACCCACCCCCCACTCCACCCCACCCAAAGAAAAAAGATGAAGAAAGAAACACAGAAGGTTGCCAAAGGTTACCAGCTTCCCTGCAGGTGGCAAGCGTTTGTCTCCCTCCCCATTGCCTGGGAGCATCTCCCTGGGAGGAATCGGGTTAATAGTAACACACACACAGCTATTCTGATGAGGAAAGTTTTATATGGACAAAACATACTGAACAAGAACATGATAAACTAAGAGGGAAGCTCAAGCTCAGTCAGGAAAGCTGCCACAAGGGACAAACTTGGAACTAGTCAAGAGTGGTATCAAATACTCACGTCATATTTGCCAGTCTAATCTTGAATCTGGCCTCTTTTAAGTAGAGGAGGAAGTTGGGGAGGGGGAGGGAATCATGCATAAAGTAAAAAATCTACATATACACACATTAACACTCACATTTTCACATTCTTTTACCCATCTTCCCCTCAAGGAATGAATCAGACAAAGGAAAAGCCCAGCCTCTTCCCTAGAGTCCCTATGTGGACTATAGATTTGTTATAAAAGCCCCAGACAGGGCTTGGATTCAAGAAGGCAGATGTCACTCTTCTCGGTCCCACTCACTCCTGACAATTTACTATGGAAATGCTTGGGACACAGGCAGGGAACACCCAGAAGAGGCAAGAAAAATATGGCTCACTTAACTTATACATCATATACAAGGGCATCAGTTTCTCCAAGTACTTTCATGCTTAGTCCTTCACTGGATTTTTAGCAGACTTCTAACCTGCAGCAACAGAGCTCAGTCAAGCTGCGAGACATAGAGAAAAGAAGTATTTTGATCCAGCATGCACTGGGTCAGTCACTTCATCCAAGACAGTCACACATGCCAGCCCCAAGCATGTCCTCAGGGGCTTGCAGCTGCTTGCTTTGTGGAGTAGAAGTTTGGGCTTTTCCCTCAGATTTCTTCTGGTTGCTGCTGCTGAGCTCTCCACCTTTCCCTCCGGACCCAAGACAGCTGCTTGGCGTGTGTGTGTAATTTACTGTTCCACTGCGGCTGGCTCCTCCCCAGCCTCTGGCTTCTCAACTTGTGACTCTGGAGGAATCAGATACTGGATCTCCTCTGTGCTGATGGCTACTTTATCTGGCTGGAGCCACCTCTTGAAATGTTCCAAGGTGCTATGAAAGAGCAGGAGAAAATGGTGGCAGCATCAGACCTTGCTGATTAATTGCTTAATGATTATCTCAGTTACTCAAATACTGCCTACCCGCCCACTACCAATTGCTTCCCACAATTGTTTCTCACTGCTACATGGGGAGAACAACGCTACTCCTCTGACAGCTGTGCATCCTGGCATCTCTGCGGCATAATTTACCCCCTAGTGGGCACTTTGGCTATAAGCAGCACCAGGCCCTCTTCAAATGCAGAGCCTCTGAAGGCTTGATGAGAATAGCTGAAGAGCATACACCTCAGTCCTGTCTTTTTCTTTTTTTCTCAAAACTGGTGAGATGAGAAATTGCCAAGGGAAAGAAACACTCAAATAAATACCAAATTATTCGTGAGGCAGAAATCTGAGCATCTTTAAATCTCTCATACCTCAGGCAGTCTGAGGCTCAATTATTCTTACAGCATTTATTTGCATTAAGTGGATTATTTTTTTGCTGCTTTTTTTTTTTTGCTTGTGATTTTTGTTTGTTTATTTCATCTATAGCAGGTCACCAAGATAGAAGCATCTGAGCAGCAATGTCCCCCCACAAAGGAATAGCTACTATGCCAGAGGGCTCCCTTTTTTGTCTGGCTCTATGGCATGGAGGGAAGTGAGATTGTCAGGACCAGTGGTTCCCCTCCTGCCTTTCTTAAGTACCCACTCCAAAGCGATTAGATATTCATAATAAAATAGAAATGACTAGAAATAAGGAAAATGTCATTCTGTGCTCTTCAATAGCACAGTCTTAAGCCAAGAAATGAAGCCATAACCAGTAGACTTTTCGATACTCATCAGAGGATGGGGGCGTTATGTCTTGGACAATTTGATTTCTTAGCCGCTTATTTCCTTACCAGAAACATAACACAAGGGAGGGGGGCTCACCTCCCTGGCCTTTTCATACATGAAGACCCACACTATTCCACTGCAAAATGCCCTTTGTTTCAAAGAATAAACTTTGCAGTTTGAAAATAAACGCATATATACTGTTTCCTGGTCCTTGTTCTGAACAACCATAGAAAGAAGCAGTCCCACAGATGTAAGTTAGGGGGGATAAATCCAAAATCAGAGGGCAGTGAGAGCAGCTGACAGACTCTAATGCCCAAGCTCAGGGGAATCAGGTTATGACAAGGGCATTTAGCCTTCCTCTACCACACTTTCAAAGAATTGTTAAAATTATTTCTATAGAGAAGGAAAAGCCACGTGGAAAGGTTAACCTAAACCTTGGTGCTGATCTGATTTCAGAGAAAGAGAATTCCTACTTGAAAATTTTGCAGGAGAAAGCTTTGTCTTTTCTTCTTAAAACTGGAGAGGAATGAAATATTCAAAGGGAAAGAGAACATAAGTAAATATCAAATTATTTGTGGGTTAGGAATCTGTGCAACTTCAAATCTCCTATGTCTGGAGTAGTTTGAGGCTCAACTTCAAGCTACCTTTAAAGACAGAAAAGAGCAAAATTTATATTATTTTCTGAATCCTCAGAAGGTAGCTGGCCTGATCTTAGACCACATAATGTGAAAGTACTTTGAAAGGTTAAGAAGTAAAACGTAACCGTGGCTTTTCGCGCTGATAGTGCAATGGTCAACATGGTGAGCATCCCTAAAACTCACTGGACTTTCTGTAAGATGTGCGGCAAGTACCAACTCCACAAAGTGACAAAGTACAAGAAGGGTGAGGATTCTCTGAATGCCCAGGGAAGACTGCGTTAGGACAGGAAGCAGAGAGGCTGTGGCAGGCAGACTAAGTCAGCTTTCCAGAAGAAGGCTGTGTTGGTTTGAATTTGTTGTATACCCCAGAAAAGCCATGTCCTTTAATCCTCATTCAAAATTGCTGGGTGAAAGCTTTTTGATTATTCCCATGGAGATGTGACCCACCCACTTGTGGGTGGTAACTTTTGATTAGATGGTTTTCACAGAGGTGTATCTCCACCAATTCAAGTTGGGGTTGCTTAATGGAGCCCAGTAAGAGGGAATCATTTTGGAAGAAGCTTGAGAGCCCATGAAGCCAGAGACCTTTGAAGATGAAGAAGGAAAATGCCCCTAGGGGAGTTTCATGAAAAAAGAAGCCAGGAGAGAAAACTAGCAGACTTTGCCATGTGCCCTTCCAGCTGAGAGAGAAACCTCATACTTCATTGGCCTTTCTTGAGTGAAGGTAACCTCTTGTTGGTGCATTAATTTGGACATTTTCATAGCCTTGCCTTTCTTTGGACATTTTCACTGCCTTAGAATTATAAACTAGCAACTTAATAAATTCCCCTTTTTAAAAGCCATTCTGTTCTGGTATATCACATTCCAGCAGCTTGCAAACTAGAACAAAGGCTAAAACTACAAAGAGGATTGTGCTGGGTCTTAAATGTGTGGAGTCCAATTGCAGATATAAGAGAATGATGGCTATTGAAAGGTGGAAACATTTTGAACTGGGAGGAGACAAGAAGAAAAAGGGCCAAGTGACGCAGTTCTCAGCTTCATCTTTTGTTTTATTATGAAGACAATAAAATCATGAGGTTATATTCAACAAGGAAAAAAATGTAACTATGAAGTTTTATTCACATACTGTCAATGATTTCAGCAGCTGCATCTTCATCTGACCCCATGGGACTGTCAAATCAATGTAAATGATATGTTGCAAACAGGCTAGTTCATATTCCCCTAAGCGTTTTGGTTAAAATTCAGGTCTTTGTTCTCCCTACCAACTTTTTTCTTTTATACTGCAATTTTATTTCAATCACACAGTTAGCATGAGGAAATTTAAATCAAACAGTATGTCCCCACCAACTTTTTTATTTTGAATAATTTCTGACTGAACTTAAAAATTCTGTAAAGAATATTAATACTAGTAAAACTAATGCTTATATAGTGCTTACCAAGTGCCAGGCACTTTTCTAAGCACTTAATACATAATAATTCATTCAACCTTCACAACAACCGTAAGAGGTAAGTGTTAATACCCTTGCTTTGCAGAGGAGGAAACTGAGACACAGAGAGGTCACTTGCCCAAGAACATGCAACCAGTAAGTGGCAGGGCTACTTCCTGAGTGTCCGCCCCATTCTTCTCATTGTAGCAGAATGCTCTCTCCACCTTTCTGCATCTTACCCACCTGCATGTACTGTTCAAGCCCCACCTTCTTTCCCACATGAACATCAGAGCCCATAGGGAGTCCCGTGGCCTCTCAAAACCCAGAGGACTTCTGTCATTTCTACCCATCTGGATCCTTCACATGCTGCCTTGTCTTGTGAGGTATGTCTTTATATATGCCATATCTCCCCAACTAGTTCTGAGGACAAAAATAAAGGGATCTTTATTGTCCAGTGGAAGAAATGTTTATTTCATCTAGAACTGAAATTTTCTGTAGTGTATAATCTATTTCAATCTATCTGTATAGCTCATTTGAACAACTGAAACACAGGGAGCCCAGAATAAGAAAGAGGTCCTTTAATCCTGTATAGATTGTTTAAATGCTTGGATACATTCTAGAGTATATTAAGCAGATAATCAAAAAGTATTGGCAAAGTTCCCTAAGGGATGGGAGAAAGAATATGAAACTATTAAACCTTACCATCAGGGAATCCCCTGATACTGTGTCCAACTTTAGGGACACTCAAATCAATAGGCCATGCCCTCAATCATGAGGCTTACTTCTATGAAGCTTATGAAGGTAGCAGAGAAGCTTAGACTACCTATAGGCATGCCTAAGAGTTACTTCTGGAGGACCTCTGTTGTTGCTCAGATGTGGCCTCAGTCTCTCTAAGCCCAACACTGCAAGTAAAATCATTGCCCTCCCCGCTATGTATGACATGACATCCAGGGATGAAAGTCTCCCTGGCAACAAGGGAGATGACTCCCAGGGATGAATCCAGACCTGGCACTGTGGGATCAACAATTACATCCTGACCAAAAGGGGGAAAAGAATTGTAATTAATAAAGTACCAGTGGCAGAGAGAGTTCAAATAGAGTTGAGAGGCTACTCTGTAGGTTGCTCTTATGCAAGCTTCAGTTAGACCTTGCTACCTGTCATAACCTGCCAACCCCCAACCAGGACCATTCCAGCCAATTCTAAAGAACACCTAGGGCAATATATAAGATTCCACAAGAGTTCCATGCACTAGAGTAACGTTCCAGAAATCTACAATCTCCAGATGGGTCCCTGTCCAGATAAGTCCTGAAATCTAGCCCAGCCTCTCCAGAACATCAGATAATTCCATCTCCCTTACCCCATATTAGTGACAGGCTCTTCCAATATGAAAAATTTAGAATCACTATAGCCCAAACACCCCTAAAGAGAGGATGGAAAGATCAAAGGTGATGGTGGAATTATACCGAGAAGACAGGATTTTAAAAATGAATATGAATGCTGAATCATTAAATTGATATCTCTTTTAGTCTCCAGTATTTTAGAACAGATAGAAGTAAAAACCTAAAATTGTGGAGTTGTGACCCATGTTAAATTCTGAAATATGTTCTACAACTAATTTTGGTGCTGTGCTTTAAAATTTATAGCTTTTTTGTATATATGCTATTGTTCACAAAAAAAGTTGATTGTGATGATAAAAAAATATTTAAGCCCTCTAGCCTCCTATATCCTGGAGCAGCTAGAAGGAAAAACATGAGAAGATTGTATAGTAGCCCACGACAACAAGATTGTAACTACTTGTTGAAGAGTACTTTGAAAACGATTGCTTTTTTATTTTGTTGCTTTGTATATATATTATACTATACAATAAAAAGTTAAAAATTTTAAAATAAATAAACAAATAAAGGGGTCTAAAACATCCGAATAGGCCCCTCTCTCCCAAGGTATAATGCCATCATAGAGTACATGCTTAATAAATTTCTTCATTTATTCTACACAAATTTATTGAGTGGCTACATTATGACAGAAACTCTGTAAGATAATGAAGAGTCAGAGGTAAGAAGGCATAGTTTCAGCTTTTGATTATCACGTTTTTAAGCAAATTGCATAATTAAAAATGAAGACAATGGTTCTCCCTCAACTCTATTCAATTGTGACCAAGATGTAGAGTATTTGTTTTTTGGTGAAAATACCCAGTCTCAGCAATCTGCCGAGCTGAGAGCAAATAGGGCAATCTCATAAAGAAAGATTTCTAAGTTTTAGAGAAGAGCTGATGTTGATATCGACTAATATCAGGACTTAGATGCCACTATCCCTGAATTCTTTAGCAAGAAAGAAATATCCTCAGTGAAACAGATGATTACTTGGAACCAGACTGGGAATCAATTACCTCTCATCAGAATCAAGTCCATCCACAAAGAAGTCTGACGCTAACTTCTCCTGGAGGAACCGATCCCAGCATTCCTTCTTGGCTTGGGCCAGGGTTCGAAGCATGTCCTTGGAAGTCACTTCCTGATTTAAACCTTTGATTTTTCTCAGCTTCTTCTCTACAGAGAAAAGAAGTAGGGTTTATCTCAGAAAGTGCGTATGAAATGAAACATTAACTAAATGTAAAATGCAAAACGACAACTTAAAAATTCTCTCACTGATGAGTACATCTACATCCCCTGCAAAAGGGTTTATTTCTTAAGGAGGACAGTTAAAAGGAAAAGAAACACTTTTCCCTTTCCTTCAGATGTCCTTGCCTTGCATTGCTTCAAATAAATATTTAACCCATAAAAAAGGAAAAGCCACACGTTCTCATAAATAAATCGATGGCATGTTTTATTTGAAATCACAGAAGCTCAGTAGGTATCTCTCTAAGGAATGCTTGATTTTCCCTGACTTAACATGTGTATACCATCGTCTTTTTTCAACTCCCTGAAAATAGTCTCTCTGAGGAGTAAATGCTTTTTCTTTTTGTAACAGTGACAAGAAGAGGTTTCTAAATCTCATGAGAAAGAATTAGAGAAAATGACGAGATCCAGTGGCTCATTAGACACTAAGATTGACTTGATGAGAACCCAATAATAAGAGACCTTTACGATCTCCGTGTGTGATTAAATTCTTGTTTAAAGAAAAACAATCTCAACATTTTTTAAAGTTGCTCAGCTTGTAGCCTGGATGCTGGAGATTAATAAAAACAAATGTCACCCCTTTGAGAGTGGTCCATATGCCTTCCTAATGATAGTTGTCTAATTCCTCCTTTGTACTTTAAGTACAATTATTGGACAGATTTCCCCCTTTGGAAAAAAAAAAAGTATCACCATTTACTTTCTGCCTTAATTTTGTCTTGCCTTCAACTATAATACATGGGTAAATAACAGCTTTTGGGATAAGGGGAACTGGAATCAAGCCCAGAACCAGCAGAAACTATGATTTGCAATCCTGTCTCCATTTCTGAAGAAGCCACATGAGCTAGGACCAACGATCAAAACAATAAACACCTTTAGTTACTGTACATGTCCATCAAGAGCTCACCTAGTAAAACAAACAAACAAACAAAAAAAGCACAAAAAAACTTGCAATTGATAAATGTCAAATATTTGAGGAGTTTTAGTTTCTCTTGAAGATGTGAAAAGGGTTATATATATCTCACATGTAACTGGCCAAGTCCTTAACTGTTGCCCTTACTAATGGATTCTCTTTGATATTGATTTATTTGGCAATAAAAACAATTTTTATGTTGTCTGGCCTTGGTTCAAGGAGGAAAGTGCTCTGTTTGGGCTGGAAAAGAACTTCCCCTTCTGAGCATACTGAGCCTCTGATTAAGTCTGATCTAGGTAGGGCAGGCAGAAATGAGTGTCATTACATACCTCAAACTTGCCTGCCATTGTCCTTCAGTCCCTGCCATCAACAACAGAAATGACCTATTTTCCTCAGAGAAGGAAATTTTAATCAACTTCTTAACTGATTTTAGAAAGGAGCAGTGGAGTTTAATTTTCAAAACCAGTCGTCAAGAGTCAAAATCATCCATCCCCATGAAAATTTCTTATAACTCCTGTGTACATAGCACCAACAAGCTCTCTTGGATTTTTGCTTTTTTTCTTTATCATCATTAAACAAATGATAGCTCTGGCTATGACAAAACAACTTTCAATCCCTTCAGCCATGGCTACAAGCATTACTTTTACATCAAATCTTTGATGGCTGCCTGACAAATTTCACATTACACCTTCATTTTTCTCATAGCCATCATTCCACTTGTGTTTTTCTTTTTTCTCCAATACGTCATTAACAAAATTTCTTTTGTTTTTCCAAGATATTGTTTAGCAATCCCATACATTCTCCTCTGTTTCTTCTTTCTTTCCTTCCTTAAAAGCTTTTTAATTGCCTTTTCTTCCTTAAAAATTACTACAAGGCTTGGTTTTGTGAGACCTCCTGGGTCACATGAATGGATGTTCAACAATAAAAGGATACCACAATTCCAAAGACTGGCAATTGCTGCCCTAGACTGACATTTCTCTTTTCCCCTAACATGGGACAATCTGAATTTCTTGTGTTTGGAGCCTCTCTAGATTCTTATGCTTAAGAACAGGCCCTGAAAGTATGTTCAGGAAATATTTAATAAAATGGCTAACAAGAGGCAGAATGAATTTTATATTAGCATGCTCCCATTCCAGAGCTATTTAAGATGACAGTTTTTCAAACTGTAGCTTCAGAAATCCACATGCAGCCCTGAGGTCACGATCTTATTTTCAAGGATGGCATAAGGTTTGACATTTTTGAGTTATTTGAATACATGGTTTTCTAATAGCATACAAGAGATACTATCGAACACCAAGAAATGAAGAATTTTAATGAAACAGAAACAGGAGGTGATAAAGACCATTTTAAGCAATATGCAAGGAAAGGGTAGCTCCTTTTCAACAACCCAATTGGAAAGACTCCTAAAAATTACACCTGAGAGATAAATGTGGTGAGGAGAAAAAAAAAAAAACAAGAACAGAAAAGCAGTTTTGATAAAACAAAACATCAACATGTTTCCCTAAAATCACCAGCTTCTGATTTTTTTTTTTTAAGCCACATAAATTACCTAGAGATGCTAAATAAACTTCTGAATCCTGCAAGGGAGCCCAAGGCTTTAGAGATGGCTGCACAGCTAAGTCTGCTGCCTCACTTTGGCCTTCACTTGAGGGATAAGAATCCATGAAGGAGTCTGAGAAGGCGTTGTTGGCACCATCCTCTTGGTCAGGATTTGGCAGACAGGAACAGATTTCAGCCCAGAGATCCCGGCCAGATCTTGTAGCTCTAGAGTCAATGCTCTCAAACATTTTCATCTGGAATCTGAGCTGAAAAACAGAAGCTCAGGTGAGTAAGGAGTGGCTTTAAGGATACAGTATAAGTATATGGTAATAGATATTTGTTTACCCATTAAAGGAAAGTAAAAGGCTTTTAAGAAATTTCTTTTATCAAAATTGTATGCCTATCAGATTCATATGTTACAGAGAAGATGATGATGATCAGGGAATTGAGTTCTTTTTCTGCCTCTGAACTCAAGTCGTTTCTATAACATTTCTTTCTTTCTTTTTTTTGGGGGGGGGGGAGGATGGATGGTCAGGGAATTCAAGCCGGGTCTCTAGCGTGGAAGGCGAGTATTCTACCACTGAACCCTGAACCACCCGTGCACCCTGTTCCCATAACATTTTAAAATGAAATTTCTAGGACATTTCCAGTGTGGACAACCAGTCAGCACTTTTCTCCAAAGATCCCCAAAAAGGAACTGCCCTGTCCTCAGTCAATTAAATTTAGTCTGTCTTTGATTGTGCTGCTTGATGAAAACCGCGTCTAAGTATTGACATAATGCAAGGGTCCGTGCACTCTTTACAAGGAGAAGCTGGGCTATATGCCTCATGTGCTTATTTTCATAGAAACACTGAAACGTAGGCATTTTTACCATTTCATAAATGAAGAAACAGACTGAGAAGGATAACTTACCCCAGGGCACATTACTAATATATAGTAAATCCTTGACCAGAAATCAGATCAGTGCAGCACCAAAACCCGCGTTTTATCCCATGCCGCTCAGCCTGTTTGAGAAATACACTGAAAGCTGCTCCGCACACAGTTTGGGGGCTTTCACAGCTATTTAGGCTTATAGGATGAATTGAGACCTTCTTTCGGGAGGGACCTTTCAGATCAAGACTGAGCCAACGACCGAATAATTCCAGGAGAGAGGGTCCAGGCAGTCGCAAGGCCCAGAAATGAAAGGGACAGATTAAATCACGGTGGCCCAGGGTGAACTGACGCCAGGGGGCCACAACGAGCCCACCACCACCACCCCGAACTCATTTGAACCCACCCAAACCATAACTTTGCTTGCACAGAGAACTTCCCGGTCCCAAGACTGCCAGAACCGCGCAGGGAACTCAGGCGTCCTGACTCCAGGCCTCAGTCGCTCCAGCCTCAAGCGCAGGCTGAGCGGGATGAGTCAGGCCTGGAGGTCCCTCTGGGGTAATCCAAGGTCAGGCTGGAGCGGGGTATACAATACGCTGGGACCCGGGACTGTCTTCACCTACCCCAACTGTCGACCCAGCAGCACGTAAACGCTCGATTCAGCTCAGTAGCTAGTAGAAGGGAAGTGCGGAGAGGCAGAATCTTCGAATGACAGATCCCGGGAGTTCTCCAATCACCGTCAGACCCGGCGATACTCTGTGCTTGGATTGGTCTAGAGGCGCTCTGTGTGAGGAAGTGAGGCGCAGAGAGCCGAGCCACTGGTGGGCGGGGCTGTTGTTGCCAGGAAACAGTGGGATCACGTGGTCCCGGCTCCCTCTCTCCCAGCTCGGCGGGTTCCGCGTAGAGCTGTGGGTTGCATTTGGGGGTGTGCGCCTTTAAGCTCTCCCGTCTTGTACACTCTGATAGGGAAACCTAGTTGCCAAGACTTTGGACTTTTTTTGGTCTCCTGAGTGTTTAGTGTACCTTTTCGGCAATTGTCTGGGCCGATGTTTGTTCCTTAAAATTTCACCCTTTCGCCATCTAAATTAGAGCATTTCAGGTGCTCGGATGGGGAAGAAGGAGACTTCTTTCCCTACTCCTATAGGTGACCCATGTCCCATTCATTCACCGAGTTATGAAACGTTCCCTCATTCAGTTAGTCAACAGACACCAAGCTGCGTGTTCTAGGCTTTGTGTTAAGCTGGAATTCAAATCAGTAAAGACTTGGGTCCTAGGTAATCACAGTTTAATGGGGGAGAGGATGTGCCATGGAGGCAGACAAGTACAAACAATAGCAAAGAGTTATAGAGGATCTGATGGAAGCGTGGACAGGGTACATAAAGGAGAGCATCATAACGGGAGGTGTGTCCGAAACGCATTTTAAATGATGACCTTTGATGTCCATCAAGGGTTATCAGCAGGTTTGCTGAGATGCGACTCCTTCCCAGTCCCCCAGTCCAACTTCCAGGCGAGTTATCCTCTGCTAAAAAGACATGTGATGAAGGACATAAGCCAACCATCAGTAGAAGAAACTTGGCTAAGGATATAGTTTCTACATATCCAAATCCAAGCAATGAGGCCATGGTAGTAACAACTTGTTTGAAAGGGAGTTTTACAAGCTGCTCTATTGCTCAGTTTTATAACTATTTTTAGAGAGAATATATAAATAGAAGGAGCAGAAAGCAAGGAGGTCAGAAAAAGGAGCAAATAATAGGCAATATTTTGGCAGGGCTTACTTATACCGAGAAAAAGAATCTGGCAGCATCTGGTCCACAGAAAGAGGAACTAAGTTACGGGTACTTCATCAAGCCTTGTTTATGCCCCTTTCTCTGATTTCATGCTCAACAAACTCTGGATTTCAAACTTGGCCTCTCCAGTATCTTGATACCAGAAGGAAGGTGTTTTTAACTGTGACACAAAAAGCCCAATCACTGAAAAATTACACTTTATAATTTATAGTGGTAAATTAGCAAATTGACACCCTTACCAACCCACCCATGTCCTGTGAGTTTGATTGGTTTGTGTACTGAACAAATCCAGCCTAGATCCTGGAGTTCCAAAGCTGAGAAACAGATCCCAAGTCCTGGTCATCTTTCCCTCCCCAAGGACTGCTCAGACTAGGAGGCCATTTGGGAACTATCCTCTACCTTGGACACTTCAGTGTGATTAGTAGTAACGTGGCTTTTTTTGTTTTGTTTTTAATTAGAGATTTTTTTTTTAATGTCTCCTCAATCAGTCTAGGCCTTGACTTAGATCAGAAACCATGTGTTTCAGGTCTCTGTATCTCCAGAGACAAGTAATACCTGTTCAAAAAGCTATAGGTCTTTCATGATCAGGGACTGTTTGGAGTTAGATGCTGTGATTCCCCCTTCAGTCTCTTCTCTGTGTTGTAATCAGGTTGGTCCTTTTGGAATGAATATCAGATCATATTTCTCTCTCTCTCTCTCTCTCTCTCTCTCTCACACACACACACACACACACACACACACACACCAAGAACTCTTTGATGATTTCCCATTGCTCTTAGAATAAAGACTTACATCCTCATCAGAGTAAACCAGTTAGAGTTCTTACTTCAAATGGCAGAACTCACTGTAGCCAGTATAAGCAATAAAAGGAATTGATTAAAGCAGCTTTGTCTAATAGAGCTCTCTGTGATGATGGAAATGTTCTATATCTGAGCTGTCTAATATGGTAGCCTACAGCTTCATGTGGCTATGAGCATTTGAAATGTGGCTTTTGCAAGTAAGGAAGGAGATTTTTTGATTTTATTTTAATTAATTTAATTTAAAAGGCCATATATGGCTGATAACTACAATGCTGTACAGCACAGGATGAAAGGATATTAACTAGTTCACAGAATCTCAAGGTAGGCCAGCCAGCCAGGAACCTTCTAAACCTCACTGAAGGACTTCTCAGGGAACACACCACCACCACTGAACATAGACACTGCAGCTGACATGGCTAAAAATTGGGCACTGGACACAAAACCAGAACCTCCCCCACCGCTAGCCCCACAAATCAGATGTTCCCAATGCTACCTTGTCAGACATGGATTCCACACTGGTCTGCCTCCTCTGCTGTGCACCTCTCACTCAATATTAGTGGAGCCCTGGTCTAATGCCTATACCCAACTGGGAAGACCAGTTTCTAGCTTCTGCCTTTCAGAGGCAGTACTTATAAGGTGAGAAATTCCTCACTTAAAAGAAGGGTAATCAGAAAAAAAGAAAAAAGGAGGGTATTCAGAAGGCGTTGGGTGTCCACAAAACGTGACAAATGTCTACTTTACGTCGTCTATAACAGTGTTTCTCCCAAACTTTAATAAGCAGACATATCAGTTAGGGATCTTGTTAAAATGCAGATTTTGATGCACGCTGGGGAGGGGGGATTAAGTAGGGACAAGATTCTGCATTTCCAACAAACTCCTAGGTGATGCCCATGCTGCTGATTTGCAGATCATATTTTGAGTGGCAACGCTTTATAAGATCCCACAAGGTTTGGGCCCTGTCTCCTTATCTAGCCCTCTCTGACACTTCTTTCCTTGTCTATCTGTGGTTCAGCTATTCCAATAATCTTTTTTTTTTAATTAATAACAACTTTTTAATGTATAATTCACATACCATACAATTCATCCTTTTTGAGATTTTAAAAATTGAGATATAATTCATATACCATAAAATCTACCCCTTTAAAGTGTGCAATTCAGTGGTTTTTAGTGCATTTACAACCATCACAACTATCTAATTCCAGAACATTTTTATCACTCTGAAAAGAAGCCCTGTACCCATAAATAGTCACTTCCTAGTCTCTCCTCCCCCTTATCCTCTGGTAACCATTAATCTACTTTCTGTCTCTGTGAATTTGCCTAATCTGGACATTTCATATAAATGCAATATGTGGCTTCTTTCATTTAGCATAGTGTTTTTGAGGTTCATCCATGTTGTAGCATATAGCAGTACTTCATTCCTTTTTAAAACTAAATAATATTCCATTGTTTGGATATACTACATTTGGTAATTGATTCATCAGTTGATGGACATTTGGGTTGTTTCCATTTTTTTGGCTATTATGAACATCGTCCCTCTGAAGATTTGTGTATGGGTTTTTGTGGGAACAGACATTTTCAGCTCTCATACTAATATTCTTTTGAGTTTTTCCAGAACAGTATGTTCCCATCTGCCATGGTCCTTCTACATGGTGGTCTGTCTGCTTGCAACACTGACTCTTGCCTTCACCCCACCCCTTCACTAACTGTGTTAGTTTGCAAGCTGCCGGAACATGATATACCAGATCTGGAACGGCTTTTAAAAAGGGGAATTTAATAAGTTACAAATTTACAGTTCTAAGGAAGTGAAAGTGTCCAAATAAAGGCACCAAAAAGAGTGCCTTTCACTTCACTCAAAAAAGGCTGATTGGTCTGGAACACCTCTTTGAGCTGGGAAGTCACATGGTTGGCATCTGCTGCTCAGGAGAGCTCCATTGTTTTCAGTTTCTGTCCAAGCGGGGGGTTCCTCACTTTGCTTTTCTGGGGCTGGCTTTCATCTCTTGGCTTCCCTTGGCTCCCTTCAGGTTCTGGCTTGCTTAACATCTCATAGTGACGTCTGCTGGGCTCCAAACATCTCTAACCTCTGTGTCTAGCATCTATATCTGCTCTCTGTTGGCTCTGAGGCTTCTGCATTTCTATCTTTTCTGTCTCTCTCCAAAATGTTTCCTCTTATTTTTAAAGGATTCCAGTAAACTAATCAAGACCCATCTGGAATGGGTGGAGTCACATCCCCATCTAATCAAAAGTTAATACAAATAATTGGGTGTGCCACATTTCCATGGAGATAATCTAATAAAAAGTTTCCAGTTACTGTACCAAATCAGGATTCAAAGAAACAGCTGGACCCACAAGATTGGATCAGGATTAAAACATGGCTTTTCTGGGGCACATAATGCTTTCAAACTGGCACACTTTCTTAACAACTACTCTTCCTTCAGATTGCAAATCTCAGAGCACCATTTACTTCTCCTTTGTGGTGTTTGTCATCACTGAAATTATCTGATTAATATCTTTCTTCACCACTCCACTGTAGGCTCCTTTAGGTCAGGGTCACGTCTACATTTGCTTATCATTGTCCTTTCAGCACCCAATATAGTGCCTGGCACATAACAATGACATCATTAATAATAATTTCTAACACTATATAGCATTGACTATAGGCCAGGCACTAATCTTTGAAATTAAGATATAATTTACATGCAGTAAATTCATCCTTCTTAGTGTAAAGTTTTATATATTTTGATAAACATATACAACAAAATGCCACCAACATCACATAAAGATACAGAAGAATAGAACAGTTCCATCTCCCCCCAAAACCCATTGTTCCCCTTTGTAGTCCCTCCCTGCAAGCTCTATCAAGCACTGATTTGTTTTCTGTTCCCATAGTTTTCTCAGGTACTATTCTAAGTGTTTTTCTTAAATTAACGAATTTAATCCTTACAGCCCAACACTATGAAGAAGATATTTTTATTTCCCCCATTTTATAAAGAATGACACAATGGCTGAATGAATAATTGAAGTTCCCACAGCTGTCTTCCCATGGAGCACAGCCAGAAAATGAATTGAACCTTGAAGATGAGAGTACATAGGAGATTCAAGGAGAAGACAGGAGTGTCTTTCCTGTGCCAGGGGCTAACAAGAGAAACTCAGAGAACAAGTTCCTAGTCAAGGTGTACAAGAGCCATGTTCGTCACTATAGAGCAAGGACCTTTGACCCTGGGGTCCATGGGAACCTGAGTGAGCCACAGATGGGCTTTAGGCGGGTTTATAAAGCCTTTGAAATTAAATGCAAAATCTGTGTGAATGTGTGCAGTTTTCTGAGCAGAGATTTCATAGCTTCACCAGGTTCTAGAAAAGGAGCTAAGACCCCCAAATGGCTCAGAACGCCTTTAGAACTCCTTATTTTAGGGATAGAAGGATAGTGAAATCATGAAAAGCTGAGCGACGCCATGGGCTCTGCTTGCACCTGTATGTTCACCAGGAATGTTCTTCCCTTCCCTTCCATCAACTTCAGTTTCTTCCTTTAAGAATCTGCATAAATCAACAACAAAAAGACAGCCAACCCAATTACAAAATGGGAAAAAGACTTAAACAGACACCTACCAGAAGAAGAAATACGGATGGCCAAGAGGCACATGAAGAGATGCTCAATGTCCCTGGCCATTAGAGAAATGCAAATCAAAACCACAATGAGATATCATCTCACACCCACCAGAATGGCCATTATCAACAAAACAGAAAATGACAAGTGCTGGAGAGGATGCGGAGAAAGAGGCACACTTATTCACTGTTGGTGGGAATGTCAAAGGGTGCAACCACTGTGGAAGGCAGTTTGTCGGTTCCTCAAAAAGCTGAATATAGAATTGCCATACGACCCAGCAATACCATTGCTAGGTATCTACTCAAAGGACTTAAGGGCAAAGACACAAACGGACATTTGCACACCAATGTTTATAGCAGCGTTATTTACAATTGCAAAGAGATGGAAACAGCCAAAATCTCCATCAACAGAAGAGTGGCTAAACAAACTGTGGTATATACATACGATGGAATATTATGCAGCTTTAAGACAAGATAAACTTATGAACCATGTAATAACATGGATGGACCTAGAGAATATTATGCTGAGTGAATCCAGCCAAAAACTAAAGGACAAATACTGTATGGTCCCACTGATGTGAACGGACATTCGAGAATAAACTTGAAATATGTCATTGGTAACAGAGTTCAGCAGGAGTTAGAAACAGGGTAAGACAATGGGTAATTGAAGCTGAAGGGATACAGACTGTGCAACAGGACTAGGTACAAAAACTCAAAAATGGACAGCACAATAATACCTAATTGTAAAGTAATCATGTTAAAATACTGAATGAAGCTGCATCTGAGCTATAGGGTTTTTTTTGTTTTTGTTTGCTTGTTGGTTTGTTTGTTGTTGTTGTTTTTTACTATTACTACTACTTTTATTTCTTTTCTTTATATTAACATTTTATATCTTTTTCTGTTGTGTTGCTAGTTCCTCTAAACCGATGCAAATGTACTAAGAAACAATGATCATGCATCTATGTGATGATGTTAAGAATTACTGAGTGCATATGTAGAATGGTATGATTTCTAAATGTTGTGTTAATTTCTTTTTTTTTTCTTTCCGTTAATAAAAAAAATAATAATAAAAAAATTAAAAAAAAAAAAAGAATCTGCATAAAACCCCTGAGGTCTATAAAGTCATTCTTCTTCACTCCTTTCAATCTAACAAAGAAGTTGTCCTCCTCTACACTCAGTGGCAGGCCCTGAGTGAGCTGCCACGCAACAGATACTTTCCCTAACAGCACTTATCGCACACTTAATTTTTATTGTCTATTTCTCAGCCAGTCTTTCCACTGGACTACGAGCACCAAGAGGCAGGGACTCTCTGTTTCATGTAGTCCAACAGCTTTAAACACCATCTCCATGCAGAAGTTACCAGATTTATATTGTTAGCTCAGAGCTCTCCCCTGAATCACAGTCTCATATATCTATCGACCTACACAACATGTCTGCTTGGTTATCTAAAAGACATTTTGGACTTACTAGGTTCGACACCCTTCTCTTGATTTTGCTTCCCAAACCTGTTGCACCCATAGCCATCCCCATTGCAGTTAAAAGACACCCTACCTTTTCATTTGCTCAGGCCCAAACACTGGACTCATTTTCGACTGATTTATTTCTTTCATTCTCCACAATCCAATCTGTCAGCAAATCCTGTTGGTTTTATAATCAAAATACATCCAGAATCCATGCTTTTCTTACCATCTCTACCCTGAACCAAGCCACTCTCGTCTTTCACCGGGTCTATGGTGATCTGATGTCTCTGCTTTCAACCTTGCCCCTTGGCTATCTATTCTCAACACAGCAGCTAGAGTGATCCTGTTAAAACAGAAGTCATATTATGTTACTCCTCCACTGAAAGCTCTCCAATGGCTTCCCAACCCTTTTAAAGTAAAAGCTAATGCTCTTATAAACTAAAAGTGCCCCCTGGTATTTCTGTCCTCTTCTCCTACTGCTCTCCCATCACTCACTATATCCCAGCCACACTGGGCTCCTCAGTGTTCTTCTAATGTACATCCAAGCATCCTCTCACCTAGGGAGGGCCTTTGCCCTTCCTAAAGAATAGGAGATAACATTTGCAAATCATATATCTGTGAAGGGTTTAGAATACAGAATAAATAAAAAACTCTTACAACTCAATGACAAAAAGATAACCTAGTGAAAAATAGGCAAAGGACTTGCATAGGAGATATACAAATGGCAGACAAGTATATGAAGAGATCCTCAATACTATTAGACATTAGGGTGATACAAATCAAAACCACAATAATGTACCACTTCAGACCCACTAAGATGACCATTATTATTATTATTATTATTATTATTTTTTTTTTACATGGGCAGGCACTGGGAATCGAACCCGGGTCCTCTAGCATCGCAGACAAGCATTCCTGCCTGCTGAGCCACTGTGGCCCACCCTTATTTTAAAAAATGGAAAATAACGATTGCTGGCAAGGATGTGGAGAAACTGGGACAACTAAGAATACTACCTTCATTGTGAATTTCTTCATAAGGTGATTGACTTCTAGATGATGTCTCTCCTTTGAGAAAATTTGGTTTTTATGTACCCCTAAATCAGATTGAGAATCAGAGCTTTCAGCATATGGAGTTCTATGGCTGTGAATACTTAAAACCACTCTGGAGTAAAATTGGCAGCTATAATCTCTCAGTATGATGATTCTCAGTCTCAGTCTCAGTACCGATGACTTGCAGAAGGAACTTAGTTAGAAAAGACTTCCCTTTCTCATATCCAGAGTGGCAACACAAACGGTAACAATGCTCTAAATTAACACTAACACTTGATATCACAAAGTCCCAGTGAAGGCTGATGCACAGGTCTACCAAATTAGTCTGAACATTTGCCCCTTCTGTGGCACCCCAGCATTCAAATGCTTTCCTATTTAGAGGACTCCCAATTTGAAAACTAAAGAGGGATAGAGTTATGTATCTCCAAGAACCCTAGGAGTGAGGGCTTAAGCTTGTGATGCAGGTTTGGCTGACAGAAGGCCAGGACTCTGAACCTTGAGAGCCGGACACAGAGACGCAGGGGGATTTAGGGATTTCTAAGGGGTGATAGGACTCAGGATTTAGGGATTTCTAAGGGGTGATAGGACTCAGGATAGAGTCCTATGGCACAGAAGAATGTCTGGTAGCTACAGCATACCAATTAAGCTCTTTTCCTCTGGTCTTCTCATTGATTCTGATTCTTGAAGGCCTTGGCTTCCCTTGATTTGGTCCTCTTTTGAACTGTTTAACAGCCCTGTTTTGATATCTATGAGGCACTAATATCCTTTCAATAATTCCCTCTCCAATAAAGAAAACAAGAATTGGTCTCATAGTCAAGCCTACTTAAAACTAGGCCTAAGAGTCACCCCCAAGAGAACCTCTTTTGTCGCTCAGATGTGGCCTCTCTCTCCAGCCAACACAGCAAGCAAACTCACCACCCTCCCCCTGTCTACGTGGGACATGATTCCCAGGGGTGTGGACCTTCCTGGCAACATGGGACAGAAATCCTGGAATGAGCTGAAACTCAGCATCAAGGGATTGAGAAAACCCCTAGAATGAGCTGAGACTCAGCATCAAGGGATTGAGAAAACCCCTAGAATGAGCTGAGACTCAGCATCAAGAGATTGAGAAAACCTTCTTGACCAAAAGGGGAAGAGTGAAATGAGACAAAGTGTCAATGGCTGAGAGATTCCAAACAGAGTCCAGAGGTTATCCTGGAGGTTATTTTTACACATTAAATAGATATCACCTTGTCATTCAAGATGTAATGGAGAGGCTGGAGGGAACTGCCTGAAAATGTAGAGCTGTGTTCCAGTGGCCATGTTTCTTTGAGATGATCGTATAGTGATGTAGCTTTCACAATGTGACCGTGATTGTGAAAACCTTGTGTCTGATGCTCCTTTTATCTGCCTTATCAACGGATGAGTAAAACATACGGAATAAAAATAAATAATAGGAGGAACAAATGTTAAAATAAATTTAGATTGAAGTGCTGGTGATCAATGAGAGGGAGGGGTGGGGGTATGGTATGTATGAACTTTTTTTCTGTTTTCTTTTTATTTCTTTTTCTGAATAGATGTAAATGATCATGATGATGAATATGCAACTATGTGATGATATTGTGAATTACTGATTATATATGTAGAACAGAATGATCAAAAGTTAAGAATGTTTGCGTTTGTTGGTGTTTTTTGGTATTTAAAAAAAATTAAAAAAGAATTGGTCCAATATTTTGTATTTAAGAATCCTGACAGGTGCATTCTCTGATCGATTTGCAGTTTCAATTTAGGAATAGGAGCATAAGGGAAAGTAAATAAGAGGTCTCTAATCCTTCTCATACTGTTAGCAGGAAGGACAGATATGAAGGCATTGCTTCTGGTTTTAAAATATATACACGTAATCTCAGCTTTATTGAGATCAGATACCACATATTCACCCTTCTAAAGTGTACAATTCGTGATTTTTAGTTTATTCATAGTTGTGCTATCCTCATTCTGTACTTACTTGTTTTAAAATAAAGTTCTTTTCAAGAGTTTCTCCAGATTCGAAGGACTCTGGGCATATCTACATGGGATCTACACAACCAACCCCTGCCATGCCTTTTACACAGAGCAATCCAAAAGATATCCTTTTTACAGTAAAGTCCGATAAGTGCAGCTTTAACACTAATCCCCTGATAAGAGGACGCTTGCGTAAAACTGTTGGAATAGAAAAGGATGGACTTTTTCTGAGTCATCCTTACACCCTCTCAACTCACCATTCACCTCACTCAGCTCACTCTCTACACTCCCGGCACTCGCTCGCTTGCTTGCTGGGCGGCAGTCCGCGCCCAGGCACGCAGCCTCACTGATTGGCTGGCGCTCAGTGACGTCATTCGACTGAGACCCAGGAGCAGCGACCGCGCGGTTATGTGGCTGGGCAGGTGCGCATGTCTTCTAGTACTTGGGCAGTGGCGCTTCATGGTTGGGCGCCTCGTCTTTCCCAGGACTTGGGGTGGTTGTAAAGGCCTGATGGCGGAAACACTCTCGACTGAGGCTCAGGCAGCGGACGCGCTGAGGGCTCCGGCTCAGCAGAACGGAGACGCGAGTGATGAGGCGAGGGGTGAACGGCTCCCGGCGCCGGTGGGCTCCGAAGTGGAGCTGGCTCCTGGGAGCGCGGAGCAGGCCTCGGCTGCAGTTCCGGACCCAGGCAAGCGGAAGAAAAGGCGGGGCGCGACCCGGGAGCGCATCGTGCCGCCCCCGAAGAAACGGCGGACTGGCGTGAGTTTCACCGATGAGCACTTTGCAGAAACTAGCTACTACTTTGAGGGCGGCCTGCGCAAGGTGCGGCCGTATTACTTCGACTTCCGCACCTACTGCAAAGGCCGCTGGGTGGGCCACAGCTTGCTGCACGTCTTTAGAACCGAGTTCCGAGCCCAGCCTCTGGCATACTACGAAGCTGCCGTCCGGGCTGGCCGCCTGCACCTCAACGGGGAGCCGGTACAGGACCTCGCTATCGTGCTTAAGGTACGGTGGTCAGGAGCTGGGGAGGAAAAGGAAGTTGTTCCCCCTCTCGCCCCCGAATTACAGATACTTACTAGAGTAAAATCGTGGGAATTCTAAGCGTTCTTGCTTTCACTAGGAACACGCCTTTAGCCTCTTGGCCCACCCCTCCCCCCTCCATCTCCTCAAGTAAACAGCCGCTATGCTTCATAACCCAACCAATTTAGCTCCTCTGTCAGGGTGGCTTCCTTGTTTCCAAGGGACAGAAGTCATCTTTTCCCCTTGGAATTCTCATAGCTCTTTTTTATGTCCTTTCTTATGGCACTGAATACTTCTACCTTACGTTGTAGATCTCCGTACAGTTAGTAATGATAGCGGTTATCATTTATGTCTGTGCAAAATATTTTATGCACATTAATTCTGACAACCTTCTGGGTTGGGTATTGCCACCCCATTTTACTGTGAGGAAATTGAGGCTCACAGAGGTGAGGGCCATCTCCAAAACCTGTGTTCTGATAACTACTGCTTAAATTTTTTTTTAAGAGCCTGATATGTAACAGAATTGTGAAATGTCAGGGATAGAGACTAGAATTGTCTAACTCACTGATATGCCCCCTTCCCCTTTTTTAATTCCATCACAGATAAGAGATACTATACTCTCCTGTCAGTAACACTGGCTCCCCATGGTTGTGAGGGGAGACAAGGAGATTTGGGGGAATGGATGGTTTGAATACCTTCTCGTTTTTGAGAAGCACAGGTCTGGTCTAAACTTCGTAATTTACAGATAACAAAACTGAGGTCCAGAAAGGTGAAGCGACTTGCTGGAGAGCATGCTGTGAACCTGTGGCAAATCCAGGTCTAGAGTCCAGATTTCTGGATTTACAGCTCAGCTTTCTTTGTTTAAGATCATGTAAAATGATAATTTATGGAGATTTTTCCTCCATTTAAAAAAAATTACTTTTAATGTATAATTTTTGTTGTAGAAAAAATACAAATAAGCAAAACCAAAAAATCCACAGTTCTCTTATCCAGAGATAACAGATACATCCTTCCGGAACTTTTTCAGTGCCTGCTATCTAATTATGTATATGCGTGCATTTTTACAGAATGAAATCATATTATGCATATTGCTTTTTCTATTTAAGGATATACTGTCAGTAAAAGTGTACCTCTGTGACATCGTTTGGCTGCTTAATTGGTGTATTTCTTTAAAATTTAGGCCAGAAACAGGGGAAGCTGGGTGTGAAGTTGACCGATTGCATGCTCCTGGCCCCTGGGCTGACTGGTTGCCTGTATGTTTGGCAGGACAATGACTTCTTGCGGAACACCGTACACAGGCATGAGCCACCAGTTACAGCAGAGCCTATCCGCCTTCTAGCTGAGAACGAAGAGGTAGTAGTTGTAGACAAACCTTCTTCCATTCCTGTCCACCCCTGCGGCCGTTTCCGACACAATACGGTTATCTTCATCCTGGGTAAAGAGCACCAACTTAAGGAGCTCCACCCGTTACATCGGCTCGACCGCCTGACCTCTGGGGTGCTCATGTTTGCCAAGACAGCTGCTGTCTCTGAGAGAATTCATGAACAGGTTCGAGACCGGCAGGTGAGCTATACTCTTGTCTGCTGCAGGCCACTTCCTGTACTCTAGAATGCTCTGAGTTAAAAGGGAATCACTGAGTTCAGGATTTGAGTGAATCTTCATGATCACTGGGCCTGCAGGAAAGGCAGCACCTGAAGTGTCAAAGGCAGGTTATTATTACTTCTTATGCTTCACAAGACCTTTAAAGATGGCATACGCTGCCTCTCTGGGTACCTTGTAAAAATTGTAAGTTTAAAGTGTTGGCAGGCCAAGCAAGGTTTTTAAGAGTGTGGGGAGAGCCTGCTTAGTGTGAAGATTCTGGGTGAAGTTGGAAAAAGCCTGTGTAGAAGAAATTAATAGTCTTGATTGTGGTCTTGAGACTTGTAATACTAGATTTGGAATATAATACAGTAATTGAGCTCTTACTGTATACCAGTCTTGTTGTCAAGCACATTAGAATTTAACTTATTAAATCTTTACAACAGTCTTATGAGGTAAATGCTTTTCTAATTTCACATTTTCTAGATGAGTTAATGGAACTTAAAGAAATTAAATGATGTTCCAGGATCACACAACTGGCAAATGGTGGAGCTAGGGTTTGAATCTTCTGACACTGGTACATTCCTTATCACTCCAGAGAGGGGGTCTGGGCTCCGGGCTCCAGGAGTTTAGGCCTTGTGCTGACTTTCTCCTTCTCTCCTCTGCAGCTGGAAAAGGAGTATGTGTGCCGGGTAGAGGGGGAGTTCCCTGCTGAGGAAGTGACGTGCAAGGAACCCATCCTGGTGGTGTCTTACAAGGTGGGGGTGTGCCGTGTGGATCCCCGGGGCAAACCCTGTGAGACAGTGTTCCAAAGGCTAAGCTATAGCGGCCATTCCAGTGTGGTACAGTGTCGGCCACTCACAGGCCGTACCCACCAGATCCGAGTTCACCTCCAGTTCTTGGGCCACCCCATCATCAATGACCCCATCTACAACTCAGTTGCATGGGGCCCCTCCCGTGGCCGAGGTGGCCACATTCCTAAGACAGATGAGGAACTGCTGCAGGACCTGGTGGCAGAGCATCAGGCTAAACAGAGCCTGGATGTACTGGAACTCTGTGAGAGTGACCTGTCCCCAGGACTCATAGACTCTACGGCCCCTTCCTCAGAGCTGGACAAGAATAGTTTGGAAGAGTTGGCTTCAGCTGCCCAGAAGATGAACGGAGCAATTGAGAAAGTCCCTCAGGATCTGGACAGAGTGGCAGTTGCACCAGGGGAGGCAGCTGAAGCAGATGTTGTGAATCAAGAGACAGACCCCCTCTGTGCTGAGTGTCGGCTGGTACGACAGGATCCCTTACCCCAGGAACTCGTGATGTTCTTGCATGCCCGACGTTATAAAGGGCCAGGCTTTGAGTACTTTTCACCTTTGCCTGCATGGGCACAAGATGACTGGCAAGAAGACTGAGGGCTGTGGCCATTGAAGGGATTAATTCTTGGGTTGGGACAGAGATGGACCATAGGAGCAGAGACTGGAACCATGGGCTGCCACTCGGTCTCAACAGGAAGGGGGATGGGCTCAAAAGGGATCTATTCATACTTGCTACCTCCTTCCTTCCTTTCCCTCAGAGTTTGGGACTTTGGGGTTTGTAAATACATCCCTTCTTTCTGACACCTTGTGTTGTCTGATTTTTTTACTGCTTGTTTCTTTTTTTTTAATTGAGGTAAGATTCATGCAACATAAAATTAACCACTTGAAAGTATACAATTCAGTGACATTTAGTATATTCCAATGTTATGGTACTGTCACTTCTATCTAGTTACAAAACACTCATACCCATTAAGAGTCACTCTCCTTCCCCTCTCTCCCCCAGTCCCTCACAATCCCTAATCTGCTTTCTTAATGGACTTACAATTCTAGACATTTCATATAAATGGAATCATAATATGTGACCTTTTGTGTCTGGCTACTTCCACTTAGCATAATGTTTTCAAGGTTCATCCTTGCAAGAGTCAGTGCTTCCTTTTTATGACTGAATAACATTCCACTGTATGTACATATCACCTTTTGTATATCCATTCATCAGTGATGGGCATTTGGGTTGTTTCTACGTTTTGGATAGTGCTGCTGTGAACATTTGTGTACAAGTTTTTGTTTGAATCCCTGTTTTTCTTCTTTTGGATATATATACCTAAAAGTGGAATTGCCAGGTCATAGGGTAATTCTGTTGAACTTTTTGAGGAAACTTTCATAGTGGCTGCACTATTTTACATAACCATGAGCAACGTACAAGGTGTTTTAGTTTGCTAAAGCTGCCAGAATGTAACACACCAGAAATAGATCTGCTGTCAATAAGGGGATTTATTTAGTTAAAAATGTATGGTTCTTCAGAGGAAAGGCAGCTAGCTTTCATCTGAGGTTCTCTGTTGCGTGGGAAAGCACATGGTGATGTCTGCTGGCCTTCTCTCCTGGTTTCTGTGTTCCAACAGCTTTCCTTGGTGCAATTCCTTTCAGTATCTCCAAACTATCTAGGCTGAGCTGCGAGTGCTGAGCTGAGGTACCCTGAGCTGCTTGGCTGGGCTGTGTTGAGTTTCCTTCTGACTTCTTAAGCCCCCAGCTAATTAAATTAAACCTCACTTATTGTGGAAGGCGCTCCCATTAGCCAACCACAAATGTAATCAGCCATAGAAGAATTTCACATACTAATGATGTAAGTCCACAGAAACAAGAAGGGGGCATCATCACCTGGCCAAACTGACGCCTGAACCTAGCTACCACATACAATTCTAATTTTCCCACATCCTGCCAGCATTTATTTCTTGTTTTTTTTTTTTAATTATAGTCATCTTAGTGGGTGCGAAGTGGTCTTTCTTTGTGGTTTTGATTTGCATTTTCCTTATGACTGATAATGTGTGCTTATTGGCCATTTGTATATCTTTGGAGAAATGTCTGTTCCAGTCCTTTGACTATTTTTGGGTTGGTTGTTATTTGTCTTTTTGTTGTCAACATGTAAAAATTTATATAGTCTGGATACTAGACCCTTATCAGATTTTTTTTTGCACATATCTCCCATTTTGTAGGGTTTCTTTTCACTTTTATCAATAGTGTCCTTGGATGTACAAAAGTTTTTCAATTTGACGAAGTCCAGTTTATGTTTTCTTTTGCTTCTTGTGCTTTTGTTGTTGTGTCTAAGAATGCATTGCCAATTCAAGTTCAAAAATATTTATCCCTTTAAGGCGTATTACGAAGCTACAGTGGTCAAAACACCATGGTACTCGCATAAAGATAGATACACTGACCAATGGAATCGAATAGAGTGTTCAGATATAGACTCCCTCATCCATGGACATTTGATCTTTGATAAGGCAGTCAAGCCAACTCACCTGGGACAGAACAGTCTCTTCAATAAATGGTGCCTAGAGAACTGGATATCCACATGCAAAAGAATGAAAGAGGATCCATATCTCAAACCCTATATAAAAATTAACTCAAAACGGATCAAAGACCTAAATATTAGATCTAAGACCGTAAAACTTTTAGAAGAAAATGCAGAGAAATATCTTATCAATCATAATAGGAGGTGGTTTCCTAGACTTTACACCCAGAGCATGAGCATTGAAGAAAGAAATAGATAAATGGGAACTCCTCAAAATTAAAAAGGCATTCCAATTCTGGTATATCACATTCTGGCAGGCTGCAAACTAACACACCCATGTTGAGAACCATGGATTTTGTTTTCAGGGTAAATGAGATAGGCTCACAACAGCTAGTCCATAGCCTTTGACCAGCCCATATTGAGCAGTCGTAATGTGAGTGGGGAAAAGCAACTGTGTATATTCTTTTAGTGTTTCATGATCATTGTTAAGCATCTATTTGCAGAAACATTTAATGTTGGGATACAGAGAAGAATGACTGGTCCCTTCCTTGGTGGAGCACACATGATGCAATGTGCAAAATGCAAAGGGAACCAGTGGTGATATGGCATAATTGTCTGGAAGCATCGGCACAGATTCTTAGGAAGAGACATTTAACAATGAATTAGAGGTGCCCAGTGAAGACTTAAGAGAAGGATTTCAGATAGAGAAGCAATATGAGAGAAAGCAGACATATTTCAGAGCAAGAAAAGGGAGAGCAGGAGATACCCATGGAGAGATGCTTTGGGGATATTTGGCCCTCTGGTCTTAGCATATGGCTCACTGTCATGAACTGTTGAAACCTTTGCATGGCTTGTGTATCAGAAGAAACTCTTGAACTGTGAGGCATAGGAACACCCTGAGTGACAGGATTCTCATGGTTTTGAGTATCTGTCAACTTTGTGGAAACCCTATCTCTACCTCATGAGTCAGGGAGCTCCCCTTTTCACTGAGACCCTCCTCAATTCAGAAGCTCTGGACTCAGGAATGGGAAGAATCATGCCAGGTAACATTCATTTAGTGCACATTTGAGTGCCAACTGTATGCTAGGTTTACACTAGGCTCTGAGTGTTCAGTGGTGTACTAGATAGATGTGGCCCTCACACTCAAACAGTACAGTGCACAGTACAGTCAAAGACCAATAATCAGTTACCGTACAGTTCTGTGTGGTGAGAAGAGAGAGGTAGAGGCTAGTCTGGTGCCTTCCAAGGTTCTGAATGAGAGCATTAGCCTTTGTTCATTTTCCATCTTAGCTCTTCAGTTCTTTATTCTTTCCCTCTCTAGCCCTGTTTATCCTTTTCTCATTCTTTTAGTCAGCCTCAGGTTCTTGATCTAGAGACACATGGGTGTGCATAAGAGGGTCCCTGGATCTCTTGAAATTTTATGCAAAGTTTTGTGTATATGTGTATTTTTCTGAGAAAAGAATATACTTCATCAGATTTTCCAAAGTTGCATTGTCCAATACTAGCCCCATGTGTAAATTTAAATTAATTAAAATGAAATAAAATTAACAATGCATTTCCTCATTTGCACTAGCCACATTTCATATGTTCAATAGCCACCTGGTCTAGTGGCTGCGATATTGGATAGCACAGATATAAAACATTTCCATCACCACGGAAATTCTGTTGGACAGGATTACTCCAAAGGGTCTGCTCAAAAAAGTTGAGTCCCTAACTCCATTAGTCTACAGACACGTTAAAGATGGGGTGTGTAACATTATGCCACAGTAAGATGAAATGAGGTCCTGAAGCATATGACAGGTGATGAATGAAATAAATCACACATAAGGATACTGTATGGTGTGCTGGGTTGAAAGGATATATGGACCCTAGAAAAGCCATGTTTTAATCCCAATCCCATTTTGTAAAGTCAGCCACTTCTTCTTGTCCTTATTCAGTATTGTATGTTTGAAACTGTAATCAGATCATCTCCCTGGAGACGAGATATAATCGAGAGTGATTGTTAAACTGGATTAGCTAAAGACTTGTCTTCACCCATTCGGGTGGGTCTTGATAAACTTCTGGAGTCCTATAAAAGAGGAAACATTTTGGAGAATAAAAGAGATTCGGAGAGAGCAGAGAATGCTGCAGCACCACGAAGCAGAGAGTCCATGAGCCAGCAACCTTTGGAGATGAAGAAGGAAAACGCCTCCCGGGGAGCTTCATTAAACTGGAAGCTAGGAGAGAAAGCTAGCAGATGGTGCCATGTTTGCCATGTGCCCTTTCAGATGAAAGAGAAGCCCTGACGGTGTTCACCATGTGCCTTCTCACTTGAGAGAGAAACCCTGAACTTCATCGGCCTTCTTGAACCAAGGTATCTTTCCCTGGATGCCTTAAATTGGACATTTCTGTAGACTTGTTTAATTGGGACATTTTCTTGGCCTTAGAACTATAAACTAGCAACTTATTAAATTCCCCTTTTAAAAGCCATTCTGTTTGTGGTATATTGCATTCTGGCAGCTAGCAAACTAGAACATATGGTTTCACTATGATGACTCTGGTAAAGGCAATCTCAGAGGTTTACACTGTAGAATATAGGGGACCGAAAGGTACATAGAAGCTAGAGATCGGGAGAGGTTACTTAATGAGGTTGAACTCAAATGTAAAGGAACAGACAGAAGTGATGGTAACTATTGGAATTATAAGTAACATTGCCATATTGAAGGTGAATATGATTGAAAGGGGATGTATAATGTCACGTATCCTACCAATTAACTCTACATAAATAAGTTCTCACATGAACAACTTCAAAAGTCTGATCTTGTACAAAGAGTCAGTAATGGTCAGTAGTTAACAGGAAGACATCAACAGTACCACAGCATAACCAGGGGTAAATAACTAGGGTGGGGAAGGAGACAAGACTAGGGGAAGTTTTGGTTTCCTGTTGGGTGAGGCTGTGTTTATCAGTTTTTTGTCTCTTTGAACCAATGAAAATTGCTTAAAATTGAGAGTGCTATTGATTATACAGCCAAGTAAGGACACTGTAAGACATGGTTTGCTTATTTTGGACATTATCTATGATGCCAAAAGAATGGAGGAGGCTGAAAGGTACATTGAGAAGCCAAAAGGCGAACTATGTTTCATATATATGTGATGGAATATGGTGAGGCTACAAAAAGGAAGGATGTCGTGAGGCATGCAATGAACTGAATGAACTTGGGGACAATGTGTTATGAAAAATAAGCAGAAACAAAAGAACAAATATGCTATGCTCTCTTTCAGGAAACACCTATCAGAAAATTGGAGCCTAAATTGTAAGCTCTTATAGCAGCCACACTTAGTCCAAAGTTGTAAGTGTATTTCTAGATTCTGAGATACTGAGCTATATGTGTATCAGCTGGTATTTCCCTGGAACTTTGTGAACCTTTGTGATACCTAAGACTCAGAAATGGAGTTCTGCAGCCCTGAAGTTAACATTGCTACATATAATAACAGTTAAACTAACCAAAAACAAGATTAGGTTTCAGTTAGAGATAAAACAAAGCCATTCTGGCTGAGACTAAGGTAAATCAGAATACAGGGTAAAAGATGATAGCGTATGTACTCTAGAGTTTCACCTACTGTATGAGACCAAAAGGCAGAGAGGTTTTTATGTCTAGAACCTAAATTTTCTGTAACACATAATCTAAAACAACCTGTCTGAATAGCTCATTTAAACAACCCAAAACTCACAGAGCCCAGAAGAGGAATGAAACCTTGTAATTCTGTATAGCTTAAAGCAATATCCAGATACATCTCAGACTATGGTGGGCTGATAACTAAAAAGCATTGGTAGAGTCCCTTGAGGGATTGAAGAAGAAAATATGGAACTATTAAACTTCCCCATCTGGAAAACCCTGGGACCCTCTCAAACACTGGGGACTCCCAAGAAAATACACCAAGCCCTCAATTTTAAGGCTTGCCCTTATGAAACTTATTTCTGTAGGGAAAAGCAAAGATTACCTATAATGAGGCCTGAGAGTTGCTTCCAGGAAACCTTTTTTGTTGCTTAGATGTGGCCTCTCTAAGCCCAACAATGTAAGGAAAATCATTACCCACTCCACTACATGGAACACAGCATTCATGGGTGAAAATCTCACTGACAACATGGAACATGACTCCCAGCAATGAGTCTGGTTCTGACACCATGGGGTCAATAATGTCTTCCTGACCAAAAGTGGGGAAAGAAGTGTAACAAATTGAGGGATTAGTGATTAAGAGCGATCAAATAGACAAGTGGCTGCTCTGGAGGCTAGATATGGCTAATTCCTATGGTTTGTCAAACCCCAACCAACAGCATGCCTGTTAATTTTAAGAACACCTTAGAGCTCTAAGACTATAAAAGTTTCTTGCACTAAGATTATTTTCCTGAAACCTATAACCTCCAGAGGGTTCCTAGGCCAGATAAATCTTGAAACACACAGGAACCAGCCGCTCCAATAAACTAATTACATCCCCCTCTCCCTTATCATTGACACTCCTTATCAACATGAAAAAGTTAGAATGGGCATTGCCCAAAGATCCTTATAGATTAGGAGAAGCATCAAAGGAGAAGGAGGAGTTTTAACAGAGAAAATAGGATTTAATAAACAAATATGACTGCTAAATCACTATATTGATATTTCTTTTAGCCTCCAGTGTTTTGGAGCAGCTAGAAGGGAAAATCTGAAATAGTTGAATGGTAACCCATACCGAACTCTGAAATTTGCTCTGGAACTCTTGTTAAAGTGTACTTTGAAATTATCATTTTTTCTTTCTTTGTATATATAGTTTACAATAAAAACGTTAAAAATGGGGCCGTGTGTGTGCACGTGCACACGCCTGTTCTTCCTTCTTGCACATACTAGTTGAGTAATTGGTCTCTCTGCCAGTCAAATGCTGTGCTAGGTGCTGGGATATTTATACATAACCTGTGAAAAACATACTGCTACCCGCATTTTAGGAGCTCAGCCAGAACTCAGGTGATCTTTTCTTTAGTTAACAGTTGGTTGGGCTTAAATGTGCTTTTTCTCCCCCTAGAAAATAAAATCTTCCTTTTAAGAATTTAATTCTTATTATAGCCTCCCCTTTCTTGATCCTATGCATAGTAGTCACTATTAATAATTCAGTGATGTCCTTACTGACTTTTTTCTATTCATAGATGCATAAATGTGTGTGTGTATATATGCATATATATACATTTTAAAAATTAAAATGGGATCACGCTCTACTAATTGTTCTGCAACTTGATTTTCTCTAGGACATCTTTCTTTTTTTAAAACATCTGCAGTGTGCTGCACTGTGTGACTATACTATAATTTAACCCATCTCCAACTGTAGAATTTTAGAAGTTTACAGTTTTTTATTATTACAAACTGTAATGAACATCCTTATATCCTTCCACAGTGTATCAATGTTTCTGTAGAACAATTTTTAAGTGTATGGAGCCAATAGCTTTAAACACTGATTGAGAGGTAATAGCAAACTGCCCTCCAAAAAGATTATACCAATTTACATTCCTTCCAGCACTGCGAGAGGCAGAGGCAGCTGAATGCAGTGATGGAAACTGCTGTTCAGGCAGCTGCATTGCTAAGGTCGGCTTTGATTCCAGATATGAGTTGGAGCCATGGGTGTCGTGTAATGTCTGAATGTCTCAATGAATGGCCTAGATTTGCTTCGGTCAATCTTTCATCCAAAGGCCTTAAAGAAAAATGGGGTCATTTCAGAGCCTTATTAGGGTTTGGGTCACTGGTCCTCACTGCAGAGGGTTTTCTTTTCTTTACGAATTTTTAAATTGTGAAATATAACATATATACAAAAAAGCAATAAATTTCCAAGTACTTTATTTTTAGTGATTCAATTATCTTTTATAATGCCAATCTTTATAGAATCATTTGGCAGAAAAGCATTTTCAACATTAAACAATGTAACTTTTTTTTATTCCCTCTCCCAACTACTATTTTATGTTTATTCCCCTAACATGAAATCTGTAAATGCAAGTACTTTTTTATATCAATTTTTAGTGAGCTTACAGTAAAGCAGAAAATTAAAAGATAAGCAAAAAAATAGATGCTATATTCTGTTTAAAACAAAACACCTCTTTATATTACATGGTTTGATTAGTATATTCTTTTAAATTGTGGATCAAAGGTAACAATATTGTGAAATTAATGCAAACGAGGTAATTTTTGAGAACTTTATTTAATTTGTAGTTTCTCTAACATTTTTTATTGTGAAATATAACATATATACAAAAAAGTAATAAATTTCCAAGTACATTTTAAGAAGTAGTTATAGAACAGATTTTAAAGTTCAGTATGGTTTACAGTTCCATGATTTTTCACTTTTTCTAGCTACTCCAAGACACTAGAGACCAAAAGAAATATCAATATAATGATTCAGCTCTCATACTCATTTGTTAAACCCGACCTTCTCTGTACAACTCCACCATCACCTTTATCTTTCTCCAACTCGTTAGGAGTCTTAGAGCTATGCCCATTCTAACTTTTTTATGCTGGAAGGGGCTATCGATAATATGGGATAGGGGGATAGAACTAATTGATGTTCTGGAAAGGCTGGCCCCTCTGCATTTCAGGACTTATCTGGTCCAGGGACCCATCTAGAGGTAGTAAGTTTTTAAGAGTTACCCTAGTGCATGGAACCTTTGTAGAATCTTATATAATGCCCTAGGTATTCTTTAGGATTGGCAGAAATGGTTCTGGTTGGGGTTTGGCAAGTTATGATAGCTAACAATGTCTAACTGAAGCAGAGGGTTTTCTAGAACACAGGATTTTTGAAAACTAAAAATGGAAGGAGACCAGTTTGATAAATACAACTAAGTTTTGGATAAGTGAATTACTGTAGTTAGAGTGTCACCACCAAGGCACTTATTCTTCTTAAAATACTGCCTTGTACATAGTAAACAATATTTTCTATTGATTTATGATTATTATTTTCTTCTTTACTGTAAAACTTTGAATCTGTGGTGGACCCCAGAAAAGCCATGTACTTTGATCTTCACTCAGTATTGCTGGCTGGGAACTTTTTGATAGTTCCCATGGAGATGTGACCAACCCAGTTGTGGGTGGTAACTTTTGATTAGATAGTGTCCATGGAGGTGTGACTCCACCCATTCAAGGTGGGGTTGCTTGCTAGAGCCCTTTCAGAGGGAACCATTTTGGAAAAACTACAGAGCCTACAGCAGCCAGGGACCTTTGGAGATGAAGAAGGAAAATGCCTCCAGGAGAGCTTCACGAAACAAGAAAGATGGAGAGAAAGCTAGTAGAAACTGCCATGTTCATCATGTGCCTTTCCGATGAACCCTGAACTTCATCGGCCTTTCGTGAGTGAAGGTAACCTCTTATTGGTGCCTTAATTTGGACATTTCTATAGACTTACTTTAATTTGGACATTTTCCTTACTTTAGAACTTACAACTTAATAAATTCCCCTTTATAAAAGCCAGTCCGTTTCTGGTATATCACATTCTGGTAGCTAGCAAACTAGAACACTCACCAAACCCTCTGTGTACTCTATTCTTTTGTTCTCATTTGAAACTCCCCCATGTTTCCCAAACTGCAATATTTACATCAGCCTTAACACATCAAAACAGCTAGGAATTGCTTAGTAACATTGAACATGCTCACAACCAATTGTTACACTTCTAGCCATATACCCTGGAAAAACATTTGCACATGTACACCAGGAGACATGAATAAGAAGGTTCACAGCAGCATATCTGATTATGAAAAAACTGGAGACAACCAAAATACCCATCAAGAAGAGGAAGGATACATCATTGTATATTCAAACAATTGTATGCTAAATAGCAGAGAAAATGAATTATATGGATTAAAAAAACAACATTGAGTGAAAGAAGCCATAGATTAATATATATAGTATGATTCCATTTATATAAAATTTTTAAAAAATACATTTTTTAGGGATTCATACATACATATTTGATAGCAAACAATAAGAGGGTGATTAACATGAGATTCAGAAAAATGGTTGCCTCTGGAGGATACCAGCAGAAGAGGCACACAGAAAGTTTCAAAGGTGCTGATAATATTTTGTTTCTTAAGCTGAGTGGGGTATACATGGCATGGTTTTATTACTGTTCTTTAAACTGTACATACCTAATATATATGTATGTATGTATCATTGTATATACATCTTTCAAAATAAGATATTTTGTATAAAAAGTGTTAAAAGGTCTCTTTCCTCATTAAAAACTTTTTTTGAACAGTTGTAGGTTCATAAAAAAATCATGCAGAAAGTACAGAGCTCCCACATACACCCCCTTTTTCCTTATTTTTGTTTCCCCTTGGGTTATCTCTGAAATAGCCACTCTCTTCTTTAGTCTCCCACTCTACAACTCCCAAGGTTTATTTGCCCTTCATATGGTTGTTGGAAACTACTCCCACATGCCTAGGCCATGGGTCTATTTCACCAGGGATGGAAAGAGAACACCTATTACCTGGTATTTTGGAGACTATAATGATAAGCAATACATCGTAATTTGAAAATGTTATTAACCAATTTAATATGCATCAGTAGATTCAAATACTGCTTGTTTATCATAAGAGAACTGAGGGATCTAAAAGCAGCTCATGGTTTTGGTTTTCCAGACCTACCATGTTCTCAAATACAAACTCAGCTTTGTGTCTTAAATTTTCTAACACTCCATCACCGTGGCATCTAGATACAAGGTTCTTGAAAATACTTCAGTAAGTTGAAGAAATAAATGATGCAATTGCTTCTAGTTCTATTTTCTTATAAATTTTCTAACATTCCAAAATTTGAACTTTGTAGGTTAAAAATTATAAAAGGAAAGTGTTATATCTCATCCTAAATATAAATCTTCCAGAATAAGACTTGAGGTGAAATTGTAAGGGTTAAGAATTTTAAAGTCTTGCATCCTACATCAGCCTAAAATAAAGTCTGCCTCTGTTACTTGCTAAGTTATACCAAAATGATTACTGTTATTCATTGAAGAGACTTGACTGGAAGTGATCCTTTCAGTGAGTACTCAGAAACCATTGTCAAGGAGCTATTTCATTTTTCAAAAGCTAAAAAAAAGATTTTTTTTTCAGATATCACTTGGGAACTTAAAAATTAGAAGCCTTAGTCCATAGCTGTTATTATACAGAAAGCTGATAGTTGAAATGACTTGGTCTTTTTTAATGGTCTGATTTAATCACTATGCGTCATGGTGCAAAACAAACACACTCCTCTTTATCCACCAGTAACACTACTAGGTCTCACTGAAGGAGTCTGACCTAGAATTGATAGACATAAATCAAAACGTTCAGATAAGTATAGTCAAGAAAGTTAGAATCTTTGGGAAAACCAGAGGGGGGGAAGTGCTCAGTCAATGATTTTTATTTAGCACAAGGAGAACTATGAAAACATTACTAGTCTGTAGTATCACAGTCAAAACAGGAATTATTGCTTCTATTTCTAACTTTATTTTGTCCCATTTCTTTCCCCTCTTTTGGTCAAGAAGGTATTCTCCATCCCATTATGCCAGGGCCAGGATCATCCCTGAGAGTCACGTGTGGTGTTGCCAGGGATACTCACACCCCTGAAAGTCATGTCCCATGTAGGGGAGTGCATAAAGAGTTTATTTGCAGAGTGTGACTCTCTAGAGAGAGAGAGGCCACATTTGAACAGAAAAGAGGTTCTCTGGGGGTGGCTCTTAGGTGTGTTTATAAGTAGTCTTAGCTTAACCATTACAGAAATAACTTCCATGAGAGCCAGCCTCAAGATCGAGGGCTTGGCTTATTACATAGGAAATCCCCAATGCTTTTTTATTATCTGCACAAAATACTCTGGAACATATCAATCATTACATAGAGCTATACAGAATCACCAGATCTCATTCCCTATTCTATGCTCTGGGTATTCAATCTAAATAAATAGCCAGTTGGGTTTTTTTTGTTTTGTTTTGCATGGGCAGGCACTGGGAATCGAATCTAGGTCTCCGGTATGGCAGGCGAGTACTCTGCCTGCTGAGCCACCATGGCCTGTCCACCAATTGGTTTTTGACAAGGCTGCCACGTCCATTCAATTTGGAAAGAACAGTCTCTTCAACATAGAGTGCTGGGAAAACTGGATAGCCACATGCAAAATAATAAAGGGGGATCCCTATCTCACGAAATTAAATTAAATTTACTACATACAAAAATTAACTCAAAATGGATCAAAGAAGAACCTTGAAGACATTTTGTTGATTGAAAAAAGCAAGGCAGAAAAGGACAAATATTGTGTGATCTCAGTGATATGAAATAATTAGAACAAGCATATTCATCGAGTCAGAAACTAGAATACAGCTTACCAGGGACTGAGGTGGGTGTAGGGAATGGGGAATTAATGCTTAACTGGTACAGAATTTCTGTTTGGGGTGATGGAAAAGTTTTGGTAATGAATAATGGTGAAGGTAGTACAGCATTGTGAATGTAATTAACAGTAATGAATTACATATCTGAATGTGGTTAAAAAGGGAAGTTTTAGGTTAAATATATGTTATTAAAATAAACATTAAAAAGAGAGAGAGAGAGAGAGAGAGATAGACAATGGCACTTAAATGCAATACATGATTCTGGACTGGAACTAATAAAGAAGGAGAAAAGGCCCAAAAGGACATTTTTGGGACATGAAAAAACTGGAATATAAACTAAGCTTTATATCAATGTTAAATTGCTTGAACTTGATAACTCAACTTAAGGGGGTTTAAAAGTGAATATTTTTGTTCTAAGGAAATGTATATAGAAGTATTAAGTGTTGAAGGAGCATAATGTCTAAAACCTACCCTCAAATGTTTACAAAATATGTAGGTAGATAGGCGGATGGATGGATGGATGGATGAATGGATGGATATAATGATGTGGCAAAATGTTGAAATATCTGGGTGGAGTATATGTTGCAGTTCTCTGTGTGGGTTTTGTATTATTTTTGCAACTGTCCTGTAAGTTGGAATTATTTCAAAATTAACAACTAAAAAAATTTATTCCTGTAGAAATATTTATCTTTTGTATAAATACTGCAAGTTGCAACTGCTCCAGTAGATGGCGCCTCTAACTCTTTTAATGCCTTAGCTTCTTATAAATTTTTTTTTGTAATTGTAAACTACAACATATAAACATTCTTGACAAGGTTAAAATCAGTGACTTGCAATGTCATCACATAGTTGTGTGTTCATCACCATGATCATTTCTGTGAACATTTACATCTCTCCAGCAAAAGAAAGAAAAAAGAAAAAACTGATACATACCGTATCCCTTACCTCCCCATTGACCACTAGTATTTCAATCTATTCTATTTTAACCTTTGTTCCCCCTATTATTTGTTTATTCCTTATCCATATTTTTTTATTCATCTGTCCATACCATAGATAAAAGGAGCATCAGACAAAGTTTTTTATAATCACAGTCACATTGCAAAAGCTATGTCGTTGTACAATCATCTTGAAGAAACATGGCTACTGGAACACAGCTCTACAGTTTCAGGTACTTCCCTCTAGCCATTCTAATACACCATAAACTATAAAGGGGATATCTATATACCGCACAAGAACAACCTCCAGGATAACCTCTAAACTCTGTTTGGAATCCCTCAGCCATTGACACTTTATTTTGTCGCATTTCTTTCTTCCCCCTTTTGGTCGAGGTTTTCTCAATCCCTTGATGCTGAGTCCCAGCTCATTCTAGGATTTCTGACCCACATTGCAGGGAGGTCCACAACCCTGGGAGTTATGTCTCACGTAGAGCGGGAAGGGCAGTGAGTTCACTTGCCATGTTGGCTGAGAGAGAGAGAGAGAGAGGCCACATCTGAGCAATAAAAGAGGTTCTCTGGGAGTGATTCTTAGGCTTAATTTTTAAAAGGCTTAACCTATCCTTTGCAGGGATATGTTTTGTAGGAGCAAACCCCAAGATTGAGGGCTAGACCTATTGATTTGGTTGTCCCCACAAATTTCTTTTTTTATTACTACTTCCAGGTATTTTTCCCCCCCCCGGGCTTTTAAATTAAATGGCACATTGTTAATTCTTTTGATTCTCTTAGGAAAAGGGAAAATAAGCATAGTTCTTATAATCAGAAGACAAAAAAAAATGCAAAAAATTGGGCCTGTTGTAACAAGTCTCATTGCAATTTCATAGGAAAGAAACCACAAGTGAACCACTAAGCATGAAAACAGGTAAACAACTGAGGAAAGTAAGCTTCCAACTCAATATCTCTCTTCTTTTATCACTAAACTCTTCCACTGCTTTGCATTTTCAGTACTTCTACAGCTGAAGATTTTTTTTTTTTTTTAGAGTCTGGACACATTGATAGGGCCTATCAATTTTCCAAAGAAACTCAGAACTGCAATAATTAGGCAAAATTCAGGAAAATGATGCATTTTTCTGTCAATCGCTAGGGAGGCTGCTGTACTAATGGACAATATAAATACTGCCTGGTAACTGCTGGGGGAAATCCAGGGGCTATAAGAGCATGTCAGAAGGGTGTAAAGACCAAGCAAGAGACAGTGCAGGGACTAGTTAAGGGAAAAGGAAGAAGTTGCTACAGGCTTGGAGGTTTTGGATGAGGATGACATTCAAGTTGAGATCTGAAGGAGGAACACGAGCAAGCCTGACGGGCTGGATGAGAAATGGGTGCGGGCTTCAGGGCTAGGAAGGGGCATGCTCTGGGCAGAGGAGTAGGAACAGCATTTGCAAAGGTACTGGGCAGAGAAAGCAGGGCTAAGTCCAGGGAAAGGTAAGATCAGCATCTCAAGAGTGCTTTAGAACTGTCCCTTTTTTGTGACATGGACACTTCTGGCCGTCTGGTGAAGTCTATGGACCCCTTCCCAGAATATTGTTTTAAATGCCTAAAATTAAGTATGTTGGAATACAAAGGCAACCAATTATGTTGGAAATACAGTTACCAAAATATTTTAAATCTGTGATATAATAATGTGTACTTCTTCACAAATGCATAACATTACAAGATCTAGTGGCATATCTAATAAACTATCACAATTTTGAGGTATTGTTGAGCTTAAAGCAATACTGGCAATGTGACATAAAAATATCTGTGGTTCTCTGTATAGCTTAATGTAATGCCTGGATACATCCGAGAGTATTTTAAGCAGATAACAAAAAAGTATTGGCAAAGTCCCTTGAGGGATGGGAGAAAAAATATGAAACTATTAAACCTTACCACTGGAGAAACCAGATACTGTGTCAAACATCAGGGATATCCAAGCACTGGATCTTGAGGCTTACTCTTGTGAAGCTTATGTATGCAGCAGAGATGCTTAGCCTACCTGTAAGTATACCTAAGTTACTTCTGGAGGACCTCTTTTGTTGCTCAGATGTGGCCTCCCTCCTTTTAAGCCCAACTCTGCAAGTGAAATCACTGCCCTTCCCCCTATGTGGGACATGGCATTAGGGATAAGGATTTCTCTGACTGCATAGGAGATGACTCCCAGGAATGAGCCTGTCCCTGGCACCATGGGATCAGCAATGCCAATCTGACCAAACGGGGGAAAGAAGTGTAACAAATAAGGTATCAGTGGCAGAGAGAGTTCAAATAGAATCAAGAGGCTACTCTGAAGGTCACTCTTATGCAAGCTTCAGGTAGACATTGCCACGTATCATAACTTGCCAACCCCCAACCAAAACCATTGCTGCCAATCCTAAACAACATCTAGAACAATATACAAGATTCTACAAAGGTTCCATGCAGTAGGGTAACTTTCCAGAAACCTACAACCTCCAGATGGGACCCTGGACCAGAGAAATTCTGAAATGCAGAGGGCCCAGCCTCTCCAAAACATCACATAGTTCCATCTCCCTACCCCATGTTATTGATAGCCTCTTCCAACATGGAAAGTTAGAATGGGCATAGCCCAAATACCCCTAAAGAGTGGGAGAAAGATCAAAGTTGATGGTGGAATTATACAGAGAAGGTAGGGCTTAACAAATGAGTATGATTGTCATTATATAGATCTTTTATTCTCCAGAATCTTAGAGCAGCTAGAAGTAAAATCCTAAAATTGTGGAATTGTAACCCATCCCAAACTCTGAAAATCTGTTCTACAACTAACTGTTGTGCTGTGAAATGTATTGCTTTTTGCATGTTATTTTTTTTCACAAAAAAGAAGAAAAAGGTCTCTTGTGATATAATGCCTGTACAATGATGATATTGCGAACCACTGTACACTTTTCATGATTACTTGGTATGTGAATATATAATATATAACAAGAAAAAATAATTTTTTCAAATTTGTGATTTCTGTGGGTGACAAACCTTTAGGTATCAAGTATTTATTATCTACGGGCACCACACATTTTACATGAATTGCATCACTTCAATTTTCATTGAAGGAAATGCTAAATTTCAATTCGAGATTAGTGAAAATATAGATGTAATGTTTTCCCCCAACCAAATAACCCCCTGAATTCTGCCGACCAATCTCTTGGGGTCTGCTTAATATACTCTGGGATGTATCCAGAGTATATATCCTAGCAGCAGGGTGTAAAATGGACTAGCAAGATCGAAATCAGGTGTTTGGGGAATCCAAAAGCTTAGTCCGAGGGAGGTATCAGCACTCCCAAAGGACTTGGATCCAAGAAGGAGGAGCCAGTGGAGCCAGCCAAGCAGGAGTCATGCCTTCCATGTCACAACCTCACCTGTGCATAGGCCAGGGGCAGGGTTCAGGTGATGATCCAGGGCAGGACTCATAGCCTGTCTACTGCAAGGGGGGCTTCATGAGAGCTATGTATAAGTCTCCTACATGGTGCAGGATGGTGGTGAAGAGCCACGAGTGTCCTACAGACTTAGATTCCATTGTCCTTGCAATTTAGGAGCTGAACATCCTTGGACAAATTAATCTTTCAGTTTCCTCATCTGTAAAATGGAATAATAAAAATATCTATCATGATCACAGAATTATGATGAGGTTAAAGTGATGTGGTGCCTGTAGATAATCAATACTGGATAAATAAAGGTTCTTAAATGTAAGTTGAATGAACCTGCCAAATGAGCTTTCAAGAGGGGAATCTCTCCAGATTTCCCATATACCTCTCACGCCCCCTCCAAAAACAATGTTTCCCTATTATTAGCACTTTGTGTTAATGTGATAATTTTGTTACAATTGATGACACAATATTGTAATTGTACTATTAATTATAGTTCATAGTTTATATTACAACTGTATTGTTCAGTTGTATGCTTAAATTTTTTTTTTTTGGAAACAAATCAATAACCTAAAATTTCTCATTTTAACCACTTTCAAATATACAATTCAGTGGTGTTAATAACTTTCAAAATGTGCATCCATCACACTATCCGTTACCAAAAAATACTTAATTAGTATTGGGTTTCTATTTGGGGTAGTGGAAATGTCAGTATCTTTTAAAAAAGGTTTCCCCGTGCATGCATTTCTTGAGCACCTGAAATCTGATAGGGGCTGGAAGAGAATCCTGAACACTGTGTCTGGCAGTAGTTTTCGAAGTGAAACCTGAGATTTCGTAATCAGGACAGGTATTAAAAACCCCAGAGTAAAACAGAAAAAGAAATAACAGCAATAAAGCCCGGGGTTAGAGCCCATAATAATTAAAGCCCATCAGTCAGTTGCTAGATTACTTCAGGTTGGATCAGAGAGACCAGCACTGGGAGATATGGGAATGATAATAACGGTGGAATTCTATGCATTGTTCTTTACTACATAAAAAAAGAAATTAAACCCAGGACAGTTTACGATTCCCAGGAAAACGTCTCTTTTCCCCTTTATCTGTAAAATCAGGAAGCTTCAAAAGCTGTCTTTCATATTCTTCAAAGCTGAGATTAACCTGTTGGATGAAATTGACTAGTAAATTGCAGTCTAATATTCAAGTGCTTGTACTCTGCAAATAAGTTTTCATTTGTTCAATCTGAGGCCGAAAGTTAAAAACAATTCGCACTTACGACGAGGATGGGATTCGAACCCACGCGTGCAGAGCACAATGGATTAGCAGTCCATCGCCTTAACCACTCGGCCACCTCGTCCTGAAAATTTACTCTTTCCTGATACCTATAGGGGGGTAATACTAGGAGGATATGACGCAATTATTATGGAGATCGCCATTTTGTACGGAAGCAAAGATCTGACCATTTTTATAGTAGGCGATCAACAGACAATGGCCGCTCCCATGAAGTTGGAGTCGGCAAAGAGAAAAGGCAAAGGAAAACTGAGTAGAAAATGAGATAAATTTTAGGGAAATGAAATCGACCTACAGGCTGGAAAAGTAGTTTAAGGGTCAGGAATAGTTTTTTTTCCGGAGCCTAGTGGGCGGGGCCGAACGTAAGCGGCTCTGCGCATGCGTCTTAGCTAGGCGGTTACATTTGAATGCTTTACTGAGGCAGTCCGGGCGTTGTCGGGTCACGTCGAGAGGCCGCTGTGAACTGCTTTGGTGAGGAGCGCACGGACCCCGAACAAGTCTGAGGACAATTTGTCAAGTAGGTGGGCCACGGCAGGCAAGAAGAAAGACCCTTTAGTCTTGGGCTCCTGGGAGGGCTTTGGGTCTTATTTGAGTTTCCTGAAGGCCCTGCCGGAGGTCGAGGACGCCCCCTTAACTAGGCGGCTTCCGAAAGCGCGGGGCCCACAGCAGGCTCCCCTGCACCCTTTGTTGGGCTTTCTTCCGTCACCTCGGCCTGCCGGTTGTTTACCTCTACCTAGCACTTCTCCACGCACACCTGGGCCTCTCCGGGCCGGCTGGGAGTGCTTGTCCATCGCCCTCTCAGCCTCCCGGCTCGACCCGCTCCTAGGCTCTAACTTGCTTCCCTTTTGTATTTCTGACCCAACTTTTCTTAGAAATGACAGCCGTAGTCATTTTAAACTCTCGGCTGGTCATGGTTTCTTTACAATGTCTGTCTGATCCGAGTGCTTAGCGTCACTTAAAAGGTTTTCAGTTCTCTGCAGCTGTTGTAGCATTAACAAATAGAGCCAGTGTTAGTAAGCCGCAACTTCTTTTTTGTTTTGTTTTGGTTTTTTTGTTTTTTGTTTTTTAGTCTTTCTCTGTCCATTATTCAAGTTCAGAATTAAAACCCTCTCCTTTTCTTGCTGGCTTTATCTCAATACTAGAGTTTGACAAAAAAGTATTACCGATGAGAATTTTCAAGATTAAGGCTTTATTAGGTTTATTAGGCTTTAACAGAGACATAAAGGATATGGATAATGATCAAAGCACAAATTTACTGTAGATATTAAAATTGAAATTTTCACTGGATCAATCGAATTTCACAGATACTAGGTTCATTGTTTTGTGCTATGGTTGAGAGTGGATAATCCAGAGATTAATGTAATACTGTCCCTATCCTAGAGGAGTTTACAGTCCAGAAAGGGAAATAATTAATATACACAACCAGCTATAATACAAGGTAAAGGAGAATAAGACATTCTAAAAAGTATGGGAGCAAAGAGAAGGGACAGTTTCTTTGATGTTTTTGGCAATAGAGACTTAAAAAGGCTTCGTGGAGAAGGTGGCATTTGAGGTGGAACTTGAAGGTTTGAATTACAGAGATGGAAAGTTTTATGTTTTGTAAGGTTTTGGTAATTGTTGGTTGGGTTCAAAACAGTATAATCCCTGCTGTGTGAATGACTGGAAATGTTTATAAGGTGACGATTAGATGTAACTTGAGTAAAAATGTTCAGAATGGTATTATTAATGATGTGTTTAGTGCAAAATAAAAAACTATAGAAAATACTGACTCTAAGTATTGATAGTAGGATAGTGCTGTCCAAAAGAACTTTCTGTGAGAATGGAAATGCTTTATATCTGCTCTGACCAACACGGAAACCATAGCCTCCCTCATGTGTTTGAGTGCCTGAAATATGTCTGTTGTGTCTGAGGAAATGAATTTTTAATTTTATTTCATTTTAGTTAATTTAAATTTAAATAGCTCCCATATTAGACAGCACAGGTCTGGAGCCTATTTCAAAGGACACCATGGCAAATATTAACTTTAGATATTGGTAAACTAAATGTAAGAGTGGGTAAAGAGCCAGATACTAAATATTTCAGGCTTTACTGACTACGTGGTCTCTGTCACATATTTTTCTTTTTGTTTGTTTTCTTCTTTTACGATCTTTTAAAAACGCAAGAACCATTCTTCACTCAAGGGCTGATAAGAGCGTAGTTTGCAGACCCCTGGATTATTTAGATCCAAGGTTCCCAAACTTTCTTGGTGCATAGCACCATTAGACCAAAAGAGATATTTAACGTTTCCATTTATATATATATATGTAACTGAAATAGTTATGTCCTAACCACTTAATGGCCATTTGAGAAAACATAATTGAAAGAAGATATATTTTAATTTCATTCTTAATCACAATTACTTAACTAATGGGATATATAGACCTTTGAATACTACAGTTTCTTTACATCTTGGATTGGACATTGCCACCCTCATTTTCTGTACTACATTGGTAAAAGTACTTGCTTTTTATTATAGCAACTGCTGAAAATCCAGCGTCACAATATAGTCATCAAAAAAATGTATGTAAATGGGTGCAATTTTTTTATAATACAGAAATTGTAGATTTGCAGAAGGGTACAATTTTGAGCTAGTAGTTTACACAGTGCCGGAGAGATGTTGAGAATTGCTGTTTCTCTCAAAAACTTAAGATATTGCAGAATAAATCTGTGTTTTGCTGCCATTCCCCTAGGTGCCAACTGCAGTTTTTGAACCAATCTATTAATGTGACAGTAATGAGGAGTTCAACCATAATGGCATCTGATAAATGAGGCTTAACATGAGTGTCTGAGGGCTCCTATTTTTGATGAAGATGAGACCTTATGTGATAAATAGGATTTTTTTGATGAGCTTTGAATCTCTTGCATCTTAGAAGGAATGATGCTCAATGACTTTGAAACAGGGGAGTCATGTAGGTAATCTTGAGTTGATAGTGTTTAATATTTTTATCTGTGGATTTTGAATACTTAATGCAGTGAGTTTGAAAATATGGCCAAATGGAATAGGATTGATATAACCTTTAAAATAACAGGAATATGCAAACCTGTAATCATCAAGGTAACTCGAAATATTTGTTTCTAAATTAACTTAATGGGGAAATATTTGTGGAGCTCCTACTTTTACACTCTGCTAGACTCTCAGATACATATAACAGTGAACCTTAGGGATACCAGCCCTATTCTCTTAGAGCTTACTGTTACATCAGGGGTAGTTTGGGGAGATAACAGGAATAATTAATTTGCATAACAGACTTTTAAATTACAGTTGTGGTAATACTGTAGGGGAGATATATACAGTACTTTTGCAAAGAGCACTTTCTTGGCTTTTTTGCCAAGACAGAAAAGCAAATATAAATGCATTGACTTGGGAAAGCACTTTGGGTACACACAGATAGAAAGGCCAAAGTGGCCAGCTTAATGAGTTGAGGAAAAGAGTTGTATTGAGAAAAATATGAAGTTGGAGAGGCAGGGACCAGATTTTGTAGGGCTTTGTAGGTAAGAGTTTATTCTCAGTTTGATGGGAAGCTACTGGAAGGTTTTAAATTAGAGGAATGTCTTAAATGTTATTTATATATTAGGAAGATAACTGTTGTGTGGAGAAAATATTGTAGGGGGATGAGAGTGAAAGCAGGGAGACAGGTGAGGAGACTATTGCAGTGTTGCGCATCATGGATATTGTTAACCTGAACTATGGTGGTGGCACTGAAAATAGAAGTGAATGGATTTGGGACGTATATTGGAAATAGAATTACTAAGACTTGATGGATTGAAATAGAAATAACTCATCTTTTCTTTGATTCTGATCTCAAAGGGAAAGTTCAAAGTTTAAGTTGATGATTATTGTTTTTTATAGATAGTTTGTTAGATTAAGGCATTTATCTTCTATTCCTAGTTTGCTTTTTTTTAATACCACAAATGGATGTTAAAGTTCACCATGTCTTCTTCATCTGTTGAGATGATCATATGATTTTTCTCTTTTACTGTCAATATGGTAAATTACAAGGTTGATTTTTTTTTTAGCTTTTCTTTTTTTAAAAAATTTTTATTTATTAATTAAAAAATTAACAAACCAAATAAAATATTAACATATATAATCAATTGGTTGATTTTAAAAGATTAATCCAGTTTTGCATTTCTGGAATAAAACCAACTTGACCATAATACTTTTTAAAAATTGTGGGAGTCTCTTTGTTAATTCATATTTTATTTAGAATTTTTGTATTTATGATAGTGAGTAAAATTGACCTATAATCTTTCCTTTTTTTGTACTTTTATCTGATTTTGTGTGATGGAGGTGGTTGCAGGAAAGACAGCTTACTTTTCATCTCCCATAATGGGACAACTCTTTAATACCTAAAACTAGAAAAATTTAAAAATAGCAATTCAAACAAGTTATCTAGATTAACGGGGTAAATACAAAAATAATTGTAGAAAGAGGACACTGGAGTGTGAGGAAGCTGCTGTTTTATATAGCTTATCTTGTAGAATTGACTCCTTATACTATATTCATATATAACTTTGAAAATATAAAAGTTAAAATTAAAAAAACTAAAGATTATTTTAAGTACATATGGGTGTTATTTGTGAACAGGAAAATGAAAACAGAAGAACAGATAAGCATTCAGGGAAAGTGTTTAAGAACAAAAGAAGGTTACAGATCAAATCCTAGAAGGCACCCATCATCCTGTCTATACTGACAGCTAATTAGATACAATGCTGCTAAAAAATAAGCAGACTTTTATTTCACTTTGAAGTTCAGGTTCATTATGAAGTATTGTCTACTAATTTGGCTTTTGTTATATATGATGAAAAATTATCTTTTAGATACCAGTTCTCTTTATATTATTGCTATGAGTAAGAACATTGATTCTACCAGTTATATATATGGTATTAATTTAATGTGTGGTAGAAATGCTAATATGGGAGAGTCAAAATCTCTAACTATTCTGTTTTATAAAATCTTGCCCAGGGTAAGATTCTAAAGTAAACGTATAAGTTGAAAATCGAGTTTAATTAAACTATTACTTGTAAAGCAGTATAGGAAAGGTATGCTGGAATCTGGTATACCACCTTTCAATAAATCCAGCTAGTTTGTCTTCCAGGATTGTAACAAATTTCCTGTTTCTTTAGTTGAACATTAGATGAACCGTTTAGGACCATTACAAGAAAAATTTATCTTTACACATAAAATTTTGAGGTGAGATATTTGTAGTTTGAGATGTAGGTAGGAACTAAGATTATGCTGCTTACTTCATGCTCTTCCCAGGTCAGATAGTCATTGAATGGAATTTCGAGCACAATCAGCTGTACTATTTAAAATGTTATATTTATGTCTTAATATTTTTTTGCTAAATCTTATAGTTGAATTTTCATTTGATAAATATATATATCATGCGAATCCATTGTACTTTGATAACTAATTAACCTCCATTTTGGTACTGAATTATTATGTAATTCATAAGCTTTTACAAACTAGGCCAGATTTTTTTGTTTGAACCAGCAAAGTCCCAATCAGAGCATCAGTCACTGATTTTATCTCAAACATGAGAATTTTCCAGAGTTATTAATTATAACTGAGTGGTTTAAGCATCTTGAAATTTCTCATTTTATAACCCATACTTTCTTCCCTCAGAAAGTAACCCTGAAATCACAGCTGTGCTCTTAATCTCTTTATAGATTATAGTTTCTTCTCCTCCTTTCTCACCTTTTCTAATATTATTATTTGTTACAGAAAAAGTTTTTCTTCAAAAATGGATAGGATGTATTCAGAGACTAATGAAAAAAGGTAAGTTTATTCAATGAAGCTAAAAATGTTATATTCTTTATCAAAGAAAGATAATTTTCCAACTAGTAAGACTGATCAATGATTCCTGAAATCTTTTTTCCTTCTGTTCCAAGGGAAAGAAACCAAAGCATTCCTTGCTATATCTTTTCTTCTAGAAACACAAGACTAAAAGGGACTTTAAAGGCTATCTTGAATTTCTTCAATTTAAAGATGAGGAAATTGAGGCCCAGGAAGATGAAATGATTTGTCTAAAGTTGACATCACAAGCTGGTGGCCTTTTTGTGGTCTACAGATGTAATTTTTTTGGCCTACACAATATTTAAAAATTTTTGAAATAGATGTCAAAATTAAAAAATCTCAAGATTCTCACAATTAGATTTTTAGCTTTTCTTAAAAAAATCAAGTGCAGCAACACTAGGCTCATATTCTTGCTAGGCAGTAGGTAACTGGAGCAAAAAATGACTGTGACCTTTAGACCAGGCAACAACTATCCAGATCATTACAGTTTCAATATGCACAGTTTTTTAAGTATCTGTTTGGCTTCCATAGGCATTTAAATTTTCAAGACTTCGCCCAGAGCTAGATTTATAGTCCATTTATCTTATAATTATACCTCAGTAGGTATGATAAGCTACGTTGTACTGCACTGTTGTTCAAAAGATAGTATTTGTCCCCCGTTTCCTATAGTCCCCCGTTTCCTGTGCCTGCTGTTCCCTATTCTGTCTGCACGCCCCTGTCTGTAAGTGCAATTCTAACTACCAATAAAGTGCTTATTGTACAGAAAAAAAAGATAGTGTTGTAGTGTAATGTATTTAAAATATTGACTTCCTAAATTCTGAATTTAAAATCTTGTAATATAAATTTTGCCTCCCAGAGTGAAGTGAAAGTGCTGCCAGTATAGAAACCTACAAGAGGTGTTGTGATGATGGCTTTTGGAAATTCAGTCTTTTACTGATATATACATAAAATATGTGTTTCTTTCAGTGACAATATAGAGAGACCTGCTAGAAGACGGCATTCCTCGGTAAGAAACAATTAACAATTGCTCGCTTTTATTGGATGATGTCAATATACCATAGTAATTTTGATTGTGTCATCCCTGTTCCACCCCGACTGACTTCCTATTGCCATATAGAATAGAGACTAGAGACTGAAATATTTAACGTGTTTATACAGTTCTGTTAATTTAAAAGAGTCATTGGATTGAACAGTTAAAATGGTAAATTTTATGATATATAAATTATACTACAATAAAGCTGTTTAAGAAATATATTTAACCTGTTATACAAAGCTGTTTGTTGCAAGACACAGAAAAATCCAACATTAACTGATTTAAGCAAAAAGTTTTTTGGCTTATGAAATTGAAAAGCCAAAGGTAGGAATTCTTTTAGATATAGTGTACCGACTAGAGGTTCCAGAAATTTCACCAGCATTAGGATTTCCTTTCTCTTTTTCTGCTCTCATCCTGTTTTCTCCGAGTAATCTCGTTTATGAGACGGGCTTTCCCTGTGATTCCACGATTACTTCAGTACATCTAGATTTTCCTACCTGAAGAACAGTGTTTCCTCCAAATAGAAATACAGAATACTCAAGGTTGACTATGTTGGCCCTGATTATCCTGATGTGGGTCAAATCCTCATTCCTGAGGCAACCAGTCTTGACAGGAGAATATCATGTGCAGACCAGTCAGGATCAAAGCTGCATCCTAGAACTGGGGTGGGAGTTTCCCCTAGCCTACAGGGAATGAGAATACAGAGTGACTCTCCAAATTAATAGGGTAGAATCGGCAAGGAGAAGAGAATAGATGCCTTATATTTAAACCTGCCATAAGGCATAGCCCTGAGCAATGTGAATTTGAGGAATTTTAGAGGTTCGCAGGGATTTTAGCATTTCTACCTTTCTAGTAAAGGTATAACTTGAAACAAACTGATGACCAATAAATATGTCAGATTTTCTTGAATAATTCTATTACCTCTAGATTTTGAAACCCCCAAGGAGTCCTCTTCAGGACCTCAGAAATGGAAATGAAACTGTTCAGGTAAGCATGTAGTACAAATGCTTTATAGATGACTATTTTCAGTTACATTTTTATTAGCCAGGAACTTTATTAGCTATATGAAGAAAGAACATTATAAATGATTCCCAGTTGAATATGTGCTAATAAGTATCACATGCCCTTCAGGTTAAAACCCAAACACTTTAACATGGCTGACATTCATGATTGTTAACCGTCTGTTTACTTCTCTAGCCTTCTTTCTTGCCAGTCTTGTACATATATGTATCCTGTCATTTGGAATTGCTTACTATTTCCCAAACAAAGATATGAGCTGTCAACCCTGCAAATATTTATATATGCTATTTCCTCTATCTAGAAGGCTAGTGTCTTATTCTTTTCTTCCACCTTGCCTCAACATTTTATTTAAAAAATTTTCAAACATAGAAAAGTAGAAAGAATTTTGCAGAGAACATTCATATATGCATCACCTATATTTTACAATTAATATTTTCCCACACTTAGAACATTCGTATATGCATCACCTATATTCTACAATTAATATTTTACCATACTTGCCTTATTATAAATTTGTACTCCCTCTTCTTTATTTGGTTAATTCCTTCTTGTCCTTTAAGACTTTTCAGAAAATCACCCCTTAACATTTTCTGTTATAATTGTTTATTTCTGTCCATGCTAAATTGAGAACTACTTGAGGTCAGGAACTTTTATCATGTGTTTTTATATTTATAGTTCGTGGTATATGATTGGCTTTCAGTACATTTTGATGATTGGTGGAATGCATATAGTTTCGGAGAGCTAAAATTCCGAGTGTTCATTCTGCTTTGGCCTCTAATTTTTCTATTTCTCAAATGCATCAAAGTTTTTTCTGCTTCAGGGCCTCTACACACATTCTACCTAGAATACCTTCCTCCCACCCAACTCTTCATCTGGCTAATTTCTAACAAATCCTTTGGGTCTCAAATTAAACGTACTTCCTCAAAAAAATCTTCCCTGATTTCCAGGCTAAATTCATTTTTTAATGTAGTTTTCCTTCATAGCACTTATCACACTTAGAATTCTATATTTGTGTTAATTTTCATATTACCATCTGCCCTACCATTGATTAATCTAATCCTCACTGGAGCAGGTAGTGAGTGTATCTGTCCCTTTACCACTGTTGTCTTTATCACTGCATGACACAGGATCTGGCATGTATATTTGTGTGTGTGTGTGTGTATATGTATTTTTTAATTAATTGAATGTTGACTGAGTAAATGACAGATTCAAAAGGATCTTACCAGTAATCATGAATTTATTTCCTTCATTTTATAGATAAGAAATCTGAGGTCCAAATAAGTTAGTATTTTGTCTAAGCCCCCCCACAGCTAGTTAGTGGTAGACCTCAAATTGGAACTCTAATCTCATAATTTCTAGCTCAGTGCTCTTTCCAATATGCCACACAAATTTCAGTTTTTTCTTTCTTTTTTTAGTAAGAAATATATTAGTCTCTGTCCGTCCCAGTATTTACCATGTCAGTATTATCATTGTTATGTTAGACTCAAGGCAACTTAAAGTGCCTGATAGGACTTTACCCACTTATACTGCTGAATGCAGAGGAGATGACTGTCTCTGATACTTTATTGCTATAAGACTTAGGTTCAGATATTCAGAATTAAATTCTCTTTTAATTTTGTTTGTTTATCTGTCTGCTGTGTTTTGTGTTTAGTATCTGTATGAATAGAAATGTTTGCTCCTGTTAAGTAGGAAGGTGAGGAGGGAAAATAAAAATAGTATATCATAGTAAGGTTACCGTAACAGTCAACATATCACTTGTTTTCTCCCTTTTCTTTTTTCTTGATAGCCAAATAACAATTCATTTAAAAGGTACAAGAAAAGGCAAAGGAAAATAATCACCTTTCTTAAATGTGTGATGTTTGTGCCCCTATGCTAATCAGAACTCACATTGGAAATTATATTCATATTTAAGTGCTTCTAGATTGAGATATTTTGGAGAATCATATGTCAAATTAATTCAGAAAAAGACTTAATCTCTGTCCATAGTACTCGAGAGACGTGATTTACATTGATTTTATTAAGAACTACACCATGTATTCTCTACCCTTAGGAATCTAATGCTTTGAGAAATAAGAAAAGCTCCCGTCGAGTCAGCTTTGCAGATACTATAAAGTAAGTTCAAATAAATAGGATTTTACAGGTAATGCTTTTTTATGTGTCAAACCAGATACAGTGTTAATAACTGACTTGGATAATCCACGTTTCAATTAGGTAAGCATTAGAGAATTTAGCATTATACTTAATAAACAGTGAAAGTGTTCCCTCTAAAGTCAGGGACAAAACAAAAAATTTCTATCACCACTGTGTTTTAACATTGTACTAGAGATATTAACCAACACAAATAAACTAGAGAAGGAAATCAGGATTCTAAAAATTGGAAAGAAGATGGTAAATCTATCATATTTTATAGATTAAGTGACTATATATTAGGAAAATCCAAGAGTATCTACTCAAATACTACTCCAGACAATAGGTAGAGGATACAAGCTTAATATATGGAAATCAATAGATTTCTTATATACAAATAATACCAGATATAATAAAAATGGCTCCTTTCTTTCTACTATGTTATCTTTTGTTGTTGTAAACTAAAAATTAAAAACATATAAGACCTATATGAACAATAAAATAATATTGAAGATAGTACAGTTAGCAACACTGAAATATATATCTGAATACGATTTAAAGGGGAAATGTTAGATTGTATATATGGTAACAAAAATTTTTTTTTAAATCCGCGGAAGTACACTACAGAACAGTAAACCCTAAGTTAAACCGTGAAGTTTATTTAATAGTACAGTTATAAAAATTGTGCTGTCATCAGTTGTAACAAATGTTTCATATCAATGCAAGGGGTGGTATATGGGCAGTCCTATATTTAATGCGTGATTGTTCTGTAAGGCTACAAATTCTCTAATTAAAAAAAAATGATGCTGGCATTAAGAAAAACACTATTGAAGAACACTAAGGAAGAGTTGAACAAATGAAGACATACCATGTTCCTGAATAAAAAGATTCAGCATCATAAAAGTGTCAATTCTCCTTAAATCAATTTATTAATTAAATATAACTCTTATGTATAGTGTTTTCATGATTATTTTCTTGATGTTCAGCAGTGTGTTTATTTCCTCTTAGATTCAAGAGTTTAATATACAATTTAAAAATGTCTAGGTAGTAAGAGCACTTAGTTATTGTTGTTAGTTTTCAGTTATAGTCAGAGAATGTTAATCTGTTCTATTTTGATTTTTAGTGAACTTTTCTTTGTGATCTTTGTGATTAATTTGTGCAGATGTTCCAAAGGCAGTTGAAAAGAAGGTGTGTTTTGTATTTTCAGGGTGTAGAGTTTGTTATATATATATTAGTTAGCTCCACCTTATGATTAATGCTAAATGGGTATTTCTATACTCTTATGTAGTTTTACTGCCATGTGTTATAAAAGTTCATTAGTCTCTTTTTGCTGGTGTGTTTCACTGTCTCTTTCTTTGAATTTCCAGTAGCTTTTCTTTATGAATGTTGATGCTACGTTAATTGGTGCGTAGTCATTATTGTTATGTCTACATTGTGAATTGCACTTTGTAGCATCATTAAATACTCATTTTTGCTTTGTTTATTGTTTTTTTACCCAAATTCTACCTAGATTGATATTAAGATTTCTCTTCTGTCATATTTTTGTTTTTATTTGTGTGATATAACTTTGTGTGTTGACCATGGATGAATATGATGATAAAATTAGTCTACTTCCTCTCCCCAACCCAATTTTAGTCAATGATATACCTTTGTGCTATTAAATGTGCTTTTACTTCTATTAAAATTTCCTCAACTTTATACAGTATCCTTTGGCAGTTTTGACAGATGAGGCAATTAGCATTTCTTCTACCTTCCGCCTTTCCTCTGCTCTTCCCCACCTCCTCATTCCCATCCCATTTTTTCAGTTGTACCGTTTCTCACTCTCTTTCTCTTTTTGAAGAGTATTTAACATTAGGACATCTGTAACATTTGTCTAAGGCTTAGTTCTATTATATATATTTAAATATTCACTATAAGTTCCATTGCTATTGTTTCCCAAATTATCTCTTGGTTGGCTAAAGTTTGTCCTCTTTTTGTTTCCCCAAGAAGGACTCATTGAAGCAATATTCCCTGAGTTCTCAGATGTTCAAAACTGTTAGTCTTTATACTTGAAGAAAGGTTCCATTGGACAAATTATACATTCAGTTTACACTGTCTTTCCCTAAGGAGCTTGTTAATGTGGTGGTGGTGTCTTCTGGCGTCAGATGGTATGGTGTCTTTATAGAGGCTATGCTTTTACTCATCATTGAATGGGTTGAGTTTTCTGAAATCAGCTCTTAATAAGACATCCCTGTCAGAGGAAAGGGATGCACTAGTATTCTGGTGTAGCAGATTTTCTATAAACAAAGCCTAATTAAAAGATGGGCAGGTTTTAGGATAATGAGCACAGTGGCCCCAGATGATGTAATCAGAGGTGATTAAATTACTGAGCATTGGCAGACTGATTACATGCTTAGTCATGGGATGTGTGTAAGAAAATAGCAGCCTTAATATGATGATGGGCATAATCTTTGGTATTATAATGAGGTATAGGTGATTTATAGGTTAAAATCTGAGATACTGCACATGTTAGGTGGGCCCATTTTGGTTAGATCCAGTCTCCATTGTAAAGATAACTTTGGACCTAGAGTGGGTTAGTTCTGGACCGACCCAGGACCCTTCATTAATAAACACTAAAGGTTATCTTTAATGGTTACAAACCTCTAAAGTTGAAAAACTGGATAAATGGGTACAAGTGAAGGTTAGTCACAAGGGTTTTATAATCACAAGGGCACAGGATAAATACAGTCATTATCGGAGATCAGGGCAGCTGGATTACAGTTCAGAGATTTCATGTATTTCCCTCTGTCTATTCTAATATACCAGAAAGCAAAAAGTAACATCTATACAGTAATTCAGTAATCAAAATCATCCCTTTAATCCCAATTTCTTGGTTACAACTCTCTCATGTGATAATTCTCTCTCATTTTTTTAAAAATCTATTTTAACATTTGTTCCCCCTATTATTTATTTTTATTCCATATATTCTACTCATCTGTTGACAAGGTAGATAAAAGGAGCATCAGACACAAGGTTATCACAATCACACAGTCACATTGTGAAAGCTATATCATTATACAATCATCATCAAGAAACATGGCTACTGGAACACAGCTCTACATTTTCAGGCAGTTCCCTCCAGCCTCTCCATTACATCTTGGATAACAAGGTGATATCTACTTAATGCATAAGAATAACCTCCAGTATAACCTCCTCTTGACTGTGTTTGGAATCTCTCAGCCATTGACACTTCGTCTCATTTCAGTCTTCCCCCTTTTGGTTGAGAAGGTTTTCTCAATCCCTTGATGCTGGGTCTCAGCTCATTCTAGAGTTTTTTCTCAATCCCTTGATGCTGAATCTCAGCTCATTCTAGGATTTCTGTCCCACGCTGCCAGGAAGATCCACATCCCTGGTAGTCATGTCCCACATAGACAGGGGGAGGGTGGTGAGTCTGCTTGCTGTGTTGGCTGGAAAGAGAGGCCACATATGAGCAACAAAAGAGGTTCTCTTGGGGGTGACTCTTAAACTTAATTTTAAGTAGGCTTGACCTATCCCCTGTGGGGTTAAGTTTCATATGAACAAACCCCAAGACTGGAGGCTCAGCCTATAGCTTTGGTTGTCCACATTGCTTATGAGAATATCAAGAATTCAACTTGGGGAAGTTGAGTTTTCCCCCATTCTCACCATTCCCCAAAGGGGACTTTGCAAATACTTTTCCACTTACTGATCCAATCACTCTGGGATTCATCAGGGCATCACCTGGACAAACCAACAAAATCTCATGTCCTATACAAAGTTCCATGTACTTAAGGTGTTCAATCAACTATCTACATAAGTTATATTAGGAGATGGCACTAGTCAAAGTATAGATTTGTACCGAATAAACATTTTTTGCTTTAGTCTCACACATTAGTTGAAATTTTAAAATATTAAGTACCATCTATTTCCAGCTCCCTGCAGTAATGACATTCCTTTGTTCTTCCTCATGCAAAAACAGTTTTTAAATTTGTGCATTTAGTCACTATCATTATATATTCTAGGCATTCCTAGATTATACCATCTCAATCTTTAACAAGTATCTTTCTTTCTGGTTTCATTTGTGCCCCCAGCCCTCCTCCCTTTATCATTCTCATATGCAGCTTCACTCAGTGTTTTAACAGAATTGTATTACAGTTAGGTAATATTGTGCTGTCCATTTCTGAGTTTTTATGTTCAGTCCTGTTGCACAATCTGTATCCCTTCAGCTCCAATCACCCAATATCTTACCCTATTTCTATCTCCTGATGGTCTCTGTTACCAAGGAAATATTCCAAGTTTATTCACTAATGTCAGTTCATATCAGTGAGACCATACAGTATTTGTCCTTTTGTTTCTGGCTAATCACACTCAGCATAATGTCCTTAAGGTCCATTCATGTTGTTACATACTTCATAACTTTATTCTGTCTTACAGCTGCATAATATTCCATCTTATGTAAATGTCACAGTTTGTTTAGCCAACTGTCTGTTGATGGACATTTTGTCTGTTTCCATCTCTTGGTAATTGTTAATAATGCTGCTATAAACATTGGTGTGTAAATGTCCATTTGTGCCCTTGGCCTCATGTCCTTTGAGTAGAGACAGCATATAGATGGGTCCTGTTTTTTAATCCATTCTGCCAGACTATGTCTTTTGATTGGGGAGTTTAATCCATTAACATTCAGTGTTATTACTGCATGGGTAGTATTTTCTCTACTATTTTGCCTTCTGGATTTTATATGTCATATCTAATTTTCCTTCTTTTTACCTTTACTCATAGTCTTCCTTTCTACACTCTTTTCCACACCTCTCTCTTCTGTCTTCATATCTGTCTCTAGTGTTCCCTTTAGTATTTCTTGCAGAGCTGGTCTCTTGGTCACAAATTCTCTCAGTGAATTTTTGTCTGAAAATGTTTTATTTTCTCCCTCATTTTTGAAGGACAGTTTTGCTGAATATAGAATTCTTGGTTGGCAGTTTTTCTCTTTTAATAATTTAAATATATTATCCCACTGTCTTCTCGCCTTTATGGTTTCTGCTGAGAGATCTGCACATAGTCTTATTGGGCTTCCCTTGTATGTGATGGATTGCTTTTCTCTTGCTGCTTTCAAGATCCTCTCTTTCTCTTTGACCTCTGACATTCTGATTATTAAATGTCTTGGAGTATGTCTATTTGGATCTATTCTCTTTGGGGTACGCTGCACTTCTTGGATCTGTAATTTTAAGTCTTTCATAAGAGTTGGGATATTTTCAGTGATAATTTCCTCCATTAGTTTTTCTCCTCCTTTTCCCTTCTCTTCTCCTTCTGGGACACCCACAACATGTATATTCGTGTGCTTCATATTGTCTTTCAATTCCCTGAGTCCCTGCTCATGTTTTTCCATTTTTTTTCCCTATAGTTTCTGTTTCTTGTCGGATTTCAGATGATCCGTCCTCCAGTTCAGAAATCCTATGTTCTGTCTCTCAAAATCTACCATTTTAGGTTTCCATTGTTTTTTTTGTCTCTTCTACTGTGTCTTTCATTCCCATAAGTTCTGTGATTTGTTTTTTCAGACTTTCAGTTTCTTCTTTTTGTTCTTTCCTTGCCTTCTTTATATCCTCCCTCAATTCATTGATTTGGTTTTTGATGAGGTTTTCCATGTCTGTTCGTATATTCTGAATCAATTGTTTCAGCTCCTGTATGTCATTTGAATTGTTGGTTTGTTCCTTTGACTGGGCCATATCTTCAGTTTTGCTAGTGTGAGTTGTTATTTTTTGCTGGCGTCTAGGCATTTAATTACCTTAATTAGTTTATTCTGGAGATTGCTTTCACTTCTTTTATCTAGGGTTTTCTTGCTGGATGAATTTGTTGTCTATCTGTTCTTTGACATTCTGTTCAGCTTTATCTGTACCTTTAGCTGAAGTTTTGTTTAACAGAGGAGAAATTTTCAGTTCTTGTTTTCTTGTTTCTTGCCCTGCTTGTGTGGTGCCTTTCCCCCCGCCACACTTAGGAGGGTCTGCTTAGATATTATAGACCCCAGCCAGATTTTCCCAGACCAAACTGGCCTTCTATCAGGAGGAAAGAGTCACCTGCATTGGTTTTCCCTGAGGGTGAGACCCAGCAGGTTGAAAGACTTTCCTGTGAAATCTCTGGACTCTGTTTTTCTTATGCTGCCCAGTATGTGGCACTTGTCTGACTGCAGGTCCCACCCGCATAAGATGATGCAGTACCTTTAACTTTTGCAGACTCTCCCTGCTGGGGGCGTGGTGGAGACAGAGGAGAGGTTGTAGGCTAGTTTTAATGGCATCAAATTACCAAGTCTTGGTGTCTGAATTCCTTAATGGAGGGATTCCACCTGGGTGGGGCTTCACCCCTCCCCTGGGGAAGGCACAGACTCCAAATAAGCACCCAAAAGAGCTCACTTCTGCCTATGTCTGGGGCAGTTGCAGCCTGAAAAGTCCTGCCGCTGTATCCAGAGGCAGTCAAACCTTTGTAGATACACAGGCACAAAAATCTCTGTTTCCTTCTTTTTTTTTCCCCCTTTTTCTGTCAGTCCTGCCCCCTTGGCACCGGGGCAAAAATGAGCAAGCTCTGCTTTGATCAGGTTCACCTAAGCTGGGGGCCTATTAGTAGTCAGAATTTGTTCATTAGTTCCAAGTTGGCGTTTGATTGTGCCCAGTCCCTGCTGCTGGTAAAGTCCTTTCCTTTCCCCTCTGGGAAGCGGCCTGTGGGGGAGGGGCACTGGCCCCCGCAGCTTTGGGAACTCACGGTTCTGGGGGGTGCTTGCAGCTGGTCCAGCTGGTCCAGACTGGGGTACGCTGTGTGTCCGGTCACTGATGTGGCCCCAGGAGCTGTTCTGTACTGTTTCTGGTTATTTAGTAGTTGTTCTGGAGGACGAACTAAAATGTGCATGTTGTTAAGCCGCCATCTTGACCCGGAAGTCCTTGGTTCCTCTCTCTCACTCTTCAGGAATATCTGGGTGATGACTCTTCTGACTTCTTCAAGGCTGAAAAGGGGTGTTCTTATTAAGGGGCAAAGGGATGAAACTGGTTGCTGTACTCTGAGAGACTGGTCTTTCTGGGTTTCAGAGCTTATGTGCTATTGGACCAATCTGGAGGTTTTAAGTCTAGGTTAGGCATTTTGTGGACGGAGCTGACCCTTCTGTTGGTTTTCCTGGCAGGACATCTCAGCTCAGTGATCCTGTACGCTGACGAAAGGCTGCCAGCATCTGGGATACCACTGTCACATGCAAAGGCACAAGGCTGGTGTCTGCTGGTCCTTTGCTCTTGGGTTGCATTGCTTTCAGCTCTGGTTCCAACAGTTTTCTCTGTGGATCCTCTCTTAATTCCTCCAGGACCTCTCCTTCTCTCTCTGCTCTCTCTCAGTATTATTTCATGCAATTGCATGAGAATTTACAGTCTGCTATTAAGCTCAGCAATGTCCAAAATTGAGGCCATCTGCAGATGTTGATTTCTCTCCAGAGTCTAACATTCTGGTGCTGGCTGCTGGCAGTTCTTATGATTCCTTAGCTTGCATTCCTGCCTCAAGTTACATGGCGATGCCCTCTATATTATATCTTTGAAAGCTTCCCTTGTATCATAGATACCATGTAAGTAAAAAGAGAGAGTAAGGAACTATAATTAAGATAAATTTACAGGAAAATGGAGTAAAGAATTATTTTGGCCTTCTGTGTAGTTCTTTCCACATGTTTGCTAAATATGCTTTGTTAATTGTACTATACTGGTCTGCAACTTTTTCTTTGATTATGTAATCAAAGAAAATTTGAATTTTGAGGCATCTAACTCTGTTTTTGCTTTTCTTCACACTTGTTAACTTTTGTCCTCTGGTGTTTTCTGTTTGCTTCATACTTTGGGTCACTGTTAGTTTTCATTGTTTAACTTTCATTTTGTAGTATGATAGCAACCTTTTCTAATTCTAATACATTTTGCTACAAAACCTAATGTATTCGTTAACTTAATAATTCTCTTCACTTTTCCTGTGTTTGTATAGACCTTAATTGTCCAAAGATAATTTCCTAATTGAAAATTTTTTGTTAATACTGTATAGGTTACAGATAGATTTTTTTTTGTTTGTTTGGTATGCTGTATGGCAGGGTCACATTTCATTATTTTTCTATGTGAGCATCCTGTTAATTGCATCACCATTTTGTTGAAATGTTTTGTTTGTTTTGCTTTCTGTTTGTTTATTTGTTTTGAGGGGGTGGAGTGCATGGACCAGGAATGGAACCTGGGTCTCCCACATGTCAGGCGAGAATTCTACCACTAAACTGCCCTTGCACCCATAAGATTGATTTTTTTAAAAAAATTTTTATTTTAGTTACACATAGAACCTCAACTGTTCTCTTTTAACCACATTCAAACATAGAATTCATTGTTGTTAATTACATTCATAATGTTTTGCTACCATTACCATCATCCATTAACAAAACTTTTCTATCACCCCAAACAGTTTCTGTTACAATTAAGCATTAACCCCCATTCCCTACCCCCACCCCAGCCCCTGGTAAACTGCATTCTAGTTTCTGACTCTGAATTTTCTTATTCTAATTATTTCATAGCAGTGAGACCAAACAATATTTGTTCTTTTGTTTCTGGCTTATTTCACTCATCATTATGTCTTCAAGGTTCATGCATGTTGTCACATGTATCAGATTTTGTTCCTTTTTAATGCTGAATAATATTTCATTCTGTGTATGTATGTACCACAATTTATTTATTCATTCATCTATTAATGGCACTTGGATCTTAATTTTTTAATTTTAATTAATAACTAATCTTCAGCCTATTTACATTTATTGTTAAAATTAGTACACCTATTTTTCCTTCATTATTGGGCAATTTTAAATTTATTGTATGATTTTTTTGGTCTTTTTTAATATGATTTCTATGTTGGCCTTTGAACGAAGTTTCTAGTACATACCCTCCTTTGTTCTAAATTTGCTAAAACTTTAAAAAAAAATCAATAATGGGTATTGGATCTTACCAAATACTTTTAGAGACCCTATTAAGATAGCAATATGGTTTTACCTACTTTAATGTTTAGTATGATAAAATAGCTTTATGGATGTTGAATTATCTCTGCATTCCTGGGATGAATTCTACTTGCTCATCAAACATTCTTTTAAAACATTGAACATTGGCTTCAGTTTCTAAATATTGGCGGGATTTTAGCGTGTATATTTGTATATGAAACTGGCCTGTAGATTTTTCTATATGTGTGCTTTTGTTATCTGGTTTTACTATTGGGGTTCTATAAGTCTTATAAAATGGATCAGTAAGTTTTTTTAAAAATCGTTTTCTGTGTTCTGTAACCTTTGTATAAGCTTATTTGAACTGACCCCAAAACTGATTAGTCGCCTTTCCACTCCTGTGCCTTGTTATTAACTGCTAAACCCCCAGGTAGAAGTAGCTTGTTGTTCTTTAGAAAACTTTTAACGTATACAAGCTAATACAGATATATTTTTATGTATATAAATATTTTTTAACTTTTTGTTTATAAATAGTAACATATTATCTAGTCTTCTGTACTTGCTTCCCCCCCTACCTTAACTGTATATCATGGAAATGTTTCCATATTAATAAATGGGTAACTTTGCAAATCATTTTTTTAACCAAATCATTTTTTTAACATTATGGTTATACCATAGTTTTTTTTATAGGCCAAGTACCTTTTTTTTTTTTAAATACAATAAAACACCAAATAAATGCAAACATTCCTATTTTGATCATTCCGTTCTACATATATAATCAGTAATTCACAATATCATCACATAGTTGCATATTCATCATCATGATATTATCTTGGAAGATTTGCATCTATTCAGAAAAAGAAATAAAACGAAAACAGAAAAAAAATTTATACATACCATACTCCTTACCCTTCCTTTCACTGATCATTAGCATTTGAAACTAAATTTATTTTAACATTTCCCCCTATTATTTATTTTTATTCCATATATTCTACTCATCTGTTGACAAGGTAGATAAAAGGAGCATCAGACACAAGGTTTTCACAATCACACAGTCACACTGTGAAAGCTATATCATTATTCCGTCATCATCAAGAAACATGGCTAATGGAACAGAGCTCTACATTTTCAGGCAGTTCCCCCCAGCCACTCCATTACATCTTGGATAACAAGGTGATATCTAATTAATGTATAACAATAACCTCCAGGATAACCTCCTCTCGACTCTGTTTGGAATCTCTCAGCCATTGACACTTTGTCTCATTTCACTCTTCCCCCTTTTGGTCGAGAAGGTTTTCTCAATCCCTTGATACTGAGTTTTGGCTCATTCTAGAATTTTCTCAATCCCTTGACGCTGAGTCCCAGCTTATTCTAGGATTTCTGTCCCACATTGCCAGGAAGGTGTCATGTCCCACGTAGACAGGGGGAGGGTGGTGAGTTTGCTTGTTGTGTTGGCTGAAGAGAGAGAGGCCACATCTGAGCAACAAAAGAGGTTCTCTTGGGGGTGACTCTTAGGCCTAATTTTAAGTAGGCTTGACCTATCCTTTGTGGGGTTAAGTTTCATATGAACAAACCCTAAGACTGGGGGCTCAGCCTATAGCTTTGGTTGTCTACACTGCTTGTGAGAATATCAAAAATTCAACTTCGGGAGGCTGAATTTTACCCCGTTCTCACCATTCCCCAAAGGGGACTCTGCAAATACTTTTTTATTCACGATCAAATCACTCTGGGATTTATCAGGGCATCACTCTGGACAGACCAACAAAATCTCATGCCCTACTCAAGGTTCCATGTACTTATGGTGTTCAGTTAAGCTGTCTACATAAGTTATATTAGGAAATGCTCTAGTCAAAATATAAATTTTGTACCAAATACACATTTTTTGCTTTAGTCTCACACATAAGCTGAAATTTAAAAATATGAATTACCATCTATTTTCAGCTCCCTGCAGTAATGACATTCCTTTGTTCTTCCTCATGCAAAAACAGCTTTTAAATTTGTGCATTTAGTCACTATCATTATATACTCTAGGCATTCCTAGATTATACCATCTCAATCTATAACATCTATCATTCTTTCTGGTTTCATTTGTGCCCCCAGCCCTCCTCCCTCTTATCATTCTCAAATTCAGCTTCATTCAGTGTTTTAACAGAATTGTATTACAGTTAGGTAATATTGTGTTGTCCATTTCTGAGTTTTACGTTCAGTCCTCTTGCACAATCTGTATCCCTTCAGCTCCAATTACCCAATATCTTACCCTGTTTCTATCTCCTGATTGTCTCTGTTACCAACGAAATTCTCCCAAGTTTATTCACTAATGTCAGTTCATATCAGTGAGACCATACAATATTTATCCTTTTGTTTCTGGCTAATCTCACTCAGCATAATGTCCTTAAGGTCTATCCATGTTGATATATGCTTCATAACTTTATTCTGTCTTACAGCTGCATAATATTCCATTGTATGTATATACCATGGTTCGTTTAACCACTCATATGTCAATGGACATTTTGGCTGTTTCCATCTCTTTGCAATTGTAAATAATGTTGCTATAAACATTGTTATGCAAATGTCTGTTTGTGTCCTTGCCCTCATGTCCTCTGAGTAGATACCTAGCAGTAGTATTGCTGGGTCATATGGCAATTCTATATTTAGCTTTTTGAGGAACCACCAGACTGCCTTCCACAGCGGTTGTACCATTTGACATTCCCACCAACAGTGGATAAGTGTTCCTCTTTCTCCACATCCTCTCCAGCACTTGTCATTTTCTGTTTTATTGATAATGGCCATTCTGGTAGGTGTGAAATGATATCTCATTGTGGTTTTGATTTGCATTTCTCCAATAGCCAGGAAAGTTGAGCATCTCTTCATGTGCCTTTTGGCCATTTGTATTTTCTCTTCTGAGAAGTGTCTGTTCAAGTCTTTTTCCCATTTTGTATTTGGGTTGGCTGTCTTTTTGTTGTTGAGTTGATCAATCTCTTTATAAATTCTGGATACTAGACCTTTATCTGTTATGTCACTTCCAAATATTGTCTCCCATTGTGTAGGCTGTCTTTTTACTTTCTTGATGAAGTTCTTTGATGCACAAAAGTGTTTAATTTTGAGGAGTCCCCATTTCTTTCTTTCTTTCTTCAGTGCTCTTGCTTTGGGTGTAAGGTGTATAAAACCGCCTCCAATTATAAGATTTATAAGATGTTTCCCTACATTTTCCTCTAACTGTTTTATGGTCTTAGACCTGATGTTTAGATCTTTGATCCATTTTGAGTTAACTTTTGTATAGGGTGTGAGATACGCGTCCTCTTTCATTCTTTTGCATATGGATATCCAGTTCTCTAGGCACCATTTATTGAAGAGACTGTTCTGTTCCAGGTGAGTTGACTTGACTGCCTTATCAAAGATCAAATGTCCATAGATGAGAGGGTCTATATCTGAACACTTTATTCGATTCCATTGGTGAATATATCTATCTTTATGCCATTACAATGCTGTTCTTTTCTTTGTTTTAACATAGGCAGGCACCGGGAATCGAACCCGGGTCCTCGGGCTTGGCAGCTAAGCTTTCTTACCTGCTGAGCCACCGTGGCCCGCCCACCATGCTGCTTTGACCACTGTGGCTTCATAATATGCCTTAAAGTCAGGCAGCGTGAGACTTCCAGCTTCGTTTTTTTTCTTCAAGATACTTTTAGCAATTCGGAACACCCTGCCATTCCAGATAAATTTGCTTATTGGTTTTTCTGTTTCTGAAAAGTAAGTTGTTGGGATTTTGATTGGTATTGCATTGAATCTGTAAATCAATTTAGGTAGAATTGACATCTTAACTATATTTAGTCTTCCAATCCACGAACATGCTATGCCCTTCCATCTATTTAGGTCTTCTGTGATTTCTTTTAACAGTTTCTTGTAGTTTTCTTTGTATAGGTCTTTTGTCTCTTTAGTTAAATTTATTCTTAAGTATTTTATTCTTTTAGTTGCAATTGTAAATGGAATTCGTTTCTTGATTTCCCCCTCAGATTGTTCATTACTAGTGTATAGAAACACTACAAATTTTTGAATGTTGATCTTGTAACTTGCCACTTTGCTGTACTTGTTTCTTAACTCTAGTAGTTTTGCTGTGGATTTTTCAGGGTTTTCTACATATAGTATCATATCATCTGCAAACAGTAATAATTTTACTTCTTCCTTTCCACTTTTGATGCCTTCTATTTCTTTTTCTTGTCTAATTGCTCTGGCTAGAACTTCCAACACAATGTTGAATAACAGTGGTGTTAGTGGACATCCTTGTCTTGTTCCTGGTCTTAGGGGGAAAGTTTTCAATTTTTCCCCATTGAGGATGATATTAGCTGTGGGTTTTTCATATATTCCCTCTATCATTTTAAGGAAGTTCCCTTGTATTCCTATCTTTTGAAGTGTTTTCAACAGGAAAGGATGTTGAATCTTGTCAAATGCCTTCTCTGCATCAATTGAGATGATCATGTGATTTTTCTGCTTTGATTTGTTGATATGGTGTATTACATTAATTGATTTTCTTATGTTGAACCATCCTTGCATACCTGGGATGAATCCTACTTGGTCATGATGTATAATTCTTTTAATGTGTTGTTGGATACGAATGCATCTATATTCATTAGAGAGATTGGTCTGTAGTTTTCTTTTTTTGTAATATCTTTGCCTGGTTTTGGTATGAGGGTGATGTTGGCTTCATAGAATGAATTAGGTAGTTTTCCCTCTGCTTCGATTATTTTGAAGAGTTTGAGGAGAGTTGGTACTAATTCTTTCTGGAATGTTTGATAGAATTCACCTGTGAAGCCGTCTGGTCCTGGACTTTTCTTTTTAGGGAGCTTTTGAATGACTGATTCAATTTCTTTACTTGTGATTGGTTTGTTGAGGTCATCTATTTCTTCTTGAGTCAAAGTTGGTTGTTCATGTCTTTCCAGGAATCCGTCCATTTCATCTAAATTGTTGTATTTATTAGCATAAAGTTGTTCATAGTATCCTGTTATTACCTCCTTTATTTCTGTGAGGTCAGTAGTTATGTCTCCTCTTCCATTTCTGATCTTATTTATTTGCATCCTCTCTCTTCTTCTTTTTGTCAATCTTGCTAAGGGCCCATCAATCTTATTGATTTTCTCATAGAACCAACTTCTGGTCTTATTGATTTTCTCTATTGTTTTCATGTTTTCAATTTCATTTATTTCTGCTCTGATCTTTGTTATTTCTTTCCTTTTGCTTGCTTTGGGATTAGTTTGCTGTTCTTTCTCCAGTTCTTCCAAGTGGACAGTTAATTCCTGCATTTTTGCCCTTTCTTCTTTTCTGATATAGGCATTTAGGGCAATAAATTTCCCTCTTAGCACTACCTTTGCTGCGTCCCATAAGTTTTGGTATGTTGTGTTTTCATTTTCATTCACCTCGAGGTATTTACTAATTTCTCTTGCAATTTCTTCTTTGACCCACTCGTTGTTTAAGAGTGTGTTGTTGAGCCTACACGTATTTGTGAATTTTCCGGCACTCTGCCTATTATTGATTTCCAACTTCATTCCTTTATGATCCGAGAAAGTGTTGTGTATGATTTCAATCTTTTTAAATTTAAGACTTGCTTTGTGACCCAGCATATGGTCTGTCTTTGAGAATGATCCATGAGCACTTGAGAAAAAGGTGTATGCTGCTATTGTGGGATGTAATGTCCTATAAATGTCTGTTAAGTCTAGCTCATTTATAGTAATATTCAGATTCTCTATTTCTTTATTGATCCTCTGTCTAGATGTTCTGTCCATTGATGAGAGTGGGGAATTGAAGTCTCCAACTATTATGGTATTTGTGTCTATTTCCCTTTTCAGTGTTTGCAGTGTATTCCTCACGTATTTTGGGGCATTCTGATTCGGTGCGTAAATATTTATGATTGTTATGTCTTCTTGTTTAATTGTTCCTTTTATTAGTATATAGTGTCCTTCTTTGTCTCTTTTAACTGTTTTACATTTGAAGTCTAACTTGTTGGATATTAGTATAGCCACTCCTGCTCTTTTCTGGTTGTATTTGCATGAAATATCTTTTCCCAAGCTTTCACTTTCAACCTATGTTTATCTTTGGGCCTAAGATGTGTTTCCTGTAGACAGCATATAGAAGGATCCTGTTTTTTTAATCCATTCTGCCAGTCTATGTCTTTTGATTGGGGAATTCAGTCCATTAACATTTAGTGTTATTACTGTTTGGATAATATTTTCCTCTGCCATTTTGCCTTTTGTATTATATATATCATATCTGACTTTCCTTCTTTCTACACTCTTCTCCATACCTCTCTCTTCTGTCTTTTCATTTCTGACTCTAGTGCTCCCTTTAGTATTTCTTGCAGAGCTGGTCTCTTGGTCACAAATTCTCTCAGTGACTTTTTGTCTGAGAATGTTTTAATTTTTCCCTCATTTTTGAAGGACAATTTTGCTGGATATAGGAGTCTTGTTTGGTAGTTTTTCTCTTTTAGTAACTTAAATATATCATCCCACTGTCTTCTCGCCTCCATGGTTTCTGCTGAGAAATCTACACATAGTCTTATTGGGTTTCCCTTGTATGTGATGGATTTTTTTTCTCTTGCTGCTTTCAAGATCCTCTCTTTCTCTTTGACCTCTGACATTCTAACTGGTAAGTGTCTTGGAGAACGCCTATTTGGGTCTAATCTCTTTGGGGTGTGCTGCACTTCTTGGATCTGTAATTTTAGGTCTTTCATAAGAGTTGGGAAATTTTCAGTGATAATTTCTTCCATTAGTTTTTCTCCTCCTTTTCCCTTCTCTTCTCCTTCTGGGACACCCACAACACGTATATTTGTGCGGTTCATATTGTCCTTGAGTTCCCTGATACCCTGTTCAAATTTTTCCATTCTTTTCCCTATAGTTTCTGTTTCTTTTTGGAATTCAGATGTTCCATCCTCCTAATCACTAATTCTATCTTCTGTCTCTTTAAATCTATCATTGTAGGTATCCATTGTTTTTTCCATCTTTTCTACTTTGTCCTTCACTTCCAAAGTTCTGTGATTTGTTTTTTCAGTTTTTCTATTTCTTCTTTTTGTTCAGCCCATGTCTTCTTCATGTCCTCCCTGAATTTATCGATTTCGTTTTTGAAGAGGTTTTCCATTTCTGTTCGTATATTCAGCATTAGTTGTCTCAGCTCCTGTATCTCATTTGAACTATTGGTTTGTTCCTTTGACTGGGCCATATTTTAAATTTTTTGAGCGTGATCCGTTATCTTCTACTGGCGTCTGGTCATTTAGTCAGATTTCCCTGGGTGTTGGACCCAACAGTTTGGAGGATTTTTCTGTGAAATCTCTGGGTTCTGTTTTTCTTATTTTTCCCAGTAGGTGGCGCTCGTGGCACACGTTTGACTGCGGGTCCAACCTGTAAAAGGTGCTGTTGGTCCTTTAACTTTGGAAAACTCACGCCGTCAGAGAGGTTCGCCAGCCGAAGCGGCTTGAAAGAGTGCCAGCCGGCCCGAGGTCCGAACGTGGGGAGGGTCGCCGGCTGCTGCAGCCCGGGAGAGCACCAGACCGAATTTCCTAGTCGGCCCGGGGCACCAAGTACAGCGGGAGGGCGCCAGCCGCTGCTGCCCGCCCGGGAGAGTGCACCGTTCCCGGGGAGTCATGTGTTTAGAAGGACCCCCCCCCCCCGTCACCATTCTCCGTGGCCTGGGGATTTCCGTTCCAATTCTCTCAGTTGGTCCAGGGGGCCGTGCGTTGTGTGGGCACCAGCCACTGCAGCTTGAGGGGACTGCCTGTTCAATTCTCCCAGCCGGCCCGGGAAGGGGGAAGGGAGGGACTCCGGCCGCTTGCCGCCCCACCCGGTGAAGCCCGCACCCCTCAGCGATCTCACCGGAGCGGGTTCTCTCAGCCAGTCAGCCGTTCCAGGATGGGGTACGCTGTCTTTTTGATCTCTGTCGTGGGTCTGGGAGCTGTTCTGTATCGTTTCTACTCCCCTAGTAGCTGTTCTGGAGGAGGAACTAAGATCCGCGCATCTTACTAAGCTGCCATCTTCTCCGGAAGTCCCTTCCCTGCTTTTATTCTCAGCTGACAGGACATGCTGTAGTATTTCTTGTAGGGCAAGTTTCCTGTTGACTGGTTCTCTCAATCTTTGCTTGTCTTCGAAGATTTTAATCTCATCTTCAATTTTTTTTTTGCATGGGCAGGCACCAGGAAATGAACCTGGGTCTCTGGTATGGTAGGCGAGAACTCTGCCTGCTGAGCCACGATGGCCTGCCTGCATCTTCAGTTTTGAAGGACAACTTGACTGGATAAAGAATTCCTCATTCCATACTGTCTGTTGAGTAATCTGAACTCATTCTTATGTGGTTTCCTTGTATGTTGTAGATTGCTTTTCTTGTGCTGCTTTCAGGACTTTCTGCTTCTCTTCAACATTTGACAGTTTAATTAGTGTGTGTCTTTGAGTAGACCTACTTGAATTTATTTTAGTTTGGGTTTGTTGGGCCCCTTCGATTTGCACATTTATGTCTTTTGTAAGGGTTGGGAAGTTTTCCCTCAATATATCTTCAACTAATCTTCCTAGCGCTTTAGTGTTCTCTTCTCCTTCTGGGATATCAGTGATTGTTTTTGTTTTTGTTTTTAATATGTTCCTTAAGAATACCCACACACATACAGTCTAACCATATTATATAATCCTTGGCTCACAATATCATCACAGATTTGTGTATTCTTCACCCTAATCATTTTTAAAAGAAATAAAAAGAAAAAAAAACATCTTACCCCTCCCTCTCATTGACCTTCAGTATTTCAATCTATCCAATTTTTCCCTTTATCTCCCCCCAGTATTAATTTGGTTTTTATCTTTTTTTTTCTTGCATGGGCAGGCACCAGCAATCGAAAGGTCTCCAACATGGCAGGGAAGAATTCTCCCACTGAGCCACCATCACACCACTGTTTTTTTTTTACTCATCTGTCCATACCCTGTATAAAAGGAACATGAAACACAAAGTTTTTCCCAATCACACAGTCACATTTTAAAAACTATTGAGTTACACAGTCTTCTTCAAGAATCAAAGCTACAGGAACACAGTTCAGCAGTTTCAGGTACTTCCCTCTAGCCACTCCAATACCTTGTAAATGAAAAAGTGATATCTATACAATGCATAAGCTCTTTTTTTCTTATTAATTTTTTAATTTTTAAAAAATATAACAACAAATAAACACAAACTTTCTTAACATATTATGATTCCCTTCTACGTATATAATCAGTAATTCATATACCATCACATAGTTGTATATTCACCATCATGATCATTTCTTTGAACATTTATATAAATTCGGAAAAAGAAATAAAAAGGCAACAGTAAAAAAATTCATACATACCATACCCCTTAGCCCTTCCTTTCATTGATCACTAGCATTTCAATCTACTAAATTTATTTTTAACATTTGTGCCCTCTGTTATTTATTTTTATTCTGTATGTTGTATTTGTCTGTCAATAAGGTAGATAAAAGGAGCATCAGATACAAGGTTTTCACAATCACACAGTCATATTGCGAAAGCTATGTCATTATACAATTATCTTTGAGAAACATGGCTACTGGAACACAGCTCTACATTTTCAGGTGCTTCCCTCCAGCCTCTCCATTACATCTTGACTAACAAGGTGATATCTATTTAATGCATAAAAATAACTTCCAGGATAACCTCTCAGCTCTGTTTGGAATCTCTCAGTCATTGACACTTTACTTTTCTCATTTTGCTCTTCCCCCTTTTGGTCAAGAAGATTTTCTCAGTCCCTTGATGTTGAGTCCCAGCTCATTCTAGGATTTCTCTCCCATGTTGCGAGGAAGGTCCACACCCTTGGGAGTCATGTCCCATGTAGACAGCGGGGAGGGCAGTGAGTTTGCTTGTTGTGTTGGCTGGGAGATAGAGGCCACATCTGAGCAACAAAAGAGGTTCTCTTCAGGGTGACTCTTAGGCTTAGTTTTAAGTAGGCTTAACCTATGCTTTGTGGGATTAAATTTCATATGCACAAACCCCAGGATTGGGGGCCCAGCCTATTGCTTTGTATTGTCTCCACTGCTTGTTGAGTTTTCCTCTTTTCTCACCATTCCCTCAAGTGGACTTTGCAAATACTTTTTTATTCACTGTTCAGATCACTCTGGGATTTATTGGGGCATCACTCTGGACAAACCTACAAAATCTTATGTTCTGCTCAAGGTTCCATGTACTTATGGTGTTCAGTTAAGCTGTCCTCATAAATTATATCAGGAACTGCACTAGTCAAAATATGAATTTTGTACCAAATAAACATTTTTTTGCTTTAGTCTCACACATAAGTTAAAATTTTAAAATATTAATTGCCATCTATTTTCAACACACAGTGCATAAGTTCTTGACTCTAAAATTGCTCTGTTTTTGTGTGTCTCTTGTATATTCTTATTTGGTCTAGGATAACCTCGTGACTCTGAAATCTCTCTGTTTTTGTGTGTCTCTAATATATTCTTATTTGGTCTACTGTATCTTTCATCTCTGTAGGATCTGCTATTTTTTCTATTAAGTCTTTCAAATTCTTCTTTATGCTCATCTAGGTCTTCTTGATATCTTTTATTTCTTTATAAATATTCTTGAGCAGTTGTTCCGTATTCTGTTTTCCGTCCAGTGTTTTTATTTCATCATTTGGCTGGGCCATTTCTGCCTGTATTTTCACGTTCTTTGTGATTTTCTGTTGTGTTTGGGTTATCTTAATAAGGTTATTTGGAAGTTGGTTACCCTACTCATCCAAAGTTTTGTGTTTACTTGGTTTTGTGTTGAAAGTTCCCTTTTGCACCTGGGTTGTCAGTAATTCCCTACCAAACCAAGGCCCAGAGCTCATGTAGGGGATATAGTTCTACATGAGCGTTTCTTTTAAGCTAGGCAAGGGTTCACTGGTAGTTCTGTTGAAGAATGCCCACCCACCATGTGGGAAGCCTGAGCTTGATTCCCAGCCTATACACCCAAGAAAAAATAACAATAATTAAAACAAACAAAAACCAGCACTTTACTACGAGAAGTACCGGGCTATTTCTGCTTCTTTGGTGGCTATGAATTGAGCTGGTCATTTTCGCATCAGGGAGATCGAAAGATGAACTAGGTCCTGTTCCTTTGATGTTGAGTGGTGGAGTTGGTGGAATTTGCCTCTGGCTGGTCATATACCCAGTGGATTGTATCAAATCCAGAATTCAGGTTCTTTCCATGGCTGGCAAACAGTTCTGGGAACCTTTGTGAGTGTTGTGAAGAATGAAGGAATAGCAGCCCTGTATTCTGGACTGAAGCCAACTGTGGTTCATGCGTTCCTGGCCAATGGGGCTCAGTTTTTGGCCTATGAATACAGCAGGAAGTTGATGATGAGTCTGTTTGAAGCATGCTGAAGTGCCTTGGTGAACCTGGCTTCGAGTACACATGTTTAGGGGCTACAGTCATCTCAGGGTTTCACGGAGTTCAAGACCAACGTGCAATTATTTTGGGTTCATGGGAATTCTATGTTTTTGTCTTGCTTCTTAAACTTTATGGAAGGACCTCTATTTCACGTCATATGATTTTTGCCTGTATTTTTACTGAAATAGAAAAGTTGCTGCTTTTGTCCTTTTGGAATATACAGGCTGAGCCAGTGGCCCTAAGTACTTTCACTGAAGGGTCAAAAATAGCTATATCAGGGCTTTTGCCTAAACCTATGGACATACTTGCAATTTGGTTTTGTGTTGAGTGAAATGTACAATTTGGTACCATGTTTAACCTCAGATATCACAGAAAACCCAGTATTGACCATGTTCTGTGAAGATAGTTATAAATGATTGCTTATCCCATTTAAGATGTTGGGTCTCTTTTCAAGGCTACTTAACATGTGTACTGTACTAAGCAACTAATGCTTTAAAAGTTTTTATGTAGAGCTTGTGAACCAAATAGCCATCTAGATTTTTAAGAGGGGGAATATACCTGTCTACTGTTGTGGCTTCCATATTCTTGAATTAAAGTTTTGGGGTAGGCATCCTTAAAACAAAAACAAAAACAACATAGCTCAGCAATAGTAGGCCCCGAAATCAAAAGGAGACACCCCAAGATATATTGGAAATAAATTCAGACTTGTGTCCACAGAATGGTGAGAAAAAATAATAATAATAATTAAATCACTAAATATAGATATTTAAATAAAATAAAAATAATGCTAATTTTAAAATATAGAAAAAATATATATATATATATTTCAAAACCTAGGCTGATAGGGAATTTGCCATACTGCACTTCCTGCTTCTTCCCAGCAGGTACCTCCTCCACTTAAACCTACTTCTCCCCAACTGCAGAGGCCCCACTAAAAATATTATGGGCATGGCTGGAGGGCTGCTCCTGGCATATGTGATGGGACAGCTGCACCCAACATGCAGTACAGGGTAGCCGATCACCACACCTGGGGTAACAGCTGATTGCAGCACCTGATAGATCTACCCATTCACTGCACCGAACAGGACAGCTATTTGAGGTGCCCATCTGGGTAATTGATCCCAGCATCCAATGGCATGGCTTTTCATTGTGGATTGTTGGGCACCCCCTGGGCTCCCCATAGGCACTGCTGGCTGTAGACCCCATGCAGGGAGATTTCCCCAGTCAGCACTTAGGGCAGGCTGGAATGCAAGGATGATCAAATTCCTTGAATCTGCACTTCCCCGTATACTACCGCGTGCTCCTGGTGAGGGTCATGGCTGTGGTAGACCCACCCTGCCCTCCACCCCCCAATCTCCCTGCTGCTGTCCTCAGTATGAAATATTGAAGACCCTCTTCAATCACTCATGCCTTGACCTGCAGTTCCAGTCATTTTTTTCCCCATCCCCTATTTTGTTCTACTGAGTGGGGGAGAATCCAGCCTACCCTACTCAGCCATCTTCCCAGAAGAAGGCCAGGTGTATTTTGATGAAGGAGGTTTTATTCCAGATATGCAAGGGTGTTTCAACACATGGAAATCAATGTAATGCACTACATAAATAAATCAAAAGGGAAAAACCACATGATCCTCTTGATTGACTCAGAAAAGATATTTCACAAAGTTCAGCATCTTTCATGATAGAAACACTTCAAAAGGTAGAAATTAAAGGAAACGTCCTCAACATGATAAAGGGCACATATGAAAAACCCACAGCTAACATCTATTCAATGGTGAGATACTGAAAGCTTTCCCACTGTGACTGGGAACAAGACAAGGATGCCTACTGTCACCACTCTTATTTACCATTGTGCTAGAAGTACTAGCTTAAGCAAGTAGACAAGAAAAAGAAATAAAAGCCATCCAAATTGGAAAGGAAGAAGTAAAAATTTTTTTCACTGTTTGCAGACAATATGATCCTATATTTAGAAATTTCCTTAAAAAAAATCGTAATAAAGCTACTTGAGTTAATAAACCAGTTCAGCAAAGTGGCAGGTTACAAGATCAACATGAAAACTCAGTGGTGTTTCAATACACTAGTAAATGGCTATCTGAGGAGCTAATCAGAAATAGAAGTTCCATTTACAATAGTAATTGAAATAAGCAAATATCTAGGAATAAACTTAACCAAAGATGTAAAGGTCTTGTACACAGAAAACTACAAAACATTGCTAAAAGAAATCAAAGATGACCTAAATAAATGGAAAGACATCCCATGCTCATGAATTGGAAGGCTAAATGTCATTAGGATATAAAATTTCTACCTTTTAACTTTTTACCTTTTAACTTTTAAAAGTTAAATTTTTACCTTTTAACTTTTAAGTTATTTTTAAAAGTTAAATTGATCTATAGATTCAATGCAGTGCCATCCGAAATACCAGCAACCTACTTTGTGTAAATGGAAAAGCTAATTATCAAATTTATTTGTAAAGGTGCCTCGAATAGCCAGAAACATCGTGACAGAGAAGAATGAAGTGGTAGGACTCATGCTTCCTGAATTTAAAGGATATGATAAAGCCACAGTTGTCAACACGGTATGGTACTGGCATAAAGACAGACATATCCATCAATGGAATTGAATTGAGAGTTCAGAAATAGACCCTCAGATCTTTGGTCATTTGATTTTTGACAGGGCTCCCAAGTACACTCAACTGGGACAGAACAGTCTCTTTAATAATTGGTGTTGGATGAACTGGATATCCATTACCAAAAGAATGAATGAGGACCCCTTTCTCACATCCTATACAAAAATTCACTCAAAATGGATCAGACACCTAAATATAAGAACCAGTGCCATAAAACTCCTAGAAGAAAATGTAGGGTAACATCTTCAAGATCTAGTGATATGCAGTAGTTTCTAAGACTGTACATCCAAAGCACGAACAACAAAAGAAAAATAAAACAATAAATGGGACCTCCTCAAAATCAAATACTTCAGTGCTGCAAAGGATTTTGTCAAGAGGGTGAAAAGGCAACTGACTCAAAGGGAGGAAATATTTGGAAAACACATATCTGATAAGAGTTTGATATCTTTTAGGTTCAGGTTGTCAACTTGGCCAGATGATGGTACCCAGTTCTGTTGCTGTGGACTTAAATCATCAGCATGTGAATTTCATCTATGGCTTATTACATCTGCCATGGGCTAAGCAGAGTACTTTCTGCAGTGAATGAGGTTTTAAAGGAGTGGTCAGAAGAGAGGAGCTCAGAGCCAGCTCAGACCCACATGTTTGGAGAACAGAAAGTAATCACCCAGGAAAGCCATTTGAACCCAGAAGCTGGGAGGAAAGGCCAGCAGATATTGCCATGTGCCTTCCCATGTGACAGAAAATGCCAGAGGAAAGCCAGCTACCTTTCTCTGAAGAGTAGTAAGCTTGAATACACCATTTCTGGTGTATTGCATTCCAGCAGCATTAGCAAACTAAAACAATATCCAAAGTATATATAATTCTACAACTGAACAATAAAAAGGTGAACAACTGAATTTAAAAATGAACAAAAGACATGAATAGGCATTTTCCAAAGGGGAAATACAAATGGCTAAAAAGCTCATGAAAACATGCTCAGCATTTGAACACTGGTTTTAATAGCAACGTTATTCATAGTTGCCAAGAGATGGAAACAACTGAGGTGTCTATCAACAGATGAATGGATAAACAAAATCTGGTATAGACAGTCAATGGAATGTTATTCACCAGTTAGAAGAAATGGAGTCCTGAATCATGCAACAACGTGGATGAAACTTGAGGGCATTATGTTAAGTGAAATAAGTAACAAAAAGGACAAATATTGTATGGTGTCACTAATATGAACTAATTATAACATGTAAACTCATAGACATAAAATAGAGAATATGGGTTACTGGGATATAGGATGAGGCTAGAAAATGGGGAGCAGTTGGTGAATAACTGTTACATGTTTAGGTCAAACTTAAACATTTGGAAATGGTTAGAGGTGATGGTAGCATATTATTGTGAGAATAATTAATAGTGCTGATTAGTGGGCGACTTCGGTGGAAAGGGGAAGTTTAGAGTCTTGTGTGTCACCAGAAGGAAAGCTGGAGGTTAAAGTATGGCAGTGTATAATGCTGGGAACCTTGTGGTAGACAGTGAGTGCGATTAATTGTACAAATATTTTAAAAAGTTATTTCATGAACTAGAGCAAATGTGCAATACTATTACAGAGAGTTGATAGTAGAGAGATATATGGGGGAAAAATACACCTGTTTTAGTTTGCTAAAGCTGCTGGAATGCAATATAGCAGAAATGGACTGGCTTTTATAAAGGGGATTTGTTGTTGCAAGTTTACAGTTCTAAAGCCTTACAAATGCCCAAACTAAGGCATCCAAAGAAAGGCCTATGTCACATGGGAAGATCCTTGTTCCCAGTTCTGTTGCTTCTAAGCTTCTGATTCCAGCAGCTTTCTCTTTAGGCGTCTGTGAGTCCTGACTTAGCTGCTCCAGGGTAAAATTCTGGGTTGTACCTCTTGGCTTAGCATCCCATGGAAAGACACATGGTGACATCTGCTCTGCTGTGGTTCCTGCATAGCTTCTGTGTGCTGTCTCAGCTTCTGGCATCTCCTGGGGTTTCTGCATTTAAGCTTTCTCCTAAATGTTTCCCTGTGTCAGCTCTTTTAAGGACCCCAATAAACTAATAAAGATCCATCTTGAATGAGCAGAGTCACATCTCCATCTAATCAAAAGATCACACCCTCAATTGGGTGTGCCACATCTCCATGGAAGTAATTTAATCAAATTTAATCAAAAGTTCACACCTGCAATTGGGTGCGTCACGTCTTCATGGAAACAACCTAATCAAAAGGTCCCACTCTACGATATTGACTCCAGATTAGAAGAACAAGGCTTTTCTGGGGTATGTAAGGTTTGAAACTAGCACAGTACCTATTGCAAACTATGGACTGCAGTTAACAATAATAAATATATCAATGCTATGGATCATTAGTAGGGGCTGATAAAGGGGTATAGGAGGTTTTGGTTTTTCTTTTTTCTTTTTTTTTTCTGGAGTAATGAAAATGTTCTAAAATTGATCATGGGGATGTATGCACAACTATGTGATGATACTGTGAGCCATTGATTGTATACTTTGGATAGTTCATACGGTATGTGGATATATCTCAATAAAATTGCCACAAAAATGTAACATCCTAAATATATATAGTAATCATATTTGATTAGATACTACCTTGACTTCAAGAGCACACACATACACTGTTTCTATAACCTTCCTTCTCCCCATTTTTTGTACTTGTTACAAATTAAATTTTTTGTACATTATATATCCAAACCATAGATTTATCATTATTTTTTATGCGTTCTAGTTTCTGACTCTAAAGGATATCGGGAAACAGCACCTGTAAGAGTTCTTGCAGCACTTGAATTAAGAATTGAGAAGTGGAGTTATATATACCACAAAATACAATACTAGCATTTATACAATAATTGCCCATATCATTACCTTTACAGAGGTCTTTATTTATGCTCCTTTGAACCACAGTCTAGTGTCCTTTCCCTCAGTTTGAAGAACCCCTTTAGCATTGCTCTTAGAGGAGGCCTGTCTAGTGGTAACGGTCTCTCTCAGCTTTTATTTATTTGGGAATGTCTTAATATCTTGCTTTTGAAAGTTTCACTGAATATGAAATTCCTAGATAGCAATAGTTTTCTCTCTGCACATTGAGTACTTTAGCCCATTGCCTTCTTGCTTACGTAGTTCTCTATGAGCAATCAACAGCCTGATTGGTACTCCCTTGTACCTAAAACATTGCTTTTCTCTTGCAGCTTTCAGAACTCTCTCCTCGTCCTATGCATTTGACTATTTGACCAATATATTAGAGTGTATTTCTCCGAGTTTAGCCTGTTTGATGATCTCTGGGCTTTTTGCATGATCATATTCACATCTTTTGCTCAGTTTGAAAAGTTTTCTATCATTATTTCTTTGAATATTCCTTCTACCCCTTTCTCTTTTCCTCTTTCCGGGGCTCCCATAATGAGTATATTGATACGTTTGATGAAGTACCACAGGTCTCTTAGGATCTGTTTGCTTTTTTTATTCTTTTTTCTGTCTGCTCCTCAGCCGGAGTCCATTTCACTTGTCTTGGTTTCAAGTGCACTTTCTTCTGTTGTCTCCAATCTACTATTGAAAACCATCTGGGAATTTTCATTTCTCTTATTGTTGTCTTCAATTCCCATAGTTCTGTTTGGCTCCTTTGTAAAATTTCTGTCTCTTTATTGAGAGTCTCATATTGTTCATTCACTGTTTTCCTAATAGCTTTTAGAGTCAGAAACTAGAATACAGGTTACCAAGGGGTGTGGTGGGGTTAGGGAATGGAGAGTTAAAGCTTAAATTACATAATTTCTGTTTGGGATGATGGAAAAGTTTTGGAAATGGATGGTGGTGGTGATAGCATAGTATTGTGAACATAATTAACAGCACTGAAATATAGGTTCTTTTAATAATTGCAGCAAATGTACCACACTAATGCAATATGTTAATAATAGGGTAGGGTAAGGGAACTCTATTTTATTCAGGATTTTTTCTGTTAACTTACGGCTATTCTAATAAAAACAATGAGATAATGATTTAATATCATGTTCTTATCCCAGCTTTCTTTGTACAGTGGAAACCCTTTGAAGTCAAGGATTATGTGGTTGTCTCATCTATAACACTGATATATAGAACCAGACATACAGTGGGTGCTTAATAATAAATGTACAATAAAATGAATATTTTAAATTATTGACAAAGATAAAAGTATAATTAGGTCAGAGTTCATTAGAAAACCATTACAGATTTAATGTGGTAAACTAATTGATATTTGAAAATAGTACATGATACAACAAACAGGAAACTGAAATCAAAGTGTATTTTTACCTAACGAAACAGACTGTAAATTAACATCAAATGGTTATCATTAGAAATTGCAGATTTCCCATAATCTTTATTTTCTTTTCTAGGGTATTCCAGACAGAATCTCATATGAAAACAGTGAGAAAGTCAGACATTACAGGTAAATATGTCACTGCCATACCAGCTAAACCTGTTTTCTTTTAAAACTTACTGTGGCTATCTTCCCAGATAATTGATGTAACTTATTATTTATCTTATTGCTTAAAATGAGTTATAAGGGCAGAAAGGAGAGAGTAATTTCTTTTCTTATTTTAAAATTTTTAAATTAAATTTTATTTTTTTATCATCACAGTCAACTTTTTCATCTTTTTGTGAAAAATAATGTATATACAAAAAAGCAATAAATTTCAAAGCAGATTGCAACAATTAGTTGTAGAACAGATTTTAGAGTTTGGTATGGGTTACATTTCCACATTTTTAGGTTTTTACTACTAGTTGCTCGATTTCTTTTCTTAAATTGTTAGTATCTTTATGTAATTTTTCTAATGCTTTATCAGTCTTTGCTTAAACACATTTAATTTTTATTTTTAGATACGGGAGAAGAAAATGTTTTGCTTATGTTGTAAGTAAGAAAATGTTCAAGATATATTAAGTTGTTTATTCCTCTTAAACTTTTTACATTATTTTTTAAAAATTTTTATGCCACTTTTGTGGTTACTTGGGATTAATTCAGAAAACCAATTTTTGCAGAATTTGGAATACTACTTTGTCTGATAAATAGTTGTATTGTACCACTCATAGTTTTAAAAGTGGTGAAACATTCGTCCTTAATATACCTTAGCTAGTACAAAACAATAAACACCAAAGCCTTTAGATGCTTTCGTTAATCTTTATTATAATATTAATACATAGAAAAGTAAATACCGGTAGCTCCTTATGAAATGAAAAGATGCTTGTCTTTATGTTGAACCATCCTTGGATTCCTGGTATAAACCCCACTTGGTCATGGTGTATAATTCTTTTAATGTGTTTTTGATTCTATTTGCTAGTATTTTGTTGAGAATTTTGGCATTAGGGAGATTGGCCTGCAGTTTTCCTTTCTTGTAGCATCTTTATCTGGTTTTGGTATTAAAGTGACGTTAGCTTCATAAAATGAGTTAGGTAGTGGGTTTTGAGCAGGATAGGTGTTAGTTCTTTTTGGATTGTTTAATAAAATTCCCTTGTGAAACCATCTGGTCCTGAGCTTTTCTTCGTAGGAATATATATATATATATATGTATATATTTTTTATTAATTAAAAAAATTAACAACAAACAAAACAATAAGATATCATTCCATTCTACATATATAATCAGTAATTCTTAATATCATCACATAGTTGCATATTCATCATTTCTTAGAACACTTGCATCAATTTAGAAAAAGAAATAAAAAGACTACAGAAAAAGAAATAAAACGATAATAGAGAAAAAAAGTTATACATACCATACTGCTTACCCCTTGCTTTCATTTACCACTAGCATTTCAAACTAAATTTATTTTAACATTTGTTCCCCCTATTATTTATTTTTATTCCATATGTTGTACTCTTTTGTTGATATGGTAGATAAAAGAAGCATCAGACACAAGGTTTTCACATTCACAGAATCACATTGTGAAAGCTATATCATTGTTCAATCATCATCAAGAAACATGGCTACTGGAACACAGCTCTACATTTTCAGGCAGTTCCCTCCAGCCTCTCCACTACATCTTGAACAACAAGGTGATATCTACTTAATGCGTAAGAATAACCTCCAGGATAACCTCTCAACTCTGTTTGGAATCTCTCAGCCATTGACATTTAGTCTTGTTTCACTCTTCCCCCTTTTGGTCGAGAAGGTTCTCTCAATCCCTTGATGTTATTTCTCAGCTCATTCCAGGATCTCTGTCCCACGTTGCCAGGAAGGTCCACACCCATAGGAATACTTTTGATGCCTGATTGAATCTTTTAACCTGTATTTGGTTTGTTGAGATCTTCTGTATCTTCCTCAGTCAGTGTAACTTGTTTGTGTGCTTCCAGAAGTTTGTCCATTTTATCTAAATTTTCTAGTTTATTGACAAATAGCTGTTCATATTATCACCTTATAATTTCTTTTTTTCTTTTTTTCTTTTTTCTTTTTTTTTCTTTTGTTTCTTCAAGGTCTGTGGTAATGACCCCCCTGTCATTTCAGATTTTGTTTATTTGCGTCCTCTCTCTTTTTTTCTTTGTCATCCTTACTAGTGGCCCATTGATTTTATTGATTTTCTCAAAGAACCAACTTTTGGTTTTATTGATTCTTTCTATTCTTTTATTCTTCCATTCATTTAACTCTGCTTTAATCTTTGTTATTTCTTCTCTTCTGTTTGTTTTGGCGTTACTTTGCTGTTCTTTCTCAAGTTCCTCCAAGTAAGCAGTTAAGTCCTTGATTTTTGCTCTTTCTTGTTTGTTAATATAGACATTTAGGATAAATTTCCCTCTCAGCACACGGCCTTTGCTGCATTCCATAAGTGCTGAAATGTTATATCCTTGTTTTCATTCATCTCCAGATGGCTACTGGTTTCTTTAGCAATTTTTTCATTGACCCATTGATTGTTTAAGAGTGTGCTATTTAATTTCCATATATTTGTGAAAGTTCTAATTATTTGGTTATTGAAATCCATCTTCATTCCTTTGCGATCAGAGAAGGTGCTTTGAGTAATTTCAATGTTTTTAAATTTATAATGACCTGTTTTGTGCCCCAACATATGATCTGTCCTGGAGAATGTTCCAAGAGCACTAGAGAAGAATCTATATCCTGGTCTTTGGGGGTGTATTGATTTATGTCTGTCTGTTAGGTCTAATTCATTTATCAAGTTGTTTAACTTCTCTATTTCCTTGTTGATCTCTGTCTAGTTGTTCTATCTGTAGAGGAGAGCGGTGTATTGAAGTCTCCTCTATTATTGTTGAAACATGTATCACTCCCTTTAGTCTATCTCATGTACTTTGGAGCTCCTTGATTGGGAGCATAAACATTTATGATTGCTATTTCTTCTTGGTGAATTGTCCCTTTTATTAATATATAATGTCAAGTCTCTTATGATTCTTGGCATTTTTAGTCTATTTTGTCCAATATTAGTATAGCTACTCCTGCTTTTTATTATAATTTGTGTGGAACATCTTTTTCCATCCTTTTACTTTCAGTCTATTTGTATCCTCATGTCTAAGATGAGTCTCTTGTAAGCAGCATGTAGCTGGATCATATTTCTTAATCCAGTCTGCCAATCTTTATCTTTTAGTTGGTAAGTTTAGTCCATTAACATTCAAAATTATTACTGAAAAGGTGTTTCTGAATTCACCATCTTATACTTTAGGTTTTGTTTGTCAGATCTATATATTCTTTTCCTTTTATCTCTTTTTATCCTTTAAATTACCCTTACTGGTACTCTTCAATTTTGTGCCCTCCTCCAGACCTCCCTCTCCTGACTTTTTTTTTTTTCAACTGACAGAACTCCCTTTAGTATTTCTTGTAGGGCTGGTCTCTTATTGACAGATGTTTTCAGGATTTGTTTGTCTGTGAAAATTTTAATCTCTTTCTTGGTTTTGAAGGACGGTTTGGCTGGGTACAGAATTCTTGGCTGGAAGTCTTTCTCTTTCAGGATCTTAAATAAATCATACCACTGCCTTCTTGCCTCCATAGTGCCTGTTGAGTAGTCTGAACTCAGTCTTATGTGGTTTCCCTTGTATGTAGTAGATTGTTTTTCTCTTGCTGCTTTCAGGATTTTCTGCTTCTCTTCAACTTTTGACAGACTGATTAGTATGTGTCTTGGAGTTAGCCTATTTGTAGTTCGTTGGGCTTCTTTGATTTGCATTTTTGTGTCCTTTATAAGGGCTGGGAAGTTTTCCCCAATTAATCTTCAGAGCCCTTTACTCTTCTCTTCTCTTTCTGGGACACCAATGATTCTTATATTTGTACACTTTGTTTTGTCCATCATTTCCCTGATATCCAGTTCAAAATTTTCCATGTTTTTGCCATTTGTTGTTTTGAGTATTCAAAATCAGTTGTCCTGTCTTCTAGTTCACTTATTCTTTCTTCTGCCTCTTCAAATATGCTGTTGTGTGTCTTGAGTATATTTTTTATTTGGTCTACAGCATCTTTAATCTCTGTGATATCTGCTATTTTTTAATTTATTCTTTCAAATTCCTCTATATGCTCTTCTAGTGTCTTCTTGATCTCCTTTTATATCATTAGCCATCCCATTTACTTTATTTAGTAGAATTATATGAACATCTTTGATTAATTATCCCAAAGTCTGTGTCTCCTCTGATGTTTTAATTTGGTCATAAGGCTGGGCTGTATCTGTCTGCATTTTGGTCTGTTCAATGATCTTTGATTGTCTTATGGCATGTAAATACCTTGATAATTTTACTTTGGAAGTTGATTTCCTTCAGTAGTCTAAAGCTTTGTATTTGCAGGATGGATGTGGAGCAGGATGCAGGGCTCATGGTGCGGGACAACAGTGTAGTGATGTGTTTCAGCGCAGGTATAGACACAGGTTGGGGACTCTATGTTTGTGCTTATGAGCATGAGGTTTGGTTGCGAGGTTGTAGAGGTGCTGTGTGGGGGCTGTGGGTATGTGGTACAGCTCAGGCAATCCTTGTAGCATAGGAGCAGGGTGCAGCGTGGGGAACACAGACATAGAGCACTGTGGGAGGCGGATGGGGAGGCTGTGTGGATGCACGGGAGCTGGTGTGCAAGTAGGATGTGGGTTGGTGCATGTAGCATGGGGTTCGTGGGTATCAGAGCATAGAGTAGTTGACTCAGAGGTCGGGGCATGGGGGGACAGGATGTGGGTGTGCCTTGTGCATGGGGGGAGGATCCAGAGATCTCTGGATGCAGATGTGGGAGTGTGTAGGGGCGGGCACAGGACACAGGGGTTGAGGGACATGGGGGGTGGTGTTGGGTGGGCTGTGCCATGGCATGGATGCGCAGGTGTAGAGGGGGTTGGAGCAGTTGTGCATGTGTGCAGGGCAGGGCTGTGTAGCATAGATGCTCATGGAAACACCTGCCAAGCGTAGGAGCAGGGTGCTTTTGCTGGGGGGTGAGGCAGATGTGCACATTTGTAGGACAGGAGGTTGGGGTGCAGAGGTCAAGAAATCCATGCACAAATACGTGGGTGCCTGGCGATGGGGAGAATGTGGCTATGTGGGTGTGTGGATCTGGGAGGCGGGGTCTAGGTGTGCACTGGTCTAGGGGGCAGAATTCTTATGTGCCGGTGCACAGAGCTCAGTGGCAGCAGGCTGGGGTCGTGTCTGTGGGGTGGCCCGGATGTGCAGGTCAGTACTTGCCCAGAGCTGGGGCTGTGTGACTAGGGGTCATAGGCATGTGAGGATCTGGGAGGGCCGTAAAGTGATGTACACATGCGCAGGGCTCAGGGGCGGGGGAGAGTGAGCTTGCACGACTGTATGGGCTGGAGGAGGGTGTAGCCTGGGTGTGAAGGTACGTGCCCGCTGCCTTTGTGCACTGGTGAGCAGGGAGGGGGAGGTGGGTCTTGGGAGGGGTGGGGCTCTTCACAGGAGATGTCGGTTGGGTTGGAGCAGGTGTGCGTGCACTTGGGATGGAGGTGTGGGGTAGGTATGCATGGGGGGGGCAGTGGCCAGGCGGGGGCACTTGTAACACAGGGAGGAGGGGCAGATGATGGGGTTCAGGTACGTGGATATTACCTCCTGTGAAAAAAAGGGGGAAAGAAGAAAAGTGTGTGTTTGTATGTTTATAATTACACATGTGTATTGGCTTAATAGTGTATATATGTGTATGCATGTGTATATATGTATTAACTTAATAGATGCATAAAATACCTCTGGAAGGATCAAAGAAACTGGTAAGATTGATTACCCACAAGGAAGGGAACTGGGTTGGTTTTTTTTTTTTACATTTTTTTAAAAGACTATAAAAATAAAGACTGTCCAGATTTTTTAACAATAATCTTGAATTAAGAAACCACTAAAATCAGTTTGAAAAGGATTTTTTTAATTGCCTCATAATTTTTGCTGCCAGTATTAGATGAGTATTTTTAAAAAGATGTCTTTGTATTTTCCGCTAGTCACCCTAAATATCCTTCACCTTCTGTATTCTTTCAACTATTCTGATTCATGATAATTGTTTAAGGTATAGTTTATGAAAACAGCTTTTAATTTTTAGGGATAAAAATTCAGAAGAAAATTCCTGTGAGATTACTGGTGAGTATGAACCAGAATACTTTTCTTACTATATACCTTTCTCTTCATCCAGATACCTTTATTAGTAAAGCAGTATATAAAACAACCATGAAAATAATAAAGTATTTGAAGAGAGCTTTGTTCTTTGCATAAAGTCTTTAAATTAAAATTTCCAAAATACACTATTATTTCTCTCAAACTCGATGTTCCTTTTCCTTATCTTAGATTCCCACCCATTCTCAGTCATTCCCCCAAATCAGGAAGCAAGGAGTCATTTTGAACTCTTTATTCCTCACATCTGTTTGGCCCTTATTTTTAGATATCCTAAATAACCTAAATATTTTGCAAATCTGTTACCTATATTCTAATCCTTTTGTCACTGTTTTAATTCAAGTCCGTAGTATATTCTTTGTTGTACTATTGTATTTAGTTTCTTACTCTTTCATTCCATTTTACATATTTCAAATTTTGATCATATTACTTCCCAGCTTAAAATTGGTTAATGGCACTTTTTGGCTTGCAGGATAAAGCCCACACTTCTTAGCACTGACTTAGAAATCCCTTTACAATTTGGTCTATCTTCTTTTCTGGCCTTATCTTCTGCCCTTTATAGGTATTGTATGCTCTAGCTCACGATGAACTATTGCAGTTCTTCATATGAGCATTTTTTTTTTCTGCTATGCATTTGTAAAAGCTAGTTCCTCTACCTAAGGTGCTCTTCCTACTCTAATTTGCCTCGTAGTCTTCTGAGTTTTCCAGGTTCATTTTCAGTGCTCTTAAAGTAGCCAGTCCACAAGCTTACAGTCCACACCAAAATGTAACACTACTATGGCACTAAGTCACTGTTTAATTCAGCTGACATTTCTTAGCAAGGCTTTCTTGATGAAGGAAAAAGTACGTGATTTATAATTGCTACAAGCTTTTTATCTCATCATAAATTGATAACAAGTAGCTTACAAACTGGCACCATATTTAAATAGCACTGGCTTAAATGGAGCCTTCGGTAACAAAACTAAGGAGTGAGTTAGCCATTGTTCTGTGCTCCTGCAGCACCCCTTTTATTTCTCATTTTTTTTCTCAAGGAATTTATCACACTGTATTTTTTTTTATACTAGGCTTTTTTTTTATTGTTTTAACAACAAGCTTCAATTGTACACTGAAAGTATGAGCTATTATGCCAGGCAAATGAACATGTTTCATGTCCTCAAAGTTTGTCGTAGTATGGATGAGAAAATGTACTGCTCAAAAACAAATAACAATTTAAGGTTTTGTTGATATATGTGATTAACCAATAAGATTTGAAAATAGGAGGAAGGATCACTCTGCACTGTATCAATCAGGAAGGCATACTAGAGAAACGGAAATACAAAGAAATCTTGAAAGAATGGCAAGTTTTAAAGATAAAGACAGGGATATTATAATCAAAAGTAGAGACATAGGGATACATAATATTTTCTGGTAGCAGTGAATAGAATTAATCTGATAATTGGTTAGGTTATAGAGATGTGTAGTAGACAAACTGTGGAGTATTTGAATGCCAGGTTAAGGTTTTAGCCTTTTTTTTTCCTTTTAAAAACAGGGGGCCTCCAGTGGAACCTATTGAGCAGAAAATATTCACATTTTGTGTAAGGAAGCCTTTGAAGACTCTTGCAGTAGTTTAGAAATGAAGGCAGAGTATATGCTAACTGAAACAACCTACAGTTTATTCACAAATAGAAAAGGTTTAATGCCTTTATTATCTTTATCGATAATAAAAGATCACTGTTATGTCAGGGAGAGGTTGTCAAAGCTATCTTCGTGTGGTTGTGTAAGTCACTGAGTATTGCCAAAAGGGAAGTCCAGTTAGAATGAGTTTGAAGGAGATGATCATAGAGTTTTAGAGAATGCATTATATTTTAGATGTTTACTTTTTGCTCTCTTTGAGGCCAGAAATTTTATCTTGTTTTGTTTTTCATTGTGCCTTAGTAGTTAAGTTTTTGACTCATGATAAGTTCTGAATATATATTTGTTGAGTAAACAAATAGAAATCTTATATATAAACAAGACATTTAGTAAAAAAGTCTTTAATTTAGTGCACTTGAGGGTTCCATATACTTTTTAAAATGTTCTAAAGAGTTACCTTTAAACCTAAGCATTTTCAATTTCTTCCTTAATTCCAAAGTTCAGTTTGTTACCTAAATCTTTATTTGAATTCTAAAACATCTTGAGTCTAAGCCCTTATTGCCGTTTTCATTGTTTATTGCCCTAACATAAATTCTCACCATGTTTATCTGCATATCGTAGTAATTTCCTTATTGGTTCATCCTTTCTTGTGTCTACTGTCTTCTCCTTCTCTGGAATTATTTTTATAAAATGCATATAGCATAATGGGAATGTTTAGATTCTTTAACATACATACAGTAATAGACCTTTAAAATCTTGAACCTAACCTTTCAGTCTCATTAATTGATATTGTTTACCATGTAATCTCCATTATCTATGAAATAAAAATGAAATGAAAAATAATTAGTCTGAGTTTTCTACCAGCCACAGCCTTTAAAGTCTTCACCACAATCAAAAAGATTTCAGTCATACAGAGGATACAATTATCGCTGATAACTCTGACACTAAACTAGGACCATTAAAAGTCTTAATGAACTGTAGTGCATCTCTGTATGAAGGGCTTAGTAAGTGGTAAAACCTCAGTAAATACTTATAATTGGTGAGGAATCCAAGAAAAGGAAAATCAAGGGCCCTTGGTGATTCTAATATTTAAGTCATTGACTAAAGTTTTTATCTTTTTTTCTCAATAGGGATGAACACATTGCTTTGTGCTCCCATTCAGACTCAGATGCAACAGAGAGAGGTATGAGTTCATGGAAGTGACTTCATTTATATTTTAAACTCTCTTGAGAATCAAAATGTAGTTTAAAAAAACACAACAAATTTAATGGTAATGACATGATTTAGGGTGACCTACCAAAACGGACCAGTATGGACTGGAAAATTTCCTATCCTTTAGTTAAGGAGAGTTTAATCACTCACTACCAATTAGACATTATGGCATGTATTAGTCATATTAGGATTTCTCAAACTTTAGTGAGCATATGAATCACCTGAGGACTTCTTTTAAAATACAGATTCTTATCCAGGATTTCTGAGCCTATATATCTAATCTGCTATGTGATACTGGTGTGCCAGACTAGTCCATGGACCACACTTTGATAAGCAAGGATTTAGTGTATGTCCTTACAAATAAAACCATTGCATTAAGGCTCAAAGACAACCTAACTCCCCAAAATAGAGTATAATATGAAGTAGCCATCATGCACTTATCCCTTTCCAAGTCTTTTTTATGTAAGTTGAAAATAACCTTCTAGTCTATACAGTAATTAGAATTTTCAGTATGGCTTCATTTGGTGTTCATAGTCTTTTTTATTTTTAGTCATTCTAGTGGGTATGTAAGTAATTAACATTGAATTTTTAATTTGTCTAAAAACACTAAAAAGTAATTTATTCACAGACTTTAGCAAATTTACTAATAACAAATTACTTCTACAAACCACACCACTGATTGAAACAAACTAATGTACCGTGAAACCATCATTGAAGATTGTTTATTTAAATACTACTCTCTATATAGTACATGTCTTAAAATATCTTTAAAAAAAATATGCCTTGATCTGATCTCTTATTTTTTGCTTTCATTATAGTTTTCAATTATAGAGCATAGCCATGAAAGGAAACATGGACATGACCAGACAATCATCTTTTCAGATGAAAATCAGATGGACCTAACAGCAAGTCATACTGTGATGATTACCAAAGGCCTTTTAGATTGTACCAAAAGTGAAAAGTCCGTCAAAATAGATACTAAATCATTTCTGGCTAACTTAAAGCTCCACACTGAAGATTCAAGAATGAAAAAAGAATTAAATTTTTCCATGGATCAAAATACTTCTCCAGAAAAGAAAATAAATTTTAATGATTTCATAAAAAGATTAAAAATGGAAAAATCCAATGCTTCTCCTGAAGAGCTGGATAAAGAAAATTGTGAAATACCAGTTCATTCTGAAGAATTAAATAATGCTCCTGCTATACATCAGATGCATGTATCTCTTAATGCAGATGAGAATAACGGTAATATGACTAGAATCTTCAGAGAACAAGATGATGAGATGAATTTCACCCAGTGTCATACAGCCAATATTCAGACTTTGATTCCCACATCCTGTGAGTCCAGCTTTAGAGAATTTAAAGGTGGTGATACTATAATCTGTGGCAATGACTTTATGGACTTGACCATTAACCACACTAGTCAGATTTTACCCTCAGCAGATAATTCACCTGGATTAGAAAATCAAACTCAGAATATCGTGATGGATATTACAAGAGATTCTGTGACTGAAGTTTCAGGAAAGAAGAAAATCTTCAACAATAAACCAAATGCTGCATTTCAAGACTCTGTTTTAAATCCCAAAGACAAAATATACTTTACCAGAAGTCATATTATAGGGACAGAAACACACACAGTCACAGAGACTTCTGACCAGGATGGCAAAACATTGCCCATGATCCCAGATTCTATTTGTGCCAGTCCAACTGCTCAAGATTGTAGGACAATTTTCTATCCTGATTGTCATGATGCCATGGAACTGACCAATTGTCTCTCAAGTATGAAAGAGGAGAAAAATTTTCTAAAACAATACAATAATTCTTCTAAAATATATCCCAATCCAGATGATATCACTTCTCTCATAGAGAAAACTACTTATTCAGGAGAGGATAGCATGGACATTACCAAGAGTCACACAGTTGCCATAGATCATCAAATTTTTAAACACGATCAGATAGATGTAAAAATAGCAGCTTCACCAATAGCTGAAAAAGAAATGGTGCTGCAAAACCACATAACTGTGTCAGAGGATGGGAAAATGGATGTAAATTATAGCTCAATTATTCATGTATCTAAGGAAAGACTGCAGCAGAGCCTGACAAATTCTTTTTCTATTTCATCGAGTGATAAAAAGACTGAACTTTTCGCAGATGAAGATATGGATTTGACCAAAAGTCACATGAGTAACTTAGGAAGTCATCCTCCTCTTTCAGCTTCTAGTCTTGTACCTGAGAATACCAGTAAATCTCACTTTCACAGTAAAGGCCCTTCAGGTGTATGGGAAGAAATTACCAAAAGTCACATTGAGCCATCCCCACGACAAAAGGTGGTATCTAAAAACATCCTAGGAAAACCAAAAATAACATCTACTACTGATGCAGAGAGTATTTTCTTTCCAGAAGATAGTAAAAGTGACCATCCAGCAGCAAAAGACAGCCAGCTAACACTACAGAGGGGATGGTCTAATAGGGGTCCTATAGAGAAAGCTGTAGCATATATAACTCCTGATAACATGGAAGTATCCCAATTGACCAATTGGAAAAATGAAAAAAATGGTATGGATATCACCCAGAGTTGTACTGTAGAAATAAATAACAAAAGTGTCCTAGAAGATAGAGAGGACTCCCATTTGATGCCTTTGGCAGAAACTTCTAAAACAGTTTTGTATACCTCTGGGCAAGATGACATGGAAATCACTAGGAGTCACACAGTTGCTTTAGAATGTAAAACTGTCTTACCAGATGAAGTAACTACTAAGTCTGTGGATAAAACTGTAATGTTTGTAGATAATCACAATGATCTAGAAGTTACCAAGTCCCATACTGTTTTCATTGATTGTCAAGTCATGGAGAAAGTACTTGAAAAGGACCCTGAATTTGGAATAGCAAAAGGAAAAAACTTGGGTGTTTCTTTTTCTGTGGATGGTGGCTCTGCTAAAGAAGTCACTAAAAAACAAGCAATGACCATAGAAAACAAAATTGTTCTTCACACTGAGCAACAGCATCATATGATACCTTTTGTTCCTACTAACACATTGTCTAGGGATCAAGATGAGATGGAAATCAGTAAATTCCATAGTACTGCTATGGATGAAGAGGTCATGGAGAAAGTTGTGGATCAGTCCTATATGTTAGAAAAAGCAAAAATCGAAAGCTGTCAGTTAAATTGTACCGGTAGAAGAAATGAGGATTTTGCAAGCAGTCATGCAACTGATATTTGCGGATCCAATAATAAATATTCCTGTTTACCAAATGTAATTTCCTGTTTTGATAATTTGGAGGGGAATATCATGTCCTTATATGATAAAGATAAGGAAAAAACCAGTAATTACCCAAAGCAAAATGATCTTGCTTCTGCAAATGATTTAGCCAGTGTATACTACTTGAAACCTGAGGGACGGCCTATGTCTGCTCCTTGTCCTTTGTTAGAGAAAGCAGAAAACATTCAAACCAATACCAAAGGGCAGTTAGAGTATGTCATAACACTTCTCAAAGATCAAGATAATCTGATTAAAGAACCCCAAAATCCATTAGCTAATCAAACTTTAGTATATAGTCAAGACATGGGGGAGATGACTAAACTTAATTTAAAGAGAGTATCTTCTAAGCTTCCAGAAGGTCCAGTGGAGGCCTCTGGAAATAATGGAGAATACAGTTTAAAGAAGACCTTTCTTGATGATTTTGTTGCTTCTCAGCCTCATCTCTCGATTGAACTACCTCAAAAAGAACAAAATATTGTCAATAAAGATGAAACAATATTGTCTAAAGCTGGAAATAGGAATTTAAATATTTTTGTAGGAAATTCTTCTATACCCACATATGAAAATGAGTCAAAAATGCTTAATAAACAGATTACTGTAGCCTCTAAAAAAGAACTGAAGGAAACTATGCAAATATCTCGATGTGGTACAGTTGGAGATAGCTACAGTAACTTAGACTTAACTAAGCAAGCCAATCAGGTTCATCCTGGAGAACCAACAGATCCTGTGATTGCTTCTAATGCTCCAGTTTTAAGTAGTATGAAACCAAATCTGAATAATTTGAATGGAAAAACTAAAGATTTTTTAGGTTTTCAAATTGTTCATATACCATCTCTTCCAAAACACCTACTTAAAGCAAATAAGGCACATGATGATATGAGTGTAGTCCAAGCCACAGAAATAAATAATATCAATATGGAGTCCAATAGTGTTAAAGACAATAGAGATGATGAAGAAAGAAAGTCTCATAATGGAGGTGAAACCAATTCCATTCCATTAATGACAGTCATAAGAGATAAAAACAAAGCGAGGAGATGTTCTTTGGGAATCTTTTTGCCCAGATTGCCAAACAAGAGAAATTGCAGTGTAACTGGTATAGATGACCAGGAGCAGATTTCAACAGACACAACTGATTTAAATTACTTAGAAACTCAACCAGTTTGCAGCAAGGATTCAGGTGTTGGATTTGTTGCTGCTAAGCTAGATTTAAGTCCATCTCAGTATATAAATGAGGAAAATCTTCCCATATATCCTGGTGAGATTAATTCCTCAGACTCTATTAGCATAGAAACTGATGGACCAGCTCTGACTGAAACATCCCAAAGAGAGATTTCCCAGTCTGAAAATAAGGTGGAAGACACCTGCAGTAGCCAAAAAAGAACTTGGGTACAAGAAGATGATGATATTCAGAATGAGAAAAAAATCAGGAAAAACGAGACGCGGCTTAGTGCACAAGATCAGCAGGTGAGCTCTGTTTGAAACAAGGAAGGTTCTTAATTTTATTCTGGGGTAAACAAATTATTTCCAATTAAAGGATTAGAGAAATGTTCCCATATAGAACCTTCAGGAATTAATTGACTAAATAGCTATTCTTAAAAACTATTTGAATAGAGCAACTAGAAGTAAAAACCTAAAATTGTGAAATTGTAACCCAAATCAAAATCTGAAATCTGTTCTACAACTAAGTGTTGTGATGTATTTTGAAATTTATTCCCTTTTTTTTGTATATATGTAATTTTTCACAAAAAAAGAAATAAAAAGAGAAGGAGGAGTGTAACAGAGAAACCAGGATTTAACAAATGAGTATGACTGCTGAATCATTATATTGATATTTCTTTTGGTCTCCAGTGTCTTGGAGAAGCTAGAATTAAAAAACGAAAAATCATGGAACTGTAACCCATACGAAACTTTAAAATCTGTTCTGTAACTACTTGTTAAACATACTTGGAAACTGTCGGTTTTTTTTGGATGCTGTATGGCAGGGGTCACATTTCATTCTTTTTCCATGTGAGTATCCCGTTATTACAGCACCATTTGGCAAATTTTTGTTTGTTTGGTTTTTTCTTTGTTTGCTTGCTTGTTTGTTTTTGGGGAGTACATGGACCAGAAATCGAACCCAGGTCTCCTGCACGGCAGGCGAGAATTTTACCACTGAAGTACCTGTGCACCCTCCATACTTGGATATTTATTGCTTTTTTGTATATATGTTATATTTCACAATAAAAAAAGTTTAAAAAGGGGGGGAGTAAATATGTACATTTAATCTCAGAGAATATCCTCAACATATTGTTAAATAAAAGTAAACATTACAGAATAATAAGGAAAGCTTGTTTCCCTTTAAGAAAAAAAACCAACTTGAAGTGACAGTCGTACAAAACTGAAATGGAAAGAAGTTTAAAAATTCACCAATGTTAAAATTATATAATTTACTCTGTAATATATGTTACCTCTGGTGATTCTTAAGTGAATTTGCATTTGAGAATCTTCAGGCAGAATAAATGTAGTTTGAAAAGTCATCTTCAGTATCATAAATATTTTGGGGAGAGTGGGTGGGACAAAAGCCTTTCTGTTACGCAAACTGTATAAAGAAAAGCCTGACTTAATTTTCTTGGCTAATGAGCATATGTAGAAGCTGAGGGTCCATCTTTGTGGTGGGTAGGAGAATGCCTAAAACAAGGCTAGTATCTCGAAGTGAGTAATATTTTGAACTTATCGACAGAGGTCATAGATTTTTTTTTTAAAGTTGAGAAACACTGACTTGGGTAACAAAACCTGTCACTCAAACCGAAGTTTTGTTAGTAGAAAAATATTAGAAAGTATCAGGTTCATGAAAAACAAATGGAAAACAAACGTTAAACTGTTAAGAAATCTAAATAAGCTTAGTAGATGATTTCAGTGGTTCATATAAGATGAGGTTCTGATGAAATGTTCACAGTGGTTTTATAAAGTGGAGTCATTAGAAAATAATTTATTAGTCTATGAAGCTTTAGAGAAAGTAGTAATAGTAATATAAATTTTTTTTTTTTAACATGGGCAGGCACCGGGAATTAAACCCCGGTCCTCTGGCATGGCAGGCAAGCATTCTTGCCTGCTGAGCCACCGTGGCCCACCCATAAAATTTAAATCTAACAGTACAGTCTCTGAAAATTAGTATTTCATTAATTTGTTCAATAAATATTCATTGAATGTCTGTTGTGTCCCAGGCACTGTTTTTTTTTTTTTTTTTACATGGGCAGGCACCGGGAAACTAACCCAGGTCCTCTGGCATGGCAGGGGAGCGTTCTTGCCTGCTGAGCCACTGTGGCCTGCCCCAGCCACTGTTTTAGGTGCTGGGAATGCATCAGTGAAAATATGTAGTCAAAAGTCTGCTCTCATAGAGCTTACATTCTTGGATTTAGACCAAGAATATGTTGTCCTCAAAAACATGTAAGTACATAGAATTGCCATAGCCCAAACAACCCCAGTGACAGGTATGGAAAGATCAAAGGTGATGGTGGAAATATATGTAGAAGATAGGACTTAACAAATGAATATGAATTCTGAATCATTAAATTGATATATCTTTTAGTCTCCAATATTTTAGAGCAACTAGAAGTAAAAACTTAAAATTGTGAAATTGTAACCCATGTCAAAGTCTGAAATATGTTCTACAACTAATTGTGGTGTTGTGCTTGGAAATTTATTATATATGTTATTCACAAAAAAAAAAGGCGATTGTGATGATAAAAAAGTATTTAAGCCCTCTAGCCTCCTATACTCTGAAGCAGCTAGAATGAAAAATATGAGAGGATTGTATGGTAACCCATGACAAACTGTAGGATCTATCCTATAACTACTTTTTGAAGAATGCTTTGAAAACTATTGCTTTTTTATTTCTTTGCTTTATATATATGTTATAATATACAATAAAAAAGTTTTAAAAAACAAAAACATGTAAGTACATAGATAATGATGAGATTTAAAGCTGTGAAGTCAAAAGTTTAAAATGATAAAGATTGAGGGGTGCGAGGGTAATTCAGTAGTAGAATTCTTGTCTGCCATGCAGGAGACCCAGGTTTGATCACCGGCCCATGCGCTTCCCAAAAAACGAACAAATAAACCAACAAAAGCAAATAAAAATTCAACAAATGGTGCTGCAATAATGCGATACTCACATGGAAAAAGAATGAAATGTGACCCCGCTATACAGCATACAAAAAAACAAAATGGTAAAGGCAAGACCATATCACTTACTTGGCTTCAGCTAAAGGAGACTTGATCAGCTGGGGAAAGAAGTACTAAAGCCTGGAAATAAATTTATTCTCTGCACTCTAGCCAGGGCCACCATTTGTAGCCAATATTCTACATAAATGGAACCCTGGTTTTGTGTATTATGGTGGCTGTGACCCTGGCGGCCAGTAGTTGAATAACTGGACAGGTCAAAATTTGGTAGTACATAAAATATGCCTATAACTTAGATACAGCTGAAAACCAATTAGCTTAATAAAATGCATAAAGTTGTTTCTATGTATTTTTAAATAAAATGACTTTTGTTATAAGTCTCATTAAAGGCCTAAAGTCTTTAATGTATTCTATTTCTTTTCTAAGATATTTCATATGAATTTTAGATAAATTTTATGTTAGAAGTAGTATTTCTGTTAGTGTTCAACAAATATTTAATCATCGTAAGTATACAATGTCATAACTTTATCCTGATATTACTTAATTAATAATTTCAGCTTTTTGATCATCAGACTGAAGGAGATATAGGTAAAAATGCTAACAGTGAACTGATGAAAAGCCTGAGCAGGAGCCCATCTAGTTGCAGCAGCTCTCTCGATTCGATCAAGGCTGATGGGACTTCTCTGGACTTCAGCAGTAAGAGCTTCATAAAGGCTAAATAATAGCAGTAATCTGCTTACTTGAAAATAAATGTATTTCGGTTTAGGAGATATTTGAATGTTGTTAATAGTTGATAAGTAATTTTCAGGTTTTTAAAAATTCTTAGTTATTTTAATGAATTGAAAGTGATATACCATAGAGGAATAGAGCAATTTCCTTCAGAGATCTGTAATTAAAGAAGCATTAAAAGAGTTGAATGGAATTTTAAAACAATAATAAACTTTGCCCTGCCAAATTACTTTTTTCTCAGAAAGATCCCAATGGATATCTTCAGGAATATGAACTACACATAAACCTGAAAGATAACTAAAATTAAGTTTACAACTTAGTTTTGAATTGTTCATCATCTAATTTTGCTTTATTTCTAGCACACCGCAATAGTCAAATGGAATCACAGTTTCTCAGAGACACAATTTGTGAAGAGAGCTTAAGAGAGGTATATGAATATTTCTTTCTAATGTAACTAATTACCATGTGTGCTTTTTTCAATCCTTTAAAAATTATGAAATGTTTAAAAAAAATACAGAAGACTTGTTTTCTTTAAGGATCCAACATGACAATTAACTATACTGAGGAGAAGTCATTTTGAAACTTATCTTTCTTCTAACTCTACTATTAAAGAAAACCCTAAGAAAAATCTGCATATGATTTACCAACAACTTTAAGCTATTTAGAAACAAATGAAGTAGTTACAATGAAAGACTGAGCTCCCTTTGAGTGATCATGCAAACTTTTTTTCTTTCCTCAGAAACTCAAGGTTGGGAGAATAACAGTAAGGGAGTTTTTTATACTTCTTCAGGTCCACATCTTGATACAGAAACCCAGACAAAGCAGTCTTCCAGCCAAAGTAAGTAAAATTTCTTAGCAAAGTAGTTATCTTAGTAAGAAGTATTATACTTTTTTACTGAACTGTATCAAAGCAAGCATTTATCCAAAGCAGAAAAAGAATCAAGAACCAAATTTTTCTGTAGAAAGTTTTCTTATAGCAGGTACATTTGTAGTTAGCATAAAATCATGGATTTTGATAAGGTGAAATTTGCTTTTTCTCTTTCTTTGTAATCTATTTTTTTTTTTTTCACATGGGCAGGCACCAGGAATCGAACCTGGGTCCTCTGGCATGGCAGGCGAGCACTCTTGCCTGCTGAGCCACTGTGGCCGCCCTGTAATCTATTTGTTTTTGATATTTTTTCCTGATTACCAAAGTAACATGCCCGTTTTTGGTGGGGAGGGGGGCTTTTTCAAAGGGGATTTATTAGGTTACAAGTGTACAATTCTAAGGCCATGAAATTGCCCAAATTAAGGCATCCAGGGAAAGATACCATCATCATTCTGAAGAAAGGCTGATGGCATCTGGTTTCCTCTGTCACATAGAAAGACACATGACAATGTTTGCTGGTCCTTTTTTTCTCGGTCCTGGTTTCAATGACTCTCTGGGTGTTTTCTCTCTACGTTCCTGTGGGTCCCTGCTTGTTTCTCCCAGGGTGTTTCTTTCGCTGTCTCCAGATCTTTCTGAGCAATCTGTGTCCTCTCCTAAAGGGCTCCAGTAAAGGATTAAGACCTGCCTTGAATTGGGTGGCTCACATCTCCTTGGGAACAACCTAATCAAACAGTCCTGCCCATAATAGGTCTGTACCCACAAGAATTTTTTAAAATCCATCAGCTCTTGACAATAGATTTTAAGAACAGCTGATATTTTTAGCAAAATACAAATTACCAAAATTAAGCTAATATTTCAAAAACTTAAATTACCATTGAAAAATTTGTTTATAAATTTACCATTAAAATTTTCACTAGGACCAAAGAGTTCTGTCTAACTTTTAAAGAATGGATATGGACATTTGATTATGAGAAAGGTGCCACTGTGAAACAGTGGAGAAAGAGCATCTTATCTATAAAAGATTGTTGTATCAGTTGAATACCCATAGGAAAAAAGTGGACCTTGACTCTTACCTCACACCATACACAAATTCAATTCCATGAAATACCGAAAGCACCAGTGACAAAATTCAAAATAGCTATATGTTAAAGTCATCAAAATTAAAAACAGGTGCTACAAATGATACCATCATGAAAGTGAAAAGACAAACTACAAAATGGGAGGAAACATTTTCAAGTCATACATCTGATAAGGGACTTATATCCAGAATATATAAAGAACTCTTACAATTCAATAATGAAAAGACAAATATTTTTAAAATGGCAAAGGACTTAAATAAACATTTTTCCAAAGAAGATGTGCAAACAGCCAGTAAGCACATGAAAAGATGCTCAGTGTGATTAGTCATTAGAAAAATACAAATTGAAACCATACTCACTAGATAGCTACAATGAAAAAAGGTAGAAAATAGCAAGTGTTGGCAAAGATGTTGAAAAATTGGAACCATCATACGTTGTTGGTATAAATGTAAAATAGTGCCACTGCTGTGTAAAGCATTTTGGCAGATCCTCAAAAATTTAAACATAGAGGGTGGTGCAATGGTGGCTCAGTGGCAGAATTCTTGCCTGCCTGGCCAGAGACCTGGGTTCAATTCCTGGTGCCTACCCATGGAAAAAAATAAAAAATAAAAAAATAGGGTGCACGGGTGGTTCAGTAGTAGAATGCTTGCCTGTCACGCCGGAGACCTGGGTTTGATTCCTAGACCATTACTGCCCCCCCTCTAAAAAAAAAAAGTCAAAAATAAAAAATAAAAATATTTAAACATAGAATTATATGACCCAGCAATGTACTCCTAGATTATATACCCAAAAGAAATACATAGGTCCACACAAAAACTTGGATGCAAAATGTTCATAGCAGAATAGACTATTTGTACTTACTTAGGGCTGGGATGGAGGTGGAACAGATGGAGAATGGCAGCTAGTAGGTTTAATGTTTCTTTTGGGGAGACAAAAATGTTCTAAAGTTAGATTGTGGTGATAGTTGTACAACCCTGTGAGTATACTAAAGAAAACATTTATTTACTTAAATGGGTGAATTATATGACATGTGAATTATGTACCAATGAATCCACTTAAAAAAATTCCACAGGGGTGATATACAGAGAAGATTGGGTTTAACAAAGGAGTATGAGTGCTGAATCAGTGTATTGATGTTTCTTATAGTCTCCAGTACTTTAGAGCAGCTAGAAATAAGAGCTTGGAGTTCTGGAATTGTGAGCCATGTTGGACTCTGAAATCTGTTCTACAACTCATTGTTGCGGTGTACTTTGAAATGTATTACTTTTTGTATATGTTGTTTTTCACAAAAAAGAATAAAAAGGAAGAATATAATAGAGAAGATAGGATTTAACAAATGAACATGACTGCTGAATCAATATATTGATATTTCTTTTGGTCTCCAGTGTCTTGCAGCAGCTAGAAGAAAAAATGAAAAATCATGTGTGGTAGTTAGATTCAGGTGTCAACTTGGCTAGGTGAAGGTGCCTAGTTCTGTTGCTGTGGTCACTAGCCTATGGCATGTGAACCTCATCTGTTGCTGATTGCATCTGTGGTCGGCTAGGAGGCGTGCCTGCTACAATGAATGATGTTTGATTTAATTGTCTGGTGCTTAAATGAGAGAGATCAACCTAGCACAGCTAAAGCAGCTGAGCATACCTCATCTCAGCACTGGCAGCTCAGCCCAGGCTTTTGGAGATGCAGAAAGGAATCACCCTAGGGAAAGTTGTTGGAACCCAGAGGCCTGGAGAGAAGGCCAGCAGAGACCATCCTGTGCCTTCCACGTAAGATAGAACCTCAGTTGAAAGTTGGCAGCTTTCCTCTGAAGAACTATACGTTTTTAACTAAACAAATCCCCTTTTATTAAAAGCCAATCTGGTGTGTTGCATTCTGGCAGCTATCAAACTAGAATATCGTGGAACTGTAACCCATACCAAACTTAAAATCTATTGTATAACTACTTATTAAAATGTACTTGGAAATTTATTGTTATTTTTCACAGTTTAAAAAAAGCGTTAAAAAAACTATGGAGGCGGAGAAGATTGCGGCTTAGTAAGGCGTGCGGGTCTTAGTTCCTCCTCCAGAACAACTACTAAAGAACTAGAAACAGTACAGAACAGCTCCCGGAGCCACGACAGAGACCATACACACAGCGTACCCCATTCCGAAACGGCTGGACCAGCTAAGAGACTCTGCTGCGGTGAGGTCCCCGAGAGGCGTGCGCTTCCCCGGGCCACGGCGGCTGACGGCCAGAGCCCCTCCCTCCCTCCTTCCCCGGGCCGGCTGGGAGCTCTGGATCGGGTTCCCCAAGCCGCAGCGACCGGAGCCCCTTCCACACACGTGGCTTCCCGGGCCGGCTGGGAACCTTCGATCGGCAGTTCCCCAAGCCGCGGCGGCCCTCCCACACGCGGCTTCCCGGGCCGGCTGGGAGCTTTGGATTGGCGGTTCCCCAAGCAGCGGCGGCCGATGACCCTCCCCCACGCGTGGCTTCCCGGGACGGCTGGTAGCCTCGGAACAGCGGTCCCCCAAGCCGCGGTGGCCGGCGACCACAGCCCCTTCCACACACGCGGCTTCCCTGGCCGGCTGGGAGCATCGGAACAGCGGTTCCCCAAGCCGCGGCGGCTGGCGACCCTCCCCCACAGGCGACTTCCCGGAGGGAAAGGAAAGAGTCTCCAACAGTAGTAGAGACTGAGCCCAACCTAACACCAATAGTGGCATTAAGGAACAACTTCTGACTACTAAAAATAGGCCCTCAGCTCAGGCGAAACTGATCATGGCAGAAGTCGCCGATTGGGCTAACTGAAAAAGAGGAAAGGGGGCGAAACAGAGCCTTCTGTGGCTGTTTCTACGGAGGCTTCATTGCCTCTGGGCTCAGCGCTGGGATTACATAGGTTACAACTGCCCTGAACGCAGAAACAGACTGCTTTCAGGGCTCTCTACCACCTGAACCTTCCCCGCGGGAGGGGTGAAACGCAACTGAGGTGGAATCCCTCTCTCAAGGAATTCAGATCCCAGGGCTTCACAATTTGAAGCCATTGAAACCAACCTACAACCTTTCCTCTGTCTCCACCACACACCCAGCAGCGAGAGTCTTCCAAAGTTAACGGAGCCGCAACATCTTTTGCTGGTGGGACCCGCAGACAGACAAGCACCACATACTGGGCAGGATAAGAAAAACAGAGCCCAGAGACTTCACAGGAAAGTCTTTCAACCTGCTGGCTCCCACACTCAGGGAAATCTGATTAAATGCCCAGATGCCAGCAAAAAATAACAAATCACACCAGGAAAATTGAAGATACGGCCCAGTCAAAGGAACAAACCAATAGCTCAAATGAGATACAGGAGCTGAGACAACTAATTCGGAATATACGAACAGAAATGGAAAACCTCTTCAAAAACCAAATCAATAAATTGCGGGAGGACATGAAGAAGGCATGGGATCAACAAAAATAAGAAATGGAAAGTCTGAAAAAACAAATCACAGAACTTATGGGATTGAAAAACACAGTAGAAGAGATGAAAAAAACAATGGAAACCTACAATGGTAGATTTAAAGAGACAGAGGATAGAATTAGTGAACCGGAGGATGGAACATCTGAAATCCAAAAAGAAATAGAAACTATAGGGAAAAGAATGGAAAAATTTGAGCAGGGGCTCAGGGAATTGAATGATAATATGAAGGGCACAAATATACGTGTTGTGGGTGTCCCAGAAGGAGAAGAGAAGGGAAAAGGAGGAGAAAAACTAATGGAAGAAATTATCACTGAAAATTTCCCAACTCTTATGAAAGACCTAAAATTACAGATCCAAGAAGTGCAGCGTACCCCAAAGAGATTAGACCCAAATAGGCGTTCTCCAAGACACTTACCAGTTAGAATGTCAGAGGTCAAAGAGAAAGAGAGGATCTTGAAAGCAGCAAGAGAAAAAAAATCCATCACATACAAGGGAAACCCAATAAGACTAAGAGATTTCTCAGCAGAAACCATGGAGGCGAGAAGACAGTGGGATGATATATTTAAATTACTAAAACAGAAAAACTGCCAACCAAGAATTCTATATCCAGCAAAATTGTCCTTCAAAAATCAGGGAGAAATTAAAACATTTTCAAACAAAAGTCACTGAGAGAATTTGTGACCAAGAGACGAGCTCTGCAAGAAATACTAAAGGGAGCACTAGAGTCAGAAACAAAAAGACAGAAGAGAGAGGTGTGGAGAAGAGTGTAGAAAGAAGGAAAATCAGATATGATATATATAATACAAAAGGCAAAATAGTAGAGGAAAGTATTACCCAAACAGTAATAACACTAAATGTTAATGGATTGAACTCCCCAATCAAAAGACATAGACTGGCCGAATGGATTAAAAAACAGGATCCTTCTATATGCTGTGTACAGGAAACACATCTGTGCTGGTTTGAAGGGAAGTATGCCCCCTAAGAAAAGCCATGTTTTAATATGGATCCCATTTCTTAAAGGTAGAATAGTCTCTATTCAATGCTGTGTATTTGGGACTGTGATGGGATCATCTCCCTGGTTGATGAGATTTAGTTAAGAACGGTTGTTAAACTGGATTAGGGGATGACATGTCTCCACCCATCTGAGTGGGTCTTGATTAGTTTCTGAAGTCCTATAAAAGAGGAAACATTTTGGAGAATGAGAGACTCAGAGAGAGCAGAGAATGCTGCAGCACCACAATGCAGAGTCCACGAGCCAGCAACCTTTGGAGATGAAGAAGGAAAGTGCCTCCCAGGGAGATTCATGAAATAGGAAGCCAGGAGAGAAAGCTAGCAGATGATGCTGTATTTGCCATGTCCCCTTCCAGCTGAGAGAGGAGCCCTGACTGTGTTCACCATGTGCCTTTCCAGAGGAGAGAGAAACCCTGAACTTCATCGGCCTTCTTGAACCAAGGTATCTTTCCCTGGATGCCTTTGGTTGGACATTACTATAGACTTGTTGCAATGGGGACATTTTCTCGGCCTTAGAACTGTAAACTTGCAACTTATTAAATTCCCCTTGTTAAAAGCCATTCCGTTTCTGGTATATTGCATTCCAGCAGCTAGCAAACTAGAACAACATCTTAGACCCAAAGATAAACATAGGTTGAAAGTGAAAGGTTGGGAAAAGATATTTCATGCAAATAACAACCAGAAAAGAGCTGGAGTAGCTATACTAATATCCAACAAATTAGACTTCAAATGTAAAACAGTTAAAAGAGACAAAGAAGGATACTATCTACTAATAAAAGGAACAATTAAACAAGAAGACATAACAATCATAAATATTTATGCACCGAATCAAAATGCCCCAAAATACGTGAGGAATACACTGTAATCACTGAAAAGGGAAATAGACACATCTACCATAATAGTTGGAGACTTCAATTCGCCACTCTCATCAATGGACAGAATATCTAGACAGAGGATCAATAAAGAAACAGAGAATTTGAATATTACAATAACTGAGCTAGACTTAACAAACATTTATAGGACATTACACCCCACAACAGCAGGATACACCTTTTTCTCAAGTGCTCATGGATCATTCTCAAAGGTAGACCATATGCTGGGTCACAAAGCAAGTCTCAACAAATTTAAAAAGATTAAAATCATACACAACACTTTCTCAGATCATAAAGGAATGAAGTTGGAAATCAATAATAGGCAGAGTGCCAGAAAATTCACAAATACGTGGAGGCTCAACAACACACTCTTTTTCTTTTTTTTTTAATTAAAGAAAAAAATAAATTAGCACAACATTTAGAAATCATTCCATTCTACATATGCAATCAGTAATTCTTAACATCATTACATAGATGCATGATCATCATTTCTTAGTACATTTGCATCGATTTAGGAAAAGAACTAGCAAAACAACAGAAAAAGATATAGAATGTTAATATAGAGAAAAAAATAAAAATAATAATAGTAAAAAAAAAAGAAGAGGAAAAAGAAAAAAAAGACAAACAAACAAACAGACAGACAAAAAAAAAACACCTGTTGCTCAGATGCAGCTTCATTCATTGTTTTAACATGATCACTTTACAGTTTAGGTATTATTGTGCTGTCCATTTTTGAGTTTTTGTATCTAGTCCTGTTGCACAGTCTGTATCCCTTCAGCTCCAATTACGCATTATCTTACTCTGTTTCTAACTCCTGCTAGACTCTGTTATCAATGACAAGTTTATTGTCGAATGTCGGTTCACATCAGTGGGACCGTACAGTATTTGTCCTTTAGTTTTTGGCTAGACTCACTCAGCATAATGTTCTCTAGGTCCATCCATGTTATTACATGCTTCATAAGTTTATTCTGTCTTAAAGCTGCATAATATTCCATCGTATGTATATACCACAGTTTGTTTAGCCACTCGTCTGTTGATGGACATTTTGGCTGTTTCCATCTCTTTGCAATTATAAATAACGCTTCTATAAACGTAGGTGTGCAAATGTCTGTTTGTGTTTTTGCCTTTAAGTCCTTTGAGTAGATTCCCAGCAATGGTATTGCTGGGTCATATGGCAGTTCTATATTCAGCTTTTTGAGGAACCGCCAAACTGTCTTACACAGTGGTTGTACCATTTGACATTCCCACCAACAGTGGATAAGTGTGCCTCTTTCTCCGCATCCTCTCCAGCACTTGTCATTTTCTGTTTTGTTGATAATGGCCATTCTGGTGGGTGTGAGATGATATCTCATTGTGGTTTTGATTTGCATTTCTCTAATGGCCAGGGACATTGAGCATCTCTTCATGTGCCTTTTGGCCATTTGTATTTCCTCTTCTGAGAGGTGTCTGTTCAAGTCTTTTTCCCATTTTGTAATTGGGTTGGCTGTCTTTTTACTGTTGAGTTGGACAATCTCTTTATAAATTCTGGATACTAGACTTTTATCTGATATGTCATTTCCAAATATTGATTCCCATTGTGTAGGCTGTCTTTCTACTTTCTTGATGAAGTTCTTTGTTGCACAAAAGTGTTTAATTTTGAGGAGCTCCCATTTTTTTCAACAACACACTCTTAAACAACGAGTGGGTCAAGGAAGAAATTACAAGAGAAATTAGTAAATATCTCAAGGCGAATGAAAACGAAAACACAACATATCAAAACCTATGGGACGCAGCAAAGGCAGTGCTAAGAGGGAAATTTATTGCCCTAAATGCCTATATCAGAAAAGAAGAAACGCAAAAATTCAGGAATTAACTGTCCACTTGGAAGAACTGGAGAAAGAACAGCAAACTGAACCCAAAGCAAGCAAAAGGAAAGAAATAACAAAGATCACAGCAGAAATAAATGAAATTGAGAACATGAAAACAATAGAGAAAATCAATAAGACCAGAAGTTGGTTCTATGAGAAAATCAATAAGATTGATGGGCCCTTAGCAAGATTGACAAAAAGAAGAAGAGAGAGGACACAAATAAATAAGATCAGAAGTGGAAGAGGATACATAACCACTGACCCCACAGAAATAAAGGAGGTATAACAGGATGCTATGAACAACTTTATGCCAATAAATAAAACAATTTAGATAAAATGGACGGGTTCCTAGAAAGACATGAACAACCAACTTTGACTCAAGAAGAAATAGATGACCTCAACAAACCAATCACAAGTAAAGAAATTGAATCAGTCATTAAAAAGCTTCCCGAAAAGTCCAGGACCAGACGGCTTCACATGTGAATTCTACCAAGCATTCCAGAAAGAATTAGTACCAACTCTGCTCAAACTCTTCAAAAAAATCGAAATGGAGGGAAAGCTACCTAATTCATTCTATGATGCCAACATTCCCTCATACCAAAACCAGACAAAGATATTACAAAAAAAGAAAAGTACAGTCCAATCTCTCTAATGAATATAGATGCAAAAATCCTCAACAAAATTCTAGCAAATCGAATCCAGCAACACATTAAAAGAATTATACATCATGACCAAGTAGGATTCATCCCAGGTATGCAAGGATGGTTCAACATAAGAAAATCAATTAATGTAATACACCATATGAACAAATCAAAGCAGAAAAATCACATGATCATCTCAATTGATGCAGAGAAGGCATTTGACAAGATTCAACATCCTTTCCTGTTGAAAACACTTCAAAGGATAGGAATACAAGGGAACTTCCTTAAAACGATAGAGGGAATATATGAAAAACCCACAGCTAATATCATCCTCAATGGGGAAAAATTGAAAACTTTCCCCCTAAGATCAGGAACAAGACAAGGATGTCCATTATCACCACTATTATTCAACATCGTGTTGGAGGTTCTATCCAGAGCAATTAGACAAGAAAAAGAAATACAAGGCATCAAAATTGGAAAGGAAGAAGTAAAACTATCACTGTTTGCAGACGATATGATACTATATGTCGAAAACCCGGAAAAATCCACAACAAAACTACTAGAGCTAATAAATGTGTACAGCAAAGTAGCAGGTTACAAGATCAACATTCAAAAATCTGTAACGTTTCTATACACTAGCAATGAACAAGCTGAGGGGGAAATCAAGAAACAAATCCCATTTACAATTGCAAGTAAAAGAATAAAGTACTTAGGAATAAATTTAACTAAAGAGACAAAAGACCTATACAAAGAAAACTACAAAAAACTGTTAAAAGAAATCACAGAAGACCTAAATAGATGGAAGGGCATACTGTGTTCATGGACTGGAAGACTAAATATAGTTAAGATGTCAATCCTACCTAAATTGATTTACAGATTCAATGCAATACCAATCAAAATCCCAACAACTTATTTTTCAGAACTAGAAAAACCAATAAGCAAATTTACCTGGAAGGGCAGGGTGCCCCGAATTACTAAAAGTATCTCGAGGAAAAAAAACAAAGCTGGAGGTCTCAAGCTGCCGGACTTTAAGGCATATTATGAAGCCACAGTGGTCAAAACAGCATGGTATTGGCATAAAGATAGATATATCGACCAATGGAATTGAATAGAGTGCTCAGATATAGACCCTCTCATCTATGGACGTTTGATCTTTGATAAGGCAGTCAAGCCAATTCACCTGGGACAGAACAGTCTCTTCAATAAATGGTGCCTAGAGAACTGGATATCCATATGCAAAAGAATGAAAGAAGACTCATATCTCACACCCTACACAAAAGTTAACTCTAAATGGATCAAAGATCTAAACATTAGGTCTAAGACCATAAAACAATGTCATGTGGACATTTTTATAGACTTACTTTAATTGGAACATTTTCATGGTCTTAGAACTGTAAAATTGCAACTTATTAAATTCCCCCTTCTAAATGCAAAAAAAAAAATCCAGGGGAGAAATGGAAAATTAACAATATGTGCAAATTAAACAACATATATGTAAACAAACAAAGAGTTGAAGAGGAGATTGGAAGTAAAATTAAGAATTATGTTGAGATGAATGAAAATCAAAATACAAAGTATCAGAATTATTATGTGATACATTGAAGTCAGTGCTGAGAAGGAAATTTGTAGCTCTAAATGTATACATGATAAAAGAAAAACGGACTTCAAATCAAAGAAATAAGCTCAAAACTGGATGTACAAGAAAAGAAAAGCAAACTAAACCCATAGTTGGCAAAGGAAAGACAATAACAAAGTTTAGAATGGAGAAAAATGAAGTAGAATGCAAAAAGAAAGTAGAATCAACAAAACCAAATATGGTTCTTTGTGAAAATCAATAAAATTTACAAACCTATAACTACATTGATACAGAAGCAAAGATAGGACACAAATAATTAGAATTCAAAATGAAAAAGAAGCATTAATACTGTCCCTGGTGAAATAAAAGGAAGTGTATGATGATATTATGAACAACAATATGCTAATAAATTAGATAACTGAGATGAAACAGACAGATTGTTAGAAACACAGCACCTACCTACATTGACTTGAGAGGAAATGGAAGATCTCAATGAAATAATTACTAGTAAGAGTTTGGATGAGTCATCAAAACCTCCCAACAAATGAAAACTCAGGACCAGAAGGATTCACAGGGGAATTCTACCAAACATTCCAAGATTTAATTCTGAAACTCAAAAACATTGAAATTGCAATATTCATTTTCATTAGTTTAAATGTAATAATGTCTCTTATCATAATCTCTGTGTCCTACAGATCCATCTGTGTACTATACTGAAAATTAATTCTACATCAGGAAAGTGCAAAACCTTCTCTACATGTGGTTCCCACCTCCTGAGTGTCACCACCTTTAATGGCACCATGATCTTTTATTTATTAAAAACCAAAGTAATCCTACTTCTTGAAAAGGGAGCAAGTGGCCTCTGTGTTTTATACTATGGTGGTTCCCATGGTGAATCCACTCATTTATAGCCTTAGGAACAAATAAGTGAAACTGCTCTCATTAGAGTCATGCCGAAGAGAGAGAGAGGTAGGCAGTTGAAATAACAGTAATGCTGAAAGTTTAAGGGCATATTTCTGTCCTATTTAGGTATTTACTTGGTCTCTCCATAGAGTAACATCCTTTAATTAGTTTGAACTTCTACTGAGGACTCCTCTATTAGACCACACATGATCTGGAACATTTCCAAGAATATGCTTTTAGAAATCCATATAGTAATTGTAAGCCATGAAATATGTTTTAAACCTGTGATTTAAGTACATATGATTTTAAGGACAACTAATGTACAAAAAGCAGCAAAAACAACAAAAAACATGGTGCTATCCTCTAAGTTCTATCGTAGAAATCCCCAGTCATATTTCGATTTCAGAGAATTTTATTTTGGAAAACACAACCAGAAATATAGCAGGAGTCTTAAAGAGTGCTGCTTTGGAATGATTAATCTAAATTGTTGATTCTAGATTTGCCAGCTTTATAGCTGTATATCTGTTTATAAGACACTGAAAATTTAGTTCTAGTCTCCTCAACTGCAAAAGAATAATAATTCTAAAATTATAGTTACATTACAGATAAAATAAGATAATTAGAAAGAATGTAGTGCAATGTTAATAATTTTGACTAAAATCATCAGAATGTTTACATTCTTGCAAATTTTAAATGTGATTATATTTTGTTATGAAAATATTCACTGGTGTTTCATAAATTTTAGCTAATCTTATTCATAAATATGCTGACAGCTAAAAAGGAAAAAGAGAAGTTCAATATTTGGGCTGAGAGCAAAGTAAAATATTATGATAGAATTAAATTATGGAAGAAAGTATATGCAAACATTGAAGAAAATTTAGGAAATATTTAAAATAATAAAAAATGTAAATATCCTAAAAAAAAAAAAAAAAAACTATGGAGGGTGGGCCACGGTGGCTCAGCAGGCAAGAACGCTTGCCTGCCATGCCAGAGGACCTGGGTTCGATTTCCAGTGCCTGTCCATGTAAAAAAAACTATGGACACCAACAGTTTGGATGAATTCCTACAAATAGAGAATTGATGTAATTTTTAACTGTCACCATGAATAAGCGTATATACATCTCACAATGCTTCTCTTATTCCTGGGATTATGCCCCAGAGATATCCTCTCACAAGTAAATCCAAATGACGATTTTCATGTCAATGTTGTAATGGCTCAAAATAGATGCAGCCATCAAAGTAGCTATCATTTGAGGAAAGATTTCTTTGATTATGCCATTCATGCTGTGCTGGTTTGAAGCTATCACGTATCCCTGAAAAGGTTATTCCTATTGTGGGTGTGGGTAGGACCTTTTTGATTAGGTTGTTTTGATTGAGATGTAACCCATCTCAAGGTGGCTCTTTGATCCTTTCCTTGAGTCCTTGATGAGGATGAAAGACAGAGCTCAGAGAAAGCACAGAGAGAGGTGCCTAGAGGAGCTAAAAGATAGAGCCACTGGAATCAGAAGCTAAAAGCAGCGGAACCCAGGAGTGAAGGACGAGCACATGCCTGCCATGTGCCTTCCCTGTGACAGTGGTATCCCAGATGTCAGCTGCCTTTCTTCAGAGTCCAGGTATCATCTTGTTGATACCTTGATTGGGCATTTTCATGGCCTAGGAACTGTAAATTTTAAGTTAATAAATCCCCATTGTTAAAAACAAAAAAGAAATTCCAGGAGGATTGTATACCTAAATGTGAAAGGTAAATCAAGATGGAAGGAAGAGGGACACACCTCTTTGGGCTCCCAACCTCACTATTGTTTGTCTGTTTGTTTTTCATATAAGGACACATTTATTTAAGGTTTAATATGAAATCATACAAATAAAATTTGAATAAACACAAATCCACATCGCAGCATAATGCAGAAAGCAAAGGACAAAGTAAAAGCAAAGAAAACAATTGGCAGCTATATACAGTGGGACAGTTGTGTCTAGTACTCTAGAAAGTCTACAAAATAATCATCTTAAATCAACAGAAGGCCAGTCTTTAACATTGTCCTGCAAGATGGGTTACTTTAGCATTTCCTCCTGTTTTTTCCAAGGTCCTCCTTTAATATGGCAGGTAAATGTTTTGGTGACTGCCACTCTCTAGAGATGCCTTTCCATATGTGATCTGTTGGCCATTGTAGTCTGCATATCCCTGTCCATATCCAAAGTTCCCATATTAATAACCAGTATAATGATATTCTCCATAGCTACTATAGTTCTGATCACCACCATAGGCCCTATTGTAATTTCCATATCCTTGATCATAATATTTAAATCCTTGGTTCCGATTTTGACTCTGACCTTGTCCACAACTCCTAGTACCACCTCATCTAGCAGCTGTAGCTCCTTTTTCTCCTTTCTTGTTGCTGTTGCTGTCTATATACCTCTTTGGGTTGTGTGACTTTGATTTTGTACTTCCCAGAACCAATTTGATGATATCTGCTTCCTAATAATTTCTTCACTGGCTCTTCATCTGTGTATGTGATAAAACAAAATCCTCTTTCATTTGTTTTTGTATCCATGAGAAGTTCGGTATTTTCAGTCTCTCCAAATGCACCAAAATATTCTTTTATTTGCTCTTCAGAAGTATCTGGGCTCGGTCTACCCACAAAAACTTTTGGGGAAGGTTCTTTCTTTTTAAAGGCTTCACTCTTGGAGTCTATCAATTTGCCATCCAGTTTGTGTTCTTTCAGTTCCAAACCCTTATCAACACTAGCAGCATCTTTGAAAAGTACAAATCCATATCCTCTTGATCTTCTAATGACTAGATCTGTTTCTTGCTTGTGTCCCAGCTCAAGCCTCCAATAAATGTTTTATTGTCATCCTGCTGATTCTTACTTGTGTCAATTTTGGATCCCCCTATGAATTCCTGTGTATTGCTGTACTCATTCATGTCTTCCATTGGTGGAGGAGTTGCCAGCAGCGGGTGGGGTGCTGGTGCACAGACCAAGTCCCAGTAGCAGTGGCAGTGGAGTGTCATATCCCAACCTCATTATTCTTATCACCTCATCTGTCCCTTCTCACTGGAACCCTCTTACCTCTTCATTTATTCTTCATTTATTGTTGAAATACTTCTATAAAAATAATTGATATATTATACTTCTATAAAGATAAATATTCCTTCATTAACTATTTGGTTACCATATGAAGGGCAGTCAACCATTTTCCAGGGAACCCTGATTTCTTTTAGTGAGAAAATGGTGTTTAAAAAACACGATCTGGTTTCTAGTGTTGCCACTTCTTTTTGAGTTAGTACATATAGCTTTGATTTTTATTTATAATTCTAGCCTTAAAAATATTTTTTAAGAAAGAGAATCAACTTTGAATTGTAATTAACACCTTCCTACACTTTCTCAGCACATCTGCTAGAGGATGTGTTAGGAACAGGAAAAGGAGATTAAAACTCATTCATTACTTTTAATAGACTAAAAAAGGGAGTATGAGAGAAACTAACATTTGTTGGATTACTTTAGTGTAAAAAACTCTATAATCTAAAGAGACTGGCTAGTATTAGCCCTGTTTTATAGATAAGGAGAGCCAAGCTCAGGGTATTAAAATAATTTAATCAGTGCCATACTGCCTGTGAATATTGGACAGTTGTGGGGTTTTGTTTTGCTTTGTTTTTATAAGTAATGTGAAGTAAGGCACTGACTATTTTTCTAAAACTCTGTCAAGCATATCCAAAAGTCATAGGATTAGATCTATAAAATATTTTAAAATAACTAAATTTTCACTGCCTTATTTTACAAATGGAGGGAATGTTCAGTAAAGTTTAAATTCAATTTGGGATAGAAGTATCAGGGCTAGACAATGGAAATGGAAAAGGATAAACTGGAAAACTTGCATTCCTGGTACATTTGAATTTTCAGGCATTGATTTTCTTAGAAGAATGCACAACCATTTTCAGTCCCATTTGAGTGGAACATCTGCAGTTCCCCTCTACACCTGTATAAAATAGACCTTGAAATCAGACTTAAATTCAAATTCCAACTTCTCTACAGAAATTTTTTTTTTTTTTGGAAAAAGCCTGTATGTTTGCTACGATAGGAATAGTAAAATAAATTGTAACATACACATCATCCAACAGCTTTCAGATACTAGAAAGAACAAGGTAAACTCATCTGTACTGACATTTGAAATTTCCATGATCTACTGTTGCATGAAAAAAGCAATTAAAATAACCAGCTATATATCATTATTTCATTTATGTTCTTACAATGAGATACAGAGATGCACATGCATAGATAATTAGCCTGGATGCCTGATATTGAAAACAAACTTTGGTTTTGAGGTGGGGGTGGTAGAAGTGTGTGTGTGTGTGTGTGTGTGTGTGTGTGTGTGTGTGTGTGTGTGTGTGTGTGTGTGTGTGTGTGTGTGTAGGGAGCAGGGGATAGGAAGAGAAAAGTAAACTTTCATGTTTTTCTGTTTAGTCTAAATAAGTATCATCTGTGATATCTATAAATACATCTATGACAAAAAGAAATATATTTAATTAAATCATAACAATAAATTAGAAAATACAGAAAAATATTTCCATTGAGTTTAAGTAGAGAAGGTATTCCTAAACAAGACACACAACTTTAGAGGAAAAACACCAAGAGATTTGATCACATTAAAAATGCAAAGCAAAGTTAAAATACAAGTCACAGCGGAAAGATTTTTTTAAATGCATAGCAGATAAAGGATAGTCATAATATATGAAGTCTACCGAACTTTTAAAATTAGGCACACTGAAACCTGAATTGATTCTTGAACATGGTTTTGTCCACAAAATACCAATGTTGGTTTTTTTTTCAGTTTGCTGTAAACACACCACCTAATCCAGAAGGCGTGATGTTAAGTCAGTATGTTTACCGACCCAAGATACAGATTTACAAAGAAGATTGTGAGGCTCTTCGCCACAAAATTGAAGAGTATTAACGCTTTAATTTTTTTCCATGTTTTGTTGTTGGGTGGGTCAGTAGTTTGTGTGGTACTGTTTTGATTAGAATAATATCGTTTCAGGAAAAAGTTGATGACATGAATCTGCAATGTGATATGAGGAAAGAGTTTCAGCTTTGTAGTTGGATTGAAGCTCAATGCTGGCTACAACACCAGCGGTGTAAGCTTTGATAGGTCATTTAATCATCATTCCCATGTCTAAAAGATGGGTATAATACTCAGATAAGAAATGAGCAATAGAAATAGTGTATATAAAGTGCGTTTTTTTGTTATTCTTAGCAAAAAGTAGGTCCTTGATAAATAGCAGTTATTAGATTCTAATATGAGTTGATTAAGAGAACATCTTCAAAGATATGATTTAGTGATTTATATGTAATGGCTAAAATCAATATTATCTTTGGTTTTATAATGTTATCACATTTGCCCTTGATTTACATCATAAATTTGTGTTGATTAACATAAAGAACATGGTTTTTCTCAGAATATAGTTCAATACCTTGGGATATATCAGTGCTGCAGACATTTACAAATTATGTATATCTAGATTCCTTCCAGTTAATACAGATTTACAACTCAAATAGTGTTTGTGTTATACTTATCTAGGATTATCCAACAGAATTTGCCTGATTCAAATTTGTTCATTCAACAAATATTTACTGAGCACCTACTATGTGTCAGGCACTGTATTAAGTATGTACAGCACTGAAAAACAGACAGGGTCCTTACCTAATGTTTTTCAGGGTTTTTCTGAGAATGTTTAAACTGTGTGAAATCGTTGTACTTTGAAAGAAATGGGATCTTGTACGCAAGAGCAGTCTGTTTTAGATGTGCTCTATTATTTGATTTTGTGCCTATATTCCTACCTATCTTTTTCCACCTTTGATAAAAATTTATTTTCCCAATTTATTAACCGAGACTAAAACTTAAAATTATAATAACTTTGCTACTATTATAATTGCTATACTGTAAGGGTGAGGTATGACTTTGAATTGAATTGGGAGCTATTTAAAATAATACCTACAACTTCACAGCAATTATGCATTGATAAGCCCTAAAGATTCTTTCTAAGCAACATGTTTTCATGTTGGAACAAGGCGATGCACTAAGATTAGAATTTTATTTGTGAGGGAAGTTTTTAGATTGATTACATTCTTGAACTTTTCTTCAAGTGTTGAAATTATCAGCCTGGACACTATTTGTCAGTAAATTGAAATTAAGTATGCTTGTGGATCTGAGATGGTTCATTCAAACTGGCTTCTGAAACTTTGCTATTTAACTTAACCATATTTTAGATTAAAGCTTTCTGCAGTAAACCAAGATAAACTGCTGACTGATGTGAATAGGAACCTGTGGGAAAAAATGAGACACTGCTCTGATGAGGAGGTACTTTTATCTCATTTTCTGAATGGGAATCAGTACAAACATTTTGAACAGTGTTGAATATGAAATAAGTAACTCTTACATAATAATTAGTGATGAGTTCTTTTACTTCTCAGTATAATATGTTACCAAGGTTTTATTTAATTAAACAAAGTAATTGTTAATATATAATCTTTTCAAAACAAATGATCAATTTAATATATGAAATATATTTAACATTTATTTAGTGTTCCATCTTTCTTGTTTGTTTTTTTAGATTTCGATGAGGAAAAGATTACCTTTAATTAATTAAATAATAAACAGAATATTTTACATGTGCTTTTATATAAATTAAGAGCCTAATTGTTTTCTAATTCATCAGATGAGTATGTAAATTAAAGACAGGAGTCAAAACTGAAATCTTTGGTTCTGTTCTTAAACAATCATATGTAATTAAATTTGCAGATGATAATCAGAGTCTAATATGGGCAAAGCGTAGTATGTGGCAGCTGAGCCAGTCTTCCCAGACCACTTACCTTTTCTGACTCATGTGTTTTGGTACAGTGTACACTTTGATTCTCCTTACAGCTGAAGGCCTTTGGAATTTACCTGAACAAAATAAAATCGCATTTTACCAAGATGACTAAAGTCTTCACTCATCAAGGAAAGGTGGCTCTCTACAGTAAGCTTGTAAAGTCAGCTCAGGTAATTTGAGTCAACAGCATAGAAAGAGAGAACAATAAAATGAATTTGTAGCAATTGTATACTATGAAGAATATTCCTTAGAGGGCATGCGAATGAAATTTGAGCAAAAACTTACAATTGATCAAAAGAAGTGGGGTTCAATTTATCAAAAGTGACAAATCCTGACATCTTGAGTAATACTAGAATATAGTTACTGATATGATGTGTCTCATTGCAAATTTTGTTATCCATTACAATTTTGAATTGAAGCAATATAAGATTCCTGGCCTCCCATTGCTAAGGACTATATTGTAATGTTATCTTTCTCATAGTTCAAAAGTGAATGTTTAAAGCAGTATGTTTAAAATGCTCTACATATTATCTACTTTCAAATACACAACAATGGTGTTAATTATATTCACAATGTTGAGCCACCATCACCACCATCTGTGTTAGTCAGTGTTCTCCAGGGAAACAGAGCGGACAGGAAATATATACACACTCACTCACATACATGTATATATTGTATGTATATTAATATTATGACATTTATTATAGGAATTGGCTCACATGATCATGGGTTGGCAAGTCTGAATTTTGTAGCTCATGCCTCAAGTTGGGAACTCCAGTGAAGGTTTTGATGAATTCCTTGGGAGAAGCTGACTGGCTGAAGTAGAGATAGGAATTCTTTCTGACTGCTGAAATCATCAGTTCTTCCTTTGAGGCCTTCAACTGATTGGATGAGATTTCTCTCTTCACTGAAGGCAGTCTCTTTTTTTGGTTTTGAATATAATCAGCCATAGATGCAATTAGCTGACTAATGATTTGAATCCATGAAATACCTTCACAGTAACAATTAGACAGCATTTGCTTGACCAAACAACTGAAAGCCATAACCAAGTTGACACATACACATAAGTTTAACCATTACACTACCCATTACTGAAAATTTTCCACCACTCCGAAAGAGATTGTATGTCACCTGAATAAAAAATTAAAACCATAGACCTGTACAACATACAGTGAACCCTAATGTAAACTATAGACTATAGTTAATAGTATAATTATAATAATATTTTTTCATTAGTTATAACAAAAGTACCACACTAGTGCAAAATGTCAATAGGTAGAACTGTATGTGTGCAGGGGGAATATATGGGAACTCTGTACTTTCTGCATGATTTTTCTTTAAATCTACAACTGCTCTAATAAAATGTTCTGCATAAAAAAATTTCCATTGGCAAATAAGTCTGGGAAATACTACATGCGCTGTCATACTTTTGGAGAAATATAGTATCTAGGATATAAAATATAAAGTCAAAGTCTCCTTTAAAATAAAGTCTTTGAAGGAAAAAAAAACTGTAATTCTGTTTGACCATTGTTTCCCATATTTATTTGACCATAGACATTTTTTAAGAGCTCTTTTTTTTAAAAAAGTAATACGTAGTAAGAGCCCATTCAATCAGTATTTCATGGAATACATGAAAACGTGGAATAAAAGAAAGTACCGAAATTTATGTTTTTTAATTTTTTTTTTAAGTCCAGGCTTGAAGCTTTGACTTTGATTTTAAAGTTTGTTTATGTTTAGACATAGCTATTAAATCAGCACTTTGAACAATTTATGATATTTGGGGGAGGTTAACTTGACAGTCTGTAATGTTTTGTGTTTAGAGTGAGAGAGAGAAACTTCAGATAAGGATGGATGAGTTGAACAGCATACTTAAGAAAATCAAAAACTGTCTCACTGAGATGGAAATAGGTAGGTATCTCGAATAAGTTTCAAAACAAAATTTAATTTTATGTAAATATTTCCCTACAGTAGAGATTGCTAGTTTCTCTATGCTTGAGAATTGTATTAGAAGCTTCAGACATAAAATTAGAGCAAATTAAATCACCTCTACTAATCCATGAGTCTCTTTAGAAAGCTCCTCTTTACCTAGACCATAATCTTGTATTTTTCATTTATCTCCATCTAAAAATTGTCTGTCCTTTCAATTTGGCCTCCCACAATCTTGACTTGCTAGTATTGCTGTCCTAAAACTGCTTTCTCAAAGATCTCAGAATTCAACATAATCATAAAATTTAGTACTTCTTAGTCCTTAGTCATCTTGGCCTCTTTTTAGCATTTGACATTGCTGATTATTTGCTCCTGAAATTTTTTTCTCCCTTAATCTTTATGAGACTGCACTACCCTGACCCTCTCATTTTCTCCTAGCTATTCCTTCCATCTCCCCTGTTGGCCTCTCTTTCACTAACTAAGCCCTAGTATATGCATTTAGATTTTATTATCTGCTCTTTTCTTTTTCTGTGTTCTCCCCCCAATGCTTCCATCTGCCTTGACATATTTTGTTTTGTTTTTTGTATGCTTATGGCGAGGTCACAGTTCATTGTTTTTCTGTGTGAGTGACCCGTTTTTGTAGCACCATTTGTTGAATCTTGTTTGTTTGTTTGTTGGGGTAGTGTATGTACCGGAAATCAAACCTAGGTCTCCTGCATGTCAGCAAGAATTCTGCCACTGAGCTATCCTTGCACCCCAAGCCTTGCCATGTTTATGTTAATGATTCCCAGATTCAATAAAATTCATCAGCATTTGTTGAGCAACTTCTACATGCTAGATAGTGTGCTTAGCATTGGAAAAATCATAAAGATATAAAGACACAGATCTTGCCCTTAAGCAACTTATAATCATTTTTGAGTGAGGGCATCTTTAACCTCTATCTCTTACATTGCAAATTTATATTTCTAGCTGCATGCTGCACATCTCTGCGTAAATATCTTTAAGTACCTGAAACTTGGTGTAAATAAAATAGAATTTATTATCTTCACCCATCTCCAAAATAAAATCCAAAAGCTTGTTCTCCCTTATATTTCTCGTCTCTAATCACATCAACCTTCTTATATATTGTAAAACTGTCATTGTTTTTGTCATGAATATCTGCTTCTTCAGATCTCTTATATTCTTTTCCATTCCTATTAAGATTCTTATTAATTCTGAAATGTGCTATTTCAAATCTTCTAATTCATCTTTCTCCGTGCTTACCTTCGTTCTATCTCCTTCCAGTCCAGCGTGCGTATTGCTGCCAGATTAATATTATGAAAGACAGTTTTAATTATTTTACTCCCTTGAAAAAAAAGTTTTAAGTCTCTCCATTTAGTATAAAATAAAATCCAACCTCTTCATCTTGGTATTTAACGTTCTCTGCAATCATACACAGAGTTTTCTTTCTTGCGTGATGTGCCACTACTTTACACATCACATATTTAAGCCAAATCTTGTCACTCTTCAGCCCTGCCACTTTTATCTTTGCTAATGCATTCTCCTGCTATTTTCCACCAATAAGAAGTAATCTTTACCTCTCTTAAGCTACCATGATTGGTTTATTGTTACTTCTTATAGAACCTATCCCATCTACTTGTTTTGTAGTTATTTTTGTGCAGTTTTATCTTCCTAACTAAATTATAAGCTCTGTGGGGGCAAATATCAGCTCTCATTTCTCCATAACCTTCAAAGCCCTTGGCACCATGCTTTGCATAGAATAGGTGCTTAATACATGTTTTCTGCATTGAAATGTCAAAGAATATATGAATTCTTAGACCACCAGCCCCTTTGTTCATTACAATACTTTTACTTAACAGAAAAAAATGGAAGCCATTACCATGGAATGTCTTACTGCCAAGCAAACCACATTTTCATGTATCTACATACATTTTTCCTCCTTCCTTTCCTTACCCTCTTGGGTAAGGAAAATTTAATGAGATTTGGGCAAAAACTTGCAATTGGTCATGAGAAATAGGATTCAATTGATCAAAAGTGACAAATTCTGACATCTTGAGTAATACTAGAATATAGTTATTGATATGGGCCTATGCCATATCTTTTCACCTAAACTTTGAATTCCGTACCTTCTGGTTTCTCAGGAATCTTATACCACTAATTTTCCCTTTTCTTTGGTATATTCATCCTCCTTACCACCACTGAATATATTCATTTCTTCCATGAATGAAAGTAGTTTCAAAATACCAGCAACCACACTTCCTTTTCTGACTACTACTGAACAGCTCCCAGTTTATTTCTTGTTCCTTCATTATTCGTTGGGAAAATTTGCTGAGTACCTACAATGCTGTGAGTACAGTGATCATCAAAAATAAACACTACAGGAGGTGCATGGGTAGTTCAGTGGTAGAATTCTTGCCTGCCATGTAGGAGACCCGGGTTCGATTTCTGACTCATGCAGTCCAAAAACATTGAACAGATGATATAGGTTTTGTAATGTGACTGTACGATTGTGAAAACCTTGTGTCTGATGCTCCTTTTATCTATGATATTGACTGATGAGTAAAATATATGGATTAAAAATAAGTAATAGGGGGAACAAATGTTAAAATAAATTGAGTAGATTGAAATACTAGTGAACAATGAAAAGGAGTGGTAAGGAGTATAGAATAAAATGGGGGAACAAAGGTTAAAATCTACTGAGTATTGGAAATACTAGTGGTCAAGGAGAGGGAGGGGTAAGGGGCATGGTATGTATGAGCTTTTTCCTTTTTCTTTTTATTTCTTTTTCTGGAGTGATGCAAATGTTCTAAGAAATGATCATGGCCATGAATATACTACAATGTGATGATATTGTGAGCCATAGATTGTATACTATGCATGGAGTGTTTGTGTGTTAAGAATGTTCATGTTTGTATGTTGTTTAGGTTTGAAAATAAAAAATAAACTAAAAAAAAAAAAAGAAAGAAAGAAGAAAGGCAGTCAGCCAGAAGGGATAGTTCCAGAGTGAAGCAGGAAGAATTCTACTTGGATATGTGGATTAATGGATCATATCTTTTGATTTTTTGGGGTTTCCCTTAAAAATAAAATTTCCTTGATGTTTCCATGGGAAAAAAATCATAAATAAACAGATAATAGCGGGAACAAAGTTAAAATAAACTAAGTAGATTGAAATACTAGTGGTCAATGAAAGGGAGTGGTAAGGGGTATAGCATGTATAAGTTTTTTCTTTTTTCTTTCTTTTGCTGGAGAGATGTAAATGTTCAAAAAAATGATCATGGTGATCAATACACAACTATGTGATCTTTAAAAAAACACATTAAACAGATGGTGCTGTGATAACAGGATAATCACATGGAAAAGAATGAAGTGTGACCCCTATTGCACAGCATATAAAAAAATAAAATAAAATAAACACTATTTGTATCCTTTTGGACCTTCCAGTCTAGGAGAGAATATAGACTATAAATAATTTTCTGGTGAGTGCTCTAGAAGAGAGTGTGATGAGGTCCCATAACAGAAATTTGACCCAATCAAGAGACTTCCCTCCAAGGCATTGGTATTTAAGGTCAGATCAGAAGAATGAATAGGAGGTAAAATGGAGGGGAAAAGGGAGGGGAGAGCAAAATGTTCAGTATGAAGAAACACATGCAGAAGCTTTGCTATGGGAGAGAATATACCAATAAGGCCAATGTGGCTGGAATAGAGCAAAGGGAATGTGATCTGAGATGAAGCTAGAGATGTCCTTGGGAACCAGACATAGGATGACCACTAGTGACCATTTCTAAGAACAGTAAACAGCCATTTGAAAGGAGTTAAACACTGGCTGCCATGTAAAGATTTGATTTGAGTAGATCAAGAATAAACCTGAAAAGTCAGGTAGTTACTAGACTGAGACGGTTAAGAACGGAGAGTTGATTGTATCAAGGGATGGTGGTGGTAAAAAAAAAAAGAAGTGGATTCAAAAGGTATCTTTGAGGTAAAATTTAAACTTCTTGCTGATTTGGATATGGGCAGAGCAGGCAGTTTTAAGAATTACTCCTATGTTTTGAAAACAAATTAAAATTTAAAATGCATGTGCATGTGTTTTTAATTGTGTATCTGTTCCTAGTAACCCATGGGAGTTATCTAACAATAACTATTTGATATATGTAAGCGATATGTTAATAGTGTTCATCTCAAAAGTAGACAAATGCTAGTGAAGATCACTGCTCTATGGCTCAAAGCTAACTTTATGCCACTAGAAACAAGTCTCTGTATGAAATTATAATTATACTGCAGTGTTCTATTGGCAAGGAAAGGCAGGCGTTTGTGAAATATTACTGACATTTCACTTTGGACTGTATTCTTTTGATCTCTGGTTATTTAATAAGTTTTATTTTTTGACTAAGTTATTCTAATGCATTTTGTCTATTTTAGAAACTAAGAATTTGGAGGATAAAGAAAAAAGCAATCCTATGGAAGAATGGGATTCTGAAATGAGAGCTGCAGAGAAAGGTAACTGAATTAATTAAAGTGATAAAGTGATTGAAAAAAAAGAGTATAACCTTCTGTTCTGGGATATATACATGTATACTTTTTTATTTAGGTGAGAGTAAATTAAATAGAATTTTCAATAAAGCATGATTTTTGTGGCAACATTCTAATGTGTTCATTCTTATAATTTTGTGATTTTCTTTTCTTTTCTAAGAATTGGAACAGTTAAAAACTGAAGAAGAAAAGCTTCAAAGGTCAGCCTTCAATCTGAGTAAAAATTATAGAAAATAATGCTAAACTCTACCAGGAAAATGACGCCCTATCTCTAAAGACTGACCAGTTTAGGGATGTGAGTCATGATTAAGGCTGACTCAGGACTTATGTTCCACTATGAACTGGACCCTGGAGGCCATCTAAGTTAACATTATTTTCTAAGTATATATATGTATTGTTTACAGGACATTAATTCAAGACAGTATTTCTCAGGCTTGAATAATGTATCAGGATCTTTTTAAAGAAAATAAACCTAGGATTGAACTGTTTTTGTATTGTGTTTAATATGTATAAAATGAGATATATATTTTTTATACTTAGGGATCTTATTCAACTATAAGACTAAACCATTAAATACAAATAATGATAAAAAATATTCCAATTAACAACATTAATTTCACAGGTGATAATATCTTGACTAAAATTAAGTTGATGTTAGCAAAATGAGTACAAAGCATAGGTTCTCTTAATCTATAACAAAGTAGATACAAAACCAAATGCTGGCAGTGGAAGTATGATATGTCTCATATTGAGGTGAGCATCATATGATCTCCAATATGCTCATATTAATATTTTTATCATCAAAATAAAAGTTTAATATTTAAAAATAATCTGGGTGCACAGGTAGTTCAGTGGTAGAATGTGCGCCTTCTGCGTGGTGGAAGGTTCAATTCCCAGACCATGCACTCAAAAAAAAAAAAAAAGAAAAACTGATTAAAAATAATCTTAGTGATAATGTTTAAATTATAAGTGAATGCCCAAGAATTTTTTCTTGAATCCTAATTTGAGAGATACTAATTTAGGACTTTCCTGCGTAGACCCACAATTCTAGATTAATGCTTTAAAAACAACAACCTGAGAATGCACAAATGGATATCATTCATGTATTATTACCTCACTTGAGAGCTGTCTAGTATGTGAATTCTTGTCATAGACGTTTTATATTGATAGAGTCTGAGTTCTCTGACAAAGGACTTACTTTTCTGTGAATGTCTGGCTTTATTTATAGGACTCTCTTAGAACTGGAGGTACAGAAAGAGCAAACCCTTGCTCAAATAGCTTGTGTGCAAAAACAAACAAATAGAACCGAAGAGCTCTTGGATCAGTTGAGGTAAAGAAAATCAAGTTCATTAGTTTGTTTTATCCTCTGCTTTCATGGTTTTCTGACCCTCCTAGAGCTGTTGATGTGGTTTTGTGTGCCACTTTTTAACCTATAGTACAGTATAGCTACAAAAGAGTCAATGTACTCCAAACTAAGCTGAAAATATTCATAGTGGGAAAGCTATGTGTATTAGTTTTCTAAAGCTGCCAGAAAGCAGTATACCAGAAATTGAACAGCTTTTAAAAGAGGAATTTATTAAGTTGCCAGTTTACAGTTTTAAGACCCTGAAAATGTCCGAATTAAGGCGCCAATGTAGGGTACCTTCACTCATGAAAGGCGGATGCTGTTCAGAATACCTCTGTCAGCTGGGAAGGCATATGACTGGTATCTTCTGGTCCCTTGCTCTTGGGCTCCATTACTTTCAACCTCTGTTTCCTGTGGGAGTTCCTCATTTGGCATCTGTAAGCCTTCACTTAGCTCCTCTGGGACACAACTCTGGGTTCTGGCTTGCTTGCTCTGGCATGGGAAGGCACATGGTGACATCTGCTGCACCCTGCATCTCCAAACATCTGGATCTCGTGTTGGCTCTGTCAGCTCTGAAACAACTGTTCTCTAGGCATCTGCATCTGCTCTGAGCTTTCTTCAAAATATTTTCCCTTTTGGTTTAGAACCCAGAATATTATACAAAGAGATTCTTGAACTCAACAACAAAAAGACAAACAACCCATTTACAAAATGGGCAAAAGACATGAACAGACACTTCTTAGAAGAGGAAATACAGATGGCTAAAAGGCACATGAAAAGATGCTCAACTTCACTGGCTATTAGCGAAATACAAATCAAAACCACAAAGAGGTTCATCTGGCACCCACTAGAATGGCCGTTATAAAAATAAAACAAAAAGAAAATGACAAGTGCTAGAGAGAATGATATCCATGTTTTAAAACTTCAACTTCTGTGGGAAACTAAAAAGAGAGATGTTTATTTGGTGCAAAATTTATATTTTGGGTAGTGCATTTTCTGACTTGTATGGTCAGTTTAGTTAATACCATAAGTACATTGACTATTAACTAGGGCATGAGCTTTTGCTGGTTTGTCCAGATTACTGTGATGCCCTGATAAATCCCAGAGAGATTTAGACAGTGAATAAAGAAGTGTTTGCAAAGTGTCCTTGGGAAAATGAGGAGAAAGGGGGCAATATTCAACTTCCCCATTTGGAGAATTTCTGATATTCTAACAAGCAGTGGAGACAACCAAATCAATAGGCCAAGCCCTCAATCTTGGGGTTCACCCCTATGAAACTTATTCCTGCAAAGGATAAGCCAAGCCTACTTAAAATTAGACCTAAGGGTCACCCTCAGAGAATCTCTTTTGTTGCTCAGATGTGGCCTCTCTCTCTAAGCCAACATGGCAAGTGAACTCATTGCCTTCCCCCTCTACATGGGAGATGACTCCCAGGGATTGAAACCTCCCTGGCCACGTGAGATAGAAATCCCAGGATGAGAGGGAACCTGGCATCAGGGGATTGAGAAAACCTTTTGACCAAAAGGGGAAAGGGAGAAATAAGACAAAGTGTCGGTGGCTGAGAGATTTCAAACAGTTGAGAGATTATCCTGGAGGTTAATCTTATATAGATATCCCCTTTTTAGTTTATGATGTTAATCTTATATAGATGTCCCCTTTTTAGTTTATGATGTATTGGAGTGGTTGGAGGGAAGTACCTGAACTGTAGAGCTGTGTTTCAATAGCCTTGTTTCTTGAAGATAATTGTATAATGATACAGCTTCTATAATGTGACTATGAGATTGTGAAAACCTTGTGTCTGATGCTCCTTTTATCCAGAGTATGGACAGATGAGTAAAAAAATATGGATAAAAATAAATAATAGGCAGAACAAAGATTAAAATAAATTGGGTAGATGGAAATACTAGTGGTCAATAAGAGGAAGGGGTGTGGATTATGGTGTATATGAGGTTTTTCTTTTTTACTTCTTTTTCTGGAGTGATGCAAATGTTCAAGAAAATGATCATGGTGATGAATACACAACCATGTGATGATATTGTAACCATTGATTGTATTATGTGTGGAATGTTTGTATGTTAAGAATGTTTGCATGTTTGTATGTTTTATTAATAAAAAAAATTTTTTTAATGTCTCCCCTTTTAAAGGACTCTAGGAAACTAATCAAGACCCACCTTGAATGCGCAGACTCACATCTACATCTTATTAAAAGTCACACCCATAATTGGGTATGCCACATCTCTGTCAAGGATAATCTAATCAAACGTTTCAACTCTGTTATTAGATCAGGATTAAAAGAAATGGCTACCCCCCATCCCCCAAGATTGAGTCAGAAAACATGGCTTTTCTCAGGTTCTTAATAGTTTCACATCAGCACACTGTGGAATTATAATCTTTAAACATATAACAGTTTTTATTGCTTAATTTGGGTTTTCCCAGATATAAAATGCTCAATTGAAAGAGTTATTTCTTTCAAAAGCAGAAGATTGACCCTGGCACTGTGGGATAGACAGCACCTTTTGGACCAGAAGAAGGAAAGAATATGTAATGAAATAAGGCATCAGTGGCTAAGAGAGATCAAACAGAGTCAAGAAGCTATTCTGGAGCCTACTCTATTGCAAGCTTTGGTTAAATAGTGCCGATATTGCCATGGTTTGCTAAACCCCGATCAACATCACTCCTTTTGACTCTTAAGAACATCTAGGGTATGAACAGAGACTCTATAAAGGTTTCATGCACTGGGTTTTGTTTCCTGGAACCTCTGATTCCTGGAGGATTCCTAAGTCAGGTAAACCCTGAAACTCAGAGGGGCCAGCCTCTCCAAGATTATCCATTAATTTCATCCCCCTGTCCTTTAGTGTGGACACCTCAACATGAAAAAGTCAGAAAGGGCACTGCCAAAAGATCCCCTATAGATTGGGAGAAGGCTTAAAGGAGGAAGAGGAGGAGGTATAACAGAGAAAATGGGATTTAACAAATGTATATGGCTGCTTAATCACTATATTAACATTCCTTCTAGCCTCCAGTGTTTTGGAGCATCAAGAAGGAAAAATCTGAGATGGCAGAATGGTAGCCTGTTTCAAACTCTGGATCTGTCCTGTAACTACTTGTTGAAGTGTGCTTTGAAAATTATTGTTTTTTCTTTCTTTGCTTTGTATATATATTATATTTTATAATTAAAAAAAATTTTTTAAAGCGTAAGATTGTACATTCACAATATACGAATTGAAGTACTGTCTCTCAAACCAGCGAGAAAATGCTATCAGTTGTTGCTGATACTCTCCGGCTGGGATCAGAGGTTATCTCTCTTTTTTATCTAAAGAAATACTTGTCTTATTTTCCCTTTCCAGCTTATCTGAATGGGATGTTATTGAATGGAGTGATGATCAAGCCATATTCACCTTTCTTTATGACACAATAGAAGTCACCATCACCTTTGGAGAGCCAGTAGGTGAGTTGCAAAAGTAAAATAATTCCTGAGCAGAAAAATGTATGGCTGAACTAACTACAGATTCAAATCTTTATTTTAATACAGTAATCACTATTGACATAATGAAAGCACTGCTGAAGATCTTAAAAGAGGTGATCACTTTAGTGATTATAGAATTTTATTTTATTAGAGAGCATGAAAGCTGCCCATTGTTGAATAGCATTGGATGACAGAAATTACATTAGATGATAGAATTTTAGAACTCTCTCAGCCACTGATACCTTATTTGTTAAACTTCTTTTCCCCCTTTTGGTCAGGATGGCATTGTTGATCCCACAGCACCAGGGCCAGACTCCCACATCTGGCCACGTCACCAGGGAGACATTCACCCCTGGATGTCATCTCCCACGTCATCTCCCACGTCACCAGGGAGACATTCACCCCTGGATGTCATGTCCCACACAGGGGGGAGAGCAATGATTTCACTTACAGAGTTGGGCTTAGAAGGAGAGAGCCCACATCTGAGCAACAAAAGAGGTCCTCCAGAAGTAACTCTTAGTCATACCTATAGATAGGCTAAGCTTCTCCACTACCTACATAAGCTTCACAAGAGCAAGCCTCAAGATCAAGGGCTTGATCTGTTGATTTGGGTGTCCCTAATGTTTGTTGATGGTCACTTGGATTATTTCCATCTTTTGCCAATTGTGAATGATGCTGCTATGAACATCGGTGTGCAAATGTCTGTTTGTGTTACTGCTTTCAGTTCTTCTGGGATATACCGAATAGCACTATTGCTGGGTCATAGGGCAACTCAATATTTAGTTTTCTAAGGAACCACCAAACTATCTTCCATAGCAGCTGCACCATTGTACATCCCCACCAACAGTGCATACGTGTCCCAATTTCTCCTCATCCTCTCCAACATTTGTAGTTTCATGTTTGTTTAATAGCAGCCATTTTTTATTAATTAAAGAAAAAAAAGAAATTAACACAACATTTAGAAATTATTCCATTCTACATATGCAATCAGTAATTCTTAACATCATCACATAGATGCATGATCATCATTTCTTAGTTCATTTGCATCGATTTAGGAAAAGAACTAGCAAAACAACAGAAAAAGATATAGAATGTTAATATAGAGAAAAAAATAAAAATAATAATAATAGTAAAAAAAAAAGAAAAGGAAAAAGAAAAAAAAAGACAAACAAACAAACAGACAAACAAAAAAAAAACCTATAGCTCAGATGCAGCTTCATTCAGTGTTTTAACATGATTACTTTACAATTAGGTATTATTGTGCTCTCCATTTTTGAGTTTTTGTATCTAGTCCTGTTGCACAGTCTGTATCCCCTCAGCTCCAATTACCCATTATCTTACCCTGTTTCTAACTCCTGCTGGTCTCTGTTACGAATGACATATTCCAAGTTTATTCTCGAATGTCGGTTCACATCAGTGGGACCATACAGTATTTGTCCTTTAGTTTTTGGCTAGACTCACTCAGCATAATGTTCTCTAGGTCCATCCATGTTATTACATGCTTCATAAGTTTATTCTGTCTTAAAGCTGCATAATATTCCATCGTATGTATATACCACAGTTTGTTTAGCCACTCGTCTGTTGATGGACATTTTGGCTGTTTCCATCTCTTTGCAATTGTAAATAACGCTAATAGCAGCCATTTTTTATAGGTGTGAGGTGATATCTCATTGTAAGACTTACTGATTTTTAATTTCTTAATATTCATCCACTATTCTCTGTCTTTTCTGCCATCAAGAGTGATCTCTAATTTGTTTGACTACAATGGCATTCTTACTAGTCTGGATTTTCTCCTTTCCCTCTCCACTTCATTCTCCACCTGTAGCTAAAGGAATCATTGAAAATCTGATCATGGACCTACTGCTCTGAGACTACTGATCAAAATATTTAATAAAGCCTGTAAAGCCCTCCATAAATTGAAGTCTCCCTTCCTTTCCTTCCTCATCTTATTCTATGTTCTCATTTGTTCTTGGCCACAATTTCTTTCATTCTTTACATGACTATGATCTTTCATACTCAGTCATATTCCATCCTACCTCAGGACCTTCATACTGATGTTTCTTATGCCTAGAAGCTCTTTCCCTCTCTTCACTAAATAAATTCCTACTAATAATCCTTTAAAGCTCAACTCAAGTATTACTTTCTCAGTAATATCTCCCTTGAGTTTACCTGTTACTCACTCCCTCTGCTATTTGCGCTCCTGATATATATTCTCATTGCTTCTGCCAGTTTTCCTTAATAGGACTTTCATACTTTGTAGTTTTCTGTGGGCTTATTAGTGCAATTATCTGAGTGTCCCTCTAAGCTATAAGCTGCTTAAGGACATATAGGTCAGTCACATCTGTTTTTCTCAGTGGTGTATCTACAGTGCCTAACATAGAAAATATTCAACAAAGAAAAAGCAGAATTTGAGAGATAGGAGATAATTCTATAGACTACATAAGCAAGCAGCTGTCTTGCTCAGTACTATATTATTGCTAAAAGCATAAATCATCTTTGCTGTATTTGTATTTGTACAAGGATAGTAGAGGTGGGAGGTCATAGCCATCTATATTTCCCTTATATGGTTCCTGAAAATAAAATTATCTTTGCACACAAAATAGGAGTCACATTAGGAAGCCTTAAAATATATAGCTGTATAAGACGCCTTATATTTCTTTAAAAGTTCAGACAAAGGGAAGCCTTTACTGCATGCACAGAATGATATTCTCAAAAGATTCAAGGATAAACTTTCAACTACCTGTGAAAACCCTCACTACCCAGAATGAGTAGGATTCTGAAGTACTGAGTTTTATGTGTCTTAAAATCAGATAGTAAAAGAAATACTGTCCTATTTCGGTTCTTCCTAGTTGGTCTACCTTTCTTGAACAAAGCTGTTAGGAAGATTGTTGACCTGAATTTTCAGTCTCTGTTGGATGGTAAGTTCAAAACATTTAAGCATCTAAAAATTTGTTTATAATTTAAAGTGTAAATTGCTCCCTAAGAACTCTTTTACATATTAAGTAAAATATAAACAATAATAATTTGTCCTTAGAAATGTGTGTTAGACATAAAATTCCTTGGGTCTAAATAGTAGGAAAAGTCTCCAAATAGTAGACTTTTAAAAAGAATATGTTTTAAAAGAAATTATCTTTTTTTATTATTATTACTAGGTCCTGAGTAATGACTAAAACAGTATTTCCATAATTTTAAAATTACCACTATGAGTAGTTATTCTGTAGCAAGATGCACATTATTTGTACAAATACTAGGACATATTCCCTGTTTTGCAAATTAGGAAATTACAGGTTAAAAAAAACAAGTGTTATGCTTGTTTAGTAAGGGAAACAGAATTTAAACTCAGGTTTGTGTTACATTTAAGCCCAAGCTCTTAACCAAGTTGAATTCCATATGTGATAAGGACTTGAGTTCTTGTAAGAATATGTTATGTTCACCGTATATGTTGATTTGTATATTTAAAAATAAAAATGAGTATATTTATGCACCTAGTAGCTTGAGGATATTTCTAGCTTATATAGGATAGTATATCTAGCTTAAAATGTGAACAATAAATAATACCCTCCTTTGATTATTTTTTTCTTCCCCAGAGGATAAAGCTCCTCCTTCCTCCCTTTTGGTTCATAAGCTTATTTTCCAGTATGTTGAGGAACAGGAGTACTGGAAGAAAAAATGTACAACACAACATCAGATACCTAAGGTAAAGTCTGATAAAAATATTTAAAGGAAAATTTCTGTTCTTTGTCCCAAAAAACAGAACTGAAATTTTATAGCAATGGATCCTGAAATGATAAATACATTAAATACATTCTATTGTTTAACTTTCTTTAGGTTCTTTATAAAAAGAACCCCTATATACTGATATGTTTTCATAATTTCAGCTTTTTTTTTTTTCCTATTTTTCCCAGATGCTTCAAGAAATCTCAGTAGTGGTGAGCCATTGCAGACTCCTTGGAGAGGAAATTGAATTCTTGAAAAGATGGGGACCAAATTATAATCTTATGAACCTAGATATAAATAATACTGAGTAAGTACATAATTGAAAACTTATTAAAATAATTATTTTATTAATGTGTTTTGTGATTAATAGTATAAGAACAGTTTTAATAATAACTGTTTCAGATATTTTGCCCTCTGTTTTTTTGATAACAAGAAATAATGTGTACCTAGGTTTTACATGCCAGAGTGAAAGGGAAACATGTTTGTGTTTCAGTTTATTTTTGTTTTGTATTTTTAATTACGGATCTTGTCTTTTACAGATTGAGGCTTTTATTTTCCAGTTCTGCAGCATTTGCAAAGTTTGAGATAACTTTTTCTCTGTCAGCCCATTACCTCTCTGTCCCATTACCTTTCGCCATTCAGAATCATCTTGGAAACATTAGGTGAGTGAAGGGCCAGCATGTTTGTTATTTCATTTGGAGGCTCTCTCAAAGTAATCAACAAACTAATGAACTGTAGTGAGAGCTAAATACTTTTGGGTCACTTCTCTCTGACTTTATCTTGAAGTTTAATCTCTTAAAGTCAGTATCCTCCATTGTTTTCTCCAGTAGCTGCTGGGGACCATTGTTGTACTCATACTTTGTCCACATTTTGAATACTCCTATCTAAAACAGAAAGGAAAAAATCCTGTATAAGATTAGCCCAGATCACATCTAAACAACTTTTATAGCCCTAAAAACAGAATAATTATGTTAAAAAACTGCAGTCATAATACTTTTTTCCCATTAGTCTGTGAAACCAGACCTAAAAATATCTCATTCTACAGGGCTATGACATGTTATGTGACTTTTTAGGTGCACTGCCAATAAATTGGGAGATGGTAAAACTTAGAATTTGCCCACCTCAAATCCATCTGCTAAATACCAATAGTTTAGATTTGTAGAGCTACAGAAGGCAACTAGGACAAGATAATTTATGGTTACATACAGAACTGTTTCTTAAGCTTTGTTTTGGAATCTCATTTCAAACTGACAGTCTTTTATTTCCAGAAATGATCATTTGTGCTTCCTAAGAAACTGAGTAACTGTATCCCAAAAGAATTCCATTGAATTGGAGGCAAGTTTAAGTTTCCAGAAAAAATTAACTAACCTTTTATTCTTACAGCCAAGGTGAAATTGCTAACATTCTGTCTAATGTGCCACGGGAGAATAGCTACCTGAAGAATATAGTCAAGAAAATTCATCGAGATCTGCTTCAGGACTGCTGTTTCCATCACTAGACCCATGGACAGTAGCCGTAACAACCAAGCAGGATGCGCTTAATGATATTCTGTCAGGATCTCCATTGCCATTTAACCGTTTGTCTTTAGGTATGAAAAAAAGAAGCCTAATAAAATTCCTTCTGGTGATGCTTAGTTTTTAAATCTCCACAGTCAGAACAGAGGAAAGGCCTCAAATAGCCTGCTGTCAACTTGCTAATCTTTCTACCAAAGGTTTTAAAGGTAGGTCATTTAGGGAACATTTCTCCTAACTAAAGTTCTGTTCTCTGCTTTAGTATAAGCCCTAAGGACCAACATTTAAGTGTAAGAGAGGATGCTACCACTGACAGAAACATTAGCCACTTCCTCATATATAAAGCTATGATTTTAGGTAGCCTGGTTTTTGCCTGGCAGGTATTTCTAGAGTAGAAACATGTCTGTCTACAAACAATTCATCCTCCCTATTCTCCAATCCAGAAAGACTATTTAGAGAAAGCAGTAGCCTTCAGCTATTGGAATGGTTGCCATCTTTACTTTAGGGTCTTGCCATCTTTTATTAAACGGTGTCTATCAGTGTATTCTAAGATACTAAGTATTTTTCTTCTAGGAAAAGGTAATTCACTTTGGCCCATTATACTATATGTAAATATATTAAAGTTATTTTTGGTGTTTATGATGTAGTAAAGAGATGTATATAGAAATTCATAGATGTATAGACCTCTGCCTAGGAAGTTGCCATCTTTCTGAAGGATGCTTTACAACAAGATTTTCAATCTCCTTTTATTAAATAATAACAAATATCACATATAAAATCCAAGTTTTGTCAATTTCCAACAGAAGTAATGAACTTAATTTAAGTATCAGTTCCTGAAACTACATCCTCTTCATACACAAAAATAAGCACATCCGTTATGTGTCGAATTACCAGTATTATCTGTGATGTATTTAAATACGAAAAAACTTTTGCTTAGTCAATCCTAATCATGATAATTTTTAAAATTATTTTATACTTAATTCTAAACTAAAATATACTTGCAGTTTTAAATGAATTCATCTTAAGAATTTGTTTTATGCTTTAGGATCAGGTTAAGGTCCTGTGGGTTCCATGAAAAGTTATCTTCCCTCTTGATTGGCTTTTACTTCTGAGATACAGGTCAAAAGATCACATGGTCTTTTAAGCTTCAGAGGTAAATGGAAGACTCATTTGCCCTAAAAATCAAGAGGTTCCCTATTTCCATGAACTACTTGAAAAAGTTTTAGTCATCAGTATGATCTGTTTACAATGAGACTAAAATTAGCTTATTAGATTTATCTCTTTTCTATACACCTAAAAAATAGGTGTTTTGTCATATGCATTTTGGTAATCTAGAATGACTAGCTCTCAGTGATTTGGCTTGTAATGTTGGTCTCTCCTTTCTTGTGTTTGGAATACATAATTGTAATATTTACCTGGCTTATTTTATTTGCATTTGTTCAAATTTTTTACTAAAATTATTTGGATGTTTTCCCTTCAATGATTGGAAAGCAGTTTATTTTTTGCACTATTGAAATGTGTTTATTACATGAAATCTTTGATAGGCAGTGTCTCTTTATGAGATAAAGAATGTTTTTACCATGTATCCAGTAGACTTTTGAAAATATACTAAAGAACGTTTCCTCTGGGAACACCTATTTGAAAACAAATAAGTTTAATTATGGGAGGACCTGAGTGTGCAAATTAGAGTTATCCCTATGTTTCTGAAAAACTGTAAAAGAAAATTGTTTTGAAATCCCTCAGGAAGCCATCATTTCTGTGAACTCTAGCAGTGGTTCTCAAAGTATTGTTTCGAGACTAGCAGCTTCACCCTCACCTGGGTTAGAAATAGGAATTCTGGTGTCTCACTTCCAAGCTGTGAATCAGAAATGCTAGGGATGGGGAGTATCAATCTATTTTTGTTTTACTTTCTTTTTTTCATTTAACAGATTTAGTAATACATAGTTTGCATATCATACAAGTCACCCATGTAAACTGTACAGTTAGATGATTTTAATATACTCAGATATGAACAAACCAAATCACCAAAATCAATTTTAGAATATTTTCATCATGTCTTAAAGAAACCTCACACATTTTGGTTATCACTCCATTATCCTCCCTAACTCCAATCCCAAAGTAACCACCAGTCTGCTTTCTGTCTCTATAAATCAGCCAAGTCTGGACATTTCATGTAAGTAGAATCAAATTATATGTGATCTTTTGGTGACTGGACTCATTAACTTAATGTTTTCAAGTTCCCTCCATTTTGTAGCACATATGAAGTACTTCATTCCTCTTGATGGCCAAATAATATTGCATTGTATAGCTATACCACATTTGTTTATACATTCATCAGTTGATGAACATCTGGGTTTCTACTTTTTGGCTGTTATAAATAAAGCTGCTATAAACATCTGCATACCAGTTTTTATGTAGACATAGGTTTTCATTTATGTTCTAGTTTGCTAGCTGCCGGAATGCAACACACCAGAAACGGATTGGCTTTTAATAAAAGGGGATTTATTTTGTTAGTTCTTCAGAGGAAAGGCAGCTAACTTTCCCTGAGGTTCTTTCTTACATGGGAAGGCACAGGATGCTCTCTGCTGGCCTTCTCTCCAGGCCCTTGTGTTCCAACAACTTTCCCTGGGGTGACTTCTTTCTGCATCTCCAAAGGCCTGGGCTGAGCTGCAAGTGCTGAGATGAGGAATGCTGAGCTGCTTAGGCTGTGCTACGTTGTGCTCTCTCATTTAAGCACCAGCCAGTTAAGCCAAACGTCATTCATTGCAGTAGGCAAGCCTCATAGTCAACTGCAGATGTAAATCAGCAACAGATGAGGTTCACATACCTTTGGCTCATGTCCACAGCAACAGAACTAGGTGTCTTCACCTGGCCAAGTTGACAACTGAATCTAACTATCACAATTTATTTGGGGGTTATACCTAGGAGTAGAATTGCTGGATCATATAATAACTCTATATTTAACCATTTTAAGGAATGGCCAGACTGTTTTCCAATGCAAAAATGCAAATCAAAACCATCATGAGAGGCCATTTAATGCCCACCCGGATGAACATAATAAATTCAAAAAAAAAATTGTTGGCAAGGATATAGAAAAATTGAACCTGCTGTACGTTGCTGGTAAGAATGTAAATGGTGCACCTGCTATGGAAAAGTTTTATAGTTTTTCAAAAAGTTAAACAGAATTACTATATGATGCAGCAATTCCACTCTTAGATATATACACAAAAGATTCTAAAACAGGTACTCAAAAACTCATACACAGATGTTCACAGCAACACTATTCATGATAGCCAAAGGGTGAAAATCAAATACCCATCAAGAAATGAATGGATAAAAAAAATTGTCTTATATACATACAATGTAGTATTTTTCAGCCATAAAAATAAAAATGCTACTACATGGATGGGCCTTGAAAATATGCCGTAAGTGAAGGAACCAAACACAAAAGGCCACATATTGTGTGGTTCTACTTAAATGAAAATCCATGGGGACAGAAAGCAGATTGGTGGTTGCCAGGGACTCTGGATAGGAGTGAATTTAGAGTACATGCTTAATGGATATAGAATTTAATACCCACTTAACACCCATGGGATATAAATTACCTAAAAAATGAAAAACAGTAGAAAGACCAAAAATATGAACAGAGCATCATTGGATTACAAGGCAATCTCAAGTGATCTAACATGTCATGGAGGACCCCTAGAGAAAAGAGACAAAGACAAAAGATATTTGAAAAAGGACCAGAATTTTTCCAAATTTGATGAAATAGTCAACAAAACTCAAGCAAAAGGAACACAAAGAAAATCTACCAATACCTATCATAATCAAACTGCTGAAAACCAGTGATAAAGAGAAAAATAGTCATAGAAAAAAGAGATACATTCTGTACAGAGGACCAAAGATAAAACAGCAGCAGACTTTTCATCAGAAACCTTTCAATCCATGTGATAGTGGAGCAGGATCTTTGAAATACCAATAAAGTCAACCTACAACTCTATACCCACACCAATGTCTTTCAAAAACAAAGGGACTTCCAGTCAGCCAAGATGGCAACGAAATATTCTCCAAGGTGCCATTCCCCAACATGATCTTTGAACAACTGGCAAAGACTATCAGACACATCTTCCTCAAAACCTTGGAAGATCATTAAAGAGTTGCAGTAACTGGGCAAGTATCAAATCAAGAAAATGCAACTTCACAAATGGCATGTGAAGTTCATGGCACCCTTGCTAACCTCTCCTCAGTCCAATGCAAAGCCAGCCTGTGCTTCCATTGTGGGTCCTTGGTCTTGTTCCAGAGGGAGCAGAGTAACCCCTGTGGTAGTTTGAAGCTGTATGTACCCCACAAAAAGATGTTCTTAAATTTAATCATTTTCTGTGGGTGTAAACCCATTGTAAGTAGGATCTTGTGATGTGACTACTTTAGTTAAGGTGTGACCTGCCTCATTCAGGATAGGTCTTAATCCTTACTAGAGTCCTTTATAAACAAAATGAATATATATATATATATAGAGAGAGAGAGAGAGAGAGAGAGAGAGAAAGCCATGAGGCAAGAACAAGAAGTTGAAATCAACGAAACCCAGAAGGGAAGGGAGAGACCAGCAGATGCGCCATGTGCCTTGCCATGTGGCAGGAGCCAAGGATCACTATCTGCCAGTCTTTGGGAAGAAAGCATTGCTTTGATGACGTTTCATGGCCTAAACAGTAAATTAATTCCCATTGTTAGAAACAAACCCATTTCAAGATATCTGCCTTGAGCAGCCTAAGAAACTAAAACACCTCTGTGTGCAAACTGGGTTGTCTGGATGTTAGTGCTAATATAACTACTGCACAAGGAAACTCCCCTAATAAGCAAAGACGCAGCTTGCCAACAGCTAAGAGCACTGTAAGAAATAAGCCAAAGCAGTCTGGGACAAAAGGACTACCTGCATTAAGTCAAACAATAGAGTTCCTACTTCATAGGGAGTTGATGGGCCATTTGAATTTCTGTAATGGAAATTCCTAAGGCCATATGTAAACACAAACACAGGACAAGAAGCAGCATCCACTCAGGCTCAGATAAGGTGGAAAGAACCCTGCCTTTCACATTCACTTATGGCTGATCTTGATAGGAGAGCTAAGCTCTGATAAGGATTTAATATCCAGCATAAATAAATCCAATTCAATTATTTAAAGACAAACACCCCAATTAAATTGTGCACAAAACACAAACGCATGTGTGGTAATTCTACCTAAGTCCTAGGGCATGGGGTAGAGTGGGGTTCACCTCTTGTGAGGTCCTAATTCCCAGAGACTGATATTGGAAAGATACATACTAACACAAATGATTATAGTAGACAGGTTGAAAGAGTTATGAGATTTCATTTGACAATAAAGGTACTTGAGAAATAATAGTGATTCTATTTCAATAAACATAATGTTAGCTTTGAAAAAAAGTTGTGGGCAAAAGACTTGAAAAGAAGATATACACATTTCCAGAAAACACATGAAAAGATACCCTACATAATTAGCCATCAGGGAAATGCAAATCAAAATCACGAGACACCATTTCACATCCACTAGAATGGCTACTATTAAAAAAAAAAAAAGCGTTGGAGTGGGTTTTAGAAGTAGGACCACTCATCCATTGTTGCTGGGAATATAAAATGGTGCAGCCTGTGGAAGACAATTTGGCAGTTGCTCGGAAAGTTAACAATAGAACTACTAATAGGACCCATCAATCCCACTTTTAGGTATATACCCAAAATAATTGAAAGCAGGGACTCAAACATATCTGCGCACTAATGTTCATAGTGGCATTATTCACGATTGCCTAAAGATAGAAGCAGCCCACATGCCCATCAACAGAAAAATAGGTAAAATGTGGTATATACATATAATGGAATATTCAGCAATAAAAAAGAATGAACCCCTAAAGAGGGATGGAAAGATCAAAGGTGTTGGTGGAGTTATACAGTGAAGATGGGATTTAACAAATGAATATGAATGTTGAATCATTAAATTGACATGTCTTATAGTCTCCAATATCTTAGTGCAATTAGAAGTGAAAATCTAAAATTGTGGAATTGTAACCCATGTCAAACTCTGATATATGTTCTACAACTAACTGTGCTGCAGTACATTGAAATTTGTTGTTTTTTTGTGTATATGTTATTTTTCACAAAAAAAGAAGGAAAAAGTGTCGATTGTCTAGCCTCCTATATTCTGGAACAGCTAGAAAAAAAAAATCTGAGAGGATCGTATGGTAGTCCATTGCAAACTCTGGGATCTATCCTGTAACTACTTGTTGAAGAGTGCTTTGAAAACTTGCATTTTTTATTTCTTTGGTTTGTATATATGTTATACTATATAATAAAAAAGTTAATAAGTCTGGAAAGATGGACCCAGATTAGAAATTGTCTGTAGATTGTCCCAGGGTCAGTGGTGGGTCACAAGGGAGGATGAGTCCCTAGAAGGGGTGGTCATAGGTGTGGGGCCTGACCTACAGAAGGAACTCATTAAACATTTGCTGAAGGAATGATAGTGGAAAGAATGCCTTAAAAGCTGTCATAACAGATTGTGTTGAGGCTTAATGATTGATCAGCTTTGCCCACAAAGGTTATAGAGTCAGGATGGGGGTGGGGGGGGGGCAGGTAGGGGGTTAGCAGGTCACTGGAGGAAAAAGAAAAAAAAAAGTTAAAAAAAAAAAGGAATGAAGTTCTTATACATGTGACAACATATATGAACCTTGAAGACATCATGTTGAGTGAAATAAACCAGACACAAGAGGACAAATATTGTATGCTCTCATTCATATGAAATAATTAGTAAAACCAAATTCACAGAGTCAGGAACTAGAAGATAGGGTACCACAGGCTGGGGTGGGAATAGGGAATAGGGAGATGATGCTTAGTAAATACAGAATTTCTGTTTGGAGTGATGGAACAGTTTTGGTGATAGACGGTGGTGATTATGGCACAACATTATGAATGTAATTAACACCACATAATTATGTATTTGAAAGTGGATAAAAGGAAAATTTAGATTACTAGAATAAAGGTTTTTTAAAAAACAACAACATAGGACTGTACAACACAGTGAACCCTAATGTAGACTATAGACTAAAGTTACTACAGTTATAGTAATATTCTCTCATCAATTGTAACAAGGGTATTACTTCTGCAAGTTGTTAATGGGGGCAGGGCATTTCGGAGCTCTGTATTCCTGCATGATTTTCTGGGAATCGTACAACTTCTGTAATTAAAATATGTATATTTTAAATTAAGGCAAAAGTAGTATTTTTTTAAACGTAAGAAAATTGGTCACTGGTAGACCTGTGTTAGAAAAAAATACTAAGTTTCAAGTAGAAGAAAAATGATATGAATAGATTTGGGGTTTACACAAAGGATTGAAGAGCAACAGAAATGGTATATATTTGGGTTAAAAGTTTATGAAAATAACCATTTTTGATATTTTGTCGGTAGGGAAACAGAGGTGTGGTGGTTCCACAGGAAGCTAGGGGTGGGATTGCCATATGATCCTGAAACTCCAGTATATACCTGAAGAGAGTGTGGGGACAGGAATGGACATTTGCACACAGGTGTTTATGGCGGCAGTGTTCCCAGCCTAAAGGTTCAATGACTGAGAAATGGAAGGGAAAACTATGGTGTATACATACAATGGACTACTGAGCAACCTCAAGAAGGAATGAAGTGAGATATACAACTAGGTGAATGAACTGTTAGGAACAAAAACAAATATGCCTCAATCATATGGACTAACTATAATATAAAAACTCAGTGAATTGAAGTCAAGAACATGGCTTATCAGGTTGGTCCTAGATTGTAAGCTCTTTACAGCAGAAAGAGTCATTTAGAGCTTTGACACTATGAAAGTCAGCAACACCCCATACATGAACTGTTGAAAAAGTGATCAGACATCGAGTAGAGATACGAATGAAGCTGATCTGGATAGGGCTAAGGTATATCAGAAGACTGAGTAAAGGATGATATTGTCCATATTTTAAAATTTCAACTTCTGTGTGAGATTAAGGGAGAGATGTTTATTTGGTGGGTAGTGCATTTCCTAATTTCGTTTGTATGGTCAGTTTTGTTGAACACCATAAATACATGTAATCTTGAATAGAGCATGAAATTTTGTTGGTTTGTCCAGGTTAGTGTAATGCCCTGATCTATCCCAGAGTAATTGGGTAGTGAATAAAGAAGTATTTGCAAAGTCCCCTTGGGGGACTGGGGAGAAAGGAGGAAATATTAACTTCCCCATTTGGAGAATTTCTGATATTCTCTCAAGCAGTGGGGACAACCCAATAGGTGGTGAGCTCTCAACCTTGGGGGTTGCCCCTATGAAACTTAATCCTGCAAGGGGTAGGCTAAGCCTTCTTAAAATGCAGGAGCCATGGCAGCCAGTGGGGTCCCCTGGGACGCCTGAGGGGCAGCCGACCATGGCCTGCAGGATGGCATAGTAAATTCAATTATAAGGAAAGATTTGAAAACTGTACTGAAATTCTACTGTTGTCCACTTGAAGGATGCCCTAGAGGCCCCGATAGACCATGTTCTCAATTCTCTTTTGTAAAACAGCACTTTATGAAAATGCATGCTGAAAGGAATCATAAATGTAGTCAGTGCAGCAATTCTTATGGTCTTGAATGGGATTTGAAAAAATGTGCAGATGATTGTGTCAAGACCTTCCAATGCACATGTGGCCATGAGATCCCTGCTGAGCACGGGGATTCATTTAGTAAGAAAGAAAATGGAGAACTCCATGAACAACCAGAAGTTGTCAAAAAAGACCATTGAATCATTGCTCAATAACCAGACACACAAGAACTAGAAACTTCAGAAATAAAGCTAGCAGCTTCTTTTGAAGACTCTTGCAGCTCTAATGCCAGAAAACAGACTCTTACAACACCTCCAAGATATCCTCAAAAGTTGCTTTCATCAAAGCCCAAAATGGCTTTGATTAAACTGTTAGGCAGTTTTCTCCTTTGTTTGTCTTTGTGCCTACTACAGTCTACTCCTCAGCCCACTCTAAACCTACCTGCTCTAGAAAGCAAAGTTCAGTTGAACAGTACAGAAACACAGACCCTGAATTCTGGTTTTGAAACCCTGGGGAGTTTGTTTTACACCAGCAATAAAACTCAAACAGCCATGGATGATTTCCTTCTGGCTGATTTGGCCTGGAACATGATGGAGTCTCAGTTCAGTTCTGGGGAAACCCAGACATGTGCAAAACTACCCAGTCTCCAACTTCTAAAAGTGAAGTCCGCGTACAGGGTGGCATTTAGTTTTTTTCTGGATTTAGAAAATGGGGATTGGGGACAACAGGATTAACTATTGATTGCAGTTGTCTAGATTCTTTGCAGTTCTTTGCCTTTTATACTTGTAAACATGAAATTTGTGTATAAATGTGAGTGTGTTATAAAGTGTGTGACGCTGCTCTTAAAGTGATTGTTTTTGTGTTGCTTACCATTGTCCCTTCAAGGCTAATCTTTCCTTCTTAAAAATAAACGTATTTCACGCCTTTAAAACATGTTAGCCATTTAGCTGAAGCCAAGCTTAGCAGGTACAAACTAATGGGAAAAAAAAAGTACAAACTTTCCAAATCTTTAAATGTTGTATGTTGGAGTGTAACATACTTAAATTGCAGCTGCAATATATTTTTAACAGTGCTTGTTAGAAGTTTCTATTTCCTGATAGTAACCTGTAAAGAGGATTTAAACCACAACCCTTACATGGCTTGAGACTCATACCACCTACAGCTTCATCTGCTTTGCCATCTTACTCTTCTGACTTGAAGACACGAAGGAAAACTATAATTGTCTCTTTTGAAATAGTTTTATGCAGTCAACTTCTCTACATGAGCTATTATCTATACTATTGTTAAGTGTACAGTATTTTATTCACAAGAGGCTCTTGGCTGTAAAATTCTGTGTAAAGGAATAATTGTGAGGGCTTATGTGTAAATTGTGATACTCCCAATTGAAATAGCAGTGAGTCATCCACAGCATGGAAACACTGGGGTGTGCCCTACTCACACCCTGCTGTCAAGTAGCAATAGTTCAGAGTGCTGCCCCAGAGCTGTTTCCCAAAGTGCACCCACAAGCTGGCTCTGAGCTTTATCATGTTATATGTTTAAAAAAGAAGGGAGAGGGGAGAAAAGGATACTTTCCCCTAAATTTCAATGTGTAACACTTCTAGTAAGATTACTAGGGCAAGAATGCAATCTACAATTATTTTAAAGTAACCCACCTTCCTTCATCCACCACTCATCTTTTTTCCTTGAATGATTTCTCAAAGACATCAGTCTAACAAAGATATTATTTGTGCCTTGAGGGTAGCAATTACAGAATAGAACCACCTAAAATATGGTAGTCTGCATTTTTCTTTTTCTTTCTTTTTTAGAAAGTTATATCAAACAGTCTACTTCAAAGAGAATAAAGAAGGCAAAGACCTATTTCAATCAACAAGAACATTTTTTTTTGTTTTGAGTTGGGAGCATGGTCATGTGTGCTTTTGGGGTTTTCTGTATTTAGGAGATCCTGCTTAATTGTTGGCTAACTTTCAGAAAAGTAAGAATCGGTGCAGTCTGTTAAGTGTTCTAAGTTTACAGAGAAATGCTTGGTCTCTTCTATCATACACACTCGTGCTACTGAAGGCTATCCTCAAAGGAAAACCTTGCAAGAGGACTAATAATTCCTTAAAAATAACAGCATTGCTAATAATTCATATTCCATACATCAGATGCAGAGGACATATTGGCAGTGAGTAAATAGCATATATCCTGGTTAGATGAACTCAACCAAATAGGAGAGAGTCTGCTTTGATCACAGTTGCCTGTTAATATGGGTTTCAAAACAAAGCCTTAGAATTTCATTATGATTGTAAATCATCACTGCCTTAATGTTTAAGACCTCTAACATTAGTCTAACATTAGTTAGACATTAGTCTAACATCTAAGACCTCCCAATAAAAGAAATGTATGTTTGTTTATGGCTTTTTGTAAATGTAAATGCATTGATGTACGGCTTAACAACAAAAAACACTTTCTTTGGCAGTATTTGTTAATCTAGCCAATAGAATTATTTACAGGAATATGGAGTATGTAATAGAGTTCTTCATGTACAAGAACTGTTCCCTGTGCTGGTTTGAATCTGTGGTGGACCCCAGAAAAGGCATGCTCTTTAATCCTCATTCAATATTGCTGGATGGGAACATTTTGATTGTTTCCATGAAGATATGGCCCGCCCAATTGTGGGTGGTAACTTTTGATTAGATGATTTCCATGGAGGTGTGTCTCCACCCACTGAAGGTGGAGTTGCTTACCGGAATCCTTTAAAAGAGGAAAAATTTTGTAGAGAGTACCCTTTTGGTAGAGCCAGAAAAAGCCAGCAGATGCCACCATGTTCGCCATGTGCCCTTCCAGCTGAGAGAGAATGTTGAATGTCGTCGGCCTTCTTGAAACAAGGCATCTTTCCCAAGATGCCTTAAACTAGACATTTCTATAGACTTGTTTTAATTGGGACATTTTCTCAGCCTTGGAACTGTAAACTAGCATCTGATTAAATTCCCTTTTTTAAAAGCCATTCTGTTTCTGGTATATTGCATTCTGGCAGCCAGCAAACTAGAACATTCCCTCACAAAAAAAAAAAACCTTAGTTACCTGAATTGTTCTAAGAGTATTTGTAAAAATGGAAATTCAGTGATTAAAAAGAAGAAAGAATTCTAAGGGAAAAAAAAATTAGGCCTAAGAGTCACCCCCAGAGAACGTATTTTGTTGCTTAGAGGTGGCCTCTCTCTCTAAGCCAACTCAGCAGGTGAACTCACTGCCCTCTCCACTACATGGGATATGACTCCCAGGAGTGTAAATCAACTTGGCAACATGGGACAGAAATCCTGGGATGAGCCGGGACCAGGCATCAGGGGACTGGAAAAAGCCTTCTTGACCAAAAGAACAGAGAAATGAGGTAGAATTAAGTTTCAGTGGCTGAGAAATTTCAGACAGTAGAGAGGTTATCCTGGAGGTTATTCTTACACATTATACAGATATCCCTTTTTACTTTACAGTGTATTAGAGTGGCTGGAGGGAAGTACCTGAAACAGGCTGTGTTCCAGTAGCCTTGATTTTTGAAGATGATTGAATAAAAATATAGCTTTTACAGTGTCACTGTGTGATTGTGAAAACCTTGTATTTGATGCTCCTTTTATCCAGGGTATGGACAGATGAGTGAAAAAACACATATAAATAATAGGGGGGATAAAGGGTAAAATAAACTGGGTAGATGGAAATACTACTGGTCAATGAGAGGCAGGGGTAAGATGTGTGTATGAGTTTTTTCTTTTTTTATTTCTTTTTCTGGAGTGATGCAAAAGATATCAGGTGATGAATGCACAACTATGTGATGATACTGTGAGTCACTGATTGTACACCACGTGTGGGATGTATGTGTGTGAAGATTTCTCTACAATGATATATTTTTTTAAAAATCCAGGGCGGGCCACGGTGGCTCAGCAGGCAGAGTTCTCGCCTGCCAAGCCGGAGAACCGGGTTCATTTCCCGGTACCTGCCCATGCAAAAAAAAAAAAAAAAAAATCAATCCACCAAGAAGTTGACAATCCCAAATTAAATGTATATGTAACAACAGAGCTGAAAAGTACACGAAGCAAAAACTGATAGAACTATAAAAAAGAAATACATAAATCTACGATTATAGTTGGGGATTTCAACATCCCTCTCAGCAATTAACACAACTACTAACTGAACTGAGCAACACCATCAAACAAAAGGATCTAATGACATTTATAAAGCATTCCACCCAATAATATTCTTTTGAAGTACCCATGGAACATGTACCAACAGAAAGCATATCCTAGGCCATAAAGCAAAACCACGACAAGTTGTTCTCTGACTATAATGAAATCAAACTAGAGATCAAGCACAGAAAAAAACAAAAAATCTCCAAACACTTGGATATTAAACAACACTCTTCAAAGTAACCCATAGGTCAAAGAAGAAGTTTCAAGGGAAATTTTTAAAAATACATTAATCACCCTTTGCTGTCACTGGCGCCCGTCTGGAGGCTGAAGGCGGTTGGAGGTGGTGCATGGGTGCGGGGTGGGAGGTCGGGATGGGGGTACTGCGGTTGCTGGCTGTGGCCCTCATGTGCTGCTGGTGGCTGCAAGGCTGCCAGGGTAAATCCCTGCTGGGCAGCTTCAGCAGCACTGAGGTCCGAATTGCTCGTAGCTGGAGTATTGGCCTCTTCGAGTTCCACAGTGACCATGTGTGTCAGAATCAAGAACATAGCAGCAGCAGTTGGAAAAGAGTGAAACTCTTCCTGTTCCATCCCAGGAATGGCTACAGCTGCAGGAAAGTAGTCCTGGCTATAGTTGTAGCAAAAAATATCCAAAACTCAATTGGCAATGACCATGAATCACACTAAACATTATCTAACAGTGTCCCAGATTCCATATCCACAAACATGGCACATGTTTTATGCACAAAAATATACATGCAAAGACGACTGAAAATTCTCAGGTGGAAGCTATTTCATTTGAACTGATGTTACTAAATCCAGATGCTGAAGAGAATCCATTTGATCATTTTAGTGTTGGAGAATCTGGGTTACATGAGTTCTTTTTTCCTTTAGTCCTACTGTACTTTGTGATTGCTTGCATTTATGCTCAATCAATTTAGCAGGCTATTAAGAAAGGAGAACCCATGCACATGGTTTTAAAGGTTCTGACAATTGCATTGCTATTATGGGGTGGTTTAGCCTTAGCGAATTACATTCGTTTCACCAGTTACTCCAAAGATGGAATAGGGGTAAATTTTATAGGAAGTTTGGCAGAATTTTTTGACATTGTTTCCCAAATTCAAATGCTTTACCTACTTCTGAGTCTATGCATGGGGTTGGACAATAGAATAAAAAAGTCTCAGAGAAGACTTCTCCAGTGGGATTCTACTGCATCCATTAGCATTTCTGTATTCATTGTCCTAACACAGTATTTTGTTGCTTTGGGAACAGTTTGAAGATAGTAGTCATCACACCTACTATTCACACAACAACTTAACAGGGATCCTTCTAATTGTTTTAAGAATTTGCCTATATGGTAGTTAGGTTCAGGTGTCAACTTGGCCAGGTGAAGATGTCTAGTTTTGTGTTGTGGACATGAACCAATGGCATGTGAAGCTCATCTGTTGCTGATTACATCTGCAGTTGGCTAGGGGGCGTGCCTGCTGTAATGAATAATGTTAGATTTAATTGGCTGGAAGCCTAAATGAGTGATGTCTACGTAGCACAGCCCAAGCAGCTCAGCATACCTCATCTCAGCACTCGCAGCTCAGCCCAGGCCTTTGGAGATGCAGAAAGGAATTAGCTCAGGGAAAGTTGTTGGAACCCAGAGGCCTGGAGAGAAGGTCAGCAAAGATCGCCCTGTGCCTTCCCATGTAAGAAAGAACCTTAATTGAAAGTTAACTGCCTTTCCTCTGAAGAACTATATGTTTTTAACTAAATAAATCCCCTTTTATTAAAAGCCAATCCATCTCTGGTATGTTGCATTCTGGCAGCTTTGGCAGACTAAAACAGCCTAGCATTATCACTGGGCTGTAGGCTCCACCAGATCATCATAGTGGAAAGAAGTACACTAAAAAGGGAGTTCTACATCACATTTGCCAGAGGCTGTATCTTGTCGGTTTTATACCATCTAGATCTTGCATGCATTTCTCTAGTTTTTGGGTTTTTTCCTTCATCTTTAGTGACTACAGAAGAGATAAGGTTATTATAATAGGTGTTATCCATTACCCGTCTGTTTCCATGGTTATTCTCTACAGACTTTCTACCCCACAGTCTGTACTGGGAAGTTTCTTCACTTTCCTCAGTCACACTACCACTGACCATATCATCTGGACATAAAAGTCAGCCTTATTTCTGATACTTGATTTTGTTTCAAGGAAAAGTGAATTAATAGAGTACAATAAGAACCAAATATAGACTTTTCCATACATTTGTATGAAATTGAACAGAGAAAGAAGAGCATGTTTTTAATATAATTGCATTTAAGAAGTACCAAACTGAAGAAAGGTAATAAATGAAATGTTTTGAAATATACTTATTACAATAAAAATACATTAATCAGAATGAATCTTAAATACAGCATATCTAAAATAAATGGAATGTACTTAAAGCAGTGCTGTGAGGGAAGTTTATAGCACTAATTGTTTAAAAAAGAGGAAAGTTCTCAATAATCTAAGTTCCCACCTCAAGAAACTAGAAAGAGAAATGCAAAATAAACCCAAAGCAAAGACAGAAAAATAATAAAGAGAATAAATCAAGGAAATTGAAAATAAAATGGAGAAAATCAAGGAAACAAAATACACTTCCAAATAATCAGTTTGATATCAAATTTATCAATAAATTTGATAAACTTCTAGCAGGATTTACAAAATCAGACACACACAAATTACAAATATCAGGAATTAAACAGGAGATATCGCTACAGATCTTATAGACATTAGCGGATATTAAGGGAATACAATGAACAACTCTATATACATAAATTTGACAACTTAGAGTAAATGGACCAATTCCTCAGAGCCCACAAACTACTTGTTAAAGCTGCTGAAATGCAATATACCAGAAATAGAATGGCTTTTACAAGGGAAATTTATTAAGTTGCCAGTTTGCAGTTTTAAGGTCCTGAAAACATCCAAATTAAGGTACCAACAAGAGGTTACCTTTACTCAAGAAAGTCTGATGCCATCTGGAACACCTCTGTCAATCTGGTAGTCATGTGGCTTCATCTGCTGGTCCCTTGCTCCTAAGCTTTGTTGCTTTCAGCCTCCTAATCCTGTGAGGGTTCCTCACTTGGCATCTGTGGGCCTTCACTTAGCTCCTCCGAGACACAACTCTGGGTTCTGGCTTGCTTAGTATCTCATGGGAAGACACATGGAGATGTCCATTAGGCCCTGCATCTCCAAACATCTGGGTCTCTTGTTGGCTCTGTCAGCTCTGAAGCAACTGTTCTCCAAGTGTCTGCATCAGCTCTGAGCTTTCTCCAAAATTTTTCCATTTTAAAGGACTCTATTAAATTAATCAAGGCCCACCTTAAATGGGCAGAGTCACATCTCTATCTAATAAAATGTCACACCCACAATTGGGTGTGCCACATCTCTCTGGAGATAATCTAATCAGGGTTTCCACTCTATATTGAATCAGGATTGAAAAGAAATGTTTGCTCCCCCGCCCCCAAGACTGAGTCCTAGTTAAAGCATGGCTTTTTGATGTACATAACAATTTCAAACTAGCACGCTATCCAATATCCCAAGTGAAACAGATATTCTGAATAGTCATAATTATTAGAGATGTTTATTCATAGTTTAAAACTTCCCCCAAAAAAGGCCCAAAAGTTTTCACTAGAGAATTCTACCAAACATTTAAAGAATTACCACCAATTCTATACAATCTCCTCCAGAAATTAGGACATTTGTCAATTCATTTTACGAGGCTAGTTTTATCCTGATTCCAAAGACAATGACATCTAAAATACAAGAGTATAGACCAATATACCTCATGAGCATAAATGTAAATATCCTCCACAAAATGTTAGCAAATTGAATTCAGTAATTTATGAAAAGAATTATACACCACAGCAAAGCAAAATTTATGTAAGAACTACAGTATTTGTGATATTGCTAGTTCAATATTTGAAAATAAATCAATATATTCTAATATGTCAATACGGAAAAGATGAAAAATTATATGATCATGTCAATTGATGCAGAAAAACATTCAATACCCATTTATGATTAAAAACTCTCAGCAAACAAGGAGTATTTCAAGTTGACAAAGAGTATCTCCAAAAAGCCAAAGAATGCATCTTACTTAATGGTGAAGTATTGAATGCTTTCCTCTTAAAATGAAGAAGACAAGTATGTCTGCTCTAGCCAGTCTTATTCAACATAGTACTAGACAACTCAGCACAATAAAGCAAGAAAAGGAAATAAAAGGCACTAGAAAACAAGAAATAAAACTTTCCCTTTTTTATGCATCAAGTAGATATCATCTTGTTATTCAAGATGTTATGGAGAAGCTGGAAGGAACTGCCTGAAAATGTAGAGCTGTGTTCCAGTAGCCATGTTTCTTGAGGATGATCGAATAATGATACAGCTGTCACGAAGTGACTGTGTGATTGTGAAAACCTTGCGTCTGATGCTCCTTTTATCTTCCTTGTCAACAAAGGAGTAGAACATATGGAATAAAAATAAATAATAGGGGGAACAAATGCTAAAATAAATTTAGTTTAAATGCTAATGATCAATAAAAGCAAGGGGTAAGGGGTATGGTAGGTATAATCTTTTTTTTTTCTTTCCTGTGTTCATTTTATTTCTTTTTCTGTTGTCTTTTTATTTCTTTTTCTGAATTAATGCAAATGTTCTAAGAAATGATGAATATGCAACTAAGTGATGCTATTGTGAATTACTGATTATATATGTTGTTTTATTTTGTTTTTTTATTTTTTTAATTAATAAATAAATTTTTTAAAAATTCCCCCCCAAAAAAAACTTTCCCTTTTACAGATGACATAATGTCTATGTAGAAAATCCCAAGAAATCCAAAAAAAATCCTTCTAGGACTAATATGTGAGATTGGCAAGGCTGCAGGATACAAGATCAACATATATGATCAATTATATTTCTATACAGAAGCAACAAAACTGGAAACCAAATATTTAAGATAATACCATTTACAATTGCTCCCCCAAAATAAAATACTTAGACATAAACCTAACAAAACCTGTATAGGCTCTATATGGTGAAAATTACAAAATGTTGATGAAATAAATAAGATCTAAATAAATGGAGGGTCATTATGTGCTCATGGATCGGAATACCCAATTAAGTAAAGGTGTCAGTTTTCCCCAAATAGATCTATAGGTTTAATACAATTCCTACCTAAGGTTCTTTACATCTTTGCCCAATTTTATTGAAATATATTCACACAACACACAAGTCATCAAAAGTACACAATCACTAGCTCACAGTATCATCACACAGTTGTGCATACACCCCCATAATCCATTTTAGAAAATTTTCATTACTCCAAAACAGAAATAAGAGTAAAAAATAAAACCCAAACTCCCCCATACCCTTTATCTAGCCCCGCTATTGTTTTTTTGTAGATGCATGCAAGCTCACTCTAAAATTTATATGGAAAGACAAAGGAACTAGAATAGCTAAAGCTAATAAAAAAAAAAAAAGTTGGAGGAATCACTCTACCCAATTTTAAGACTTACTATAACCATGTGGGAGACCCAGGTTGAATTTACAGACCATGCACCAAAAAAAACCAAACAAACAAAAACCAACTTACTAAATGGTTACAGTGATCACGTTATTGGTGGAGAGATAGAGTAGAGAATCTAGAAATAAAACTACCCCCTCCCTAGTACAGTCAACTATTTTTTCTGCAAAGGAATAAAAAAGTAATTCAATGGAAGAAAGATAGTCTTTTCAGCAAAAGGTGCTGCAGCAATTGGACAGGCATAGGCAAAAAAAAAAAAAAGAATCTCAACCTAAACTTCACACCTTATACATAAAATAATTCAAAGTTGATTATAGATTTAAATGTAAAGCATAGCAATATAAAACATTTAGAAGAAAATATAGGAGAAAATCTTTGAGAACCAGAGCTAAGTGAAGAATTCTTAGACATGACACCAAAAGCAAGATCCATAAAAGAAAAAAATTTGATAAATTAGACTTCATCAAAATTTTGAAAGTATATTCTGCAAAAGACACTGTTAAGAGGATAAAAAGATAAGCTACAGATTGGGAGAAAAATATTTGCAAACCACATATCTTACAGAGAACTTGTATCTATGATATATGAAGTGTTCTTAAAACTCAACAGTTAAAAAAACAACAATCCAATTAGAAAATTGGCAAAAAGTATGAGCAGACATTTTATCAAAGATATACAGATGTCAAATAAGCACATGAAAAGATGTTCAACACCATTAGTTGGTTGAGAAATGCAAATTAAACCGTAACTATCACTATCATCTATGAGAGTGGGTAAAATGAGAAACAATGCTAAAGCCAAATGTTGATGATGCTACAGAGAAACTGGGTCTCTCATGCATTGCTGGTTGGAATGTAAAATGGTCCAGCCACTCTGGAAAATAGTTTGGTGGGTTTTTATAAAAGTAAATATAACATTTGTCATTTGATCCGGCAAATGCACTCTTAGGCATATATCCCGGAGAAATAAAAATTGATGTTCATACAAAAATCAGTACAAAAATGTTCATAGTAGCTTTATTCTTAAAAGACCAAAAACTGAAAACAGCTCAATTTTTCTTTAATGTGGTGGTACATCGTAGAATGGAATACTATTCAGCAATCAAAAGGAAGGAATTACGATCCAGCAGCACAGATGGGTCTCAAGGGCATTATGCTGAGTGAAAAAAAAGCCAATATAAAAAGTTTACATGCCTTATAATTCCATTTATATAACGTTCTAAATATGACAAAATTATAGAGGTGGAGAACAGACTGCTGTTTGTGAGGGGAAAGGAACAGTGGGCTGCACAAGCCTGTAAAGCTGTAGCACAATGGAATCATCACTCTGTGGTTATCTAAGAGTCCTGTATCTTGATTGTGGTTGTGGTTACACTAATCTATACATGGGATATACACACACACAAATGAATGCATGTAAAATGGTGAAACTGAATAAGGTCTGTATTCCAGTTGACAGTGTTGCATTGATGTTAATTTCCTGGTTTTGACACCGTACTAAAGTTATATAAGATATTACCACTGGAGGGAGCTGGGTGAACGTTCAAAGGACTCTCTCATTTTTGCAACTTCCTGTGAGTCTGTAACCGTTTCTAAATAAAATGTTTTTTTTTAAAGTCAGTTCTCCCCAAATTGATCTATAGATTATACAAAAGCCAAATCAAATTCCCTGGCACTTTTCTGTAGAACCTACAAACTAATTTTAAAATTTATATAGAAATGCAACGAACTTAGAATAGCCAAAGCAATTATAAAGAACAAGGTTGGAGAATTTACACTATCTGATCTCAGGACTTACTATAAAGCCTTGATAATCAAGACAGTATGAAATTGCCATGAAAATAAACTTATGGACCAAAGGAACAGAATAAAGGTTCCAAAAATAGACCCACAGTTATATGACTAATAAATTTTCAACAAAGGTGGCAAGACATTTCCAATAGAAAAGAATAATCTTTTCAGCAAATGTGCTGAAACAACTGGAGATATATATGTAAAGAATTGTACGTTGATCTTTCCCCTCACACATCATAAAAAATTAACTTGAAAAAAAAATTAACTTGAAATAGATCATAGACTTAAATGTATAAACCAAATGTATAAGACTTCTAGAAGAAAAAGTAGGAGAAAAATCTCAGTGATCTTTGGTTAGGCAAAGATTTTTTAAGAAGGAAAGAAAAAGTAAAATTCCTCAAAAATTGATGTTATCTATTTTAAAAAAATTTAAATTATCAAATGTGCTTTTGTCCTTCAAATGACACTGCTAAGAAAATGTAAAGACAAACCACAGTCTGGGAGAAAATATTTACAAAACATTTACCTGATAAAGGACTTGTATTCAGAATAAATGAAAAACTCTTACCATTTAATAATGAGATTAACAACTCTTTTAAAATAGGCAAAATATTTGAACAGATACTCAACATCATTAACCAGTAAAGAATTTTTAAATTAAAACCACTAGATACCACTACCTACAGACAAACATGACTAAATTTAAAAGATAGACAATATAAATGTAAGTTATGATGTGGAGCAACTGGAACTCTCATATATTGCAGGTAGAGATGCAAAACAGTACAACTGCTTTTTAAAAACAGTTTGGTAGCTTCTTATACAGTTAAACATATATTTACCAAATGGTCCAGCAATTCCATTCCTATGTATTTACCCAAGAGAAGTGAATCTATATGTCCACACAAAGTCTTATACTGTTAATGTTCATAACAACTTTCTTCATAATAAATCAAAACTAGAAATAACCTAAATATCTCTCAGTTGGTGAATGGATAAACAAATTGTGGTATATTCATACAATGAACATACTACTCACCAATAAAAAGGAACAAACTACTGATATAAGCAACAACTTGGATGTATCTAAGCTTCAAGCTAAGTAAAAGAAGCCAGAGACAAAAAATTACTATCAGATTTCACTTATTAAAATCCTAGAAAGGATGTCAGTGGTTGCCAAAGCCCAGCAGATAGGGGGCAGGAAAGGGACATGAGGAAACTTTTTAGTTAACATTCAAAAACTAGGGACATTTGCAAGCAGTTACTTCATAGGAATGAGACTTCTTGTCCTCACTGGACCATTCCACAAATATTCTTTAGTTCCAAAAAAATGAGGTCATCTCCAAAGGCCTCTGGCTGCATGGGCAAAAAAAATAAAAATAAAAATAAAAAGAGAAATGCTGAAGTATAAGTGAAGATCTATCATGTCAAGTCTTAGAGTCTATTCACAGTCTGATGGGCACAAGAACTTCTGTCTCTGAGGAGCACTAGTCACTTCCCCAGAACCAAGGGTATGGCAGAGTAGAAAATGGCTCTGAGGCATCTAGGACACACTTGCACATGGAAATAAACTTTGCCAAGCCTAAAAGCACTGTGTTTCAGGTACAGCCTCTCTTGACATAGCATACTGCCATTTAGTGAAAAACAAGATCTATCTTCTCCAGCCTACTGCAGAGCGAAGATGGCTCTCCAACCTCTGCTTTCACCTGCTCAACACCGTGCCCCTTACACCACACCCCACACCCACCTCCATACCCTCAAACCCCACTCCAACAACAACAGCATTTGAAGTTGGGCTTTATTGGAATGCTTGGTTCTGGCTCTCTGGCCTCTTTGAGCTCCTCCTTAAACTGTTCAATCTCTTTGAGTTCTAACCTCCGCCCTCTCTGCCATCTGCAGCACCAGTTTCTCTGAGTCCAGAACTCTTTGCTCCATCAGATAGTTATTTAACCTCCTTGGTCCAAATGACCATTGCCTCAATGTGCAGCATTCTTAAAATTGGTTTGTCTTCTTAGGAATTTTAACTCTTCTATGATCTATGCCCTTTATGCCAAAAACCACCTATATCTTCAGACTATATCAGGGCCTTGTAGATCATTTTTACTTCCTTTTCAACAACAAAAGCCTTTCTGCAATGCATTTCTTGTTCGCTTGTCCTCCTTCATCTGTTTCTCTTAAGTCAGGCGCTTATGTATCTCCATTTGCTTTCTAGAACTCTTACAATGTCATGCTGGTCTAGTTTGCTAGCTGCCGGAATGCAATATACCAGAAACAGAATGGCTTTTAAAAAGGGAATTTAATAGGTTGCTAGTTTACAGTCCTAAGGCTGAGAAAATGTCCCAATTAAAACAAGTCTATAGAAATGTCCAATCAAAGGCATCCAGGGAAAGATACCTTGGTTCAAGAAGACTGATGAAGTTCAGGGTTTCTCTCTCAAGTGGAAGAGCACATGACAAACACAGTCAGGGCTTCTTTCTCAGCTGGAAGGGCATGTGGCGAACACAGCATCACCTGCTAGCTTTCTCTCCTGACTTCCCCGGGAGGCATTTTCCTTCTTCATCTCCAAAGGTCGCTGGCTTGTGGACTCTCTGCTTTGTGGTATTGCAGCATTCTCTGCTCTCCAAATCTCCCATTTTCCAAAACGCTTCTTCTTTTATAGGACTCCAGAAATTTATCAAGACCCACCCAAATGGATGGAGACATGTCTTCACCTAATTCATTTTAACAACCACTCTTGATTTAATCACATCTCCAGGAAGATGATCTGATTACAGTTTCAAACATACAGTATTGAATAGGGATTATTCAGGGACTATTCTGCCTTTATGAAATGGGATTTTGATTAAAACACGGCTTTTCTAGGGGACATACATCCTTTCAAACCAGCACATATGCTGAATGGTATATAAACTTAGATGCTTTTTTTTTTTTGTCACAGTGTTACACTGTTAATTAAAACCAACATAACTTTCTTATCCCCAGAGAATCATAAGAGAATCAAGCACAAGGTTTACAGAATAGCTATATAGATATTTTAAATGAACCATCACATGCTGTTCCCAACATTTTCAAGAGCTTCTCAGTTAGAGACATGAAATAATTTGTTTGCATGAAACAATTTACTGAATTACAATGTTAACAGTTTCTAAATTTCTCTTGTTAAACATTTTCTCTAGGTTTACAGTGTTGTGTAAGTAAACAATCAAATTATTCTTTCCTTAAAAGAAGAAAAAACAGGCACATTTCTTGTACGCAGCAGGAGAATTTACTTATTAATACTGTGAATGTTATAGCTGCCTCTCCAGCATCTATTATACCTTCTCTCATTGTCCAGAAGCTTTAGGCTTGGGTGTGAAAGTCCCTACATCTCAGCGAAAGGGGTGAGGACTTTAAGTAGCCAGACAGCCAAAGTAAGAGCAGAGCAGTTCTTAGAAATCAACACCAAGACCAAATGAACTCAGGTATGTCCATCTACATACTCAGATACACCTTCACAAAGACCCAGCTTCAGCTTTACTGGTAAAAGGATACCTATTGGGCGGGCCACGGTGGGGGCGGGCCACGATGGGGGCCGGCCACGATGGGGGCCGGCCACCATGGCTCAACAGGCAGAGTTCCTGCCTGCCATGCCAGAGACCCGGGTTCGATTCCCCGTGTCTGCCCATGCAAAAAAAAAAAAGAAAAAAAGGGCGGGCCACGGTGGCTCAGCAGGCAAGAATGCTTGCCTGCCATGCCAGAGGACCCGGGTTCGATTCCCAGTGCCTGCCCATGCATAAAAATAAATAAATAATTAATTAAAAAAATTAAAAAAAAAAGAAAAAGAAAAAAGGATACCTACTCTTGGTGTAAAGGATACTGACATGAAATAGCTTTCCCTGATGAAAGAAAGAAAGAGAGAGAAGAGAGGAAAGAGGAGAGAGGGAGGGAGATAGAGAGGAAGGAAGATAGAGAGGAGAGAGGAAGGCCAAGAGGGAGGGAGGACAAAAGGCAGGAAGGAAGGAGAGTAGTACATGGGGGGAGTTAAGTACAGACTTAACTCTGTATTATTTTTTAAAGTTTTAAAATGGGTAATACAATCACAAGGTACAAAATTCAGTAAAGACCAGAAGGAAAGTAAAAAGTTTCTCTTCCACTTCCACACTCCACCACTAAGTTTCTTTTCTTGGAGGCAACCAACATTACCAATTTCTTGTCTATTCTTCCAAAAATATCCTTGCATAAAAAAGCAAGCACGTCTGCAAGTAGATGTGAATATGTATATATAGTTCTTCCCTCTTCCTTTTTCTTACACAAATAATAGCACATCATTGTACATTGTTCATGATTTTCCTTTTTTTAACCGAACCACATATTTTGATAAATTCAGATCAATACAAAAAAGAGCTTCCAATGCATCCATTCTTCTTCTTCTTCTTCTTCTCCTCCTCCTCCTCCTCCTCCTCCTTCCTCCTTCTTCCTTCTTCCTTCTTTCTTCTTCTTCTTCTGTACTAGACCACTGGATACATGCACCATGATCCATCTGGAAATTCACGCTGATCTAAGCGTAAGATTTAATATCATATACTAGAGTTCTCTATCTATGTGTGTCTATTTCTGGGTGTTATGCAGAATACCCCCCATCCAAGAGATATCCACGTTCTCATGCCCCAAACTGGTAAATATGTTACTTTACATGGCAAAAGACCACAAACTTTGCAGATGGAGAGAGCACCTGTATCCTCCAGTGGGCCTAGTAAAAATCACAAGGGTCCTTATAAAACGCAGACAGAGGATCAGAATCAGCTAAGGAGTGTTACGATATAAACAGAGATCAGAGTGAGGTTGGCTTTGAAGACAGAGGAAGGGTCTACAGGCCAAGGAATGCAGGCAGCCTCCAGAAAGTAGAAAAGACAAGGAAGCAGATTTTCCCCTAGAACCTTCAGAAGGAACTCAACCCTTCTGACACTCTGATTTTTTAAAATTAATTTATTAAAAAAATTTTACAACAAACTAACTAAAACATTAACGTGTGATCATTCCGTTCTACATATATAATCAGTAATTCGCAATATCATCACTTAGTTTTATATTCATCATTTCTTAGAACATTTGCATCAAATCAGAAAAAGAAATAAAAAGACAACAGAAAAAGAAATAAAACGATAACAGAAAAAATAAAGATTATACATGTCATACCCCTTACCCCTCCCTTTCATTGATCACTAGCATTTCAAACCAAATTTATTTTAACATTTGTTCCCCCTATTATTTATTTTTATTCCATATGTTCTACTCGTCTGTTGACAAGTTAGATAAAAGGAGCATCACACACAAGGTTTTCACAATCACACAGTCACATTGTGAAAGCTATATCATTATACAATCATCATCAAGAAACATGGCTACTGGAACACACCTCTATATTCTCAGGCAGTTCCTTCCAGCCTCTCTATGACACCCTGATTTTAGCCCAGTGAAACCCATTTTGGAATTCTGACCTCCAGAACTATGAGAGAAGACATTTTTACTGTTTTAAGCCACTGAGTTTGTGGTAAATTGTTACAGTGGCTATAGAAAACTAATACTAGGGGATAACTGTTCTGTTTCATTGATGTATCTTTTAGTACAAGTACTACATTGTTTTTTAAAAATTAATTATTAGTTTATTTTTATTGATATATATTCGCATACCATATAATCATCCAAAGTGTACAATCGATAGTTCATAATATCATCATATAACTGCACTTACCATCATAATTGACTTTTTTTTCTTTTGTGTGAAAAATAAGATATACAAAAAAGCAATAAATTTCAAAGTACATTGCAACAATTAGTTGTAGAACAGATTTCAGAGTTTGGTATGGGTTTTAATTCCACATTTTTAGGTTTTTACTACTAGCTGCTACAGTTTGCAAGCTGCCAGAATGCAATATATCAGAAATGGAATGGCTTATAGAAAGGGGAATTTATTAAGTTGCAAGTTTACAGTTCTAAGGCCATGAAAATGTCCAAATTAAAGCACGGCTATAAGAGTGTCCAAATTAAGGCATCCAGAGAAAGATACTTTGGTTCAAGAAGGCTGTCAATGTTTGAGGTTTCTCTCTCAGCTGGAAGGGCACATGGTGACATTTGCTGGCTTCTCTCCAGGAATCTTCAGTGGCTTCCCCAGGGCTCTGTCCATTCTATTGGTTCTTTCACTTCTGTGGCTCTAAAGCTTTTTCCCAAAATGGTTCCTTCTTAAAGCACTCCAGTAAACAACCCCACCTTGAATGGGTGGAGAAACACCTCCATGGAAACCTTCCAATCAAAAGTCACCACCCAGAATTGGGTGGGACATATCTCCACAGAAACAATAAAAAAGATACCATTCAGCAATACTGAATGAGGATTAAAGGACATGGCTTTACTAGGGTACACAACAGATTCAAATTGACACACTGCTCTAAGACACTGGAGATTAAAAGAAATATCAATATAATGATTCAGCAATCAAACTCATTTGTTAAATCCTACCTTCTCTGTATAACTCCACTATCAACTTTGATCTTTCTCCTATTCTTTAGGGGTATTTGGGCTATATCCATTCTAACTTTTTCATGTTGGAAGGGGCTGTCAATAACATAGAATAGGGGAATGGAGCTAGTTGATGTTATGGAAAGGCTGGCCCCTCTGCATTTCAGGACTGACCTGGTCCGGGGACTGATCTGGAGGTTGTAGGTGTCTAGAAAGTTACCCAAGTGTACACTGTTTTAATTATTGCAATTTTATAATATGCCTTAATATCAGTTCAGGCCCTTTTGTTTCAACATTTTCTTGGCTCACCTTTCTTTTTATCAACCATACGAAGTCGGAAATTAGCTTGTTCAGTCCCAAAAATCTTATTGGAATTGTTACTGAGATCATATTATATTAAATTAAAGATCAACCAGGGAGAACTGATATCTTTAGGTTGCTGAGTCTCACAATACAAGTACGTTGTATGCTTTTCCACATTGTGTCCTTCTTTAACAACTTAAACTTTCCATTATATAGTTCATGCACTTTTCTTAAGTTTATTCCTAGGCATTTTATCTTTTTTGTTGTGATTTAATTTTTTATTGCGGTAACATATATGCAACCAAAAAGTTCCCATTTTAATCATATCCAAGTATACAAATTAGTGGTGTTGGTTATACCAACACCATCCATTACCAAAAATTTCTGTCACCCCAAACAGAAACTCTGTACAAATTACGCATTAACTCTTCATTCCTCACCCAACCCCTCTTTGTTGCTAATTTTAAATTATCATACAGTCAAAATAAATTCATGCCCAAAATTCAAACAATATAGAAAAATATGCAGATGAAGGCAGCAGAATAGGGTAGGCTGAGGTCACCCCTGCTCAGTGGAACAACTATAGAAGTGACAAAAAAAGGACGGTACAAGTGACCAGGGAGGGATTTCTACATTGTACAGGGAGGAACTGGATGAAAAAGCAGAGAAATTACAACTGGGAAGATAGGTAAGTTTACGCAGTTGTGAGTACACCTGGGGCGGGCTGCAACACACAGGCAGGAGCAGGAGCCAAAGAAGTGGTGCACTTCCGCACTCCTGCATACCTCAACAGCTGGTTTTGGAGATCTTCTGTCTCAGCTCCGCAGCTGGGAGCTCCCATGGGAAACCAAGAAGCCAGCAGACTTGGTTTACCTATGCACCTATGGGAAGATATGGAAAATGCAGTCTTGCAGACTGCCTTTCTGCCTAGCTTTTAACAGATCTTTAATTAGAGAAGCACCTCCTGCATGAAGTTTCAGCCTTGGTTTGGTGGGGAATTATTGACAAACCAAGTGAAAAAGGAGACCTTCGATGCAAACCCAACCAACTACAAGATATTAGATGTCTCAGGGAAATCGACTTTCAAAATAACCTTATCAAGATAATCAAATGCATTGAAGTCAACAGAACATCACAAAGCACATGAAGATGCAAGAAAATATGGCCCAGCCAAATGGCCAAATTAAAACATAGGAGGAAACACAGAATCTGGAACAACTAATCAAAGATGTTCATAGAGATCTCCTAAATAAGTTCAAGGGATGGCTAAACACATAAAGAAAATCAAGAAGACACTAGAAGAGCACAAAGAAGATTTGAAAGAATAACAAGAAAAATAGCAGATATCACAGAGATGAAAGATACTATAGATCAAATTAAAATATACTAGAACTTCCGGGAAGATGGCCAACTAGAATACCTCAAGATTAGCCCTGCTCCATGGAAAAGTTAGAGAAGGGCAGGAGGGTGACCCAGGTGGTGATTCAGAAGTGCAGCTGACCTGGGAGAGCCTTCGGCACCACATGTAGCAGCCCTGGTTGCAGAGGCCAAGGAACTGAGAGGCAGAAAGCTGGAACCTGGCATGGAGGCGTGAACTGCACAGACAGGAGTGTGGGACTAGGAAGTAAGTCAGGCCGTGTTCCTTGGGCACGCTACCCTTACCAGTGCAGCCCCATGACCGGCAACTCACCCTATACCCCACACACCTGAACCCTATCACTTGGTCCCATTCCCCATGCTCCAAGTACCCCCACCCCACCAGCACCCAGTGCAAGTACCTGCCCCACACCCACACCCCAAGTGCAGCCCAAGCCACCTCTTCTGCACCCCTACTGAGCACTACCTCCCCCTCCCTGTTCCCTGCAGGCTGTTGCCAGAACATGAAGGTTTTGGGCACTAACCTCTATACCTAGGCTACCCCCTCCACCCTGCCCATAGTGTCGCACAGCCTTATCCTGCTCTCCCTATGCTCAGCGCATCCATTTGTGACACTCTGAGGCCGACACATATGCATAGGCCCCCAATCATGTTGTTCAGTTCTAACCACACTTTACAGCAGTCCTAGAACCTCGTATGTGAATAGCCCTCAGCCTCACGTCCCAGGTCTGAGAAAGTGCCAACCTGCGTGGCTGGGTCACATCTGTCCCCAGTCCCTGAAGGCATAACTCCAACCTGCTGCCACAGCTCTATGCATGTGCACAAAGGGCCCTGTGTCTTAGGCCAGCGCACACCAGGGTTACGCACCCCCAGACTGGTGCACCTGCACAGCTACATCCTCCTGGGCCACCGGGCGTGCACGTTCACAAACATCAGCGTGACATCCCCCAACATGCATGCATACATGCCCTGAAACAAATCATCGTTCTGAGTGCTCCACCCCGTGCCCTGCTCCTTGCTGTACAAACATCCCACAAACACAAGGCCTTAAACTACTGAAAGAAATCAACTCCCAAAGTAAATCAATCAAGATATTTACATGCCACGAAGACAGCAGAAGATCACTAAGAATATCACAATGCAGACAGATATAGCCCTACCTAATGACCAAATTTAAACACCAGAGGAGACACAGATGTTGGAACAACTAATCAAAGATGTTCATGCAACTCTATTTAACAAAATAAGTGAGATAGCAAATGACATAAAGGAGATCAAAAAGACAATAGAAGGGCATTAAGAGGTGTGGTAGTTAGATTCCATTGTCAACTTGGCCAGGTGAAGGTGCCTAGTTATGCTGCTGTGGACATGAGCCAATGATACATGAACCTCATCTGTTACACATTACATCTGCGGTCAGCTAGGAGGTGTGTCTGCTGCAATGAATGATGTTTGATTTAATTGGCTGGTGCTTAAATGAGAGATTCAACATAGCACAGCCCAAGCATCTAAGCATACCTCATCTCAGCACTCGCAGCTCAGCCCAGGTCTTTGGAGATGCAGAAAGAAAACACCCCGGGGAAAGATGCTGGAACCCAGAGGCCTGGAGAGAAGGCCAGCAGAGATCACCCTTAGCCTTCCCACATAAGAAAGAACCTCAGATGAAAGTTAGCTGCCTTTCCTCTGAAGAACTAATGAAATAAATCCCCTGTTATTAAAAGTCAATCCATCTCTGGTCTGTTGCATTCTGGCAGCTAGCAAACTAGAACAAGAGGAATTTGAAAGAATAAATAGAAAAATAGCAGCTATCACAGAGATTAAAGATTCTGTCGACCATATAAAAAACATACCAGAGGCACACAACACCAGATTCGAAGAGACAGAGAAAGAAAAAATGATACAGAGGACAGGATAATTGACTTTAAAGACTCAAAACAGCAAATGGCAAAAAAGATGGAAAAACTGAATTGGAACTCAGGGAAATGATAGACAAAACAAAGTGCACAAATATAAGAATCACTGGTGTCCCAGAAGGAGAAGAGAGGAGTAAAGGGCTAAGAAGAGTAATTGAGGATATAATGGGGGAAAACTTCCCAAACCTCATAAAGGACATAAATATACAAGTCAAAGAGACCCAAAGAACTCCAAACAGAATAAATCCAAATAGGCCTTCCCCAAGGCACATACTAATCAGTCTGTCAAATGTTGAAGGGAAGCAGAAAATCCTCAAAGTGGCAAAAGAAAAACAATCTACACATACAAGGGAAATAAAATAGGACTGAGTTCAGACTACTCAACTTGCACTCTGGAGGTGAGAAAGCAGTGGTATGCATGATATATTCAAGTTCTTGAAAGAGGAAGAATTCCAGCCAAATTCTCTTTCAAAAGTGAGGGATAGATTAAAATTTTTACTGACAAACAAATGCTGAGAGAATTTATCAAGAAGAGACCAGCCCTATAAGAAATACTAAAAGGACTTCTGCTGGTTGAAAAAGAAAAGAAAGCAGAGGGAGATCTGGGGGAGGGCATAGAACTGAAAAGCACCACTAAGGGTAATTTAAATAATACAAAGAGAAAGAGGGAAAAGAATATATAGATCTGACAAATAAAATAAAAAAGATAAGTTGGTGGAATTAAGAAACACCTTTTCAGTAATAACTTGGAATGTTAACAGACTAAACTTACTAATTAAAAGATACAGATTGGCAGAATGGATTAAGAAATGTAATCCAACCATATGCTGCTTATAAGAGACTCATCTAAGACACAAGGATACAAATACATTGAAAGTGAAAGTATGGAAAAAGATTTTCCATGCAAGCTGTAACCAAAAGAAAGCAGGAGTAGCTACACTAATATTGGACAAAATAGACTTTAAATGTAAAGACATCATAAGAGACAAAGAAGGACACTGTGGTAGTTAGATTCACTTGTCAACTTGGCCAGGTGAACGTGCCTAATTCTGTTGCTGTGGACATGAGCCAATGGTATGTGGACCTCATCTGTTGCTGATTACATCTGCAGTCAGCTAGGAGGTGTGCTTGCTGCAATGAATGATGTTTGACTTAATTGGCTGGCGCTTAAATGAGAGAGAGCAATGTAGCCCAGTCCAAGCAGCTCAACATACCTCATCTCAGCACTTGCAGCTCAGCCCAGGCCTTTGGTGATTGGAAAGAAAACACCCTGGGGAAAGCTGTTGGAACCCAGAGGTCTGGAGAGAAGGCCAGCAGAGATTAACCTGAGCCTTCCCACATAAGAAAGAACCTCAGATGAAAGTTAGCTGCCTTTCCTTTGAAGAACTAATAAAATAAATCCCCTGGTATTAAAAGCCAATCCGTCTCTGTGTGTTGCATTCCAGCAGCTAGCAAACTAGAACAGACACTATATACTAATTAAAGGATCAATTCACCAAGAAGATATAACAATTATAAATGTTTATGCTCCCAATCAAGGAGCACCAAAGTACATAAGACAGACATTGGCAAAACTGAAGGGAGCGATAGAAGTTTCAACAATAATAGTAGGAGACTTCAATACACCACTCCCCTCTATAAATAGAACAACCACACAGAAGGTCAACAAGGAATAGAGAAGTTAAGTAACTTGATAAATGAATTAGGCCTAATAGACACACATAGGTCATTTCACCCCAAAGCACAAGGATATACATTCTTCTCTAGTGTTCATGGAACGTTCTCCAAGATAGATCATATGCTGGGGCACAAAACAGGTCTTTATAAATGTAAAAACACTAAAATTATTCAAAGCACTTTCTCTGATCACAATAGGATGAAGCTGGATCTCAATAACCACCAAAGAACGAGAACATTTACATATATATGGCAAGTAAATAACACACTCTTAACAACCAGTGGGTCAAAGAAGAAATTGCTAGAGAAATCAGCAGCTATCTGGAGATGAATGAAAATGACAATACAACTTATCAGAACTTATGGGATGTGACAAAGGCTGTGCTGAGAGAGAAATGTATTGCCCTATATGCCCATATTAAAAAACAAAAAAGAACAAAAATCGAGGACTTAGCACACCTGGAGGAATTTGAGAAAGAACAGCAAACTAACCCCAAAGCAAACAGAAAAAGAGAAATAACAAAGATTACAGCAGAGATAAATGAATGAGAGAACAATAGAAAGAATAAATAAAATCAAAAGCTGGTTCTTTGAGAAAATCAATAAAATTGATGGGCCACTAGTAAAACTGACAAAGAAAAAAAGAGAGAGGATGCAAATAAACAAAATCAGAAACAAAGGTGCATTACCACAGACCCTGAAGAAATAAAAGAAATCATAAGAGAATACTATGAACAACTGAGCCTTCCCACATAAGAAAGAACCTCAGATGAAAGTTAGCTGCCTTTCCTCTGAAGAACTAATAAAATAAATCCCCTGGTATTAAAAGCCAATCCGTCTCTGTGTGTTGCATTCCAGCAGCTAGCAAACTAGAACAGACACTATATACTAATTAAAGGATCAATTACACCAACAAACTAGACAACTTAGATGAAATGGACAAATTCCTGGAGACGCACAAACAAGCTTCACTGACTTGGGAAGAAATAGAAGATCTCAACAAACCAATCATAAGTAAAGAGATTCAATCAGTCAACAAAAATCTTCTGACAAAGAAAAGCCCAGGGCCAACTGGCTTCAGAGGAGAATTTTATCAAATATTCCATAAAGAACTAACACCAATCCTGCTCAAACTTTTCCAAAAAATTGAGGAAAAAGGAACTCTACCTAACTCATGTTATGAGGCTAATATCATTTTAATACCCACACCAGGTAAAGATGCTATAAGAAAGGAAAACCACAAACCAATCTTCCTAATGAACATAGATGTGAAAATTCTCAATAAAATATTAGCAAATCGAACCCAACAGCACATTAAAAGAATTATACACCATGACAAAGTGTACTTTATACTAGGAATGCAAGGATGGTTCAACACAAGAAAATCAATTAATGTAATTCAGCACAAAAAGGAAAAATCACATGATCATCTCGATTGACGCTGAAAAAGCATTCAACAAAATTCAGCATCCTCTTATGATAAAAACACTCCAAAAAATAGGAATCAAAGGTAACTACCTCAATATGATAAAAGAAATATATGAAAAACTGATAGCCAGCATTGTAATCAAGGGAGAAAGACTGAAACCTTTCCCCCTAAGATCAGGTACAAGACAAGGATGCCCACTGTCACCACTATTATTCAACATTGTGCTAGAAGTTCTAGCTAGAGCAATCAGGAAGGACAAAGAAACAAAAGGTATACAAATTGGAAAGGAAGAAGTAAACTTTTATTATTTGCAGATGATATGATACTATACTTGGAAGATCTGAGAAGTCTACAGCAAAGTTACTCGAGCTAATAAACAAATTCTACAAGGTGATGGGATATAAAATGTGCAAAAATCAGTAACATTTCTATACACAAGGAATGACCTAGCTGAGGAGTCAGTTGAGGAAAAAAACCCTTTTAAAATCACAACTAAAAGAATCAAGTACTTAGGAATGAACCTAACAAGGGATGTAAAGGACTTGTACACAGAAAATTATATAACATTGCTAAAAGAAATCAAAGGAGATCTAAATAGGTGGAAAGACATTCCCTACTCATGGATAGGAAGGCTAAAGATAGTTAAGAAGTCAATTCTCCCCGAATTGATCTACAGGCCCAACATAGTATCAATCAAAATTTCAACAACCTACTTTAAAGATTCGGAAAACCTAACTACCAAAATCATCTGGAAGGGAAAGAGACCCCGACTAGCTAAAATCATCCTAAAAAACAAGAACGATGTGGGAGGATTAACACTCCCTGACTTAAAAATCTATTATAAAGCCACAGTGGTCAAACAGTGTGGTACTGGCACAAAGATTGAAGCATTGACCAATGGAATCAAATCGAGAGTGCAGAAATAAACCACCAAATCTATAGTCAACTGATTTCTGACAAGGCCCCAAATTCTCAGAACTGGGACAAAAAAGTCTTTTCAATAATTGGGCATGGAAGACCTGGATATCAATAGCCAAAAGAATGAAAGAGGATCCCTATCTTACACCCTACACAAAAATTAACTCAATATTGATCAAACACCTAAATATAAGAACTATCACAATAAAGCTTCTAGAAGAAAATGTAGGGAAACATCTTCAAGACGGAGTAATAGGAAGTGGCTTCCTAAACTTTACACTTAAAGCACAAGCAACAAAAGAAAAAATAGATAAATGGGAACGCCTCAAAATCAAATGCTTCTGCACTTCAAAAAACTTTGTCAAAAAGGGGAAGAGGCAGTCAACTCAATGGGAAAAAATATTTGAAAATCATATATCGGACAAAGGTTTGATTTCCTGTATATACAAAGACATCATACAACTCAACAACAAAAGAACAAACAATCCAATTATAAAATGGTCTAAAGATTTGAATAGGCATTTTTCTGAAGAGCAAATACAGATGGCTCAAAAGCACATGAAGAGATGCTCATTTTCATCGGCTATAAGGGAAATGCAGATCAAGACTACAATGAGATACCACCTTACACTTATAAGAATGGCTGATATTAAACAAACAGGAAACTATAAATGTTGGAGAAGATGTGGAGAAACTGGGACACTTATGCAATGCTGGTGGGAATGTATAATGGTACAGCCACTATGGAAGACTGTTTGGTGGTTCCTTAGGAAACTAAATATCGAGTTGCCTTATGACCCAGCAGTAGCACTACTTGGTATATACCCAGAAGATCTGAAAGCAACAACACAGACATTTACACATCGATGTTCATAGCAGCATTATTCACAATCACCAAAAGATGGAAACAAATCAAATGTCCAACAACAGATGAGTGGGTCAACAAAATGTGGTGTATGCATACGATGGAATATTATGCAGCAGTAAGACAAAATGACGTCCTGAAGTACATGACAAGATGGATGAGCCTTGAGGACATAACACTGAGTGAAATTAGCCAGACACAAAAGATAGATACTGTATAATTCCACGTTTATGACCAGCATAAAGGTATAATCAGAGGCTTATAATACAGAATATGGGGGACTTATACATAAAAGCTAGGGATGGGTGAACCATTAGCTAATGAGGTTGAACTCCAACTTAAGGGAATAGAAAGGAGTGAAGGTGGTTCTTTAGTAGATCTGTAAGTAATATTAACATATTGAAGATGAGCAAGATTGAAAGGGGTTGTACAGATCTACGTGTTCCACTCATTAACACTAGAAATATGAACTCTCACAAGAATTACTTCAAAGATATGATTCTTGTTTAAGACCAGGGTGCAGAAGAAAAACTGTTACTGCATGCTAAGAGCTATGTTCTAAAGGAAACATCAGCACTACCACAGCAACAGCAGAGGTAAATAATGCGGGGAGGGACAAGAGATAAGAGGAGGTTTAGATTTTCTATTTGGCGAGGGTGTGTTTATTGGTTTTCTTTCTTTTGGGAAAAATGAAATTATCTAAAATTTAGAATGTAGATGGACTGTAGACTATGGGCCCTCTACATGATGCCCAGTGAATGCAGATGGCTGAAGGATGCACTGACAGAGAAGTAGATTGGTGAACGATGGTGTATACTTATGAATGAAAATTGTGGTGCTACAAAAAGGAAAAAAGCCATGAGGCATGCAATGATGTGAATAAACATGTGGGACATTTGGTGAGAGAAAATAAGTCAGAAACAAAAGAACAAGAATGGTATGATCACCTTTAGAAAATGCTCATAGGAAAACAGGGGCCTAGACTGTAAGCTTTTAGAGCAGATACATTGTCTGGAATGGTGATTATTATTTCTGGATTTTGAGGATATACCCTTGATCAGGAGACTTAAATTGTGAAGCTTATGTAGGTAGCAGAGAAGCTTAGACTACCTATAGGCATGCCTGAGTTACTTCTGGAGGACCTCTTTTGTTGCTCAGATGTGGCCTCAGTCTCTCTAAGCCCAACTCTGCAAGTAGAAATCATTGCCCTCCCCTCTACGTGGGACATGACATCCAGTGGTAAAAGTCTCCCTGGTGATGTGGGAGATGACTCCCAGGGATGAATCTAGACCTGGCACCGTGGGATCAACAATTACATCCTGACCATATGGGGGAAAAAAGTGTAATTAATAAAGTGTCAGTGGCAAAGAGAGTTCAAATAGAGTCGAGAGGTTACTCTGGAGGTTGCTCTTCCACAAGCTTCGGTTAGATCTTGCTACCTATCATAATCTGCCAACCCCAACCAGGACCATTCCAGCCAATCCTAAAGAACACCTCGGGCAATATATAAGATTCCACAAGAGTTCCAGGCACTAGAGTAATGTTCCAGAAATCTACAACCTCCAGATGGGTCCCTGGTCCAGATAAGTCCTGAAATTTAGCCCAGCCTCTCCAGAACATCAGACAGTTTCATATCCCTATCCCATATTAGTGACAGTCCCTTCCAATATGAAAAGTTTAGAATTGCCATAGCCCAAACACCCTTAAACAGAGGGATGGAAAGATCAAAGTTGATGATGGAGTTATATAGAGAAAATAGGATTTAATAAATGAATATGAATGCTGAATCATTAAATTGATATCTCTTTTAGTCTCCAGTTTTTAGAGCAGCTAGAACCAAAAACCTAAAATTGTGAAATTGTAACCCATGTCAAACTCTGAAATATGTTCTACAACTAACTGCGGTGCTGTGCTTTGAAAGTTATAGCTTTTTTGTATATATGTTATTTTTCACAAAAAAAGAAGGAAAAAAAGTCAATTATGATGATGAAAATATTTACGCACTCTAGCCTCCCATATTTTAGAGCAACTAGAAGGAAAAATATGAGAGGATCATATGGTAGCACATGAAAAACTCTGGGATCTGTCCTGTAACTACTTGTTGAAGAGTGCTTTGAAAACTATTGCATTTTTTATTTCTTTGCTTTGTATATATGTTATACCATACAATAAAAAAAGTTTAAAAATATACTAGAGACACACAACATCAGATTTGAAGAGGCAGAAGAAAGAATAAGCAAGCAGAGGACAGGACAACTGAATTCACACAAAGAACAAATGGCGAAAAAGATGGACATCTTTGAATTGGATCTTAGGAAAATGATGGATAACAAAAAGCATAGAAATATAAGAATCACTAGTGTCCCAGAAGAAGAGAAGAATAAAGGGCTATGAAGATTATTTAAGGAGATAATTAGAGAAAACTTTCCAACCCTTATAAAAGACATAAATATGCTAATCAAAGAAGCCCAAATCCAAATAGGCCCACTTGGAGACACATACTAATCAACTGTCAGATGCTGAAAAGAAGCAGAAAGTCCCAAAAGCAGCAAGAGAAAAGTGATTCACTGCATACAAGGGAAGCCACATAAAGCTCAGTTTGGACTATTTGACAGGCACCGTGGAGGCAAGAAGGCAGTGGTATGATACATTCAAGATTCTGAAAGAGAAAAATTTCCAGTGAAGTATTCTTTATCCATCAAAGTTGTCCTTCAAAAGTGAGGGAGAAGAGAGCCCTGCGCAGCGGAGCCCCCACCACTGCTGGCCTAGTTACCATCTTGCCCCAGAGGAGCCAGAGCTGCCACAGCCGGCCCTCCTCACCAACGCCGCAACCATGAGACCCCAGCTGCGACCACCCCCGCCCTCAGTGCTGTTGACACCAAGCTCAGTGCCACAGGCAGTGGCACAGGAAGCAGCATCCCAAGCGGCCTCACATTGGCGGCACCTGCCTACAGGGACAAGATCATTGCCTGGAAAGTTTTGGGAACAGCAGAATGGTTTGATGCAAGAAATGGATATGCTTTCATCAACAGGAATGATACTAAGGAAGATGTGCTTGTACACCAGACTGCCATAAGAAGAAGTACCTTCACAGCGTAAGAGACAGACTGTGGAGTTTGATGTTGATGAAGGAGAAAAGGGGGCAGGGGTAGCAAACATCACAGGTCCTGGTGGAGTTCCAGAGCAAGACAGTAAATATGCAGCAGACTGTAACCATTATACACATTTTCCATGTTGTAGGGGCCCTCCATGCAATTTACCAGCAAAATTACCAGAATAGTGAGAATGGGGAAAATAACGAGGGATCAGGGAGTGCTCCCAAAGGCCAGGGCCAACAACACTGGCCCTACTGTAGGCGACAATTCCCACCTTACTACATGCAGAGACCCTGTGGGTGTCATCCACAGTTTTCAACCCTCCTGTGCAAGGAGAAGTGATGGAGGGTACTGACAACCAGGGTGCAGGAGAACAATGTAGACCAGTGAGGCAGAATATGTATCTGGGTTACAGACCAGGATTCCGCAGGGGCCCTCCTTGCCAAAAACAGCCTGGAGAGGACAGCAATGAAAATGGTAAAGAAAATCAAGGAAATGAGACCCAAGGTCAGCAGCCACCTCAACATTGGCACCGTGGTAACTTCAGTTACTGATGCAGCACTCAGAAAATCCTAAACCACTAGATGGCAAAGAGACAAAAGTAGCCAATCTACCAACTGAGGATTCTTCTGCTCCCAAGGCTGAGCAGGGTGGATCTGAGTAAATGCTAGCTTACCATCTCTATCATCATCTGCTTCAGTCATACAACAAGAAGTGAATATGAAATTCCAGCAATAAGAAATGAACAAAGGATTGGAGCTGAAGACCTTAAGTGCTTGATTTTTGCCAGTCGACCAGATAACTAGAACTACCTGCATTATCTATGCAGCATAGGGTTTTTTTTTTTTAATGGCACATTAACTATGAACTGGGTTGGGTGATGGGATGTAAGGAAACAATTATTCATTAATACATCAAATACTTCCTTATTGTTTACTAAGTTAGGCCCTGAATTATGCACTGACAATACAGTGGTGAAGAAGAAAAACAGCCATAAAACCCTAGAAGACCACATAGAGAGAATATGTAAATTTAGGTGAGAAGAAGATCCAATTTAATTTAATTTAATTTGTAATAAAAGTTTATAACTTAATTTTTTCAAAAAAGTCAACAAATTGCAAGTATCTGTTAATAAAGGCCTTAAATAACAATTAAAAATAGTGAGAGAGAGACTAAAATTTTCACAGACAGATAAATGCTAAGAGAATTTGCTAATAAGAAATCGGCCCTGCAAAAATACTAAAAGGAGTACTGTCAGCTGAAAAACAAAGATAGGAGAAGGAGGTCTGGAGAAGGGCACAGAACTGAAGAGTACTACTAAGGGTAACTTAAAGGATAAAAACAGAGAGAGGAAAAATATATAGATCTGACAAATAAAAACCAAAGGAGAAGATGGAAGATTTAAGAACTGCTTTTACAGTAATAACTTTCAACGTCAACGGACTAAACTCATCAATTAAAAGATACAGATAGGCAGAATGGATTTAAAAATATGATCCATCTATATGCTGTTTATAAGATATTCATCTTAGACCCAAAGATACAAATAGATGCCAAGTGAAAGGATGGAAAAGATATTTCATGCAAGCTGTAACCAAAAGAAAGCAGGGGTAGCTATAGTAATATCAGAAAAAATAGACTTTAAATGCAAAGATATCATAAGAGACAAGAAAGGACACTACATATTAATAAAGCAGAGAATTAATTCACCAAGAAGAAATAACAATCATAAATGCTTATGCACCCAATAAAGGAGCTCCAAAGTACATGAGTCAAATACTGGCGAAACTAAAGGGAGCAAAAGACCTTTCAATAACAATAGTGGGAAACATCAATACACCACTCTCCTCTATAGAAGAAAAACCAGACAGAGAATCATAAGGAAATAGAGAACCTAAACAATGTGATAAATGAATTAGACCTAACAGACATATATAGATCGTTGCAGATGAAGGCAAAAGTCATCCAAAATCTAGACCCAACAATCGAACCTACACTGCCCTCTAAGTGGTCAGGTGAGAGGGAGAGTTAGTTGCATGTCTCTTTCTTTAAATCAAAAGCTAGAAATGATTAAGCTTAACGAAGAAGCTAAGACAGGCTGAAAGCTCTAGACCCCTTGCACCAGTTAGCCAAATTATGAATGCAAAGGAAAATTCTTGAAGGATATTAAAAGTGCTACTGCCAGGAACACATCAAAGATAAGAAAATAAAACAGTCTTATTACTAATACGGAGAAAGTTCTAGTGATCTGGATAGAAGTTCAAACCAGCCACAACATCCCCTTAAGCCAAAACATACTCCAGAGCAAGGCCCTAACTCTGTTCAAGTCTCTGAAGGCTTGAGAGAGTTGAAGAAACTACAGTAGAAAAGTTTGAAGATAGAGTTTGGTTCATGAGGTTTAAGTAAAGAAGCTGTCTGAGTAACATAATAATACAGGGTGGAGCAGCAAGTCCTGATGTAGAAGCTGCAGCAAGTTATCCAGAAGATATAGCTAAGATTATTGATAAAAGGGGCTACACAAAAAAACAGATTTTCAATGCAGGTGAAACAGCCTTCTATTGAACGAATATGCCATCTAGGACTTTCATAGCTAGAGAGGAGAAATCAATACCTGGCTTCACAGCTTGAAAGGACAAACAGACTCTCTTGTTAGGGGCTAATGCAGCTGGTGACTTTAAGTTGAAGCTGTCGCTCATTTATCAATCTGAAAATACTGACCCTTAAAAGTTATGCTAAATTTACTCTGCCTGTGGTTTCTAAATGAAACAACAAAGCCTGGATGACAGCCTATCTGTTTACAACATGGTTTACTGAATATATATATATATTTTTTTAGTATATCTTGATACAGTAATTATATTGTGAACTTTTTTATTTTATTAGTATGACACCATTATTATTATTATTTTTTACATGGGCAGGCACCGGGAATCGAACCCAGGTCCTCAGGCATGGCAGGCAAGCATTCTTACCTGCTGAGCCACCGTGACCCACCCTGAATATTTTAACCCCACTGTTGACACCTACTGCTCAGAAAAAAAGATTCCTTTCAAAATATGACTGCTCATTGGCAACACACCTGGTCAGGAGCCCTGATGGAGATGTAGAGTGAGATTAATGTTTTAATGCCTGCTAATACAACATCCATTCTGCAAAGCATGGATCAGGGAGTAATTTTTACTTTCTAGTTTTGTTATTTAAGAAATACATTTCGTAAAGCTATAGCTGGTATAGAGAGGGATTTCTTTGATGGATCTGGATGAAGTCAATTGAAAACCTTCTGGAATGTATTCAGCATCGAAGATGCCATTAAGAACACTCATAACTCATGGAAGGATGTCAAAATATCAACCTTAACAGGAGTTTGGTAGGTGATTCCAACCCTCATGGACAACTTTTAGGGTTTCCAGACTTCAGTGGAGGAAGTCACTGTAGATGTGGTTGAAAAAGCAAGAGAACTAGAATTAGAAGTGGAGCTTGAAGATGGGACAGAATTGTTGCAATCTCATGATTAAATTTAAACGGATGAGGCTTGTTTAGTATGGATGAGCAAAGAGTTTTTGAGAATGGAATCTCCTCTTGGTGAAGATGCTGTTAAATAGTGTTGAAATGACAAGAATATTACATTAAACTAGTTAATAATGCAGCAGCAGCTTTTGAAAAGAGTGAGTCCAATTCTGAAAGAAGCTCTATTGCGGTCAAAATGCTATCAAACAGAATTGTATGCTATAGAGAGATACGAAAGGAAGAGTCAATGGATGTAGCAACTTTATTGTTGTCTTATGTTAAGAAATTGTCACAGTCACCCCCAACCTTGAGCAATCACCACCCTGATCAGACAGCCGCCACCAATATCCAAGTGAGAAGCTTCACCAGCAAAAACATTACAACCTCCTGGAAGCGCAGATGATTAGCAGTTTTCAGAAATAAAACCTTTTTATTTCTTCTAAAATTTATTAAATTTTAATAAAAATTTAAAACATTTTAAGATTAAGGTATGTACAATTTTTTTTTAAACACAATGCTATTGTTCATTTAATAGACTACAGTATAATGTAAATACCTTTTATATACACTGGGAAACCAAAAACTTTGTGTGGTTCACTTTATTGCAATATTTGCTTTATTGTGATATTTGCTTTATGGCGGTTGTACAGAACCGAACTACCAGTGTCTCCGAGATAGCCTGCAGTATTTCTATTTCTTTCTCCACTTCTGGAGAGCTAGCTCTCAGCTCAATTTCCTAGTTTCATTCATCTCCTATGGTTTCTCCAGTTTCACCACTTCCAGGGACCTGGAAAACAACTTGCTCTGGGAAATTGACTGACTCAGGTCTGGCGAAATGCCAAAAGCCCAGGTTCAGACACCGCAGAAACAAAGTAAAAAAAAACCGTCCCCTGAACCAGATTATCCACCACAGGGACGAGGGTGGGGGCTGCGGCAACCGCGGTACCTGCTGGGAGATATAGTTCCGGGTGACCCCACTACCTCTTGGGAGTTGTAGTCCTCGATCTGGGAGAGAGACGAGAACAGCAGTTCAGAAAATTTTAAATAATCCTTAGAGTAAAACAAAGGGAGCAAGCCTATAATACCATGCTGGTTCTCTGGACCCATCCCTCGGGCTCGCATGCAGTGTCCAAAGCGGCTCCGGGGGGATTGGAGAAGGGCGGGGACACGTTACGCTGACGCAGGCGTGACCCTGCCCGAGAGGGTTTGGCGGGATTTCCGAAAGCCGCCGAGCAGAGTGCGAGCTGAGGCCCAGACCCAGGCCTGAGGAAAGCTGAGGCGCGCTCCGGCAAGCGTAGTTGGGAGCTGAGCCTCGCTTGGATTGTGCGCAGACAGCCTGGGCAGGGGAGTAAGGAAGCGGGGCACTAGCGAGGAGGCCGGAGCTGGCCGGGGTCGGGCCCGCGCAGGGCCAGCGGACAGAGGTCAGAGCGCGCGGCTGGCGAGCGAGGGGCGCTGCAGGCAGAGGTGAGTGTGGAGGCGCAGATCCGGCCCCTTTCCGCGGCTCGTCCCCGCGTTGGCCGGAATGGGACCTGGGCCTTTGCTCTCCCGCCGCTTATCCTCTGTGCTGAGAAACTGGAGATGGCGGAGCAGGGGCGGGTTCCAGGCCCAACCGCCTTTCAGAGCTCGTTGTGAAGACAACCGGAACTGGGAGGAACCTTAGACACCTTCAAGCCTAACACCCGTTCTGTGGGCGAGGAAGTCGAGACCTAAGGAGGTGTAGTGACTTAGTTAAAGTCACAACTTTTTAATGCCACAGCCATGATTTCCGGATTCCTGGTCATTTCTCTTGACGCCACACCGTGTTTTGCTTACAAAGTGCCAATCTTCATTTGCCAAGAAATATTTTCATAATCTAATGTGGAAGGCTGGTCACGTGGTGGCCTGGGAATGCTGGGAAGTGAGTTTTCCCCCCTTAAATTTACCAAGTATAGTGTAATGTATGTAGAGGGAAAAATGCACACATCACGACTGTATGCATTTGTGTATTCAAAATAAATATACTTGTGTAATCACCACTCAGGTCGAGAAATAAAACGCTGTCAGCACCCCAGAAGCCTTCCTTGCACAACCTTTTCCAATACTTGCCCCTCTTTTCCTCAGAGGTAACCACTGACTTATAATACCATTGATTAATTTTGTCTGTATTTGAATATTGTGTAAATGAAATAATACTTTATGGATTATCTTGTGACTGACTTCATGAAACATTATGTCTGTAGATTCATAAAGAATAGTATTCCATATCCATTCTATTCTTCTTAGTTTCAGTTTTTGGATTTTATGAGAAAGGCTGCTGTGAACATTCCTATATATATTTTGGTGTGCATGTGCATGCTTTTCAGGTGGTTAATACACAGAATGGTGCAATTCCTGAGTCAAAGTATTTGTCTGTTTTGAACTTTCACATTTAATGCTAGTTTTCCAAAATGGTCAAAATAGTATACATGCACACAGCCCTGTAGGAGTCACTCAACTTGCCAGCACTTGATATTGTCGGTCATTTTAATTTTAGCTATTCTAGTGGGTATGTAGTATTGTCTCATTGTGGTTTTAATTTAAATTTCCCTGATTATTAATGAGGTTGGGCATCGGTTCATATATTTGTTGGCCATCTGGATATTTTCTCTTGTGAAGTGCTTGTTTAAATCTTACTCATTTTTCTTTGCGTTGTCTGTCTTTTTCTTAATTGATTTGAAAGAGTTCTTTGTCTATTCTGTTTGTCAGCCATTGATTATATATGTGGCAGAATTTCCCCCCTGAGTATATTCTCTTAATACTGTCTTTTGGTGAATAGAAGTTCTGAATATTATGTCCAATTTTTATCTTTTCCATTGTTTTATGATTGTTGCATTTTGTATACAGTATAAGCAATCCTTTCTACCCCAAGGGCAAGAACATAGTCTCCTATATTAAAAGTTTTGCTTTACCTTTTACATTTAGATTTACCATCTAAATTGGAAATTAATATTTTTCTATAATGTGTGATATTTTAGCAAAGTTCATTTTATCATTCCATCTCTATTTACTGAAAAGACCATCCTTTCATCATTAATCTGCAGTGCCATTGTTTTCATAAATTACAAAGAAAGGTATTTGAATTTAAATTGCATCCAGATGATTTGGATAAATTGAATTATTCTAAACTCACAGTATGCTAAATCGCCATGGAAGAGATCCATCCCCAAACCAATGGACACAAATGGTCATCTTATCTTTTCTCAAGTCTCCAGGAATGGAAATTTTGTATCTTTTATGTTTGTTCATTGTTTATGTATCTCTTATCTTTTAGATTACATTTGTCCAAAACTTTTTTTTTTGTGTGCTGTATGGCTGGGTCACATTTCATTCTTTTTTCCATGTGAGTATCCCGTTATTGCAGCACCATTTGTTGAATATTTGTTTGTTTGCTTGTTTTGGGAAGTACATGGGCCAGGAATCAAACCCCGGTCTATTACATGGCTGGTAGGAATTCTACCACTGAACTACCTGTGCACTCCCTTTGTCCAGACTCTTTTGATGTTATTTAAGATGACGTATTCTTGTGGACATCAAGACTCGTTCATTTTTACAATTTGAAACTACTTCTTTCCAAGGCGAGCAATCATAATTCTATAGGCCTTAGGCTAAATGGAAGGGTTTACACTGAATGGGTCACTTGCATGTTTTTCATTTTCTCATTCACTGAGGTGTCTAAAGTTCTGTAATTGAATAAAATGGTGATCCTTGAGTTTCACACTCTCCTATTGACAGCAACAAGTGTGTGATTAAGCTATGATCTTTGCTTAAGTTTCCCTTTCAGGAACGGAGGCTTATGGGCAGCCATTCTGTATCTTCATTTCACTCCTGCCTCCCTTCTTCCCTTCCTCCCTTGCTCCACCCCGCCAACCCCCAGAATTCCTCTTGCTAGAAGGAAACAAGGGAACGAAAGCTGTTAAACCTTTCCTAGGTTGAGAGTTGTTTTTTTTAAAGTAGAGTACTGGAATGTCCGGATTCTTCTAACAAACATTTATCAAACACTTAGCATAATGTATCATGAAGTGTATAAAAATAAATAAGACTTTGCTCCTACCCTCAAGGAGTATAAAGATAATATAAGAAATTTAAGATAGGGATATAGAGGGGAATAGTTAATCTAGTGAAGCTGTGCATCTTTAAGAAGCCAAGTGATCCTGGCTCTTCCTGAAGCTTTTATGTTACAACTCTATCTAAATAGAGGGGAATGCTGGTGAAAGGTTTGTTCTTTTTCCTGCCATGGTTAGGTCAGTGATTAGACTAAACGCCTAACAAGTAATTTTTCAGAGATTTATTGTAAAACTGAATTTGCAACTCCATACTTAAGCCACAGTGTTTCTCTAATATTTTTGATGGCCATCTGTATTTTTCAGTATTGAACACCCCGAGTAATGGCTATGCAGATGCAGCTTGAAGCAAATGCAGATACTTCAGTGGAAGAAGAAAGCTTTGGCCCACAACCTATTTCACGATTAGAGGTAAATGCTAAGTTGTTAAGTTTTGGATTATAATGTTAAACAAGATTCTTCTACCTGCTGGGAGAAATAACAGCCTTTACATAAATCATTCATTTCCATCCAAGATCAAAACTCAAATGAGAATTTTCGTGAGAGTTTTCAAGGATTTTGTGGGAAGGGTTAATATAGGAGCTAAACATGTCTGGCCAGGGCTCTTTTGTCTATAATTCTCCTACGTTATCATTTTTCTTTCTCAGAGTTGGGCTGTCAGATGCTAAAAAGCTTTAGAATCCCCTGGTAGAGTCTCTGTGCCGTTTGCACTTAAGTATATACGTGCTGTCCAGAGAATTCCAGTGGCTTGTGCGCAGCCATGCAGGGAGAAAGGAGCAACTTCTCTATATCACTGAGATTTGTGCTGGAGTTACTAGCAAGGCAGCTGTCACAGGCAGAAAGAAGGACTTGGGGATATAAAGGGAAAAGAGCCAAGCTCCAATGCAAGACTGCCCAAAAGCATTAAGCGCCAGAGCTGGGGTCCTGTGCTGTTTTTGTCCATTGTACAGTGGTACAGTATTAGTGCAGCTAACTTGTACTAAAGAAGTTGGGGAGAAAGGAGAGAAAGTTTTGATTCTGATTGCTTTATTATGCATGTTTCCCTTATCCCAGCTAAGCTTCAAGACCCCAGAAGTTAAGTAAATGGGTAAATGTGGTAAAACATCAGAGATGGTTTTTTTTTGTGGGGGTAGGGGTCTGCATTTTTGGTTAATAGTCATGACTTTTGGTGCCATGAACATCCTTATACCCAGGTATGTGTATTCCTTATTGCTAAAATAGTCCCTGCTGGAATAGCAAACATGGTTGGTTTCTATAGGCAGATACTATTTTCTCCCCTCTCCCAAGCCCTTCCTGCTCCCAGATACATATATATCCCCTCACTAACTCATTCTTTCCCCAGAAGTCATGGTTTTAGTGTCTAATAATACCAAAGCTGTTGGGTATAGGGAGAGAATGGTGTTCTTGGGTTGTTTGTTTTGAAAAGTGGGATAGGGCCCCTGACCAAAAGTAGTCGTCTTCAATCTTTACAACAGAACATCCTAGTCATTGTGCTACAAAGAGGTTATTAAGTGTAAAGATAGTGATACCCTCCATTCTGGAGCAGCCTTATCTGTTTATCCAACATAGTGTAAACTGTCATTTTCTATTAATGTGGAGAGATTGGGAAGCACTGGTTTAAAGTGACCTTTAAATTGACCTTGACCAGGGTCTCAAGGCTTGTTTAGTCACAGTCATAAAAAGTTGGGAGTTAGTGGTTTATTCCTGGTACTTGCAAATTACAGGTTTAATCCCATTATATGATGAGTCCATTTTAATGTACATGACTTTGTAGTAGTTTAAAAATACTGGCTTTGATAATGAAAAGGTTTATAGTTACTGCATATCTCATAAGTAGGGCACACTTTTCAAGGCTTTTGCAAATAATATTGCAGTTCTTCAAAACAACTGTGAATTAGGTGGAATAAATATTATTCTTATATGACAGAGGAAAAAACTGAAGCTTAAATTATAGTTTTCTACCTTGTGTCCGATGCTCCTTTTATCTATGGTACGGACAGATGAGTAAGACATATGGATTAAAAATAAATAATAGGGCGAACAAATGTTAAAATTTAAAAATATATGTGTTGGATAGATGGAAATACTAGTGGTCAGTGAGAGGAAAGGATAGGGGGTGTTCTAGTTTGCTAGCTGCTGGAATGCAATATACCAGAACCAGAATGGCTTTTAACAAGGGGAATTTAATGAGTTGCTAGTTTACAGTTCAAAGGCCGAGAAAATGTCCCAATTACAATAAGTCTATAGAAATGTCCAATCTAAGACATCCATCCACGGAAAGATACCTTGGTTCAGGAAGGCCGATGGAGTTCAGGGTTTCTCTCTCAAGTGAGAAGGCACATGGCGAACACAGTCAAGGCTTCTCTTTTGGCTGGAAGGGCACATGGCAAACACGGTGTCTTCTGCTAGCTTTGTCTCCTGGCTTCTGTTTCACAAAGCTCCCCGGGAGGCGTTTTCCTTCTTCATCTCCAAGGGTCGCTGGCTGGTGGACTCTGCTTCGTGGTGCTGTTCTCTCTGAATCTCTCATTCTCCAAAATATTTCCTCTTTTATAGGACTCCAATAAACCAATCAAGACCCACCCAAATGGGTGGAGACATGTCATCACCTAATCCAATTTAACAACCACTCTTGACTAAATCACATCATCCAGGGAGATGATCTCATTACAGTTTCAAACATACAGTATTGGATAGAGATTATTCTACCTTTATGAAATGGGATTTATATTAAAACATGGCTTTTCTTAGGGGGCATATATCCTTTCAAACCAGCACAAGGGGTATGGTATGTATGATTTTTTTCTTTTTATTTCTTTTTCTGGAGTGATGCAAATGGTCTAAAAAATAATCATGGTGATGAATATACAACTATGTGATTGTGAGCCACTGATTTTACACCATGCATGGAATGTTGTGTGTTAAGAATGTATGTGCTTGTATGTTGTATCAATAAAAATTTTAAAAAAATTTATATATTTTCTTCCCTTGCAGCAATGTGGTATAAATGCCAATGATGTGAAGAAATTGGAAGAAGCTGGATTCCATACTGTTGAGGCTGTTGCTTATGCACCAAAGAAGGAGCTAATAAATATTAAGGGGATTAGCGAAGCTAAAGCTGATAAAATTCTGGTAAGTACAGCTCATATTATTTAGGAAGGCATTAAAGAAACTAGTACAGAAGGGTATATAGTAAAATTTAGTCTTCTTCCCTTCAACCTTTGTTCTGTCATCCTGTTCCCCTTTCCAGAGATGACTCTAATGACCAGTTTTTTACCTTGTATGTGCCTCCTTGCATTAATTTACATTTTCTCTGGAGAATTGTAGTATCATGAAATAAGACATACTGTCACATTTTTACATTCCCATGAGAACTGAGTGTTGTAAACGTTATCTTTCTAGATATTATGATCTCATACCTGAGAAATATATTTATTCAACCACTATAAACAGTTTAGAATAATAATTTGCGTACATAGGAAGATGCTGATATAAGAAAACAGCTTAAAAATATATTTATTTGTGGCTTGTGGTTGAAAGGGGAAGTTTTAGGTTGGATGTTTGTTACTAGAATAAAAATTTCAAACAAACAAACCATAGGGCTGTACAATACAGTGAACCCTAATGTAAATCATGGGCTATAGTTAATATTACAATTATAATAATAATCTTAAATCGATTATAACAAATGTACCACACTAATGCATGATGTTAATAATAGGGAGAATATTTGGAACTCTGTATTTTCTGCATGATTTTTCTGTAACCTACAACTTCTCCAATTAAAAAAAATACATATGTTCATATGTATATTATTATGTATGTATGTATAGAGTATTAAACTAGGGATAAATACACTAAGATATTAATACTTATTTCTGATTGTGGGAATGTGAGCAATTTTTATTTTTTACCTAAATTTTTTTTGAAATTTTACATCTTCCATAGTGAAAACGTATTTCACATAGCAAAGCAATTTTTATTGCTTGAATATTAATTAAGCACTTAGTGTGTATAATCCATCAGTTAACTTATCACAGTTAAGATTCTTTAATAATGACTAGGCAATGTGATTTCAAAACATGTGCTTATTAGTTTTTTCCCCTTACTAAATGACATAAAAATGATTTTACTTGGGGGGGGGCGGGCAGTGGTGGTGCAGTGGCAAAGTTCTTGCCTGCCGTTTCTGAGACCTGGGTTCAATTCCCAGTGCCTGCCCATGAAAAAAAACAAAAAGATTTTACTGGTTTAAGTCATTATGAGGTAGTAACTTAATCCCTTATAAAACACTTTTGCTTTGAAACTCTTTCACATGTCACTTCAATAAAAGATTGTAATATTGACTGAACCAGTAGTGGTCCCTAAAGTCTATTTTATTTCTTTCTGAGCATCAGTTTTGTGACTGAACAAATGCTCACAGAGTCTTCATTTATGCCTTGTCAGACCTTAATTTTGGAAATCAAATCAGTGCTCTACCTCTGTTAAGACATAAATACAAACCTTTAATAATTGAGATGTCCAAAATGATGCAAAATATGTGTCCTTTTATTTTACTACCCTCTTTGATTTTGGTAACTTTTATTGTGAGTTAGTGATAGATAAAGATTACGATTGTGTTACTTGCTTTAGAATGTTAAAGATGATTTTTTCAGTCACTAGATATTCCCCCCATTCCCCTAGTCTTTGGAATTGAGACTTCTAGCAAGAATATTTATTGTCACAGTGGAAAAAAGAAACCATATTAAAGAAAATATAGTCCATTTCCAGAATGTAAATCAGAATGGTTGAGAGAGAAAGACATGAATGCAATAATTCATTCAATAAATGCCACATTTCTTCTGTGGCCTTTTCCACATTCTCAAAGTTTAATGTAATTGTTATTAGCTTTTTAAATTATTATTATTGTGTTAACAGTTATACAACATAATATTTCCCATTTCAACCACTATCAAATATACAGTTGAGTGGTGTCAATTGCATTTATGATAGATGGTCAAAAAGAAAGCATGGACAACCAAAGCACTTCTCCTTGACTGGTTCCATCAATGTTTTGTGCCAGAGGTTTAAAAATACGTTGTCTAATAGTGACTGCCAGGAGGGAATTTCAAAGGTTAATTTTTTTAATGTCTTTTGTTATATATGGAGTATATTCACTATTATTCTCATCAAATTTGTTTCATTTTTTTAAAATTTTCATATTTTGTATTTTTTTTTAATTAACGGAAAAAAAAGAAATTAACCCAACATTTAGAAATCATACCATTCTACATATGCAATCAGTAATTCTTAACATCATCACATAGATGCATGATCATTGTTTCTTAGTACATTTGCATCGGTTTAGAGGAACTAGCAACACAACAGAAAAAGATATAGAATGTTAATATAGAGAAAAATAAAAGTAATAATAATGGTCAAAACAAAACAAAAAAAACCTATAGCTCAGATGCAGCTTCATTCAGTGTTTTAACATGATTACTTTACACTTAGGTATTATTGTGCTGTTCATTTTTTTTTTTTTTTGCACTTTGAAGTGTTATGTTTATTATAATTTTTTTTTATTAATTAACGGAAAAAAAAAAAAGAAATTAACCCAACATTTAGAAATCATACCATTCTACATATGCAATCAGTAATTCTTAACATCATCGCATAGATGCGTGATCATTGTTTCTTAGTACATTTGCATCGGTTTAGAAGAACTAGTGACACACCAAAGATATAGAATGTTAATATAGAGAAAAGAAATAAAAGTAATAATAATAGTAAAAAACAAACAAACAAACAAAAACAACCAAAAACGAACAAACAAAAACAAACAAACAAATTAACTAAACCTATAGCTCAGATGCAGCTTCATTCAGTGTTTTAACATGATTACTTTACAATTAGGTATTATTGTGCTGTCCATTTTTGAGTTTTTGTATCTAGTCCTGTTGCACAGTCTGTATCCCTTCAGCTCCAATTACCCATTATCTTACCCTGTTTCTAACTCCTGCTGGACTCTGTTACCAATGACATATTCCAAGTTTATTCTCGAATGTCCGTTCACATCAGTGGGACCATACAGTATTCGTCCTTTAGTTTTTGGCTAGACTCACTCAGCATAATGTTCTCTAGGTCCATCCATGTTATTACATGCTTCATAAGTTTATCCTGTCTTAAAGCTGCATAATATTCCATCGTATATATATATACCACAGTTTGTTTAGCCATTCTTCTGTTGATGGAGATTTTGGCTGTTTCCATCTCTTTGCAATTGTAAATAACGCTGCTATAAACATTGGTGTGCAAATGTCCGTTTGTGTCTTTGCCCTCAAGTCCTTTGAGTAGATACCCAGCAATGGTATTGCTGGGTCGTATGGCAATTCTATATTCAGCTTTTTGAGGAACCGCCAAACTGCCTTCCACAGTGGTTGCACCATTTGACATTCCCACCAACAGTGGATAAGTGTGCCTCTTTCTCCGCATCCTCTCCAGCACTTGTCATTTTCTGTTTTGTTGATAATGGCCATTCTGGTGGGTGTGAGATGATATCTAGTGGTTTTGATTTGCATTTCTCTAATGGCCAGGGACATTGAGCATCTCTTCATGCATATTTTGTATTTTTAACTTTCTTTTTCATACTGCAGTTTTACTTAATGTCAACCTACTATAGCCTATGACCAAATACTTCACCAAAATTTTACAATGTTACTGTAAATGCCCCATAAAAGAAAAAGAAAAAATTCTCATACAGAGGATTGCCGAAAAATGTTACGTGGATTTTCCAGATCACAGGAGGGCCGTGCCCCTAACCCCCATGATATTGAAGGGATAACTGTAATATTCTAATGTGTATATGTATATATCACATTTGTTCATTCATTGGCTGATGGGCATGTGGCAGTTCTGAGTAATGCCACCATGAACATCAGTGTGCAAATATCTGTTGAAGTCTCTGCTTTCAGTTCTTTTGGGTGTATATCTAGAAATAGGATTGTTGGGTCATATAGTAATTCTATACTTAATCATTTGAGGAACCATCAAATTGTCTTCCATAGCACTGAACTATTTTACATTCCTACCAGTGATGAATGAGTGTTCCTATTTCTCCACATCTTCTCCTACACTTGTTCTTTTCTGTCTTTTAAAGAGTAGCTTTAGTAGTTAGGTTCAGGTGTCAATTTGGCCAGCTGATGGTACCCAGTTCTCTTGCTGTGGGCTTAAATCAGTAGCGTGTGAAATTCATCTATAGCTGATTATATCTGCTGTCAGCTAAAGTGAGCTCCTTCTGCAGTGAGTAATGTTTAATTTAATAAGCTGGAGGCTTAAAAGAGAGGTCAGAGGAGATCTGAAGAGCTCAGACCCAGACATTTAGACGTGCTGAAAGGAATCACTCTGGGGAAAGCCAGAAACCCAGGAGAGATGGCCGGCAGACGTTGCCATGTGTCTTCTCATGTGACAGAGGAACTCACATGAAAGTCTGCCTTTCCTCCAAATAACTGCAAATTGTAACTAAATAAATCCCCTTTATAAAAGCCAGTCCATTTCTGGTGTACTGCATTCTGGCAGCATTAGCAAATTAAAACATACTTTTTACCAGGCATGGGGTGCTGCTGCTTTTGCAAGTACCAAACATGTTGGAACAGCTTTTTAACTGGATAAGGAGAGGATTCTGGAGGAATTGTGAGGAGCTTGATAAATCCTAGATTGCTTTGAAAAGACTGTTGATAGAAATATGGATTCTAAAGATTGGAAGGACTCTAAAGATTGGAAGGAGGATGATTCTTGTTTTGAAATGGCAGAAAGTTTGACAAAATTAAATCCTGGTGCTGGATGAAAGGGAGAGTCTTTCATCCTCAGGGCTTTAGAAAGCGGCAGTCCCACCCTTTCCAAGGGCTACGCAGTGGCCCTGTTCTCTCTAAACACTGGGATGAGGGTTGCAACATTGGGGAGACCACCTTTTTCCTCCCGTCCCTGCCCTCCTTAAGCATCTGAGTGGCACCTGGGTTTTTTTACACTAGCCATTCTGAGTGTGAAATGGTATCTTATTTTCTTTGTTGTTTTTTGAAGTTAAATATTTTTTAATTGTACTATTTATTTAAATAGAAGTTACCTTTCTTACAATTATTAAAATTGATGAAAAATTATTAAACTCGTTGTCATCCATTATTTACATTAGATGTGCTGATTTGAAGCTGTTATGTACCCCATAAAAAGTTATTTTCTTTCTCTTTTAGTATTTTTATTGAGACATCTTCACGTATTCCCTAATGGCTAATAATGTTAAGAATCTTTTTATCTGCTTATTGTCTATTTGTATATCTTTGGAGAAACGTCTATTCAGGTTTTTGGCCAATTTCTTAATTGTTTGTCTTTTTTGTCTTTGTCTTTTGTCTTTTGTCTTTGGCCAATTTCTTAATTGTTTGTCTTTTTTGTTGTTGCGTTCTACGATTTCTTTATATATTCTGGATATTAAGCCCTTATCATGAGTGGTTTCCAAATGTTTTTTCCATTCTGTAAGTTATCTTTTTACTTTCTTGATAGAGTCCTTTGATGAACAAAAGTTTTTTTATTTTGATGAAGTCTCATTTATCGATTTTTTTCTTTTGTTGCTTGGGTTGTAAGTTTTATTTGTTTGTTTGCTTTTTTATTAATTAATTAATTATTTTTAAAATATACACCAAAAGCAAACATTCTTAACTTTTGATCATTCCGTTCTACGTATATAATCACTAATTAACAGTATCATCACATAGTTGCATATTCATCATCGTAATCATTTCTTGGAACATTTGCATCTATTCAGAAAAAGAAATAAAAAGAAAACCGACAAAAATTCATACATACCATACCCCTCACCCCTCCCTTTCATTGATCACTAGCATTTCAAACTAAATTTATTTTTAAATTTGTTCCCCTATTATTTATTTTTATTCCATATGTTCTACTTGTCTGTTGACAAGGTAGATAAAAGGAGCATCAGACACAAGGTTTTCACAATCACACAGTCACATCGTGAAAGCTTTATCGTTATATAATCATCTTCAGGAAACATGGCTACTGGAACACAGCTCTACATTTTCAGGCAGTTCCCTCCAGCCTCTCCATTACATCTTGACTAACAAGGTGATATCTGTTTAATATGAAGAATAACCTCTAGGATAACCTCTCGACTCTGTTTGGAATCTCTCAGCCATTGACACTTTATCTCATTTCACTCTTCCCTCTTTTGGTCGAGAAGATTTTCTCAATCCCTTGATGCTGATTCTCAGCTCATTCTAGGGTTTTTCTCAATCCATTGATGCTGAGTCTCAGCTCATTCTAGGATTTCTGTCCCATGTTGCCAGGAAAGTCCACACCCCTGGGAGTCATGTCCCGTGTAGACAAGGGGAGGGTCGTGAGTTTGCGTGTTGTGTTGGCTGGAGAGAGAGGTCACATCTGAGCAACAAATGAGGCTCTCTTGGGGGTGACTCTTAGGCCTAATTTTAAGTAGGCTTTACCTATCCTTTGTGGGGTTAAGTTTCACATGAACAAACCCTAAATTGGGGGCTTGGCCTTTAGCTTTGGTTGTCCACACTGCTTGTGAAAATATCAAGAATTCAACTTGGGGAAGTTGAATTTTCCCCCTTTCTCACCATTCCCCAAACGGCACTTTGCAAATGCTTTTTTATTCACTGTTCAAATCACTCTGGGATTCATCGGGGCATCACTCTGGACAAACCAACAAAATCTCATGTCCTACTCAAGGTACCGTGTACTTATGGTGTTCAGTTAAGCTGTCTACATAAGTTATATTAGGAAATGCATTAGTCAAAATATAAATTTTCTATGAAATAAACATTTTTTGCTTTAGTCTCACACATAAGGTAAAAATTTTAAGATATTAATTGCCATCTATTTTTAGCACCTTGCAGTAATGACATTCCTTTGTTCTTCCTCATGCAAAAACATTTTTAAAATTTGTAGATTTAGTCACTATCATTATACACTCTAAGCATTCCTAGATTGTACCATCTCAGTCTTTATCGTCTATCTTTCTTTCTGATTTCATTTGTGCCCCCAGCCCTCCTCCCTCTATCATTCTCACATTCAGCTTCATTCAGTGTTTTAACATAATTGTATTACAGTTAGGTAGCTATCCATTTCTGAGGTTTTACATTCAGTCCTGTTGCTCAATCTGTACCCCTTCAGCTCCAATATCTTACCCTATTTCTATCTCCTGATGGTCTCTGTTACCAACAAAATATTCCAAATTTATTCACTAATGTCAGTTCATATCAGTGAGACCATACAGTATTTGTCCTTTTGTTTCTGGCTAATCACACTCAGCATAATGTCCTTAAGGTCCATCCATGTTGCTACATACTTCATAACTTTATTCTGTCTTACAGCTGCATAATATTCCATTGTATGTATATACCACAGTTTGTTTAGCCACTCGTCTGTTGATGGACATTTTGGCTGTTTCCATCTCTTGGCAATTGTAAATAATGCTGCTATAAACACTGGTTTGCAAATGTCCATTTGTGTCCTTGCCCTCATGTCTTCTGAGTAGATACCTAGCAATGGTATTGCTGGGTCATATGGTAATTCTATATTTAGCTTTTTGAGGAACCACCAAACTGCCTTCCTCAGTGGTTGTACCATTTGACATTCCCACCAACAGTGGATAAGTGTGCCTCTTTCTCCACATCCTCTCCAGCACTTGTCATTTTTTGTTTTATTGATAATTGGCATTCTGGTGGGTGTGAGATGATATCCCATTGTTGTTTTGATTTGCATTTCTCTACTAGCCAGAGACGTTGAGCATCTTTTCATGTGCCTTTTGGCCATTTTTATTTCCTCTTCTGATAAGTGTCTGCTCAAGTCTTTTACCCATTTTGTAATTGGATTGGCTGTCTTTTTGTTGTTGAGTTGAACAATCTCTTTATAAATTCTGGATAGTAGACCTTTATCTGATATATCATTTCCAAATATTGTCTCCCATTGTGTAGGCTGTCTTTTCACTTTCTTGACGAAGTTCTTTGATTTGCAGAAGTGTATAATTTTGAGGAGTTCCCATTTCCTTTTTTCTTTCTTCAGTGCTCTTGCTTTGAGTGTAAGATCTAGGAAACTGCCTCCTAATGTAAGATCTATGAGATATTTCCCTACTTTTTCTTCTAACAGTTTTATGGTTGTAGATCTGATGTTTAGGTCTTTGATCTATTTTGAGTTAATTTTTGTATGGGGTCTGAGATATGGTTCCTCTTTCATTCTTTTGCATGTGGATATCCAGTTCTCTAGGCACCATTTATTGAAGAGACTGTTCTATTCCAGGTGAGTTGGCCTGACTGCCTTATCAAAGATCAGTTGTCCATAGATGAGAGGGCCTATATCTGAATACTCTATTGTATTTCATTGGTCAGTAACTCTGTCTTTATGCTAGTACTATACTGTTTTGACCACTGTAGCTTTGTAGTATGCCTTAAAGTCAGGTAGCGTGAGACCTCTGACTTCAGTTTTTTTTCTCAGGATAGTTCTACCTATTCAGGACACCTTGTCCTTCTAGATAAATTTGGTTATTGGTTTTTCTATTTCTGAAAAGTAAGTTTTGGGGATTTTTATTGGTATTACATTGAATCTGTAAGTCAATTTAGGTAGAATTGACCTCTTAAATATATTTAGTCTTCCAATCCATGAACATGGTATGCCCTTCCATCTATTTAGGTCTTCTGTGATTTCTTTTAACAGTTTCTTGTAGTTTTCTTTCTATAGGTCTTTCGTCTCTTTAGTTAAATTTATTCCTAAATATTTTATTCTTTTGGTTGCAATTGTAAATAGAATTCTTTTCTTGATTTCTCCCTCAGATTGTTCATTACTAGTTTATAGAAACACTACACTTTGTAACCTGCTACTTTGCTGTACTCATTTATTAGCTCTAATTGTTTTGCTGTGGTTTTTTGGGGGTTTTCAACATATAGTATCATATCATCTGTAAACAGTGAGAGTTTTACTTCTTCCTTTCCAATTTTGATGCCTTGTATTTCTTTTGCTTGTCTAATTGCTCTGGCTCGAACTTCCAACACAATGTTGAATAACAGTGGTGAAGTGGACATCCTTGTCCTGTTCCTGATCTTAGAGGGATAGATTTCAGTTTTTCCCCATTGAGGATGATGTTAGCTGTGGGTTTTTCATATGTTCCCTTTATCATTTTGAGGAAGTTCCCTCATATTCCTATCCTTTGAAGTGTTTTCTACAGGAAAGGATGTTGAATTTAGTCAAATGCCTTTTCTTCATCAGTCAAAATGGTCATGCGGTTTTTCTGCTTTGATTTGTTGATGTGGTATATTACATTGATTTTCTTATGTTGAACCATCCTTGCATACCTGGGATGAGTCCTACTTGGTCATGATGTATAATTCTTTTAATGTGTTGCTGGATTCGAGTTGCTAGAATTTTGTTGAGGATTTTTGCATCTATATTGGAGAGATTGGTCTGTAGTTTTCTTTTTTAGTAATATCTTTGTCTTTGATATGAGGGTGATGTTGGCTTCATAAAATGAGTTAGGTAGCTTTCCCTTCTCTTCAATTTTTTTGAAGAGTTTGAGCAGGATTGGTAGTAATTCTTTCTGGAATTCACATGCGAAGCCATCTGGTCCTGGACTTTTTGGAGAGCTTCTTAATGACTGATTTAATTTCTTTACTTGTGATTGATTTATTGAGGTTGTCTATTTCTTCTCGAGTCAATGTTGGTTGTTCATGCATTTCTAGAAAGTTGTCCATTTTTTCTCCATTGTCGAGTTTATTAGCATAAAGTTGTTCATAGTACCCTCTCATTACTTCCTTCATTTCTGTGGGGTCAGTGGTTATGTCTCCTCTTCCATTTCTGATCTTATTTATTTGCATCCTCTCTCCTCTTTTTGTCAGTCTTGCTAAGGGTCCATCAATCTTATTGATTTTCTCATAGAACCAGCTTCTGGTTTAGTTGATTTTCTCAGTTGTTTTCATGTTCTCAATTTCATGTATTTCTGCTCTAATCTTCATTATTTCTTTCCTTTTGCTTGCTTTGGGGTTAGTTTTCTGTTCTTTCTTTACTTCTTCCAAGTGGACAGTTAATTCCTCACTTTTTGCCCTTTCTTCTTTGATATAGACATTTAGGGCAATAAATTTCCCTCTTAGCACTGCATTTGCTAAGTTTTGATATGTTTTATTCTCATTTTCATTTGCCTCGAGATATTTGCTGATTTCTCTTGTCATTTCTTCCTTGACCCTCTGGTTGTTTAAGAGTGTTGTGTTGTCGAGCCTTCACATATCTATGAATTTTTTGGCACTCTGCCTATTATTGATTTCCAATTTCATTCCTTTATGATCTGAGAAAGTGTTTTGTATGATTTCAATCTTTTTAAATTTATTGAGACTTGCTTTGTGACCCAGCAAATGGTCTATCCTTGAGAATGATCCATGAGCACTTGAGAAAAGGTGTATCCTGCTGTTGTGGGGTGTAGTGTTCTATAAATGTCTGTTAAGTCTAGCTCATTTATTGTATTATTCGCATTCTCTGTTTCTTTACTGATCCTCTGTGTAGTTGTTCTGTCCATTGATGAGAGTGTGGAATTGAAGTCTCCAACTATTATGGTAGATTTGTCTGTTTCTCTTTTCAGGGTTTTCGTCTTGTATTTTGGCGCATTCTGTCTCAGTGCATAAATATTTATGATCATTATGTCTTCTTGTTGAATTGTTCCTTTTATTAATACATAATGTCCTTCTTTGTCTCTTTTAACTGTTTTACATTTGAAGTCTAGTTTTTTGGATATTAGTATAGCTACTCCTGCTCTTTTCTGATTGTTATTTGCATGAAATATCTTTGCCAACCTTTCACTTTCAACCTGTTTTTATCCTTGGGTCTAAGATGTGTTTCCTGTAGACAGCATATAGATGGGTCCTGTTTTTTTAATCCATTCGGCCAGTCTATGTCTTTTGATTGGGGAGTTTAATCCATTAATATTTAGTGTTATTACTCTATGGGTAGTACTTTCTTCTACCATTTTGCCTTTTGGATTTTATATGTCATATCTCATTTTTCTTCTTTTTACCTTTACTGATAGTCTTCCTTTCTACACTCTTTTTTTTCCCACACCTCTCTCTCCTGTCTTTTCGTTTCTTCCTCTAGTGCTCCCTTTAGTATTTCTTGCAGAACTGGTCTCTTTTTTTTCACAAGTTCTCTCAGTGATGTTTTGTCTGAAAATGTTTTAATTTCTTCTCCAGTTTTGAGGGAAAGTTTTGCTGGATATAGAATTCTTGGTTGGCAGTTTTTCTCTTTTAGTAATTTAAATATATTATCCCACTGTCTTCTTGCTCCATGGTTACTGCTGAGAAATCAATTCATAGTCTTATTGGGCTTCCCTTGTATGTGATGGATTGCTTTTTCTGGCTGCTTTAAGATTCTCTCTTTCTCTTTGACATTCTGACATTCTGATTAGTTAGTTTCTTGGAGTACATCTGTTTGGATCTATTCTGTTTGCAGTACGTTGCACTTCTTGGATCTGTAATTTTAAGTCTTTCATAAGAGTTGGGAAATTTTCAGTGATAATTTTCTCCATTAGTTTTTTTCCTCCTTTTCCCTTCTCTTCTCCTTCTGGGATACCCACAACACATATGTTCATGCTTCATGTTGTCATTCAATTCCCTGAGTCCCTGCTCATATTTTTCCATTCTTTCCCTATATTTTCTTTTGCTCGTTGGATTTCAGATGTTCCATCCTCCAGTTCTATCTTCTGCCACTTGAAATCTGACATTGTAGGCTTCCATTGTTTTTTTTTTCGTCTCTTCTACTATGCCTTTCATGCCCATCAGTTCTGTGATTTGGTTTTTCAGACTGTCAGTTTCTTCTTTTTGTTCATTCCTTGCTTGTTGAAAAATCAGCGCATAGTCTTATTGGGCTTCCCTTATATGTGGTGGGTTGTTTTTCTCTTGCTGCTTTCAAGATTCTTTCTCTTTGACTTCTGACATTCTGATTAGTAAGTGTCTTGGAATACGTCTGTTTGTAGCTATTCTCTTTGGGGTACGCTGCACTTCTTGGATGTGTAATTTTAAGTCTTTCAGAAGAGTTGGGAAATTTTCAATGATAATTTCCTCCATTAGTTTTTCCTCCTCCTTTTCCCTTCTTTCCTCCTTCTGGGACACCCACAACACGTATATTCTTGTGCTTCATATTGTCATTCAATTCCCTGAGTCCCTGCTCATATTTTTCCATTTTTTCCCCTATATTTTCTCTTTCTTGTTGGATTTCAGATGTTCCATCCTCCGGTTCTCTAATCCTATCTTCTACCTCTCGAAATCTAACATTGTAGGTCTCCATTGTTTTTTTCATCTTGTCTCCTGTGCCTTTCATTCCCATAAGTTCTGTGATTTGTTTTTTCAGACTTCCGATTTCTTCTATTTGTTCATTCCTTGCCTTTGTATCCTCCCTCAGTTCACTGATTTGATTTTTGATAAGGTTTTCCATGTCTGTTCATATATTCTGAATTAATTGTTTCAACTCCTTTATGTAATTTGAATTGTTGGTTTGCTCCTTTGACTGTGCCATATCTTCAATTTTCCTAGTGTGATTTGTTATTTTTTGCTGGTGTCTCAGCATTTAATTACCTTAATTAGTTTATTCTGGAGATTGTTTTCACTTCTTTTACCTAGGGTTTTCTTGCTGGATGAATTTGTTGTCTGTCTGTTCTTTGACATTGAATTCAGCTTTTTCTGGACCACCAGCTTAGGTTTTGTTTAACAGAGGAGAATTTTTCAGTTCTTCTTTTCTTGTTTCTTCCCCTGTCTATATGGTGTCTTCACGCCCCCACCCTTTGGAGGGTCTACTTAGGTATTATAGACCCCCAGCCAGATTTTCCCAGACCAAACTGGCCTCCTGTCAGGAGGAAAGAGTTACCTGCGTCAGTTTTTCCTGAGGGTGAGACTTAGCAGGTTGAAAAACTTTCCTGTGAAGTCTCTGGACTCTTTTTCTTAACCTGCCCGATATGTGGCACTTGTCTGCCTGCAGGTCCCATGAGCATAAGGTGATACGGTACCTTTAACTTTGGCAGACTCTCCCTTCTGGGGGCATGGTAGAGACAGAGGACAGGTTGTAAGCTGGCTTTAATGGCTTCAAATTATCAAGCCCTGGTGTCTGACTTCCTTGAGGGAGGGATTCCACCTGAGTTGGGCTTCACCCCTCCCCTGGGGGGAATGCACAGGCTCCAGACAAGCTCTCAAACAAGCTTGTTTCTGAAAATGTTTTAAGTTCTCCCTGATTTTTGAAGGACAATTTTGCTGGATATAGAATTCTTGGTTGGCAGTTTTTCTCTTTTAGTAATTTAAATATATCATCCCACTGTCTTCTCGCCTCCATGGTTTCTGCTGAGAAATCTACACATAGTCTTATTGGGTTTCCCTTGTATGTGATGGATTGCTTTTCTCTTGCTGCTTTCAAGATCCTCTCTTTCTCTTTGACCTCTGACATTCTGACTAGTAAGTGTCTTGGAGAATGTCTGTTTGGATCTATTGTCTTTGGGGTATGCTGCACTTCTTGGATATGTAATTTTAGGTCTTTCATAAGAGTTGGGAAATTTTCAGTGATAATTTCTTCCATTAGTTTTTCTCCTCCTTTTCCCTTCTCTTCTCCTTCCGGGACACCCACAACACGTATATTTGTGTGCTTCATATTATCATTCAGTTCCCTGAGTCCCTGCTCATATTTTTCCATTCTTTTCCCTATAGTTTCTGTTTCTTTTTGGATTTCAGATGTTTCATCCTCCATTCACTAATCCTAACCTCTGTCTCTTGAAATCTACCATTGTAGGTTTCCATTGTTTTTTTTCATCTCTTCTACTGTATCTTTCATTCCTATAAGTTCTGTGATTTGTTTTTTCAGACTTTCCATTTCTTCTTTTTGTTCATTCCTTGCCTTCTTCATGTCCTCCCTCAATTCATTGATTTGGTTTTTGATGAGATTTTCCGTTTCTCTTCGTATATTCTGAATTAGTCGTTTCAGCTCCTGTATCTCATCTGAACTATTGGTTTGTTCCTTTGACTGGGCCGTATCTTCAATTTTCCTGGTGTGATTTGTTATTTTTTGCTGGTGTCTAGACATTTAATTACCTTAATTAGTTTATTCTGGAGATTGCTTTCAGTTATCTTACCTGGGGTTTTCTTGCTAGATGAGTTTGTTGTCTATCTGTTCTTTAACCTTCAGTTCAGCTTTTTCTGGGCCTCTAGCTTAAGTTTTGTTTAACGGAGAGTAATTTTTCAGTTCTTGTTTTCTTGTTTTTTGTCCTGCTTGTAAAGTGCCCTTTCCCTCCCCACCCTTAGGAGGGTCTACATAGGTATTACAGATTACAGCCGGGTTTTCCCGGACTAAACTGGCCTCCTATGGGGGGGGGGGGGGGCAGAAGGAGTCACCTGCGTCAGTTTTCCCTGAGGGTGAGACCCAGCAGGTTGAAAGACTTTCCTGTGAAGTCTCTGGGCTCTGTTTTTTCTTATCCTGCCCAGTATGTGGCGCTTGTCCGTCTGTTGGTCCCACCAGCAAAAGATATTGTGGTTCCTTTAACTTTGGAAGGCTTTCCCTGCTGGGGGTGTGGTGGAGACAGAGGAGAGGTTGTAGGCTGGTTTTAATGGCTTCAAATTGCCAAGTCCTGGGGTCTGAATTCCTTGAGAGAGGGATTCCACCTGAGTTGCGTTTCACCTCTCCCCTGGGGAAGGCTCAGGCGTGAGACGGCCCTGAAAGTAGTCCATTTCTGCATATGCCTGGGGCAGTTGCAGCCTGTGTATTCCCGCCGCTGAATCCAGAGGCAGCTAAGCCTCCATAGAAACAGCCACAAAAGCCTCTGTTTCATCCCCTTTCCTCTTTTTCGGTTAGCCCAATAGGCGACCTCCGCCTTGACCAGTTTCACCTGAGCTGGGGGCCTATTTTTAGTAGTCAGGATTTGTTTTTTAATGCCACAATTGGTGTTTGGTTGGACTCAGTCCCTGCTACTGCTAGAGTCTTTTTCCTTTCTCTCCGGGAAGCTGCCTGTGGGGGAGGAGCACTGGCCGCCGGCCACCTCAGTTTGGGGAACTCACTGTTCCGGAGACTCGCAACCAGTCCAGCTGGTCCAGACTTGGGTATGCTGTGTGTCCGGTCACTATCATGGCTCCGGGAGCTGTTCTGTACTGTTTCTGGTTATTTAGTAGTTGTTCTGGAGGACGAACTATCTTCCACAGTCCCGTAAAGAGTCATAAGACATACAGTAAATCCTTTTAATTAATTCTCTATCCTTCTGCTTATGCTTTCCCTGTGCTTTCTCTTCCTGGCAGAAGTCTTGCTCATGTTCCAGTCCTGCTCAGAAGTCATCTCTTGATGTTTGAGACACAGAAACACTTTTTTTCCAACCCTGCAATGCTCCATATTACTATCTTCTTAGTCAATTCAGTTCACAGGACAGAGGCAAAGAGAGCCTTCTTTAAGCAAAACTATAGTTCCTTCCGATTCCAATTGCCAGACTGGCCAGTTGTTCTATTACTTGATGTCCTTTGTGTTCTTCAGGGTTCCTACTGCATGCGCGACACCACGAGCTTGTTTCTGCCCATGTCTAGGGCAGTTGCAGCCTTAGAAGCCCTGCTGCTGTATCCAAAGGTAGTCAAGACTTTGTAGAAGCACAGCCACAAAAACCTGCTTTTTTAAATCTTTTTCCATCAGCCCTGCCCCCTTGGCACTGAGGCAAAAATCAGCAACCTCAGCTTTGACCAGGTTCATCTGAGCTAGGGGCCTATTTTTATAGTTAGAATTTGTGAATTAACTCCACACTTGAAGCTTAGTTGCACTCAGCCCCTGCTGCTAGTAAAGTCCCTTTCCTTTCCCTTCTGGGAAGCCGTGTGCAGGGGAAGGGTGCCGGCCACCAGGGCTTGGGGAACTCACAGTTCTGGGGTGGGGGGCTCACAGCCGGTCCAGTTGGTCCAGACTTCTTTATACTTTGTGTCTGGTCACTGACGTGGCCCCAGCAGTTGTTCTGTACTGTTCCTCGTTATTTAGTAGCTGTTCTGGAGGGGAACTAAATCCCACACCTTGCTAAGCCTCCATCTTGGAGTATTCCCCTCGGGTTGTAAGTTTTGAGTACAGAAAATGAATCTTCCAATTTTGCTCTTCTTTTTCAAAAGTACTTTGGTTTTCAGAACCCTTTGCAATTCCAAATAAATTTGAGAATCAACATTTACATTTCATCAAAGAAGGGTGCTGTAAGTTTGATTTAATAATTGTATTAAATTTACAGATTACTTTTGATAGTATTGACATCATATCAATGTTAAGTTTTTCAATCCATTTACATGGAATAGGTTGAAACTATTATGTACCCCAGAAAAGCCATGTTCTAATCCTGATCCAATCTTGTGGGGCCAGACCTATAGTTTGGGGGTGGGGTACAACCTTTGATTAGATTATTTTACAGACATGGGTCTGCTCAATAGCAGTTGTGACCTTTTGACTAGATTACTCCATGGAGATGTGCTTGTTCAATTGTGGTTATGACCTTTTGTTAAGATGGAAATATGTCAGTTCCCATTCAAGGTGGGTCTCCATTAGTTTAACAGTGTCCTTTAAAGAAAGGAACATTTTGGAGAAAACAGAGCTGGCACAGAGACATTTGGAAAATTTAAAGAAAACACCCCCAGGAAATTTGTTTGAAATCAGAAGCCAAAGGACTGGCAGAAGGCAGCCACATACATTCCCAGCTTACACAGTTGTTCCAGACCCATCAGGCTTACTTGAGTCAAAATATCTCTACCTGGATACCTTAGTTTGGATTTTTTTATGGCCTTAGAACTGTCAACTTTTAACTTAAAAAATTCCCTTTTTAAAAGCCACTCCATTTCTGGTATATTGCATTTCAGCAGCCTTTCGTAAACCAAAACAGATGGCTTTATATTTATTTAGGTCTTCTTTAATTTCTTTCAGCAGTGTTTTGTAATTTTTACTATACAGTCTTCCATTCTTTCACTTGCTTAGTTAAATTTATTCCTAGGTACCTTTTTCTTTTAGATACTGTTGTAAATGGGATTGTTTTCTTAATATTCTTTTCAGGTTGTTCATTATTAGTGTGTAGAATCATAACTGATTTTTGTGTGTTTATCTTGTACCCTGAAACTTCGATAATTCATTTATTAGTTCTAGTAGCTTTGTTTGATTTTTCTCTATGTAGGATCAAGTCATTTGTAGACAGATAGTTTTTGTTCTTCCTTTCCAATTTTGATGCCTTTTCTTTCTTTTTTTCTTGCCTAATTACTCTGGCTATGTCTTCCAATTCAATGTTGACAGCTGACCACCCTTGGCTTGTTCCTAATATTTGAGGGAAAGTTTTCAGCTTTTCATGATTGAGCGTGATGCTTGCGGTGTGTTTTACATATATGTCTTTTATCATGTTGAGAAAGTTCCCTTCATTTCCTAGTTTTCTGAGTATTTTTATCATGAAAAAATGTTGAGTTTTGTCAGTACTTTTTCTGCGTCAAATGATAAGCTCATATAGTATTTCTTTCATTCCATTAATGTGGTTTATTACATTGATTTAAATTCTTATGTTGAACCACCTTGCATTCCTGGAATAAAAATATCCCACTTGATCATGGTATATAATTCTTTAAAAAAAATTTTATTGTGAAATACAATATATACAAAAAAGCAATGAATTTTAAAGGACATTGTAAGAAGTACTTCTAGAACAGATTTCAGAGTTTGGTATGAGTTACATTTCTACAATTTTAGGTTTTTCCTTCTGGCTACTCCAGGGTACTGGAGACTAAAAGAAGTATCAATATAATGAACGATGCAGCAGTCTTACTCATTTGTTAAATTCTGTCTTCTCTCTTGTAATTCCTCCTTCTCCTCTGATCCTTCTCCATTTCAACTTTTCCATGTTAGAAAAGGGCGTTGATAAGATCGGATAGGGGGATGGAACTAATTGATATTCTTAGAGACCCTGGCGCCTCTGAATTTCAGGACTTATCTGGTCTAGGAACCATCTGGAGGTTGTAGACTTCTGGAAAGTAGTCTTAGTGCATGAAACTTTTCTAGAATCTCAGACACAGCCCTACGTGTTCTTTAGGGTTAGCAGGAATGATGTTGGTTGGGGCCTGGCAAACCGTGGCAATTAGCAATATCTAGCTGGAGCTTGTATAAGACTAGCCTCCAGAATAGCCTCTTGAATCTATTTGAACTCTCTTAGCCACTGATACCTTACTTTGTTACATTTCTTTTTCTCCTTTTCGTCAGGAAGACCTGTCGGTCCCACCTGCCAGGGCCAGACTCATCCCTAGGAGTCATTTTCCAAGTTGCCAGGGAGACTTTCACCCCTGGATTTCATGTCCCATGTAGAGAGGAAGGTAATGATTTTGCTTGCAGAGTTGGACTTAGAGAGAGAGGGGCCACATCTGAGCAATAGCAGAGGTCCTCTGGAAGTTACTCTTAGGCATAACCATAGGGTAGGTTTAGCTTCTCTGCTACAGAAATAAGCTTCATAAGAACAAATCTCAAGAGTAAGGGCTTGGCCTCTTAACTTGGGAGTCCCTGATATTTAAGACAGTTTCAGGGTTTCCCAGGTGGTAAAGCTTAATAGTTCCATGTTTTCTCTCCAGTCCTTCTAGGGACTTTGCTAATTTCTTTTTAATTATCCGCCCAACATACTCTGGGATGTATCTGAGTATTATATTAAGCCATATAGAATTACAAGCCCTCATTCTCATTCTGGGCTCCATGATTTAAATGAGCTATCAAGACAGGTTGAATTGGAATATGTGCTACAGAAAATTTAGGTTTTGTACACAATAGAGCTATTTTCCTTTGGTCTTATACGGTAGATGAAGTTCTGAAATACAAACAATGTCATCCTTACCCCTGTATTCTGATTTACCTCAGTCCCAACAAGATTGGCTTCATTCTTATCTCTAATGAAGCCTGATCTCTTCAATTTCTTTAACTGTTGTTGTATATAGCAATGCTGACTTTCAATTACAGAACTCCAACTCTGAGTCTTTGATGCCACACAGGTAGGCAAAGTTCCAGAGAGATACTATATATATATATATATAATACCCAGATACATCCCTGAGTATGTTGGGCAGATAATTAAAAGTATTAGCAACTTCCTTGAAAGTAGAAATATTACTTGTTCTAGGATTTATCCTCAAAGTCTGTAACCCCTTAGGGTCTTGGGATCAATTGGAACATGAAAAGAAGGCTCTGGTTGACTCACTGAGACTTCACAATTTTACGATTTTTGTTGATTCTATGATGTGTGCCATCAGATGCTGTTGTAAACACTTTATATACCTTGATAAAATGATACATTCTAGAGTCATCTACCTTATTTCATAACATTCTGAAGAATCAAAAAAATTGTTAAATTTTAGGACAGTAAAAGATTTTAGATATTGTCTAGTCTTAATATAATCCCTTTGTTTCATAGTGATATAATTAAACCCACTAATGTTTTGAATTGTCCGTAGTAAGCTCAATTGGAACTCAGGTATCCCAACTCTCTTTGAGACTCTACCATAGATAAAATCATAATAGCCTTCACTTTAATTTGGATATTCCATACATGCTGAAAATGTGGAACAATAACAACTATTCTGTATATCAAACTGTGCCTCTCTAAACATGTTATGTTGAAAATAAAAGTTCTGGTTTCAAAAAAAAAAAAGATATATATATTAACATCATCCCCTTAGGGACTGGAGAAAAAAAATGAAACTGTTAAGCTTTACCACCAGGGAAGCCCCTCGTACTGTCTTAAATATCAGAGACCCCCAAGTCAAGAGGACAAGCCCTAAATCTTGAGACTTGCTCTTATGAAGCTTTTTTCTGTGTGTGTGTGTGTGTGTGTGTGTGTGTGTGTGTAGAGTCTCAAAATCTAGAAATAATATTTACAGCTCCTGACTAAATGTGACTGCTATAAGAGCTCACAATTAAGTCCCAATTTATAAGTGTTTTCTAAAAGAGACCATATAATATTTTTTTTGTTTCTGGCTTATTTTGCATCACATTAATGTCCCCAAGGTTCATTCACGTTGTTGGATGCCTCGCGACTTGTAGCTGCACAATATTTCCATTATAAGTAAACACCTCAGTTCATTCTATTTCTCACTCAGTGTATCCTTTAGCCACCTCCATCCATTGGGTATGATGGATAATGTCCAAAGTATAAAATCCATGTCTCACATTAACCTCACTTTGTTGTACAATCATTTACACTCACTTTTAGACAATTTTTATTGCTCTCAAGAGAAAAATAACCAATAAACATGCTCTCATCAGTTAGAAAATCCCAAACTCCCCTTAACTCTTGTCCTTTTACCCCAAATTATTTATCTCTGGTATCGGTATGGTACTTTTGATGTCTTCCTGTTAAATAAAGACTTCAGCATGCAATAGTAGCTTTCTCCTAGTGCCCCTCTATATTGACTCTTTGTACAAGACTCATCCCTTTGAAGTAGTTCATGCAAGAACTTATTTGTATTTGTAGTTTTAATCGGTTGGATATATGGCTCTATACAACCCCTTTTAATCTTAATCACATTTGGTATAGCAGTATTACTTATACATCCATTAATGAACTGCCTTCACTTCTGTCCGTTCTCTTACATTTAACTTCATCGTCTTTAGCTAACTGTTCACCCACTTCTAGTTTCTATCTCTAGGTCCCTATATCATATATTATAAACCTTCAAGTTTACCTTTACCAAGGTCATAATAGCAAAAGCATACAGTATCTATCCTTCTGTGTCTGGCTTATTTCACTCAACATTATGTCCTCAAGGTTCATTGATGTTGTTATGCTTCAGGACCTCATTTCATCTTATTACTGTATAATATTCCATCATATGTATATACCACATTTTGTTTACCTACACTTCTGTTGATGGGCATTTGGATTGTTTCCATCTTTTGGCAATTGTGAATAATGCTGCTATGAACATAGGTGTGCAAATGTCTGTTTGTGTCACTGCTTTCAGCTCTTCTGGGTATATGCCAAGTAGTGATACTGCTAGGTCACAGGGCAACTTGATATTTAGTTTTCTAAGGAACCGCCAAACTGTCTTCCATAATAGTTATACCATTATACATTCCCACCAGCAGTGCATAAGTGTTCCAGTTTTTTCACATCCTCTCTAACATTTGTAGTTTCCTGTTTAATGGCAGCCATTCTTATAGGTGTGAGATGATAGTTCATTGTGCTCTTGATCTGCCTTTCCCTTAAAATGCGCATCTCTTCATGTACTTTTTAGCCATCTCTGTTTGCTCTTTGGAAAAATTCCTATTCATATCTTTACCCATTTTATAATTGGGTTGTTTTTTGTTGTTGAGTTTTATGATTTCTTAATGTATACAGAATGTCAAACCTTTATCTGATATGTGCTTTCCAAATATTTTCTTCCATTGAGTTGGCTGCCTCTTTGCCTTTTTGACAAAGTCCTTTGAGACATAGAAGCTTTTGATTTTGAAGAATTCAGATTTATCTGCTTTTCATTTGTTGTTTATCCTTTGGGGGTAAAATTTAGGAAATTACCTCCTATTAGATCTTGAAGATGTTTCCCTATATTTTCTTCTAAGAGTTTTATGGTACTGGTTTTTATATATAGGTCTATATCCATTTTGAGTTAGTTTTTAAATAGAATGTAAGGTAAGGGAACTCTCTCATTCTTTTGGCTATTGACATCCAGTTCTCCCAGGCCCATTTATTGAAAAGACTGTCCTGTACCAGTTCAGTGGATTTGGGGGTCTTGTCAAAGATCTGTTGACCGTAGATTTGGTGGTCTGTCCCTGCACTCTAGATTAGATTCCATTGGTCAATACTTCTATCTTTGTTCCAGAAACACTGTGACTTTATAAATAAGCTTTAAAACCAGGAAGTGTTAGTCCTCCCACTTCATTCTTCTTTTTAAGCATATTTTTAGTTATTTTTAGTCTCTTTCCATTCTAAGTAAATTTGATAACTAATTTTTCCAAGTCTTCAAAGTACACTGTTAGAATTTTGATTGGTATTGCATTGAGTATGCAAATTAATTTGGTAGAATTGACATCTTAACTACATTTAACCTTCCAATCCATGAGCAAGGAATGTATTTAGATCTTCTCTGATTTACTTTAGTGATGTTTTGTAGTTTGCTGTGTACAGATGCTTTCCATCCCTCCTTAAGTTTATTCCTAGATATTTGATGCTTTTAGCTGCTCTGTGGGGTAGGGAGATGGAACTAGCTGATGTTCTGGAGAAGCTGGGCCCTCTAGGTTTCAGGACATTTTCCTGCATCTTCATGTGCTTTGTGGTGGTCTGTTGACTTCGAGGCATTTGTTTATCTTATAGGTTTATTTTGAATGTTGATTTCTCTCATCATCTAACATTTTGTAGTTGTTTGGGTTTGCATTGAAGGTTTTCTTTTGCACTTGATTTGTCAGTAATTCCCTGCGAAAAAAAAGCCCTGACCTAGGGATTGCACGTCTACTTGAGGACCTGTTAAAAGGTAGGCAAGAAGGCAGTTTGCCAGTCTGTGCTTTCCATTTCTTCACAACAGATGGTGCTGTGAGCTTCCTCTTTCCCTCAGGCCTGCCTCTCCCCAACTGTAGCACCTTTATGAGGTCAGTGGGAACCAGATGCAATTCCAACCAGGTTTGCTAGTGCTGGTGCATGCTGAAGTCTGTGAACCCTATGGCTAGAGGTTGGGTGGTGTGCCCCTCAGCAAAGGTTCTGCTTGTAGACTCAGTGGATCTGGTGGTCCCTAGACTCCTGCTTGAAATGACCTTGGACTGTGGGACTTGGTATTGCAGCTGTCCCTGTCTGCAGCCAACTTGGAAATGCCTGCTGACTTGGCACAGGGGTGAGTACAGGGCTCAGGATGGGGTGGGGCAGTGTGTGGTGGCATGGGATGCAGTGCTGGGGTGTGGTATGGGGTGTAGCATTGGGGGCCTGGGCATGGGGTGGCTTGCTTCCCTACCTCCCCATCCTCACTCCTGACGCCTCTAGGCCTCTGTATGGAAAGGGGAGCAGTAGGCTGTGTGCATTAGCTGGATGGTCTCTGTGAGCAGAGAAAGCAGGTTTACTGTCTTCTGGGTTCCCCAAGGGAGTTCCTTGCTGCAAAGTTAAGCTTGCTGATCTCCCAAGCTAGCTGTGGGGGCAGGCCTTCCCTGGATGCGGTGTCTTGTCCCCAACAGAGTCACGACCAAGCTTATTCACCCTGTTCTGTGTCCCAATTCCTCAGCTTTTTCATCCAGGTCCTCCCTATATAGTCCGGAAGACATTCTCAGGTCACTCACTCCCTGGAAGTGTTGTCCCTTTCGTTTTCTGTCACCTCTCCATTTGTTCCATGGAGCAGGGATGAACTCAGCCTATCCTATTCCACCAACTTCCTGGGAAGTTCCTCAGTATGTATAATTCTTGTAATATTCTGTTGGATTCAGCTTGTCAGCACAGGATTTTTGCATCTACATTCATAAGGTGAATCTTGGTCTATAACTTTCTTTTCTTGTTGTATCTTTATCTGACTTTGGTATTAGTGTGAAGCTGACTTCGTAGAACGAATTATGAAGTATTCCTCCCTCTTCAGTTTTTTTTTTGGAAGAATTTGAGAGAAGGATTGATGTTAATTCTTCTTTAAATGTTTGGTAGAATTCAGCAATGAAGCCATCTGTCTGATCCTGGATTTTTCTTTGTTTGTAGGTTTTTGATTACCAATTTAATCTCTTATTACCACTCTGTTGAGATTTTCCATTTCAGTTTGGGTAATTTGTATGTTCCTGGGCTTTTTACCATTTTATCTAGGTTATCTAATTTGTTGCCATACAATTGTTCATGGTTTCTTCTTATAATCCTTTTTATTTCTCTAAGCTTGGTAGTGACATCTGTACTTTCCTTCCTGATTTTAAGTATTTGTTTCCTTTCTTTTTCTTTGTGTAGCTGAAGGTTTCTTGATTTTATTGATCTTTTCCGAAATCCAACATTTGTTTTCATTGATTCTCTTTCTATTCTGTTTCGTTCATCTCCATTCTAATCTTTATTCTTTCTTTCTTTTCTTCTGCTGCCTTTTGATTTAGTTTGCTTTTCTTTTTCCAGTTCCTTTAGGTGGGGAGTTATGTTATTCATTTATGATCTTTTTTTTTTTTTTTTTTTTACATGGGCAGGCACCAGGAATCGAACCTGGGTACTCGGGCATGGCAGGCAAGCACTCTTACCTGCTGAGCCACTGTGGCCCGCCCTATGATCTTTTTTTAATGTAGGCATTTAGAGCTATAAATTTCCCTCTGCACTTCCTTTGCTGTTTAGATACATTGTGTTTTCATTTTCATTTATCTCTAAATATTTTCTAATTTCCCTTGTGATTTCTTCTTTGACCCATTGGTTGTTTAAAAGTGTGTTAATTTCTATATATTTGCATACGTTTCATTTCTCCCTTCTGTATTGATTTTCTTTTTTATTTGCATGGGCACATACCAGAAATTGAACCCAGGTTTCTGGCATGACAGGTGAGAACTCTGCCTGCTGAGCCACTGTGGCCTGCCCCCTCCAGTATTGATTTTTAGCTTCAATCTACTGTGGTAAAAGTAGAAACAGTGTATGAGTTCAATCTTTTTAAATTTAGTGAGATTTGGTTTGTAGCCTTACGTATCAAGGAGAACATACCATGTCTACTTGAGATGAATGTGTATTCAGCTGTTTTAAGTAAAATGCTCTATATATGTCCATTAGATGTAATGTAATTTGTTTATATTGTTGCTTAGGTTCTCTGTTTCCATACTGATCTTCTGTCTAGATGTCCTATCAATTGCTGAAAGTGGTATGCTGAAGTAGCCAACTATTATTGTGTCAGTTTTTGCTTCATATGTTTGGGGCTCTGTTATTAGGGATCTATATGTTTATAATTGTTATATCTTCTTACTAAATTGAGCCTTTTATCAATATATGATATTTTTTGCCTCTTGTCATTTTTTTTTTTACTTAAAATATATTTTGTCTGACAATACTATGGCTATTCTGGTTCTCTATTGTTTACTATTTGCATTACATTCTATTTTCATGCTTTTATTTTCAACTTTGAGTCTTTGAATGTTAAGAAAATTTCTGCTGGACAGTATATATCATGTTTTTTCATCCAATCTGTCAATCTCTGTCTTTTAATAGGAAAATTTTAATCCATTTGTTAAATCTAAGGTAATAAATGATAGGTAGGAATTTACGTATGCCATTTAGCTATTTATTTTCTGTATGCACTGATTCTTTTTCTCCATTCCTGACTTTATTTTCTCTTCTCTATTTTTAGTTATTTTCGTTGTAGTTACTTTTGTACATTTTTTTCACAAACAACAGAAGTTTAAGATACCAAAGGCTTCACATTTTGACACTTAATGTCAATATTTGGGGCAGTTTTTAACATTTTCAAAATAAAAGGCATTAATAATAGGTCTGTACAGTAATATTTAATTATAATAGGAAAATGAAAACTGCCTTCACACTATATTTTTACAAATTGTTCTAAAGACAGCAAACTCATATTCAGTTGTTTTTTCCTTTGCTTTAAAATAAACTACCAGTAATTTTTTTTTGATTTTTTAAAAAATATTTTTATTGACAAAACAACATACAAACACAAACATTCTTAACATACAAACATTCCATACATAGTGTACAATCGGTGGCTTACAATATCATCACATAGTTGTGTATCCATCACCATGATTATTTTTGAACATTTGCATCACTCCAGAGAAAGAAATAAAAAGAAAAAACTCATACATACCATACCCCTTATCCCTTCCTCTCATTGACCATTAGTATTTCCATCTACCCAATATATTTTAACCTTTGTTCCCCCATTATTTGTTTATTTTTATACACATTTTTTACTCATTTTTTACTCATCTGTTCATACCCTAGATAAAGGGACCACCAGACACAAGGTTTTCACAACCACACAGTCACATTGTAAATGTTACATCTTCATACAGTCTTCAAGAAACAAGGCTACTGGAGCACAGCTCTTAAGATTTCAGGTCCTTCCCTTTAGCCACTCAAATACACCATAAACTAAAAAGAGATATCTGTATAATTTGTACGAATAGCCTCCAGGATAATCTCTTGACTCGGTTTGAAATCTCTCAGCCACTGGTACTTTATTTTTTCTCATTTCTTTCTTCTTCCTTTTGGTCAGTAAGGTTTTCTCAAACCCTTGATGCTGAGTCCCAGCTCATCCTGGGATTTCTGTCCCTCATTGCCAGGGAGATTTACACCTCTGGGAGTCATGTCCCATGTAGGAGGGGAAGGTAGTGGGTTCCTTTGCCATGTTGGCTTAGAGAAAAAGACCACATCTGAGCAGCAAAAGAAGTTCTCCTGGGGCCGGGGGGTGACTTTAGGTCTAATCCTACCGGTAATTTTTTTTTTTTTTTTGCACGGGCTTGCTCCGGGAAATGAACCCAAGTCTCTGTTATGGCAGGCAAAAACTCTGCCTGCTGAGCCACTGTGGCCCATCTACCAGTAATTTTAACCAGTCTAAAATGTATTGCTCCTGGACCAATTCCAAATGTTCATACTTGCAAAAATGTTTTGCAATGGTACCTTGGCCTCTATAAAAAGCATAAAATAGCTCGAGAGACTAGAGTTTATTTTCCAGTACTGTGACTGACTTCCAATAATCTTTTATCAGTAGAAGAATTTTCGAAATACCAGATCTTTAGGAATGGATTTAGTTCTTTGGTATAAGCATGAAACTGTTAATGACAGTTTTCCATAGCTTCTGAATAAACCAATAAGAAACCCAAGGAGCATGAGTAATAATGAAATCTATTATACAGTGCAAGGCAGGCAAATGATAAAGTAAAAATTTTTTTAATAGGAAGAGTAAACACTAATGTTGTACTCTAGAGAGACTAACACCTACTTAGAAGGTTTAACAATATAGAAACCAAAAGGTTAAGCTTCAAAATGACCAAAATTATAACTTGTAGTTGGAATATTTTGCTGCATTTTGACATTATATCATAACTTATAGTGTACAATTATCTGAGGACTCTTAAGATATTGACATAAAAGACTAACTCCTTGCACTGTTCCAGAAGGGGGAAAAGCCAAATTCTTTTCTCCCCACCAATGCCTGAACTTTATACAATAAATTAAAAATCAAAGTGAGAGGTGTAAAAGCAAGGTTATAACACAACTCTCATCACTTTTGCATGTTTTCTCTTTGGACATACGCAAATATATTTTTGTGTTTGGAATAGAATACTGCTTAATATAGCAAGTTTAAAAGCTTTTAAAATTAACTTTTTGAATAAGAAGAAAGTCTAGGACTTATTGGTTAATTTTACTGCCAAAATATCTGAGGGACTTAATCCATTTTAATAATTATAGTTATTTTAAATATCATTTGAAAAATTATTTGTGGACATTGGACTCAAGACTATATTATATCCAAACAGAATACCTCTGACCTGAGTTTTAAAGTTTTTCACCCACTTACCTTTTCTTCAACCTACTACTTCCTCTCAAGCTTTCTTCATTAATAAACACAAACTGTGAGATTATTTACATTGGACCTTCTCCCATAAGGCCCTGTCAGATAACTTTGTAAGCATGTATTTCCAGTGTGTGAACACCAACATCTTAAACTGAGACTAATGCCTAGAGCCACATTTCTTATTAAAACTTTGGACTAAAGAGTTACCATTCTGAGGAATTAACCCAACACTACCTGAAAAATGAACTGAGTTACAGATATTCCCATAAATCTTAAAACCCCAAGCTGGAATTCTAATGAATTTTTTAAAAAAACATTTCTACTGAGGAAAAGGCAACTGCGCTTATTATATAAACATTATTAAAGTATAAGTGACAGCAACAAAGGGACTACTCATATTTCCAAAGACCAAGATTTACCATGGCAAAGTCTAAAAAATAAACAGAGACAAGATACTAAATGCTACTATAATTAAAATAATCTATTTCTACCTTTGTCTTTCTTCTGCTGCGTGGGGAACCAAAGAATTCAAATAAGGATTGTTTTGCTGAGCCAACCATGAAAACTTTAAGAGCAGATAGGTATATATTTCCTGTTATTATTTCGAGGGCATTATTTGATACATATTTTTCTTTAACTTCAAAACTAAAAACAGTTGTTTACCTTGTGGATATTTTGCAGTAAAGTTTCTTGAATTTCTGTGACAAACTCTTCAAACAGTTCAACTTTTCAAATTGAGTTGTCACTCAGAAGTCCCTTTGACATGGGATCTATCCCATGGTTACAAAGTGGCTTCCTCCTTTGTTAATGAGTGGCTCTTTGTTTCTTCAGGAACCCAAATCGCTTGTTCACAATTATCCCTCTTCTGTTTTCCAACACTATTTATATCAAATTGTAGGGGTACACCTTTAGGAACCTTATTTATATCAGATTGGTTCCTGCTTTGCCAGGAATGAGGGAATAGCAGTATGAGTTAATTGTGGTTTCTGAGTTACTTAGCACTGTACTGCTCCAGGACTGTCAATGAATACAATTAAAATTCCTCCGTTTGTGGTGGAAGTCTGCCATTGATGAGCTCTCTTTGCTGCTACATTGTCTAGCAGTTGTTCTTTGTTCAACTGGGTGTAAACCTTCTGGCCTCTTCTGAAAAGAAAAGTTGGCTGAAGTGTATATCTAATTCTGATGGCTTAATTTATTTCCACCTCTGGTAAAATTGGCTGGATTATTTTTTCTTTTTAACTGGTTTGGTCTCTTGAGAATTCTTTTTTTTTTTCTTTTTAACTGGTATCTGGTTTCCTCTGCACTTCATTTTGTCTCAGAAGGTCTGCCTTCTTTTTTTTTTTAGGGTTGCTAAACTATTTTATTAGCCCTACAAACACAGGTCTTACAAAAATCTAGTACAAACTCTGTATGAGTGTATGACATAGGTATGTATAATGTATCACTTTTTTTTTTCCTTTTGTATGCTGTATGGCGAGGGTCACATTTCATTCTTTTTCCATTTGACTATCCTGTTATTGCTGCTCCATTTGTTGAATTTTTGGGAAAGGGGTGGGGGTGGGGGAGTACATGAGCTGCCTTCCTTTTTTTTTTTTTTTTCAATGTGGAATGCTTAATGAATTTGCCTGTCATTTTTGTGCAAGGGCTATGCTAATCTTCTCTATATTGTTCCAATTTTAGTATGTGTGTTGCCAAAGCAAGCACTGCCTTCCTTTATAACACAGGAAAATATTGCTCTGTATTCTTGTCACTTAGAGGTGGCCAATTCATAGGATTAATTCCTTTTCAAATTTCAGTTGCTTTCCTAGCTGCAAGTCCAGTGATAACCCTACTAGCATGTCTCTTTCCCAGTATGACTCTTCCTGCATCACTCAGATTTGCTTTTCTTACCAAAACCAGAATTCTGCTAGATTCCCCATCATAATTCTCATCCTAAATTGCCTGGTATCATTTTGTTGGAGTCTTCCGTTTAGTCTTGGAAATTTTGCTTCTTTTCTTCCTTTCAATTTAATTTTATTATACCATACAAAGACATTGATTTTGTGGAGGTTTTCATTGTTATGGGTTTTTGGCAGCGGTAACACAGCTGCCGTGGCTCCCAACCAGGTACCAAACCGGTTCTTCACTGAAGACAGTGCGCTTGAAGAGTCATCAAGGAGGGCCCGAGTCTGAGCCCTACAACAATTAACATCTTAAACTAATAAACTAATTTTGTACGACTTAGTTTCAGTATACAAATACTCTATTCCTGTACATCACCATCCCTTCCCCTTTAGATGGTAATGTTTTGGATGATCTTTATACACTTAATGCCCATTAACATAAATTTTAATTTTTGTTTTATGCTTTTTCCTTTAAGTCATAAGGGGGTAAAGCAGTTATAAAGCAGAAGTACAGAAATATATTATTAATTATATCATAATATAATATTTATCTATGTAGTTACCTTTACCATTGTTCTTATAGCTTCAGATTTCTGTCTAGTGTCCTTTTATTTCAGCCCTAAGGACTCCCTTTAGCATTGCTTGTAAGGTAGGGCTTCTGATAATGAATTCCCTTAGCTTTTGTTTCTCTGTGAATGTCTTAATTTCTCGTTCATCCTCTAGAGAATTCTTGGTTGATATTTTTTTAAAGTACTATTAATATGTCATCCCACTGCCTTCTGGTTTCCGTGATTTCTGATGAGAACTCCACTATTAATCTTACTTAGGATCCCTTATATATCAAGGGATTAATGTCACTTCTCTCTTGCTGCTCTCAAAATTGTCTTTGGATTTTTGCAATTTCACTGTGATGCCTCTTGGTGTGATATCTTTGAATTTATCCTGTTCGGAGTTTTTTGAGCTTTTTGAATACATATATTCATGTCTTTCATCAGATTTGGGGAGTTTGTGGCCATTAGTTCTTTAAGTACTTTTTCTACCTTTTTCTCTCTCTTGTCTTTCTGGAATTCCTATGATACCCTTGCTGGTGTCCCACAGGTCTTAAGCACTATTCCTTACTCTTTTTTTCTTTCTGCTTCTCATACTGGGTAATTTAAATTGTCTTATCAAGTTTGCTGATCCTTTCTTCCACCTACCTAAATCTGCTATTGAATTCCTCTAATAAGTTCTTCATTTCAGTTATTGTACTTTTCACTTCCATAATTTATTTTTGTTTCCTTTTCATAACTCCTACTCTTTATTTGTTCTTTGTTCATGGTTTCCTTTAGCTCAGTTGAACATATTTAAGACAGTTGATTTAATGTTTTTGACCATTAGTTTCAATGTCTGACCTTCCTCAGGGGAGTTTTCTGTCCTATTTTTTTTCCTGAGAATGGATCATACTTTCCTGCTCCCAAATGGGGGGAAAGGATGAGAATTAAAAAAAAAGAGAGAAAGAAAAAGAGATAATGTCTTTTAGACTTTGCTGCTATTCTGTCTGAGAGGGGTTGAAAGAATGACTGACCTCTTTTCGAGTTCACTTCCCTGCCATCCCCCTACCACCAACCACCATGATAAAGAAACCACACGGTCCTGGTTTTTGGAGGACTAGGTCCTTTTTGCCTACCCTACCACCAGCAAGGTGCTCCAGGATCTAAGGCTGCAGTTCCCACCACTGTCTGCATGTCCTTGGGGGTTTGTAAGCACTACATGGAAAGTGAAATTCATTGATACCACAGTTTAATCTACCTCTTCATCACGCTCTTCCCGGATGTTTCAGGTGTTTCACTAGATTTGAGAATTCCAAATTAATTGATTCAGACAGTCCTTTCTAGTTCAATAGTTATTTTTATGGAAAGACTGATTCCATCTAGAGCTTTCTACCCTACCATCTTCCCACAATTCTCTAAATGTTCTTTATTCTTTTTTTAACGTTATTTATTGTAAAATATAACATATATAAAAAAGCAATAAATTTCAAAGTACTTTTCATTGATATACATTATATATTCACATACCATGTAATCATCCAAAGTGTACAGTAAGTGGTTCGTGATATCACCATATTCAAAGTACATTTTAACCAATAGTTATAAAACAGATTTCAAAGTTTAATATGGGTTAAACAGTTCCACAATTTCAGGTTTTTCTCCTAGCTGCTCTAAGAAAGACACTAGAGACTAAAATATCAATGTAATGATTCAGCAGCATAACTCATTTATTAAATCCTGTCTTCTCTTGTTTTAATTCCTCCTTCTCCTTTGATCCTTCTCCCAATCTTTAGGAATATTAGTGTTATGCCTATTCTATTTCATGTTGAAAAGGAGTATTGACAATATAGGATAGGAGGATGGAATTAACTGATGTTTTTGGAGAGGCTAACCCCTCTGGATTTCAGTATTTATCTGGTCTAGGAACCATCTGGAGGTGGTTGTAGGTTTCTGGAAAATAATATTAGCACATGAAACTTTTGTAGAGTCACTGAACCCTTGGTGTTCTGTAGGATTAACAGCAATGATGTTGGTTGGGGTTTGGCAAACTATGGAATTAGCAATATCTAGCTGAAGCTTACATAAGACTAGCCTCCAGAATAGTCCCTCAATCATTTATTAAATTTTAGAATCAATCTATGGTTACAAATAAGATGTAAATGCACTCAACCTTGACGGTGTAAAGAAAACATACCACTGAAGGATAAGAAGATTAATGTCAGGGGAGAAAATTTGGAAGGGCAAATGCCCTTATTTTATAAAGTAGAAAGTTAAGAAATAGTTTGGTTGATGGGATAAGAAATGAAGGCTTAAATATGTTGTTGACTTTGTACTGTATCCTGACCTTTGTCATAAATCAGGTGAACTATCTATGCATGGGTTCATAATAGTTTCTGTATTTTTTTAACTGTGTATTATTTGAATTGGCAATTAAAAAATTAATATTTATAGAGTCAGGAAGTAACTTATCCTTCAATATCTGGAGAGATGAAATAGTACCTGAATCAGAGCTATTAGTATTTTGACTTTTTAAAAGAGAAATCATTCTGGAAATTTTGCTAGATGTTTTTCCACTCTTTGCTTTGTTTTTGTTTTATTAAGAATATTATTTTGTTAATCTAACATTTCTTATTTTTCCAGACAGAGGCAGCTAAATTAGTTCCGATGGGTTTCACCACTGCAACTGAATTCCACCAAAGGCGATCCGAGATCATTCAGATTACTACTGGCTCCAAAGAGCTTGACAAATTACTTCAAGGTATAGTAATTCCTTATCCTACATTGTTAACTGCACTTAGCAAAACATCCAGGTCACAGAACAAAGCTAAAGTATTTGGGTAGGATTTTGTGCTAGATATGATTATCAGGTAAGGGAAGCATCCACGTTGAAGAAGTAAAACTTTTGGAGGATGGGAGCTGACTTATAAAATAGTGAAGTTATATATAAATTAAATAATTTAATCTCCATTTAATATTGGATTTGAAGAGTCAGCTCCCTCCATCTATGAAATAACTATAATTATATCCTTCTACTCTACCACAAGGTTGAAACTTCGGTGACTGGTTAAAACATTCCATGTCTAAATACTGTTCATTATAGTAGTACATGCTAATCTTTATGGATTTAAGGAAAACTTTAAAGTTTCTGAACTTTTTGAAAGCGTTGCTGTCCTAAATTACTGCAGTTTGTTTTGGTTGTTGCAGTTCCTTGACTATTTAATTATTCAGGGTTTCCTTTTTCTTAGGGTGGAAAATAGCACTGATGTAGGAATCAGACTCAAATTTGAATGTTGGTAGTGCCCATCCCCTGATCCAGCGTTTACCAGCTGGGAAAATTACAAATTATTAAATATCTCTCTGCCTCAGTTTTCTTATCTTCAAAATAAGGATTAAAAGACTTCCTTTCCTACAAATAAAAAGGAAAAAAAAAAAGACTTCCGATCTTCTGGGTCATTGGAATTAAATTAAATGTCACACACAAATTCTTAGCACAATGCCAGGTACACAAGAAACTTTAGTAAATATTAGGTGTTAAATATTTATAATTTAGTTTTTTAATGACTGCTTTTTGACTTGTGAGGGCATATTTCTGTATCATGATTGTGATGGTAGTTACATAAAGTTATACATGATGAAATTGCATAGAACTATACACACACACACACACAACTGGAGAAATCTGAACAAGCTCTGTAAGTTGTACCTATGTTAATTTTCTATTACTGATACTGTGTTATAATTATGCAAGATGTTAATATTGGGGGAGACTGAATGAAGATTGCACAGGACTTGCCTGTACATTTCTTTGCAATGTCCTATAAATCTATATTTACTTCAAAATGAAAGTTTTAAAATACTAATGCTTATTGGAAATTGGATTTCCAAATTATATACACATACTTCTAATGAGCTTCAAGTACATTTCTGTGATTATAATTTCTAAATATTTATATCATGCTGAGAGGTGTTTCTTATTGCTTTTAAGGTGGAATTGAGACTGGTTCCATCACAGAGATGTTTGGAGAATTCCGAACTGGAAAGACCCAGATCTGCCATACGCTGGCTGTTACATGCCAGGTAAGTTGTTGATTAGGCTCTAACTAATCAAATCAGCAAGAAGTGTATGATTATTTTTTACAGTATTACCTATAGTCAATATTTTATTGAGATTTCCTTTTTTTTTAATATATGTTTATTGAGATAGCTTCACGCACCTTACAGTCCATCCAAAGTATATAATCAATGGCTTACAACATCATCACATAGTGGTGTATTCATCACCATGATCATTTTTAGAACATTTGCATCACTCCAGAAAAAGAAATAAAATATATCCTATACCCCTTGCCCTTTCCTCTCACTGACCACTAGTATTGCAATCTACTCAATTTTTTAATCTTTTATGCCTCCCACTATTTTTTATTTATTTTTTTGTCCTTATCTTTTTACTCATCTGTCCATACCCTAGATAAAGAGAGCATCAGGTTTAAGGTTTTCACAATCACACAGTCACATTGTAAAAGCTATATAGTTATACAATCACCTTCAAGAATTCATGCTACTGGAATACGGTTCAGCAGTTTCAGGTATTTCCTTCTAGTTGTTCTAATACACTAAAAACAAAAAATGGATATTATATAATGCATAGCCTCTTAACTCTATTTGAAATCTCTCAGCCGCTGAAACTTTATTTTGTATCATTTCTCTCTTCCCCCTTTTGGTCAAGAAGGCTTTCAATGTCATGATGCCAGGTCCAGGCTCATCCTTGGGAGTCATGTCCCACATTGCCAGGAGAATTGGTTGGTTCTTGCCATTTGAAAGCTATTTTACAGATATCTGGAGGTGGACACAAAAGCCACTTTTTCTGTCATCAAGAATGCTATAGCTATAATTAGAAGATATATTGCAACTGCAAAATTCTTTCACATCATAGAATTTTCAAAGTATTGATTTCATATATTTTCTTACCATCCACCAGGCCTCTGTTGGCTTCACCTGCCCTCTTATTTATCCTAGATATTTATAATTAATCATTGAAATCATTTCTCTCCAAATAACTTCAGCTTACATCCCTTGCTGAAGAGATGTCAGTCTTAGATGAACTCCATCTATCTTCTCGGTGCCTCTACACAAATAGCTCATTGATCTGGAGAAAAATCATACCATAATGCTGACTGGTTTCATTTTGAATTCAAGATGGCAAACTTTAGATTAGCATTCAGTACTGCTTTGTGAATCTGCTGAGTTTCTCTTCTCATTTATATTTGTATTAAGTTTCTCTTAATAAGACAACTGTCTCATACTTTGTCCTCTCTCTCCAATCTTTTCATGTTCTTCCTTCACCCTCACCTCAGCCAATGGCCTAATCTGCTCTTCACATCAAATCTATAAATTCGTCTACATTTGCACCCATCTTATCTCAGGTTATGATAGAGGAAGTGTCATTTTCCTCTCCAAGGCCAGTCCTACCACCTTCTCAAAGACTCTAATACGTCCATTTCCTATTCTACCTCCTATTATCCTCTCTACCTTTGATTATCCCCATCCATATACAAACATACCTAATATCTTCTCCGTTAGGAAAAAAAAGTCCTCTCATGTACTTCGTTAGCTGCTTCTTCCATTACTGTGCTTCACTTTGCAGACAGATTTAGAAACTAAGACACAGTGGGTTAAGTAATTGCCCTAGATAAAAGCACTTGAGTAGTGGACGGAAACCAGACTTCAGAGCCTATGTTCTTAAAACCTTAATAAGGGTTGAACCTATAACTGGCTTGTTACCTGTTGTATCCTTATCACCTAAGTCAGTGCTTGGCACTTAGTAAGAACTTACTAAAGAATTGAATGGGTGGAAATGATAGGATAGATGTCCTAATACATACCTTATCATAAATGAATGATATAAAGGAAGCAGCATAACTGTTTAAGGAAAAAAAAGGGTTACTTCTTCCTACAGTAATCATGGAATAAGGTCATCATGGAAAGAAGAGATTGACCAGACTCCTGAATAAAGCTATATTTGGGGAATGGTATAGATAGACATGCACAGGGTGAGAAGCATAATATAAGAGGAAAAGACAATAATTAAACCCATTTACATGGCTCAGGTTTTGTGTAGAAAATTTGTAGGAGTTAGACTCTAAAAAGATACATCAAGATCCAATTTTTGAAGATCTTTCCTATAAAGAAATTTCTACTTGATTCTGTAAAGGTGGAGATCTTTTAATGTTTTTCAGTAAGAGTGTGACATGAGCAATGCCTTTAGAAATTTCTAGTAGCAACCTGTTAATAGATTGGAAGGAAAGGCAAAAGCTGAGAATATATTAAATGTATGATTAATACAGGAATTAACTGGTCAGGACTAAACTAGAATAGTGACACTAGAAAGGGATATATGTAAAAGTCAGGTCTTAGTGACTGACAATATAGATATATACCTCAGCCCAACGATGTATTGATTTTTTTTTCTTCTAACAATATATTAATTTGATAAGCATTAAAAAGGATTTTGGAAGGCGAGTCAATTTTTATGGAAAGATCGGTTCAAGTTTAGGGATGGTGGGTTTGAGGTGACAAGGAGGAAACCGCAAGAAAATTTCTAGCAATATTTAGAGATGAAAATAAGATTTATATAGAGAGAGATATAACTACAGAATCTCTGGAAATGAAAGATCTGGAGAGTGGGAGTAAGATACAGAAGAAAAAGATAACTTTTCTCTATTCTTCAGCTTTAAGTAATGTTTTGGAGAATCCATTTCCTATTTTGAGTGGTTCCTGGCATTCCTTAGCTTTAAGGGTATAGTGCCATGAGTGTCTGGCTCACAAAAAAGTTCTTTGGAATTTCTCCCACGCCCATGTGCCAACTTTTATTTATCTTCTGAAGCTACCTATAGCTATGCCTAAGAGTTACTTCTGTAGGACCTCTTTTGTTGCTCAGCCGTGGCCTCTCTCCTTCTAAGCCCAACTCTGCAAGTGGAATCATTGCCCTCCCCCCGTGTGGTACATGACATCCAGGGGTGAATGTCTCCCTGATGACATGGGAGATGACGCCCAGGGATGAATCTGGCCCTGGTGATGTGGAATCAGTGATGCCATCCTGGCCAAAAGGGGGAAAAGAAGTATAACAAATAAGATATCAGTAGCTGAGAGAGTTCAAGCAGAATTGAAAGGCTACTCTGGAGGCCATTCCTACGCAAGCTTCAGTTAGACATTGCTACCTATCATAGTTTGCCAAACCCCAACCAAATCATTCCTGCCAACCTTAAAGAACATCTAGGGCATTATATTCGATTCTACAAAGGTTCCATGCACTAGGGTTACTTTCCAGAGGCCTGAAACCTCCAGATGGTTCCCTAGAGCAGATGGCTCCTAGAATGCAGAGGGGCCAACCTTTCCAGAGCATCAACTAGTTCTGTCCCCCAATCGCATATTATTGACAGCCTCTTCCAACGTGAAAAAGTTACTATTTAGAAAAATACCCCTAAAGATTAGGAAAAAGATCAGAGATGATGGTGGAGTTATACAGAGAAGGTAGGGTTTAACAAATGAGTATGATTGCTGAATCATTACATTGATATTTCTTTTAGTTTCCAATGTCTTAGAGCAGTTAGTAGTAAAAACCTATGATTGTGTGACTGTGTGACTGTGAAAACCTTGTGTCTGATGCTCCTTTTATCTACCTTGTCAACAGATGAGAGGAACATATGGAATAAAAATAAATAATAGGGGGAACAAATGTTAAAATAGATTTAGTTTGAAATGCTAGTGATCAGTGAAAGGGATCAGTAAGGGATATGGCCTGTAAAATTTTTTTTTTCTGTTTGTTGTATTTTTCTGTTGTCTTTTTATTTCTTTTTCTGAATTGATGCTAATGTTCTGGGAAATGATCATGATGATGAATATGCAACTATGTGATGATATTGTGAATTGCTGAGTGTATGTGTTGGGAATGTTTGTTTCTTGTAATTTTTTTAAATTAATAAATAATAAAAACTAAAAAAAAAAACAAAACCTGTAATTGTGGAATTGTGACCCATGCCAAACTGAAATCTGTTCTACAACAAATTGTTGTGTACTTTGAAATTTATTGCTTTTTTGTATATATGTTAATTTTCACAAAAAAGAAAAAAGTCCATTGTGATAATAAATGCACAGCTGTTGGAAAAAACAACAACCCTAAACCCACCATCAATGAATTTGGCTACTTTTCTCTCTTTTTTTTCTTTCTTTGCTCTTTGTATATCACTTTCTCTTTAAACAGCAAGTACAGTATGCATGTGTTTTCTAGGAAAGCTGATTGAAGAACAGTAATTCAGAGCATAAGACAGAAGGGACTCTTATTGAATATGAATATTTTGTTCCAAAAAATCAAATGGAAACAATATGGTATGTGTTAAAGTGAAGATATTTACAAGATCTGTCTTAGTGACACTCAGGCCTCTTGTGCCAACTCTCATCCCTTCCTTATGATAATGGCTTTGTCTCCTTTAGTAAGGCCAACTAAATCACAGAAAGGGGGTGAGGTAGGGAAAGAGGGGACTGAAATGATACCTACCTATTCACCAAGGATGTTGTTTTATGTGGTCACCTCAGAATAGCAGAGAATTGCCCATAGATCTAAGTTAATGTAAGAATTTTGAATATAAAAAAAGCACATCTTTTTCAGAATGGAGAGCAGCACAAGTCCTCCAAAAGAAACAGAGGTATAGGCAGTCTGATGTATATTTTCAAGCTGATGGCTAGATAGGGCTTTTTCTTCCTTAAAAATAGACGTTTGCTATTAGATAAAATGCGACATTCCATTGTTAGATTTCATTATGACTTGTTCAGTTGCTTTAACTTAAATTGTGTTTAAAACTTGAAACAGGCATGCTTTGTTTTTTAATAAAAGTATAAGTTATACAGATGATATTTTAAAAAGATGCTGTGTATCTTCCTGTTCTTATTTAGCAGTCTTGGATTGGTAATGATGGCAGTGAATTTCTGAGAAATGATAGCATATGTTTTGTCACCTTAATATATTCAAAAGAAATATTTTCACAACTTGTTTCTTGTGATTATTTCTCACCTATTTTTGCTATAGGAAGTTTTTTCTTTGGGAGCAGATGTGCTCTCAAAAAGATGCTCTCATAAAGATATGTTTAAAGAATAATCTGAGGCTTTATTATAATTTTAGGTATTTTGAGAAAATGGCATTATTTTAATCTAGATAGAGTATAATCACTTCTGTCATGGATACAACTTACTAATGGGATTCAAGAGTAACTGAAATGAAATTTTTTTTTTTGAATATAACAACAAACAAATAACTTATGATCATTCCATTCTACATATATAATCAGTAATTCACAATATCATCACATAGTTGCATATTCATCATCATGATCATTTCTTAGAACATTTGCATCAATTCAGAAAAAGAAATAAAAAGACAACAGAGAAAAATTCATACATACCTTACCCCTCCCTTTCATTGATCACTAGCATTTCAATCTAAAATTATTTTAACATTTGTTCTCCCTATTATTTATTTATTTATTATTTTAAAAAAATTAACTAACACAACATTTAGAAATCATTCCATCTACACCTATTATTTATTTTTATTCCATATGTTTTACTCCTCTGTTGATAAGGTAGATTAAAGGAGCATCAGACACAAGGTTTTCATAATCACACATCACATTGTAAAAGCTGTGTCATTATACAGTCATCTTCAAGAGACATAACTACTGGAACACAACTCTACATTTTTAGACAGTTCCCTCCAGCCTCTCTATTACATCTCGACTAACAAGGTGATATCTATTTAGTGCAAAAGAATAACCTCCAGGATAACCTCTTAACTCTGTTTGGAATCTCTCAGCCATTGACACTTTATTTTGTCACTTTTCACTCTTCCCCCTTTTGGTCAAGAAGGTTTTCTCAATCCCTCGATGCTGAGTCCTAGCTCATTCTAGGATTTCTGTCCCACATTGCCAGGAAGGTTCACACCCCTGGGAGTCATGTCTCACGTAGACAGGGGGAGGATGGTGAGTTTGCTTGTTGTATTGGCTGGAGAGAGAGGTCACATCTGAGCAACAAAAGAGGTTCTCTTGGGGGTGACTCTTAGGCCTAATTTTACGTAGCTTGACCTATCCTTTGTGGGGTTAAGTTTCGTATGAACAAACCCCAAGATTGAGGGCTCAGCCTATTGCTTTGACTGACCACTCTGCTTGTGAGAATATCAAGAATTCAACTTGGGCAAGTTGAATTTTCCCCCTCTGAAATGAAATTTGATAGGGGCAGCTTCCTAGTATCTTTCCATCCTAGTGTGAGTTTTTATCCTCTTAACAAAATAACAGCGGTTTTTAAGGCTGAATTATAAATTTAGATGTCAAATATAAATTGTTTTATTTTCCCTTTCTACAATAAGTTATGAACTATCCTTCATAATTTATTCTGAATATAAATAGCCTTTTGTCAAGAAGTGTTTATTAGATCAGTGTCTGCTATGCTACAGTTAAAGATGATCGATGGTGTAAAAAATATGGATTTTGTTAAGATCCTATATCCTGTACAGGATCCACATATGGTAATGCGTGTCTGCAGAGACTAATGTAATGAGACTGATTTTCTCAAGTTACTCAGGAAAATGTGTCTTCTTATTTTTTCATGTTACAGATATGTCCTTCATCAGTTACCACTTTGGTCTTGAGGTGGTGGTCAATGCCATTTCTTTTTTTTTCAATTTATTTATTAATTAAAAAGAATTTAACAAATGAACTAAAACATCAACATATATAATCAGTAGTTCACAATATCATCACTTAGTTGCATATTCATCATTTCTTAGAACATTTGCATCAATTCAGAAAAAGAAATAAAAAGACAAGAGAAAAAGAAATAAAACAAAAACAGAAAAAAAAAGATTATACATACATCCCCCTTACCCCTCACTTTCATTAGCATTTCATACTAAATTTATTTTAACATTTGTTCCCCCTATTATTTATTTCCATTCCATATGTTCTATTAGTTTGTTGACAAGGTAGACAAAAGGAGCATCAGGCACAAGGTTTTCACAATCACACAGTTACGTTGTGAAAGCTATATCATTATTCAGTAACCTCAAGAAACATGGCTACTGGAACACAGCTCTACATTTTCAGGCAGTTCCCTCTAGCCTCTCCGTTACATCTTGAATAACAAGGTGATATCTACTTAATGCATAAGAATAACCTCCAGAATAACCTCTCGACTCTGGAATGTCTCAGCCATTGCCACTTTTTCTCATTTCACTCTTCCGCCTTTTGGTCGAGAAGGTTTTCTCAATCCCTTGATGCTGAGTCTCAGCTCATTCTAGGGTTTTTCTCAATCCGTTGATGCTGAGTCTCAGGCTCATTCTAGGATTTCTGTCCCACGTTGCCAGGAAGGTCCACACCCCTGGAAGTCATGTCCCACGTAGACAGGGGGAGGGTGGTCAGATTACTTGTTGTGTTGGCTGGAGAGAGAGGCCACATCTGAGCAACAAAAGAGACTCTCTTAGGCCTAAATTTTAAGTAGACTTGACGTATCCTTTGTGGGGTTAAGTTTCATATGAACGAACCCCAAGACTGGGGCAATGCCATTTCTTGATAGCACAGTGGTTTGGTTCTTCACAAATAGAAGTTTATTAGGCATCAGTAGGCCACATCTTGATAGTCTCCTGTTAGTCTCATCATTGTCCTTTTTCACTTTTCCTTTTAAACATGTTTCTTTCCTTGATTTCTTTATTGATCTTGTCTTCTTTGCAGACAAAAATGTCACCATATGTCTTGTGAGAAATAATCCAAATTAGATTTCCAATATCAAGTTGTTCTGAGCCATTATATAATTCTGTATAATTCTGAGGAGGAAAGAGTTGGGAAGGTGGCATAGGAGAACTTTAAACTAAAAGTGGAGGTATTCAAAAAATTAGTGGTATTAAGCTTTGTAAGTTATAGCTATTGCCTGCACTGCTTTAGAAAATTGATAGCTAAAGGGAGATAGAGCTGTTACAAATGCCCCCTTGACATGGGTCATTTGATATGTGTAACCTTTATAAACAGAAATGTTTTCTCCATTTTGTTTTAACAAGAGTTCGTGTGGACTAAATATTTAGAGTATAGTACACAATATGCAGTTGTCTTGCCAACTCATCATATCATGGTGATACTATAGAATTTAACAAGCAGAATCCTAGCTTGGGAATGTTTACTAAGTTGTCAGATAATGCCTGTTGACAATAAACTGAAGCAAAATTCTCAAGTAAACATATCCTCCCTGTAAAAATCACTGAACAGTCACAGGTGGCTGAACAACTATAGTTCTTTGATATTGTTTTCAGAGAGAAATAATGCTAATTCATTAATAATAGATGTTATTATACTTTGCCAGCCTAAGACCTGGAAGCAAAGCTTAGAGAGTGATGTTAGATTGCCAAAATCTAAACATTTATATGCTTACATTGTTCAGATTTTCTCAGCTTTATGAAATGAAACTCCATTATGTGTTGGATCTCTTTCTAATAATGAAGCTGTGTAGTTAAGCTGTAATCATTAGTAGCTTATGATCATAGTATAAGAGTAATTTTTTATTTTTTAAATACCAAAAAACACAAAGCAAATGCAGACATTCCTTTTTTGATCATTCCGTTCTACATGTATAATCAGTAATTCACAATATCATCACATAGTTGCATATTCATCATCATAATCATCTCTTGGAACATTTGCATCTATTCAGAAAAAGAAATAAAACGAAAACAGAAAAAAAATGTATACATACCATTCCCCTTACCCCTCCCTTTCTTTGATCACTAGCATTTCAATCTAAATTTATTTTAACACTTGTTCCCCCTATTATTTATTTATTATTATTTTTTTTAAATGCAACTTAGTCTATTTGAAAACAGTAAGCAAGATAAAGATGGAATTATCTATGTGAATGAACTTTTTTTTTTATTAACGGAAAGAAAAAAAAAGAAATTAACACAACATTTAGAAATCATACCATTCTACATATGCACTCAGTAATTCTTAACATCATCACATAGATGTATGATCATCGTTTCTTAGTACATTTGCATCAGTTTAGAGGAACTAGCAACACAACAGAAAAAGATATAAAATGTTAATATAGAGAAAAGAAATAAAAGTAGTAATAATAGTAAAACAAACAAACAAACAAAAAACAAAAAAACAAAAAAAACCCTATAGCTCAGATGCAGCTTCATTCAGTGTTTTAACATAATTAATTTACAATTAGGTATTATTGTGCTGTCCATTTTTGAGTTTTTGTATCTAGTCCTGTTGCACAGTCTGTATCCCTTCAGCTTCAATTACCCATTGTCTTACCCTGTTTCTAACTCCTGCTGGACTCTGTTACCAATGACATATTTCAAGTTTATTCTCGAATGTCCGTTCACATCAGTGAGACCATACAGTATTTGTCCTTTAGTTTTTGGCTGGACTATTATTTATTTTTATTTCATATGTTCTACTCGTCTGTTGACAAGGTAGATAAAAGGAGCATTAGACACAAGGTTTTCACAATCACACAGTCACCTTGTGAAAGCTATATCATTATGCAGTCATCATCAAGAAACATGGCTACTGGAACACAGCTCTACATTTTTAGGCAGTTCCCTCCAGCGTCTCTATTACATCTTGAATAACAAGATGATATCTCTTAATGCGTAAGAATGACCTCCAGGATAACCTCTCGACTCTGTTTGGAATCTCTCAGTCATTGACACTTTATTTTGTTTCGTTTCGCTCTTCCCCCTTTTGGTCGAGAAAGTTTTCTCAATCCCTTGATGCTAAGTCTCAGCTCATTCTAGGATTTCTGTCCAACGTTGCCAGGAAAGTCTGCACCCTGGGAGTCATGTCCCACGTAGATGGGGAGGATGGTGAGTTTGCTTGTTGTGTTGGCTGGAGAGAGAGGCCACATCTAAGCAACAAAAGAGGTTCTCTTGGACGTGACTCTTAGGCCTACTTTTAAGTAGGCTTGACCTATCCTGTGTGGGTTAAATTTCATATGAACAAACCCCAAGACTGGGGGCTCAACCTGTAACTTTGGTTGTCCACACTGCTTGTGAGAATATCAAGAATTCAACTTGCGGAAGTTGAATTTCTCCCCGTTCTCACCATTGCAAATACTTTTCCACTCACTGATCAAATCACTCTGGGATTTATCAGGGCATCACTGTGGACAGAGCAACAAAATCTCATGTCCTACTCAAGGTTCCAAGTACTTATGGTGTTCAATCAAGCTATCTACATAAGTTTTATTAGGAAATGCACTAGTCAGAATATAAATTTTGTACGAAATAAACATGTTTTGCTTTAGTCTCACACATAAGTTGAAATTTTAAAATATTAATTACCATCTATTTTCAGCACCCTGCAGTAATGACATTCAGTATTAGAGTACTTTTTAAATCCTGAGAAGACAATTTAGCAGAAGTTCAATCTTAAATATACAGGCTGTTTGACAGAATATTTGTCTTACAGGAAGTTTCATACAAGGATTGATGTATTAAAAATTTATACTTCACTGTGATTAAAATGATGAAATTAGAAACAACTGGCCTCACTATAAAATAGGGGGAAGAACAATTATAATACAAAGCAGCTATTATAAAAACAGCCTTGGTAACATTCCAGCCTAAGACTTAAGATAGTTGCAGTGACACTGGGAGCACAAGATGATGAAGGAAAAATAGACAGAGAAGAGAGCATGTAGTGATCCTCCTGAATCTGCCTCAGGCTCCTGCTGGCCCAACCGTGCCCTGAACTCAGTCTGTTCCTCTGTTGTCAATCTCCTCACCTATACCCAGCCACTTTTCGCCTCCCTTTTCTTGCTAGCATTGAGGATAACAGAGGGTGGGAGAGAAAGGGGGACCTAGATCATCTTATTTTCCAGGAGCATGACCCCCAGGGTATAAGGATTTCCCCCTCCCCAGCAAACAGAGGCAGCTTCTGCTTTCTGGCTCCTTAGCCAATGGTTCCAAACTTTTCTTTAACCAAGATCCCCTGTTGTTGTATATATGTCCTTTGCTCTTTCTGTGGCTTGCGTGATTTTAAAGATTTTATCTCCCAGCCTGCAAAATTATCATTTTTCTCTTTCCAAAGAGTAGTGAGTATACACTAAAATCAGCACCCCCAAAATGGAAGAACTGGTGAGTCTTCGTGTGCTTTCTGTGTATCAGGTACTGTACTAAATACTTAATATGAAATATTTCATTTAAACATCAGTGCAATCCCATAAGGTAGGATTAATCTACATTTTTGAGAAAAGGAAACTGAGAAGTTAGTATTCTCAAGATCACGTAACAAGTGGCCAAACCACATATATAAAAAATATTTGTGTGCAAATCCATAGAAAATTATGTAGGTTTACTTCTAAGAGGTAGGGAGGTGAAGAGAAGCTTTTAATTTTTACTCTATGTATTTCTATAGAGTTGTTTGAATTTTTAATACAAGTATATGATATTGTTGTAACTTTGAAAAAAATGTCTAGAGACAGAAAAGAAAGAAAATTTGGTGTGAAATGTTCTAAAGAATTTTCCTCAGTATTTAAAGGTAAATTTTGATTCCAAAGTAATTTCTAGAGTAGAACTGCCCATTAGCATCATTCACTTAAAATTTGTAGTAGAATTCAAGTGTCTGGCATTGGATGGATAGCCTAAAGCAGAGATTTCCCTGAGTGGCTCATGAGATAATTTTTATTGAGCTCCAATTTCCTTCCTTTCCTTTCCTTTTTCTGTTTTCCTTTTTATACTTTTTGTTTTCCCTTTTTCTCCCTCTATTTTATAACATCTAATATGTACTACTGTAGCCAACATTTTTTTTTCTTCTCTTGCTTACACTTTAAACTTGCTAGGAATGCTCCAGGCACACTGCCAAGCCTTGATAGTGACCCTAAGGAAAGAACTCTGCTCAGTTAAAATGAAGTTTTCATCTGGACATGCTAAAGTTAATTAGGTACTGGATCAGGTTTTCATATTGATTAAACCTAAGGCAGATGTTCTTCCAAATGTTTATACTGTTGAGAACATTCATCAGTTTTGTGTTGGCATGTAGTTTTAGAATTTTAATCCCCTCCTTTGGACAATATTTCCAACCAGTTCAACTCTGGGAAGACTCTAGAATCAGGGGATTCCAGAAACTTATCTTTTCCTACTAGCTTTAATTCTATCAAAAGGAACGCGTCCTCCATACTTGCGATTGTCATTTTAGGGTGTTTTTCCCTTTGTCTTATAGAGGAGTGGGGGGAATTGTATACCTGCTATGGGGAACTTGTCAGCTGTGTCAGAAATAAAATATCATTTCCATTGTTCTTTTTATTCTCTCTAGCTTCCCATTGATCGGGGTGGAGGTGAAGGAAAGGCCATGTACATTGACACTGAGGGTACCTTTAGGCCAGAACGACTGCTAGCAGTGGCTGAGAGGTATGTTATTGGACTAGATGGATGAGAAATGTAGCTGTATCTCTCACTGTAATGCTTGCCAATGTTAGTTTGGCTGAAGAATTTCTTCATGTATTCCACATCTGTTCTTCCCATACTTGTATGTCTGGTTCAAAAGAACGACCTTCTTAAAGGAGAAACGACTTAAATTTGCACTAGTCAAAATATAAATTTTGTACCAAATAAAAAAAATCTCTGTTATTATTGTTGAATTATCTATTTCTCCCCTCAGTTCTCTTAGTTATTGCATTTATTTGGGGGCTCTACCATTTTGTATATAATTGTTTTATCTTACTGATGAAAAAATATCTCTTTCAGTAATTTTTTTTTGTCAACATTAGTATGGTCATTCCAGCTGTCTCATGACTATATTTGCATGGGACATCTTTTTTCTGTGATTTTACTTATATCTATTTGTGTCTTTGAATTCAATGTGTTTTTTAGAAGACAGCATATAGCTAGATTTTATCTTTTATCCAGTCTGAGAACAACTCATAAATTCTTGAGATTTTGTTAGTTTGTCCAGAGTGATGCCCTGATAAATCCCAGAGTGATTTGAACAGTAAATAAAAAAGTATTTACAAAGTCCACTTCGGGGAATGGTGAGAAAGGGGGAAAATTCAACTTCCTGAAATTCACTTCTTGGTATTCTCACAAGTGGTGCGGACAGCCAAAGCTATAGGTTGAGCCCTCAATCTTGGGGTTTGTTCATATGAAACTTAACCCTTCAAAGGATAGGTCAAGCCTACTTAAAAGTAGGCCTAAGAGTCACCCCCAAGAGAACCTCTTTTGTTGCTCAGATGTGGCCTCTCTCTCTCCAGCCAACACAACAAGCAAACTCACTGCCCTCACCCTGTCTACGTGGCATATGACTCCCAGGGGTGTGGACCTTCCTGGCAATGTGGGACAAAAATCCTAGAATGAGCTGAGACTCAGCATCAAGGGATTGAGAAAACTTTCTTGACCAAAAGGGGGAAGAGCGAAATGAAACAAAATAAAGTGTCAATGACTGAGAGATTCCCAACAGAGTCAAGAGGTTATCCTGGAGGTCATTCTTGCACATTAAGAGATATCATCTTGTTATTCAAGATGTAATGGAGAGGCTAGGGGGAACTGCCTGAAAATGTAGAGCTGTGTTCAGTAGCCCTGTTTCTTGAAAATTATTGTCTAATGATATAGTTTTTACATTGTGAGTATGTGATTATGAAAACCTTGTGTCTGATGCTCCTTTTATTTACCTTATCAACCAACGAATAAAACATATGGAATAAAGATGAATAGTAGGGGGAACAAATGTTAAAATAAATTTAGATTGAAATACTAGTGATCAACGAAAGGGAGTGGTAAGGGGTATGGTATGTATGAATTTTTTTCTGTTGTCTTTTTATTTCTTTTTCTGAATTGATGCAAATGTTCTAAGAAATTATCATGATGATGAATATGCAACTGTGTGATATTGTGAATTAGTGATTATATATGTAGAACGGAATGATCAAAAGTTAAGAATATTTGTGTTATGTTTTTTTAAAAATTAATTTAAAAAATAGAGATTTTTGTATCTCACTATCAATAATGGATTGAAGTCAGCAACCGTAAGAATCAAATATCTAATAGTGAATTAACCAAGGATGAAAGGACTTGTACGTGGAAAACTACAAAACATTGCTGAAAGAAACCAAAGGAGATCTAAATAAATGGCAAGACATCCTGTTTTCATGGATTGAAAGATTAATGTTAAGATATCAATTCTATGCCTAGAATAGTGACTAAATGTACAAATTAAAAAATGTTTTTGCATGAGGAAGAACAAAGGAATTTCAGTATTGCAGGGTGTTGAAAATAGATGGTAATTCATATTTTAAAACTTTAACTTAGGTGTAAGACTAAAGCAAAAAATGTTTATTTGGTACAAAATTTCTAGTTTGACTAGTGCATTTCCTAATACAACTTATGTGGACAGCCTAATTGAACACCATAAGAACATGGAACCTTGAGTAGAGTATGAGACTTTGTAGATTTGTCCAGAGTGATGCCCTGATAAATCCCAGAGTGAATAACAGTGAACAGTGAATAAAACAGTGAACAGTGAATAAAAAAGTATTTGCAAAGACCCCTTGGGGAAATGGCAAGAAAGTGGAAAAATTCAACTTCCCCATGTGGATAATTCCTGATATTCTCACAAGAAGTGGGGGAAACCAAAGCAATAGGTCAAGCCTTCACTCTTGAGTTTGTTCACATGAAACTTATCCCCACCAAGGATAGACAAAGCCTACTTAAAATTAGACCTAAGAGTCACCCCCAGAGAACCTCTTTTGTTGCCTAGATGTGGCTTCTCTCTCAGCCAACATGACAAGCAAACTCACTGCCCTCCCCCTCTCTAAGTGGGACGTGACTCCCAGAGGTGTAAACCTCCCTGCACCGTGGGACAGAAATCCTAGAATGAGCTGGAGCTAAGCCTCAAGGGATTGAGAAAACCTTCTTGATGAAAAGGGGGAAGAGAGAAATGAGACAAAATAAAGTCTCGATGGCTGAGAGATTTAAAACAGAGTTTGAGAGGTTATTCTGGAGGTTATTCTTATGCATTATATAGATATCGCCTTTTTAGTTAAGGTATATTGGAGAGGCTGGAGGGAAGTGCCTGAAAATGTAGAGCTGTGTTCTAGTAGCCATGTTTCTTGAAGATGATTGTATAATGATATAGCTTTCACAATATGACTTTGTGCTTGTGAAAACCTTGTGTCTGATGCTCCTTTTGTCTACAGTATGGGCAGATGAGTAAAACATAGGGATTAAAAAGAAATAAATAATAAGGGGAATAGATGTTAAAATAAATTTAGTAGATTGAAATGCTAGGGATCAATGAAAGAGTAATAAGGGGTATAGAATAAAAATAGGGGAAACAAGGCTAAAATACATTGGGTAGAAACAAATCCTAGCAATCAGTGAGAGGCAGGGGTAAGGGGTATAGTATGTATGAGTTTTTTTTCTTTTTTCTTTTTATTTCTTTTTCTGAATTAATGCAAATATTCTAAGAAATGATCATGGTGATGAATATACAACAATGTGATTATTGTGAGTTACTGATTATACACCAAGAATGGAATGATCATATGGTAAGAATGTTTGTTTTTGTATGTTATGTTAAAAAAAAAAAAAAAAGATATCAATTCCATCCAAAACATTTTACAGATTGTACACAATTCCAATAAAAATTCCAACAGCCTGCCTCGCAAAAATTGGAAAGGCGGTCATCAGATTCATATGGAAGGGAAAGGGGAATCTGAATAACCAAAATCATCTTGAGAAAGGTCAAAGTTAGAGGACAAGGGAATCAAGTCCACTCAATAGAGAAAGAATAATCTCTTCAAATGATGCTAGGAAAACTGGATATCAGCGTGTAAAACAATGAAAGTAGACCCTACCTCACACTGTGTATGAAAATTAACTCAAAATGGATCAAAGATCTAAATATAAAAGCTAAAACTCCTAGAAGAAAACAAAGGGAAATATCTTCAGGATCTTTTTAGGCATGGATTCTTAGACTTTACACCAAAAGCAGAAGCAACAGGGCAGGCCACGGTGGCTTAGCAGGCAAGAACACTTGCCTGCCATGCCAGAGGACCCGGGTTCAATTCCCGGTGCCTGCCCATGTATTAAAAAAAAAAAAAAAAAAAACCTGCTATAAAGTGGTAACCCAAGACACAGTAAATAAAGATGATATTAAAAAAAAAAAAAAAAGCAGAAGCAACAGAAGAAAAAATAAAGTGGACCTCATCAAAATTGAAAACTTGTGCATCAGAGGACATTAGCAAGAAAGTGAAAAGATAATCTGTAGAGGGGGAGAAAATATTTTGAAACCATATATCTAATAATATAGCCAAAATAAATTTTTTTTAATCCTACAGTTTAATGAAAAAATACAATTAGGAAAGGTGCAAAGGACTTGAATGGACATTTCTCCAGAGAAGATAGACAGATGGCCAATATACACATGAAAAGATGCATAATGCAAGTAGAAATTGGGGAAATGTAAATTAAAACCACAATGAAGTACTACTACTTTACATCCACTAGAGTGGACACCATCAAAAAGGGAAGCAACAAATGTTGATGAGAATGTGGAGAAACTGGAACTTATGAATTGCTGATGAGAATGTAAAATAGAGCAGCCGCTTTGGAAAACAGACTGGCAGTTCTTCAAAAAGTTTAAATTTCGCATATTACCTAGTAATTTCACTCTGGTTATATACCCAAGAAAAGTAAAAATATGTCCACTAAAGACTTGTACATGGATGTTTATAGCATCCTTATAATAGTAAAAAACTGGAAATTACCCAAATATTATGGTTAGCCATATAGTGTGATACTATTCAGCAATGACAGGAAATGAAGCACTAATGCATCTTACAATATGGAGAAACCTCAAAACATTATGCTGAGTGATAGAAACCAGACCCAAAGACCATATTTTGTATTATTCCATTTATTTGAAATTTCCAGAGTAAAAAAATCTATAGAATGAAAGGATCATATGGTAGCCCATGACAAACTCTGGAATCTGTTCTGTAACTACTTGTTGAACAGTGCTTTGAGAACTATTGCTTTTTTATATCTTTGCTTTGTATATATGTTATATCATTTAAAAAGTTAAAAATAAAAAGGAAAAAAATCTATAGAGACAGATTAGTGGTACCTGTGGCTGGGGTTGGATTGGGGAGTGACTGCAAATGAGAGCTCTGTTTGGAATAGTAGGAATGTTCTAAAGTTGTATTGTGATAGGGGATGTACAACACTAAAAATTTACTAAGAATCATTGAATTTTGTGATATTTAAAATATAAAGATTTTAAGTTTCTAAATCCCCAATACAGTTTTCAAGTAAGATCTCAAAGTTATTATAAATTTTTCCCCTTGTCTAGGGCAAAATGATTTGTTGATCCCTATCACAAATTTTGCTGAAACCCCGCAATTAAATGTAATTTTGTTTGCATGTTCAGATATCACAAACTCAAATAGGAATCTGCCTGGGTGGGGCAGTCTATGAAAGGCTAAATTGAGGAGTATTCTGTTTTCATAATTACAATCAATAGCCTCTTTCCCAGTTTACAGTTTGTAGTGTCAAAGCCATTGAATGTATATACAGCATTTTGGCATAAATTTAGGTTAAAATTAGCACTATGGCTCTTTTCCTCTGCTTACAGAATTCCTGTCGAGAAAGAAGAATTATTCTCTTGCAACCTGATCTTGGTTTTCTAAAGATATGTATATTGAACTGTATCTTCTCTCCAAAATTTTTTTTTGGCATTCATATATAGGAATCACATTTTGAATACCCTGTTTTAGGAATTCCATTTTGGACTGTCATTAAGATTTTATCTGGTAGCCTAAATAAGAAATATTCAGATGTTCTCATACTAGAAAAGATAAGATAGTGGAATGTAGGCCATGAGGACAAGAACTTTGTTTTGATCACTGATTGTATCCCTAAGCTCTAGAATAATGCATTCAATATTTGTTAATCAGTTAATTAATATTTATTGATTAGAGCCATGCTTATGATTGTTTTGCCAACTAAAAGAAAGATATGTTTAAACAGAGATTTTCCATTCTTCGGTGGCTTATGTTTCAGTCCCAGTTGTTATGTTATCCCTGGGCCATCCAGAAGAATAACCCCGTTTCCTTATATATAGCTTCTCGTTAAAGCTATGTGTATCTGAAAATCTCTTGTTCTCGTTCAGGAGTCCTCAGAGAATACATTTTACTTATCCTGAAATCCCTCCCAGTAGATCTGCTCCAAAGTAGTTGGTACTGCCATATTCCCTTTATAGTGTGGCTGGACTTTCTAATAAGAGGGAATTATAATCGTTGGCTCTGAAACCACTGTTAATACCACTTCTTATCTCCCCATCCAGGAAATTTCAGTGTTGAGATGGATGTCTCATTTCCCTGGTTCTGTGTCCAGCCAAAAATGTTCTCTTTTACCTTCCAGATATGGCCTCTCTGGCAGTGATGTCCTGGATAACGTAGCATATGCTCGAGGATTCAACACAGACCACCAGACCCAGCTCCTTTATCAAGCATCAGCCATGATGGTAGAGTCCAGGTACGTGTTCAATAGAAGGCATTGAATATGCTACTTTCCCTGGACCTTGGATAGGAGATAGAGTTGAATTATGGACACTAAAGTTTTTGTTTACATTTTAACAAATTTTCTTTCTGGTTTAGGTCAAGTCACTTAAAAAATGAGGCCATAATCTACCTGAAGTTGTTGATAATTTTGCCTTATTGTTTGGTGCCTCAGACGTGAATGTTGTACAGATATTCTTTTTAATGGGATATCTGTATAATGTGTAACTATGAATGTGAGATTTTAGGGTAGTGAGGAATGGAGCAGAATCTGACATGGGCTAGGAATACTTCAGAGAATCTTTGTTCCCTATAGGTATGCACTGCTAATTGTAGACAGTGCCACTGCCCTCTACAGAACAGATTACTCTGGTCGAGGGGAACTCTCAGCCAGGCAGATGCACTTGGCCAGGTTTCTGCGGATGCTGCTGCGACTTGCAGATGAGGTAAGGTGTGAAATAGGAGTAGAGCATGCCTAATTTCACCAGCCACAAGAAACAAGAGCATTTCTGGGAGGTCAGGACCTCGGGGCCTGGTATCATTGAGCTATCAGATAAGAAGGAAGAAGAGACTTTAGTCATTCATTGCTTTGTTGGGGAAAGGGGTGGTAGCAGTAAGGTCCTTAGAAAAGGACCTGGAAAAGCTCTGGCTCCATAGGTGAATTTTATCCTTTCCTCCTCAGTTTGGTGTAGCAGTGGTAATCACTAACCAGGTAGTAGCCCAAGTGGATGGCGCAGCCATGTTTGCTGCAGATCCCAAAAAACCTATTGGAGGAAACATCATTGCCCATGCCTCAACAACCAGGTAAGGTGATGGGATAGATGAATTCTTGTTGGAATGTCATATTAACTGAAGTAAAATAAATATGACAATATAACATTTCCATTTAAACCCTGTTAAAGCTACTGTTGTGTGTAATTAGACACTTAGGACCTTTTGCTAAATAAAATTGTCATTCTCTGGTTAGTATGGGTGTTTGCCTCTAGATCATTCATAAAGGAGTTAAAAGTTCTCATGTGTGAAAGAATGAATATAAATAATTGATATGCCTCTCCCTGATTAAAAAAAAAACATTGTTTCAATCGTTTCAATACTGTACAATCCACTAAGAGAAGGGACAAGGCAGAAATGAAGTTTACTAAATTGGAAGTGTCCTTTTGCCTAAGGAGTAAAGGTAGATCCTCAAGTCTTCTGGTAAGTATATATATCTAAAAAAAAGTAAATCTACCATAATAAAGCTAGGAATGGAATTTTTAATTGTATAACTGGTACTTTTGTTTATATCTTTGGGACAGACTATACCTGAGGAAAGGAAGAGGAGAAACCAGAATCTGCAAAATCTATGACTCTCCCTGTCTTCCTGAAGCTGAAGCTATGTTTGCCATCAATGCAGATGGAGTGGGAGACGCCAAAGACTGAATCATTGTTTTTTTCCCCTGTGATAAACCTTAAGTGCTGCGGCTTAATGGAGAGGATTGCTCCCTGGGGTCTTCACAGGCCTCTTCCTGTTGTGACTTCCAGGAAAAGGCTTCTGGGAAAACATCTATTGTATCAGCTTTTCTGATGGTGTAAACAGGAGACAGGTCAGTAGTCACAAGCTGATCTGAAATGTTTATTCCTTCTGGAGTGTATTATTCTCTGTGTGATTTCTTTGGTTCTTGGGGGAAGCTATGGAATACCTTTGATACAGTGCATTGGGGTTGCGTCAGGAATGACAGCTATCTACTGGGCAATCTTATGTCTTTAAGAGAACTAAAGCTCGGAAGACCCAGCTCATCTTTGTAAAAATGGTGAAATGAAATGCCCAAGCTATTGGCAAAGGAAATGGGTCTACTCACATGTTTTCTGCTCTTGTCAGTAAAACTTTCCCTTGTCAATCTGAAGCAGATATTTAAGTTTGTGTGTTTGGACGGTTGTTTTAATTAAGGAGTCCTGAGCAGGCCTGCTGGGCTGCTAGTCCAAGCCCTTCACCTCCACTTGCTTGAGCTTTTATTGCTAAGACCAACTCAAGGTAATTCTAAGATCTTAAGAATTTCAGAGGCTGTTTAAGTAGGCTGATTCATTGTGAGTCTGCTAATAAAGTAGCTATTTGTAGTGATTGTGCTGTTTAGGAGTTACTGAACAAGTTGAATATTTCAAAATTGGGCCCTCATATTATCTTTTTTTTAGCACTGGCTAGGAATGATCGGTTCAAAAATTTGAAAGCTGGTTGGGAGGAAAAGTATGCATGATTTACAGTCCTGTATTCAGATGATTGAGCTTGTTATTCTTCAGACTAATGGAGAATATTATAAAACAGGTATACCAGCTTTCCTATTGCCTTTGCTTTTATTCAACTCTCACGTTATAGAGGTTTGGTACTTTACCTGATTATTTACTTCGGGGCTTAGAGACACTCCTCATTGTCCCTTTCAAATTTTTACTCAAATTGGGTTTAACCAGTTCTTCCAATTTCAAAGAGCCTCTTGGCCAGCACTGGGAAGAGAGGGTGGAAATCTCCAACTGCTGACTCTGTTGGTCCCATTGTATATAGGGAGATAAGATGACCCAGTCAATTCAGAGTACCTTTGTTATGACTTTGTTTTACTAGAGAAGTTGTAGGTTAATAGAAAAACCACGTAGAAAAGAGTTCCCTTATACTGCCCCCCCCACCTCAAACACAGAGTTTTCCCTATTATTAACCATTGGCCTTAGCATGGTAACTTTATTACAATTAATGAAGCAATATTATCATAATTATACCAGTATTATACTTCATAGTTTACGTTAGGGTTCACTGTGTCATATAGTCCTATGTATTTTAAAATTCTGTGCTAGTAACGTATATATAACCTAAAATTTTCCCCTCAACCACATTCTAATATATAATTCAGTGAAGTTTATTACATTCAATATGATACCATCACCACCTGCTCAATTTCCAAAACTTTTCCATCACCCCAAACAGAAACTCTGTACCAATTAAGCATTAACTTCTTAGTCTCTACCCCATCCCCCATCCCCTGCAACTTGTATTCTAGTTTCTATGAATTTCTTTATTATTTCATATCAATGAGATAATACAGTACTTGTCCTTTTGTGTCTGGCTTATTTCACTCAACATGATATCCTCAAGGTTCATCCATGTTGTCATATGCATCAGAACTTCACTCCTTTTTTATATCTGAATACCAGTACATTGTGTGTGTATTTTGGTGAACACTTGGGTTGCTGCCACCTTTTGGCAACTGGGAATAATACCACTATGAATATCATACAAATACCTGTTTGAGTCTTGCTTTCAATTCTTTTGGGTATATACCCAAGTGGAATAACTGAGTCATTTAGTAATTCTACACCTAACTATTTGAGGAACCACCAGACTGTGTTCTGCAGCAATGCACCATTTTACATTCTCTCAAATGAGTGTTGCTATTTTTCCATATCCTTCAAACACTCATTTTCTGGGGTTTTTTGTTTGTTTGTTTGACACTAGCCATTCTAGTATGTATGAAATGGTATCTCGTTTTGGTTTTCATTTGTGTTTCCTTAATGGCTAATGATGTTGAGTGTCTTTTCGTATGCTTATTGGCCATTTGTATATTTTATTTGGAGAAATGTCTATTTAAGTCTTTTGTCCATTCTTTAATTAGGCTTTTTTGTTGTTGAGGTTTAAGATTTCTTTATATATTCTAGGTATTAAACCCTTATGAAATATGTGGTTTCCAAATATTTTCTCCCAGTTAGTAGGTTGTTTTTTCACTGTTTAAAAAATGTTTTTATTGCAATATCTTCACATACCATACAGTCCATCCAGAATATCCAGTGGCTCACAATATCATCACATAGTTGTGCGTTCATCATTGTGATCACTTTCAGAACATTTGCATCACTCCAAAAAAAGAAATAAAAAGACAAAGAAAAAACTCACACATCCTATACCCCTTATCTCCCCTATTATTTATTTTGTCCTAAATTTTTTTTTATTCATCTGTCCATATCCTAGGTAAAAGGGAACATCAAACACAAAGTTTTCACAATCACAGTCATAAAAGCTATATATAGTTATAGAGTCGTCTTCTAGAATCCAGGCTACTGGGACACAGTTCAGTAGTTTCAGGTACTTCCCTTTAGCCACTCCAATACACCTAGCCACTCCAATACACCATAAACTAAAACGGGATATCTATATAATATGTAAGAATAACCTCAGGATAACCTCTTGACTGAAATCTCTCAGCCACCGAAATTTAATTTTGTCTCATTTCTCTCTTACCCTTTTTGATCAAGAAGGCTTTCTCAATTCCATGAGACTGTATCCGGCTCATCCCAGGAGTCAGGTCCTGCTTTGCCAGGGAGATTTACACCCACCCCGTGGAGTCATGTCACATGTAGGAGGGGAGCGGTTAAGTTCACCTGCCTGTTTGATTTAGAGAGGAAAGGCCACATCTGAGCAACAACAGAGGTTCTCTTGGGGGTGACTTTTAAGCATCATTATCAATAGGCTTAGCTTTTCCTTTGCAGGAATAAGTTACATAAGGGCAAGCCCCAAGATCAAGGGCTTGGCCTACTAAATTGGTGCTTCCCAGTGCTTGCGAGAATTTAATACCTGGAATTCCCCAGATGGGTAAGTTTAATATTTCCACATTTTTCCCTAGTCCCTCTAGGGAACTTTGCTAATACTTTTCAATTTTCTGCGCAGATTACTCTGGGATGTATTGGGACATCACACACTCACCTGTACAAACCAACTTCACACTTCCAAATAAACATCTCTTCCTTTGGTCTCATACAGAAGTTAAACTTTTAAAATACAGTCAATATCATTAATTTTTTAAAAGAAAAAACTTTTTATTGTTGTATAATATAAAATATATATATAGCAAAGAAAAAAAAAAAAGGAGTAATTTTCAAAGCACTCTTCAACAAGTAGTTACAGGACAGATCCCAGAGTTTGGCATGGACTACCATACCATCATCTCAGATTTTTCCTTCTAGCTGCTCCAGAACATTATAGGCTAGAAGGAGTAAATATTTTTTTATCATCACAATTGAATTTTTCTTTTTTGTGTGTGAAAATAACATATATACAAAAAAGCAATAAATTTCAAAGCACAGCGCAACAATTGTTGAACAGATTTCAGAGTTTGGTATGGGTTACAATTCCACAATTTTAGGTTTTTACTTCTAGCTGCTCTAAGATACTGGAGACTAAAAGAAATATCAGTGTAATGATTCAGCAGTCATACTTGTTTGTTAAACACTACCTTCTCTGTGTAACTCCACCATCACCTTTGACCTTTCTCCCAGTCTTTATGGGTATTTGGGCTATGCCCATTCTAACTTTTTTATGTTGGAAGGGGCTGTCAATGTAATATAGGGTAGGGACATGGAATCATCTGATATTCTAGAGAGGCTGGCCCTCTAGGTTTCAGGACTTATCTGGTCCATCTTCTGGCTGTTGGTTCATTCACCTAGTTGCATGCCTCAGATTAAATATTCTACATGTGTCAAATCTGATTGGCTTAGAGTCCTGTTCAAGTATTTTTATTTTCTTATTGATCTTTAAATGTTCTATCCATTATTGAAAGTGGTTTATTAATGTCCCCCAATATGATTATTTCACCCTTCAAATCTGACAATACTTGCTTCTTTTATTTTAGAGCTCTTCTTTTATGTACATATATATTTATAATTGTTACATCTTGTTGAATTGATCCCTTTATCAGAATTTAGTGAACCTCTTCTTCCCTCAAAACAGTTTTTGACATAAAGTCTATTTTATTTGATACTAGCATAGCTACCCCAACTCTCTTTTGCTTACTATTTGCATGGTACATTTTTTCTATCCTTTCACTTTCGACCGACTTGTGTCTTTAAGGTGAGTCTCTTGTAAATAGCATGGTTGAGTCATGCTTTTTTATCCATTCTTCGTTTCTGCCTTTGACTAGAAAGTTTAATCTAGTTACATTTAAAATAACTACTGATAATGCAAAACTTCTTCCATTTTGCTGTTTGTTCTTTTCAAGTATTATAGCTTTTTTGTTCAAGTCTTCCAGTAATGCCTACTTTGATATTTGATTTTCCTGTTGACTATCATTTTGAATTCCTTCTCATTATTGCTGTATGTATTTTTGTATGTGTGTGTGGTTACCATGGGGCTTAAATTTATGCAGCTTTGTTTTGAAATAGTCTGTTCCCTGGCTTTAGACATTACGATTTAGGGACTAAAATAAAAGTAGCTTTGTCAGTGTCCCTGAAAGCAAGGTGCCAAATGTAATTTATAAGACTGTTTCCTAAATTTCTGCTCTTTAATTCATTTCTCCACTTACTGTCTTCACCAATTGGGGTTTCCAATCCAGATCTTAACCATAGTAACACGTGTTAATCGACTACCCAAAAACTTTATCTGGGTTTTGCATAACAAAAATTGTTTCTTCCTTAGTATTAAGTACATCTCAGGTCTTCTCTTTTGTTTCTACACTGCCAGTAGTGGTATAACACAGGGATAGATTCTGGCATGAAAGCTCAGTTTTTATATAAAAGCATTTCAGTTTTATAGTCCTATAAAGTATTTAAGTGAGTATAACCTTGTCTCAATTTTTCTTCTAGGTAGGATTTTCATGTCAGATGGTATTAAGCTTTGTACTGTAAAGGCCAGGGAATAACTTGTTCAGATGCAGTAGGTCTTGTTTAGACTAAAAATAAGTTTCTCTGCCTGTGCTTTACATGTAACACTAAAATGTTCACTGGAAATAACATTAAAAGAGTTTATTCTCAACTCTAAATATTTAGAACCCTCTATTTCTTAGCCTCTGTAAGAGGAAACAATTCTGTAAGTATCAGGCAAGAATAAGAAACTTGAGGAAAAAAAAACATAGAAAGGAGAATATAATTACTTCTAATCAAATTTGGTTTATTTCAAGTTTGTACCATAATGCATTCCAGGCACCTCTTCAGACCAGCGGCATTATATTTTCATAAACCTTATGCCATTGCTATCATTCCAAAAGCTGCCAGGTCTCTGACAGTCTAGTGGTCCAGCCTCTCATCCCAGGAATACAGTTAAGAATCTACATGATAGATGATTTAAGGACAGTGTCCATGGGTGCCCTGACCTTCCTTTCAGCCTGGTGGAATGTATCTTAGGACTATATACATTGATATTGAATATTAATCAGTGAAAAAGATTAACACATTCTGTCCTTTGTTCCTAGTGGCTCTTGAAGTTCATCTACCTCCCCAGTAGCTGACAGGCAGTGTTGATTTTTCTTGATTTTCCAAGAATTCACTTCACTTAAGGGGAGAACAGTAACACAGATCTCAATCAACTACCTCTCCAATTTCAGATTAAGTAAGGGATAGAATAAATTAGCCAGTAAACAATAGGCAAGAAATTGGGGAATGACAGCAGGTAGCATTCAGATCCAGGCAATCTTGCTTTGGTTTCTTGATATAAGCAGGGCCTAAGAAGCCTTGATTTGCCTTTTCAAGTTAAGTGGCATTCCTCAAGTCATGGAATGTGATTATTCTCCTAAAATTACTTCCAATTCTTCTAGGTCCTTCTGGAGAGCTGAATCCTAGGGAGCCAAAACAGACAAACAGAAACAGTCTAGAATTCAAAATCCTGAACCAATATTTCCCAAACTGCTTATACTAGAGAAGCGGAGTCTTTTGTTTCCTTTCTGGGCCCTATTATCACAGTCTCCCACTTTTACTAGGATAGCCTAGAGCCTGTGAGATCTGTCTTTACCCCTGGGTAAGAAATAAACAGAAGGGCCTAAATACAAAAGTGTAGACTCTTACTTCTCTAGGAAAGATTTCAAGGGAAGTTTTTCTTTCCTGAAAATATCATGTGATGACTCTGATGGAAAAGCTACTAAAAGTACTACCTCATTAGTGATATCTGGCAGCTCCAGAGCCAGCTTCATCCACCGTTTAGCTTCAGGATTTTTCCCTAGTTCTCTGTAGCACTGAGAAGACACAACAGTAGAAACCTGGGATAAATAATATCAGGGGGGACTCAAAGGGAAGAGTACGTATGTCTTAAAGAACTCCCAGAAATACCATCTAATATATCTTTACAGATGAAATGGAGATAGGAGGTAAGTTTACCTTAGAAATATATACCCTTCCTGCTTTGGAAAATCCTGGCTGTAGTTCTTCAGCCTGGAGAAGGGAGGAAGGCATTTCAGTAAGGGCTTTCTAAATTCAAGTCAGATTGGAATTTATTCAAGATTTCTAGTTTCTAACCTGGAGACTGATTCAGTGGGTCTGGGATAAGACCTGGGAGTCTGTAGTTTTAAAAAGCTTTCCAGGTGATCTTGATTTTCCCACAAAACAGACAAATACAAAATTGTTCACTACCAGAAATCCCTCCCGTTAACAGTCCCAATAATGTCCTAGGGAGAGAAACATTTTTGATTGGTTTTAAGGCCTCCTCCCATCTCTGATACCTTTAAGAAGCTCAGAAGGGCATCCTGTACAGTGGCACTGAGAGGACTTTCAAACAAGGCTGCAGCAGTTTTTTTTTCTAACCAGCTCAGTTGAGAGACCTGCCACCAAAAGATCAAGGTATGAATGAAAAAATTTAAGAAACAACTTTAGGAACATGAAATATTCGATCCTAGAAACAGTCAGAGCTGGTTCTCAAATACCAATAACACAAGCAGAAGAAATGGCACCTGAGCCAGACCCTTCTTGGCAAGATCATCAGTGTCACAAGACACTTAGAACCCTGTCAAGCCCTGGAATGTAGCTCACCTGGTAGCACCACCTGCCAAGGAGAAAGTGAGCCATGGGGTTTTCTGGCTGGAGAGCAATAGCTTTGTCCACATGCTCCTGAGTGGGGGGAAATGTAAACATCAGTTGCTAAGAGGAGAGGCAAGTCACCAATGCTGTAGGACAGCCCTTCTAAGGGAGCTGAGAGGTAGCAAGGACTTTGAACTAGACCAACACAGAGGAGGGAGTGAAGCTATCCTCACCTTGAAGCTAAAGCCACTCTGGATGCGCCTCTGGATGCCTTCATGCTCAGCCAGCTGACCACAAAGCACTGCATACCTAAGGAGGGGGAAGCGGCCAGCAAGCTCAGGGACAGGAAGGATGTGAAGACCATGACTTCAAAGAATAGCTTCCCACCCCAGGCCGGCCTGCCTGCACTGCCTCTGCCCCTTCACCTTTCAACTAAAGCTGAAAATATAATCTATAATTATTTCTTCACAAACCTGTGGTTCCAACTAATATTCCCCAGCAAACACATTGATAGGTTCATAGCTCTCCAAAACGTACTAGGTACAAAAATGCTAGGCCCTCCACAGTAAATCTCACTTCTACACTTAAGGATATTTAAACAAAGTCCAGTCCAAATCTCCAGGGACAGAAATTTCCCCTCATAAAGGATAAGCCATAGGTGTCATTAATTTGAAAAGCAGGTGTTGTAAGAGACCTGAGTACCTTGCCCTCTGTCTCCTGACCAAACATTAAAAGAGGGTTTCTTTTTTTAGCCTTAGGAGGTATATCATTGGAATTTAGGAAGTGAAATTGGGATGGACATCATAGAATTTCTAATGTTAGTTTGAAAGCAACAGAAGCAGAGGAAGAATGGGGATATTTGGAGATAGCTGCATGAGACATTAACACAGGCTCGTTGCCATGTTTATTCCAAACAGCTGTTCCCCAGGAATAACCAAGAAATGGTCTGCCAGTTCCCATCCCTGTGAGTCAGGGAAGTAACACTTGTGTCATCCAAGAAACTAACTTGGCCTCTGAGAAGAGCCCCTCCAGAGACAAAGTTTCAGCAATACAGCTTCTCTCTTAGCTCACAATCTGAGGGCAGAGATATGGAAAGGGAGAAAGCAGAGAAAGCACAGGAACATTTTCACTAATAAGCTGGAACCAGGGCTCAGGATACAAAATTAAATAGGATTTGACCCATATGAGTTGGCAAAACTTTACCTCGTGTGAAACCATAGACAGGGCCAATGTTTTTCTAAGCTCATAAACTAATGATCATTGAACTTCCTAGGTGGTCAGCTCACATCTACTTTTCATGTGAGTCAAGCAAAGAAACCAAAGCCTACCACCAGCTAGAAATAGTAGCGAAAGGAAAGAAGAGATTTTGCAGGAGAGGGGAACTTCAAAGTGTCCTAGCCTCCCTGAGGAACCAAGAATCCCAAAATTTTGCAACTAGAATGACTTAATAAAGCTACCCATTTCTCCAAGCTCCAAAAAAAAAAAAAAAAAAAAACAAAGCTCATATTCCCTTGCCTCATCCCTAAGGCACTTCCCAAAGAAAACTCTGCTCTGGCTGGGGGTAAGGTAAGGGTGTTTGGGGGGAAAGGCCAGAGCTCCCTCTCCTGGTTCTTCTGGCAGATGCCTTTGTAGCCAGGACAAAGGGCTCTTAACTTCTCCACTGCTAACCCATGCTGCCTCTTCCCCAGAATGCTGGGTGTTATTACCACTGATGACATTCAGCACTCTCATTCCCTTTCTCCAGAGCAGCCTCTGCTTCTTCTTTTCCTGTAGGACAAAGGTGAATCCAGAAGTTAACAAAGACTCCTACATACCCTTCCATAGAAAGGGTTGTGGGAAGAATGAATGACTGCTTATAACACCCAGCTGATGTTCTTGAAGCAAATTTTAGCATTTCAAATATAAAGGGACCCTGGAGGATTTTTCATCTGGGGTCTGTGAGCAGGGCATCCATGAATCCCTTAGAAATTGTATATAATTTTAGGTATATATGCATTTTATTGGGGAGAGGGTCCACAGCTTTGATCAAACTATTTAAAGGACCTAAAACATCATCTGCTCCAGGCCAAAACCCTCTCAGAAAAGTCAGATGATATGAGGTCTGACCAGAGATGATTTTCATTTAGCCTGAAAGTAACAGAAATTAAGGCCCAAACATATAAAGGCTCTTGACAAGAGTGTCAAAGGGATTAGAGCTTAGCGCCATCCAGATGAAGACTATTATGCCTATACACTGGAGGAAAGGGCACATGAAATGGGATGTCTCCTTGATTCAAACAGGATTTGGAAGGAAAAGTGGAGAAAATGGAAAAAATTGTGATTTGTGGGGCGATGGGCTAGCTAATCTGAACTTTTTCCTCATGAATTACAGAAATCATGGATAATGTTAATACAATAAATACATTTTTCTTTCTTTTCTTTTTTTTTTACATGGACAGGCACAGGGAATCAAACCCGGTCTCCAGCACGGCAGGTGAGAACTCTGCCTGCTGAACCACCATGGCCTGCCCTACAATATTTGCATTTTTAAGACAACTGATGCTATGAAACAACTACATGCCCTTATCCAAACAGGATTATTTGGTCCCATCAATGAGGGACATTGTCTTATAGGGGATTTCTCTCTCTCTCCTTCAAGGGGGGGCATTGTCAACCAGTTCCTGACAAGTTCTATATCCTATTCATTAGTTCCTGGGTTACACCCTGAGGCTTGACCCAGGTGCAAAGTAAGAGAGACTGTGGAGAGGACAGCCTTTGCCTGAGATCCCATAGAATGGCTGCCTTCTGGTGGTCCAGCTTCTAGAAACAGCAAGATGTGAAAACACTGGGTTCAGCAAAGATATCCAAAGGCTAAAGCCCCAGAGCCTTCAAAGGCATTCTATTCTCAACGAACCTCCAGCAGGAACAGATTTGCCCAAGGGTAACTAGGCTCGCAAAGCCACGCATGTCACTGCTCTAACTACCACCTCTCCCTCTTCCACCTTCAGGTTCATGTTGGCTACTAGTATAAATAAGAGATGATCACTGATTAAAAGGAAAGGAGAGGTTTTTGCTATCCAGAGTCTAAAATTCAGTCCAAAGGCTTATTTATCAGTTATCAGAATCCTCATCTGAAATTGAGAAGAGAAGGAATAAATGGTACTTAAGCAACTAATTAAGCAAATACCTTTTGTTAAAACCTCCAAAGATTTTTCTGAAGACCTGTATCAATAAACATTTATCAGAAATTCAACAGTATTTGTACGGTTGTGCTTATAAAATGGGAATGTAGACAAATTCACTTTGGATAATTCAGTTAACTTTAAATAACTAATTGAACCTCAAGACCCTGAAGCACATTTATAGTGCCTGATTCAGAAAAGTGTCTGGCTAGGCAGGACACATCATCTTCCCCATGAGACCACTCTCTTTCCGGAGTCCCAGTATTCTCAGTGACCTCATGATACACAAGGATGACCCCTGAGCCTGGCCCAGGTTGAATACATCTTACCCCAGTTTGGAGACTTTGGCAAAAAACTTGCTATGTAGAGTCCAGTGATTTCTAAGCTAACAATAACCTCCCATACAAGGCTGGACTAGCTGGACCACCTGCAAGCCCACCCAGAACTGTGAGTTCCCCAAATCGCTGTGGCCAGCGCTCCTCCCCCACAGGCTGCACCCAGAGGGGAAAGGAGAGAGAGTTTACCAGCAGGAGGGCTGAGTGCAACAAAACTCCAACTGTGGAATTAATTAACAAGTCCTGACTACTAAAAACAGGCCCCCAGCTCAGCTGAACCTCGAGTAAAAGTGGAGGTCACTGGTTTTTGCCCCGGCGTAGGGAAGGCAGGGCTGACGGAAAAAGAAAAAACAGGTTTTTCAGATTTGAAAAGGTCTGGGCCCTGAAGGAAAGGAGGGGGCACATAGAACCTGGAGATACACAGAGCAACATACCAACGTAAGCTCTTTATTGGCAAACCCAAGGAACAGGGGTTCTGCTCTGTAAAGGATTTTTCTCTTTAGTTTTGGTGGCTAAGTTTCTATGGCATGACTGCTCTTTGGATACAGCTGCAAGGCTTCTCAGGCTTTACTGCCCCAGGCAGAGGCAGAATTAAGCTTGTTTCAGTGTTTGTCTGGCCTGTGCCTTCCTAAAGACAGGGGTGGGCCCCAGCCCAGATGGAATCCCTCCCTCAAGGAGTTCAGACCCCAGGGTCTGGAAAAGTGAAGTGATTAAAACCAGACTACAACCTCTCCTCTGTCTCCACCACCCCCTCAGCAGGGAGAGTCTGCTGAAGTTAAAGGTACTGCATCACCTTATACTGGTGGGACCCACAGGCAGACAAGTGCCACATACTGGGCAGTAGAGGAAAAACGGAGAGCCCAGAGGCTTCATAGGAAAGCCTTTCAATCTGCTGGATCTCAGGGAAAACTGATGCAGGTGAATGTTTCCTCCTGACAGGACACCAGTTTGGTCTGGGAAAATCCAGCTGGGGTGCTGGGGTCTATAATACCTAAATAGACTCTCCTAAGGGGGGAAATAAAGGCACCATACAGGCAGGGCAAGAAGCAATAAAACAAGAACAGAAAAATTCTGCTCTGTTAAACAAAACCTAAGCTAGAGGTCCAGAAAAAGCTGAACCGAATGTCAAAGAACAGATAGAAAACAAAGTCATCCAGCAAGAAAATCCTAGGTAAAAAAAGTGAAAACAATCTCCAGAATAAACTAATTAAGGTAATTAAATGCCTAGACGCCAGCAAAAAATAACACATCATACTAGGAAAATTGAAGATATGGCCCAGTCAAAGGAACAAACTAACAATTCAAATGAGATACAGGAGTTAAAACAAGTAATTCAGACTGTTCAAAGAGATATGGAAAACTTCATCAAAAATCAAATCAGTAACCTGAGGGAGGATATAAAGAAGGCAAGGAATGAACAAAAAGAAGAAATAGAAAGTCTGAAAAAACAAATCACAGATCCTATGGGAATGAAAAAACACAGTAGAAGAGATGATAAAAACAATGGAAATCTGACATGCAAAAGAAAATATAGGGGAAAAAAAGGGAAAATATGAGCAGGGACTCGGGGAATTGAATGACAACATGAAGCACAAGAACATATGTGCTGTGGGTGTCCCAGAAGGAGAATAGAAGGGAAAAGGAGGAGGAAAAACTAATGGAATTATCACTGAAAATTTCCCAACTCTTATGAAAGACTTAAAATTACACATCCAAGAAGTGCAGCGTACCCCAAAGAGAATAGATCCAAATAGACTTACTCCAAGACACTTACTAATCAGAATGTCAGAAGTCAAAGAGAAAGAGAGAATCTTGAAAGCAGCAAGAGAAAAACAATCCACCATATACAAGGGAAGCCCAGTAAGACTATGCGTTGATTTCTCAGCAGTAACCATGAAGGCAAGAAGACAGTGAGATGATATATTTAAATTACTAAAAGAGAAAAACTGCCAACCAAGAATTCTATATCCAGCAAAACTGTCCCTCAAAAATGAGGGTGAAATTAAAACACTTTCAGACAAAACATCACTGAGAGAATTTGTGAAAGAGACCAACTTTGCAAGAAATACTAAAAAGAACATGAGAGGCAGAAATGAAAAGACAGGAGAGAGAGGTGTGGAAAAGTGTGTAGAAAGGAAGATTATGCTGTCTACAGGAAACACATCTTAGGCCCAAGGATAAACATAGGTTGAAAGTGAAAGGTTGGGAAAAGATATTTCAATACAAATAACAATCAGAAAAGAGCAGGAATAGCTATACTAACATCCAACAAATTAGACTTCAAATGTAAAACAGTTAAAAGAGACAAAGAAGGACACTATGTATTAATAAAAGGAACAATTCAATAAGAAGACATATCATAAATATTTATGCACCGAGCCAGAATGCTCCAAAATACATGAAGCAAACACTGAAAAGAGAAATAGATACATCTACCATAATAGTTGGAGACTTCAATTCCCCACTCTCATCAATGGACAGAACATCTAGACAGAGGATCAATAAAGAAACAATTTGAATAATACCATAAATGAGCTAGACTTAACAGACATTTATAAAACATTACATCCCACAACAACAAGATATACCTTTTTCTCAAATGCTCATAGATCATTCTCAAGGATAGATCATATGCTGGGTCAGAAAGCAAGTCTCAATAAATTTAAAAAGACTGAAATCATACAAAACATTTTCTCAGATCATAAAGGAATGAAGTTTGAGGCAGTGTGCCAGAAAATTCACAAATATATGGAGGCTCAACAACACACTCTTAAACAACCAGTGGGTCAAGGAAGAAATTACAAGAGAAATCAGTAAATATCTCAGGCAAATGAAAATGAAAACACAACATATCAAAATTTATGGGATGCAGCAAAGGCAGGGCTAGGAGGGAAACTTATTGCCCTAAATGCCTATATCAAAAAAGAAGAAAGAGCAAAAATCAAGGAATTAATTGTCCACTTCAAAAAACTAGAGAAAGAACAGCAAACTAACCCCGAAGCAAGCAAAAGAAAAGAAATAATAAAGATTAGAGCAGAAATAAATGAAATTGAGAACATGAAAACAATTGAGAAAATCAACAAAACCAGAAGTTGGTTCTATGAGAAAATAAGATTGATGGACTCAGCGAGGTTGACAAAAAGAGAGAGGATGCAAATAAATAAAATCAGAAATGGAAGAGGAGACCTAACCACTGACCCCACAGAAATAAAGGAAATAATGAGAAGGTACTATGAACAACTTCATGCTAATAAACTTAACAATGTAGATGAAATGGACAACTTTCTAGAAAGGCATGAATGACTACCATTGACTCAAGAAGAAATAGACGACCTCAACAAACCAATCACAAGTAAAGAAACTGAATCAGTCATTAAGAAACTCCCCAAAAAGAAAAGTCCAGGACCAGATGGCTTCACATGTGATTTCTACCAAACATTCAAGAAAGAATTAGTACCAATCCTACTCAGACTTCAAAAAAACTGAAGAGGAGGGAAAGCTACCCAACTCATTCTACAAAACCAACATCACCCTCATACCAAAGCCAGATAAAGATATTACAAAAAAAGAAAATTACAGACCAATCTCTCTTATGAATATAGATGCAAAAGTCCTCAACAAAATTCTTGCAAATCGAATCCAGGAGATTTGTGCTGGTTTGAAATGATGTATGTACCCTAGAAAAGCCATGTTTTAACCCCAATCCCATTTCATAAAGGCAGCTGTTTCTTCTAATCCCTATTCAATACTGTGTTTGAAAGTGTAATTAGATCACCTCCCTGGAGATGTGATTTAATCAAGAGTGATTGTTAGGGTGGGTTAGGTAGAGGCGTGTCTCCACCCATTTGGGTGTGTCTTGACTAGTTTCTGAAGTCCTATAAAAGAGGAAACATTCTGGAGAATGAGAGATGCAGAGAGCCCACAAGCCAGCAACCTTTGGAGATGAGAAAGGAAAAATGCCTCCCGGGAAGCTTCATGAAACAGGAACCCAGGAGAGAAAGCTAGCAGATGTCGCCTTGCCTGCCACGTACCTTTCCAGATGACAGAGAAACACTGACTGTGTTCACCGTGTGTGCCTTTCCACTTGAGAGAGAAACCCTGAACTTCATCAGCCTTCTTGAATCAAGGTATCTTTCCCTGGATGCCCGTGATTGGACATTTCTATAGACTTGTTTAATCGGGACATTTTCTCGGCCGTAGAACTGTAAACTACCAAGTTATTAAATTCCCCTTTTAAAAACCATTCTGTTTCTGCTATATTGCATTCCAGCAGCTAGTAAACTAGAACATATTAAAAGAATTATACATCATGACCAAGTAGGACTCATCTCAGGTATGCAAGGATGGTTCAACATAAGAAAATCAATTAATGTAATACACCATATCAACAAATCAAAGCTGAAAAACCACATGATCATCTCGATTGATGCAGAAAAGGTATTTGACAAAATTCAACATCCTTTCCTGTAGAAAACACTTCAAAGGATAGGAATAGAAGGGAACTTCCTCAACATGATAAAGGGAATATATGAAAAACCCACAGCTAACATCATCCTCAATGCGGAAAAACTGAAAACTTTCCCAAGACCAGGAACAAGACAAGGATGTCCACTGTCACCATTGTTATTCAACATTGTGTTGGAAGTTCTAGCCAGAGCAATTAGACAAGAGAAAGAAATACAAGGCATCAAAATTGGAAAAGAAGAAGTAAAACTCTCACGGTTTGCAGGATGATATACTATACTATATGTCGAAAACCCCCAAAAATCCACAGCAAAACTACTAGAGCTAATAAATGAGTACAGCAAAGTGAGAGGTAACAAGATCAACACTCAAAAATTTGTACTGTTTCTATACACTAGTAATGAACAATCTGAGGAGGAAATCATGAAAAAAATTCCATTTACAATAGCAACCAAAAGAATAAAATATTTAATAAACTTAACTAAAGAGACGAAAGACCTATACAGAAAAAACTATAAGAAATTGTTAAAAGAAATCACAGAAGACCTGAATAAATGGAAGGGCATACTGTGTTCATGGATTGGAAGACTAAATATAGTTAAGAGGTCAATTCTACCTAAATTGATTTACAGATTCAATGCAATACCAATTAAAATCCCAAAAACTTACTTTTCAGAAATAGAAAAACCAATAACCAAATTTATCTGGAAGGGCAGGGTGTCCCTAACAGCTAAAAGTATCCTGAGAAAGAAAAATGAAGTTGGAGGTCTCATGCTACCTGACTTTAAGGCATACTGTGAAGCTACAGTGGTCAAAACAGCATGGTACTGGAATAACCTCCCATGCCAGGAGATTACTCCCTCCTGGGCACTCAAATACACTTCATTATATTATTAGAACACCTGCCCCACATAGGCTCCATATCTGAAACTGGACTCCTAAGCAGCAGCAAAAAACCTCAGATTGAAAAGAGGCTTTGCTCCCTCCTTGTGGTTGGGAAATGAGGATAAAGAATAATGCTAATACAATACTACTACTCCCTAAGTATCTGTGCATCCGTGTCCCTCAGTCACTGATGTGCAGAAAAGGGACCATGCTCTCAAGAGGAGGAAACAGTGGTCCTTGGGAGCCAAAGAATTTGTCTCTGGTGAGTAACAGCCACAACTGCCCTGAGAGCCAGCATCCTGGCAGTTCCTCTGGGTCCACATACATGGGACAGCTCTACCCCTAGAATCAAAATTGTTTACTTTCCCACCGGGAACCCGTGAGCACTTACCATTTAGGGCATATGACTTTTTCTCGCTCACCTCCTCAGTGAGCTCACACATGTCACTGTAGGCCCGGGCCAGGCGCCAGAGAAAGTCCTGTCGGCTTCCATACTGCAGACCAAGCAGAGAGCGTATGAGGCCCCTCTTCTTTCAGCCTCAGAGTAGGGTCCTGGCCCTCTACCCACACCATAGGTTTGCATTTCCAAACTTCAGCGTTTCAACCATTGACTGAAATCAGGCCAGCAAAGCCCTCCACCCCCGTATGCTGTTGACTGATGATACATTATCTCACTACCCCATACTCTGCACATCCGCAGGTTAAGGGCATTTTGGCCTCCTAATACTGCCAGGAGAAAAGGTCAATTCCAAAAATGTGTTATGAGGCAAAGCAAGAGAGAAGTCTTTTGTTGACACAATGAAGAAAAGGTGAAATTGCCCAAGAGAAGGTAAAATTCTAACTGGAGATCTTTGTGCTTGCATGAGCATAAATTTTGGTGGTGAACCTGGGAGGGACAGAACTGCAGTTGAGTGGCCTACCCATCTGTCACTTGTGATGGAGATTTCATGGGGGTCAAGGAGAGCAAAAGGGGGAAGAAAAAAAAACCATTCCAGTCCTTTCCACATTTTCCCCATGGTGAGGTGGCACTGTTTTATAACACCGCTATAAGAGGCAGAGGACTGTGCTCAGGGCACAGTGCACAGGCCCCTTGAGTCAGTGCTCAGCCTCCCTGGAATAGGATGTACAATCACAGGACTGGAGCCCTTTCAGGAGCAGAACTAGCCATCTTACCCCCATTTCCCTCGTGTCACCTTGCAGGAATAACTATCTGCCTTCTCGTCTTCCCTAAGGATTGGAGGAGGAGGATTAGAGGAGGGTGGGAACAGAAAGACAACTGGGAGCCTCACCACCAGCTTGTTGTTGAGCAGCAGCTGGAAGCCCTCTCGTTTGCCCTGCGCATTGCCCTGGTGCAACTCGTCTGCCTGCTGCAGGAGGGGGAGCATATCTTCCAGGCCAGAAATTCTTCCATCCTCCAATGCACCAGGCACAGGGCCCAAAGCTGCCTCCACCTCCAGGTCCAGAGACTCTCTTCTCCCCATCTTCACGGTCTCACAGCTCACTTCATCCTCCCCATCCTCACTCTCTCTGTCAGAGTCCCGGTCATAGTCAGACTCAGCATTGGCTGTTGTATAACTGGGAGAAAAATGTGACAGGGTCAAAGGTGGGGATTATTCAACCTCAAAAACTCCAAGGGTCTATCCCCCACCCACCAAGAGGGACTATGGTACTGTTGTCCAAAGCACCAAGTAAGAATCACTCCTAAAACTTAGGGGCAGGAATTTTTCCTCATAAGGTTTCCTATGGGAACTATGGGCTGGGAAAATGACCCAGGAGAAGAGTGACCAGCTGGGACCCCATGACAGTCAGGGGCCATTCTGAGAACCTCCTGCTTAGCTAACCACCAAACCTACAGAAAATAGGGAAAAATAAATTCCTAGAAAGAGTATGCACCAAAATATTGCCAGATTTCTCAGGATAGAGAAATTAAAAGTAAATTTTTCTTCTGTCTTTTAATGTTATATATGATTTCTGTGGTGAGCATATGCTCCTTTTACAAGTAAAAAGAAATGTATTTATAAAAAGCCTAGGACATAAATGGAGCTGATCTTCTCAGCTAGATTATTCACTAGGCTAAGGGTTTAGTAATCATTTTCACTTTATCAGCCAAAGGCACCTGTCAGAACCAACAGGGTGGGTGCCAGCCTGTGAGGCCTTGAGCAGTCACAAATATTCACATTTTCTTTCTCAGTTAGATTTGCCCTAAGTCAGCAACCAGGAGTAGCCTTTGGAAACCTTAGGAATTTGCCAGTGGTAAGGACAACTTTGCAGCTGGAAGCAGGAAAGGAGAAATATTGTTGGGTCCCTAGAGTCCCAACCCTGATGTACCACTGGAGTGCAAGCCCAATTTCTCCTGGATCTCAGCTTCCACCAGCAGCTAACTAATGTGTTTTCACTAACTGCCAACTGAATCAGATGATTTATCAGGAGAGAAGGTAGGCCTTCCAGGGGCCAGAACTAGACACCAGAGAGCATCCAAACTAAATGAAGGAAAATCTGGTTCTATCAGAGCATTCTGAAACACTGGAAAAATCTTAGGGTCATTTAGGGATAAGCCTCCCTTCCTCCTGAAAAAAGGGTAAGATCCGTATGGCTGGAGCAAAACAGAATTGAAGGAGGGATGAGGGAGACACCTACAAATAAAGTCAATATAAGTCAGCCTAAACCCAGGGGCTGAATATTACAGGCTAAAGCTATCTTCATCCAGAAAGCCAGCAACAACAAGGCTCTGGGAGGTGCCAAGTGAGCCACCTGACCCATACTGACTGCTTCTTTACAACCCCCCAACTAATCCCTAAGGCCTGGACAAAAACCTGCCTCAAATCAGAAAACGAAACCAAAACCTATACAACACCCCTACTCAGCCCAGCCAGGTCAAAGGCACAACGGATGAGTGGGTTTTCTGAGTACTATCACTCCCTTTCCAGAAAGAAGGGGAGACCCCATTCCCTGCTGGATTATAAGCTGCCTCAGCCAATGAGGAGCCAAATCGTAAGGGGCCTATAGCACTCTGAGAGAGAAACCACTGCTCTTACCCCTGCCAGAACACAGGAGTCAGCAGCTCCCCAGGGATCTGAGGCAGGAGGCAAGTCCTAAATGGTGCAGTCTCTCTGGGTCTTAAAAGCTGGGGAATTCACTTGGCCATGGAAAAGCAGAAGCCAGGAGGGGCCTTGCCCTGTACATGCAGTGATTGCTGGTAGAGCCCAGAGAGGCAGGGAGGCTTCAGTGAAGCTGTCATGGTAAGGAGGAAGACTTTTATCATACCTCAGCCCCACTTAAAGGAGTTCATGTCACTAACATGAAACCCCACTGTGTGGCAGTTGCAGACTTTCATGACCTGAGAACAGACTTATTGCATGGTCAGGGTTACATGGTCTGCCAACTCTACACCACTGCCATTCTCATACCTCCTTCACCACCATCCTAGCCCTTGCATAAAATCCACCAAAGAGATGGCCCTTTTGTTTAACACGACCTGAGGCCTTTGAGATCAGCCAGGGACTGGGCAGGAATCTTTTAAAAGGATCTCACACAGAGGAACTCATGGTCCCCACAGTGGGCCGGACACCCAAGGGAGCCAGAGCTACCTGACTCTACTCTGCTCCTGGAGGAGAACCCACACAGGACTCAGTTACCCACACATCCCCTCTGTCTGGCAATAAGTCTCTTTGTTTCAATTTCTCTAAGCCGCCATTAGAGAGGCTGAGCTGCAAGGAATTCAAAGATGAACAAGCAAAGCCCTAAGCCTGAGAGGTTCTCAGTGGTGAGGGAGATAAAAGAGGCAATAAATGCCCAAGAAGAGTGCAGATGAGGTTGTGGGCAGTCCCTCTTGCCTAGGAAGCCTGGGAAGGCTTGCTGGAGGAACTGGTGTTTTAAAGCAAATTGTGTTCTGACAGGGAGGAAAATTAAGTTATGTCCAGTATTATGTCTAAGGAACAAGCTCATGAAGCCACACAGTGATTCTGCCTCTGCCACAGCTAGCTGACCTCCTGGGAGCTCAAAGTTGCTATTTTGTTTTATGTGGAAAAAGGAAGGCATACAGCTTTCAGCAGAGCAGGGAGACCCACTGACTCCTTCTTACCCCTTCATCCCCTTGCCTCACCTGTTCAAAGCCATTCCAGAGTCTGTGTCCCCTCTCAATTCCCCCTTGACCCTTACGGCACACACCATGGCAAAAAGAATTATTAACCATGGCAACTGCCCTAGAGAACAGCCAACTAAACCAGTCTTACACCACCATCAGCTTCCACATGTCATGAGACTACTCATGGAGCTGAACCTTCCAGAGCTATAATCAAAAAAGCACCCCTCCCTTTGCCTAGTCCCGTGTGGGTGGTAGCCCTGTCCTGGTCTTGGAAGTTCCAGTGGACATCCCAAATGGCAAAGTACCCACAAGCATCCCTGGTTAACCACTCTGGCTCTCACTGATCCCAGAAGTCTGTATAACTTCTTTAAACTATCATTCAGGCACCTGAGTTCTAAATCCTGATCTTAGGCAGAGCTGTGACCTCCTGTTCTGTTGAAGGTCCCTCTCACAAAGTTCTAACATCAATTCCCCACCTAAGTTACTTGCTTACTTTGGTTTCACTGAAATGTTCTTTAAGTTCCAGTGTCTATGATAAACTAATTCTAGCCTTCTCTCTTTAATCCAAATATGTGCCAAATGCTAATTTTATTTTTGCCTTGTAACAGCCTTCTGGAAGCATCTCTTGGCCTAAGGATATTAGGCAAATTGAATAGAAAGGGCCACTTCTGCTAGCCCTTGAGAATACAGATAAAAGGATGAGACAACCCAGGTAGTTGTAGTCCTGAATAGAGGACTATATAGCTCTTCACCAAGTCTTCACTTGTTTTAAGAGGAATTTAAGAGCAATTATCAAAATCATACAGGTGCCCAATGGCAGTGATATAGGAAAGGAGAATAATGCTATTCTTAATTTCCTTAGAAAACCAAATGAGGAGAGGTAGGAGAATATAATAATTCAAACAAGAAAATAAGGCTGCAATTACTTGAGTAAAATGTACTAAAGAAACTGCACTGCTATGCCTCAGGCCTTCCCCACGCAGTGCACCATGGCAGTCCTTAATCAATGGGTACAATTCCTCAGGGCCCCTGCTACATGTCTTCGTGTGAAACCCTTCTGTGCCCTGATGGCCAAACCATGCTCAGATCACAGACTCTCACAGCCATGAGAATAGGATCAGTCAGGCTAAGTTGGCACAATGATACTACTTACAAGTTGTACAGCTGTGGGCAAGGCATTAAACCTCGCAAAGCCTTAAATTCTCCATCTGAGAAATGGAGAAGAGCAGTAAGGAAAAGTGAGGGAACATCACTAAAGCACTTAGCACAGTGTCTGTCATAGAGAGAATGAAGAATAAATGGTAGCTAATATATGGTATTTCAGCTAAAGAGGGCAGTCCTGCAAAGATCATCCTGAATGGCTAATTTAACTTCCAGTTTCATGTTTATAGCTAAACCAACTGCCCTAACCTAGCATAAGGCTTTACTCTTCGCTGCACCGGTCTTCTTTTTTTAAGAGGAAAAAGGTCAACAGAGGCCAACAAGGAGATGACCTCTAGCTCTCACGCAGGTCATGTTGATGATGGGAGCTGGCAGCTGACAAGAGCAGATGCTGCCCCATGGCATCAGGCACAGCAGCAATGGTGTTCACTGAGATCCCTGTCTTTGGGACCAAAGTCTCAAAATTGTACTACTGGTTTAAAATAAAAAATCCCTCAGACTGAGCAAGCTTGGAGGAAGCTGTGTACCAGACTCCTGCCTGCCAATCTGCCTTATGAGGCCTTACAGTCAGAAATTCTGGGATACCAAGAACACCCTCTCACCAGTAAAAATGGCAAGGGAGAAGGGACAGTCTTCTGTGGGAAGATGACAGCCTGCAGGGAGATGGAAGCATTCTTAGTGCTTGGAGTTCTCTCTAAACCTGGTTCAGCCACTCAGTGAAACTAATGAATGATATAAACTGGATGGTTTTTCTTGGTTCAACTTTTCTGTATTTTATTTACACTCTTACCTTGTTCCAAAAATTTACAGCAACTTGGTCTAAATTTTCCATTGATAGACATTACTTTTAAAACATACAAACTAGCTACTGCCCCAACTGCTTCCAGGAGATACGCCTTACCCTCCTTCGCTCTCAGCATCTGTGAGGGCGGCTCCCGAGGTAGCAGTGAAGTACACAGAGCTGGAGCCAGTGGAGTCACTCCTCTCCCGGGCAAATGGGAATCTTCGCCGCCGAACCACTCTCTGGTTCTCTTCCATGTGGGATCTGGAAAGCAGGCTCCATTAGGCCCCATCCAGCCTGTCTTCCTCCTCACCACAGAGGAGTTTCTTACTACTGCTCCTCATTAAAGGGCCAACAGTACGGAAAATTCCTTGGTCTCCACACCCCTGGAAGAGCAACAAGGGCGGCTCCTGGACCCCAGCCTGTACAGGCAGACCAGGTTAGGCAGGACAGAGAGTTTCAGCTGTTACAACAGACCATGAGGTCCCAGGAGCAGCAGAAAGCTTGCCCAAGGCAAACTAGTTGCACTGATTCCCCCCCAGTTATGTTAGTAGCTATAAACTGTCTTCTTAAGACACAGACAGCAAAGGCCAAAACATGCTGGTGCTGAGAGAGCAGCAGAGGCAGGGAGAAAGTGGGGTAGAGTGGAGAACAAAGCAGGAGAGGAGGCCCTACTACTCACCGGACTTCCCCAACAATCTCCCCTGCAAGCCCCTGTAGGCTGCTCCTCAGCTCTTCCACCTCCCGCCGCAGTGCCACAAGGCTGGTCAGCACAAAGTCCAGGCGGGCCAGCACCTCCTCCCGCCCTTCTCGTGGAAGGCTGGGCAGCACTGCACCATCTCCAGCCTCACCCGGGACTGCCCGCAACAGCATAACTGAAGGAAGATGACAGGAGACAGGGAGAAAGGGATCTCTCACTTAGAATTCAAGAACACTTGGTCCTCATCAAAGTTCAATTTACAGAGAAAACCCTGAGGTACAGATGGCATATTTTCATGGCTAAGTCATACAAATAAGGCCCAAATAACTATACAAAGAAAAAAAAACAGATCCCACTCTCTGAACAAGAGCCCTTTCCTCCAAGAACCTTCCCACCAGAGCCCTTCAGCAATGCTGTGCACCACAACATTTATAAGGTGCAATGCTGGCGAGAATACATACTTAGAAGGCAGAGCATCTGCCGAGTAATAGTAAGACAGACCTTTACCCAAAACTGGTTAAAATGGGAAATTTTATCTTGTATATATGTTACCACAATAAAAATGAAAAATAACAGATGAGAGCAATAACCATAGTTAACATTTCAGTTTATGTCTAAATAATATACACTGGATGGGTTTTTTTGGTTCAGCTTTTCCATATTTTACTTATACCCTTACCTTGTTCTAAAAATTATTTACAGCACTTGATCTGAATTTTCCATTGATAACACTACTTAAAAAAAAAAAAATACTTGGCTGCACCACAACTGCCTCCAGGAACAACTATATAGTACCCAAACACCAGGCAGTCAAATACCAACCACAAAGCAAAACTAAAACTGAGTTCACTCAAATTCTGATCTCTCACATCTCAAAAAATGGACTCTGAGCTCCTTTTAAGAACTCCATTTGGGATAATCAGAGAGGGGCAAAGAGAAAAGGGTCAGCTGCTAACAGAAAAGGTACAGTGGAAGAAACCGATCCAGATCCCATAGGCAAAAGCCATTGGGACAGGGAAAGGCAGAAAGAGAAGTTATTCCTTAATGGACACAGAGTTTCTGTTTGGGGGTGGTGGAAAAGTTCTGGGAACGGATAGTGGTGACGGCAGTACAACACTGTGAATATAATTACTACTAACTAATATATGTGAAAGTGGTTAAAATGAGGAATTTTATGTTATAAAATTCACAGTAAAAAATTAAAAACCAAACTAAACTTGATGCCCCAATACATCCCAGAGTAATCTGGGCAGAGAATAAAAAGTATTTGCAAAGCCCCCTTGGGGGACTGAGGAAAAAGGAGAAATATTAAACTTTCCCACCTGGGGAATTCCTTATACTCTTCGCAAACACTGGAGACAACCAGTTCAATAGGCTGAGCCCTCCATCTTGGGGCTCATCCCTATGAAATCTATTCCTGCAAAGAAGCTAAAACTACTGGTAATTATGCCTAAGAGTCACCCCCAGAGAATCTCTTTTGTTACTCAGATGTGGCCCCTCTCTCTCCAAGCCAGTTTGGCAGGTGAACTCATTGCCCTCCCACCTACATGGGATATGACTCCCAGGGATGTAAGTCGCACTGGCAACGTGGGACAGAACTCCTGGGACTCGCCAGGATCCAGTGTCATAGGATTGAGAAAGCCTTGACCAAAAGGGGTAAGAGAGAGATGAGGCAAAATAAAGTTTAGTGGCTGAAAGATTTCAAACAGAGTCAAGAGGTTATTCTGGAGTTATTCTTATGCCTTACATACACACTCCTTTTTAGTTTATGGTGTACTGGAGTGACTAGAAGAAAGTCCCTGAAACTGCTGAACTGTATTCCAGTAGCCTTGAGTCTTGAAGATGACTATATAACTACACAGCTTTTACAATGTGACCATGTGATTATTAAAACTTTGTGGTTGACATTCCCTTTATCCAGGATATGGACAGAAGAGTAAAAAACAAGGTTAAAAATAAATAAATAATAGGGGGTGGGGGACATAGATAGATTGCAATTTTAAAAAGCTAAACAAACCATGTGCTAAAAGGGGAAATGTTAGATTCTATATATGGTAGCAGAATAAAAATTTAAAAAAAAATTCCATGGAATTACACTATGAGGCGAACCCTATTTTAAACTATGGACTATGGTTAACAGTACAATTATAAAAATGCACTATCATCAATTATAACAGATGTTCCACACCAATGCAAGTTGTTAATAATAGGGTGATTATGGAAATTCTGTATTTTATGCGTGATTGTTCTGAAAACCCACAACTTCTCTAATAAATGGGATACAAAAAACATGTGTAAATCCCATTGACCTAACCCTGAACTGAGCTTTAGGTAAATTCCCAGTGAAATACTAGCAAGCTGATAGCCATGTAAGTAACTGAACTAGAAAAACGTAAAAACAAGAAAGAAGGAAGAAGGTAGTCCCATAGCCCAGGTACACACAAAACCTTTGTTAAAGGAACTCTAGTACACAATCTAGATCAGATTACAATACACAACCAACAATGTCGAAACAGCAGAGATCCCTGGGAATTTGACCACTTTCCCAACCTCAGCATAAGAGAGAATACTGCTAAGAAGTTGCAAACAAAACACATGAGTAAGGGAAGGCAAAACAAGCACACCTGCAATAAACAGTAGGTTCCCACCAGGTTATAATAAAGGGAGAATTCTTTGAAGACTCCCTTTCAAAACTAACTTTTCCGAATCAACATGACTAAAGTCACAGCTGGCACTTGTAATCAGAGAAAACACTCATTCCCAATTAATGTGGGTGAGATGATCTGAACATTTCCCTATTTTTCAAAGCTGAGGAAAGGAGGAGAGTGGTTTGAACCAGCCTTGCATGCTTTGATCAAAGGAGTTACATGAAAGTTTTGCAGACTGAAAGCACTACCCATTTCAGCTGTGGCAGGCTTCCAGCCACACTCAGCTTCAACTGTATTGAGTTCCTTGCCCCAGGGTGTGAAAAGTCCACTGGACCAAGTGACCAGGCCCAACCTATAGCCACTTATTTGCTCTGTGATGACCTCCGGAAAGTTTCTCAATCTTTTTAAATCTCAATTTCCTCATAAGAAAGAAAAAAAAAAAAATTGGACAAGTTTCCAAGGCTCCTTTAAATTCTAATGGTTAGAAGTAATCCTCAAGACTTTTAGTTCCTACAAGATTATTCTTTTTGCCTTCTTTCCGACTCTTTTACGATGTGGCCAGAACCAAAAGTGAAAAATCTTTTCACAATATATTTCCTAGAATTATGGAAGAAAGAGTATGGCTCATAAAGACTGCTTTCCTTTTCAATAAGCTTTCCAAGAAAGTGAAACCCTCAGGCACCCTCACCCCGCCCCGTTGTCCTGGTCCCACGGGCTCTCCTAATGGCAGCCCGCACCCTTGGCACATCGGTCAGCAGGGATTGCAGCCCCGGGGGATGGGCTCTTACCCTCGCGCCGGGACTCTGAAGTCCGCGTGCAGTCCAGCGAATTGGGCAGGCTCTGTCTCCGGCCATGGCGCTGAGTCCGTTTCCACCGCTGGATGGAAACGGCACACAGGAATCCAAGGCCCGCGGCGGTGCCCAGCAGCAACCCCAGCCCGGTGCGGCCGCCGCCCAGGGCTCCCAATCTAGACATGCTGCACCTGCAGCCCGCGCGAGCCACGAGGGACAGAAGGTGGCAGGGAAAGCTGGTGACCGGGGGAGAGATTCGTGAGCCTGACCCACCCACCCCAAGGCCGAGCCCCTGGAACTATCCCATTGCCCAGACCTGGAGCTGCCGATTACCCTCACTCCAGTGCGGACCCCAAGGCTTCCGCCAGCCAAGGGGGTCTGGACTACCGCGCCTCTCTCCCAGCAGGGACCTAGCCTCCCCCGCAACACGCCCCCTAGGCCACACCACGGAATCTGGCTTCCCGGGCTCGGGCTCACGGCACGGCAGACAACGAGGCCGCCGTCCGGGCCAAAGTCCTGGCCCGACCTGCCCCCTGCGGGCCCTCTGGCCTGTGAAAAAACAACTTAGAACCTGAGAACCTTACCCGGCAGCTCGCCACCATGGCAGCAGCCAACGCCGCGGCCTCGCACTGTCAATGGCCGTGACGTCATTTAAGCGGCGCCGCTAGCTCAGTGAGCCGTCGGGAGGCGCGGGACGCGACCCCACTCGGCTCCGCCTTTCGGGCTGCCCACCTCAGAGTCAGGCCGCGGTCAGGGCCGTGGGCGGGGCCGGAGAGCGCGGGAAAGGCTAGCCGAGAGGGGGAGCGGGGAGGGGGGAGGGAGAAGAGGGGGGAGGAGGACGGCAGGACGCTGAGGCTCCGTTTCTTCCCAGCTACGCCCCTGGACCTCTGTTCCCCGAACTTGCTCTGCGTTTTCACGCTTTCTACCTAGAATCCTTTCCCAGGAATTAGCCCAGACGTTATTTCATATAGGTTTAATTTAGTAGTGTATAGATTTTTATCCAAAACATTTACTACGCACTAGACAATAATGACTTGGCAGGACAAATATTATCATGCCTCACTCATGGACTAACTATAATATGCAAACTTGGAGAACTGAAGTCCACAGCCTGGGTTATCAGGTTGGGGCCTGTTGTAAAGGGTCCTATATTGTAATCTCTTACAGCAGCCACGAGCTATTCAGGAGTTGAAACTTTTCTCAAAACTCTGAGATACTGAGCTGTTTGTATATAACCAGGTGGTTCCCAGAAACTTCAGGTATTTATGTGACACCTGAGACTCAGAGCTCAGAAGCTATGAAAGTCTGCATTACCCTGTACAGCAACTGTTTAAAAAGTTGAAAAAGTGATTAGACCTCAACTAGAGATATGAATAAGCTGATTTGGATAGAACTAAGGTAAATCAGAATACAGGGTAAAGGATGATATTGACTGTTTTAAAACTTAAAATTAGGTGTGAGACCAAAGGAAGAGATATTTATTTCGTGCAAAATTTATATTTTAAGTAGCGCATTATCTAACTTAACTTGTATGGTCAGTTTAATTATATTGAATCTTGAATAGGATGTGGTATCTTGTTGTTTTGTACAGATTAATGTGATGCCCAAATATATCCCATAGTAATTTGGGCAGAGAATAAAAAAAGTATTTGCAAAGCCCCCTTAGGGGATTGGGGAGAAAGAAGGAAATATTCAACTTCCCATCTGGGGAATTCCTGATATTCTCACAAGTAGTGGGGACAATCAATTCAATAGGCTGAGCCCTCAATCCTGGGGTTTGCCCCTATGAAACTTATTCCTGCAAAGGAGAAGCTAAGCCTAGTTAGAATTATGCCTAAGAGTCACCCCCAGAGAAACTCTTTTGTTGCTCAGATGTGGCCTCTCTAAGCCAATTTGGCAGGTGAACTCATTGCCCTCCCTCGTAGGTGGGACATGACTCTCATGGGTGTAAATCTCCCTGGCAACATGGGACACGACTCCTGGAATAGGCCAGAACCTGGCATCGTGGGACTGATAAAGCCTTCTTGGCCAAAAGGGGGAAGAGAGAAATAAGACAATATAAAGTTTCAGTGGCTGAGAGTTTTCAGAGTGGAGAGTGTTATCCTGGAGATTATTCTTATGCATTATGAAGATATCCCTTTTTAGTTTATGGTATATTGGAGTGGCTGCAGGGAAGTACCTGAAAGTTGAACTGTGTCCAGTAGACTTGATTCTTGAAGATGATTATATAACAATATAGCTTTTACAATGTGACTGTGTGATTGTGAAAACCATGTGTCTAATACTCTTTTTATCCAGCGTATGGACAGAGGAGTTAAAAAAAATAATAATAAATAATGGAGGGATAAGGAATAAAATAAATCAGGTAGACTGAAATAGAAGTGGTCAATGAGAGGGAGGGGGAAGGCGTGTGGGATGTATGAATTTTTTTCTTTTGATTTCTTTTTCTGGAGTGATGCAAATGTTCTAGAAATGATCATGGTGATGAATACACAACTATGTGATAATATTGGGAGCCACTGATGGTACACCATTATGAACTGTATGTGTGTGAAGATTTGTTAATAAAAATATTAAACAACAAAAAGACCTTAAAGTTTGTTTCCAGTCCAAGTGGAGTAACCGTCTATGGGCCAACGTGGCATAGAAAGCTATAAAAAGTTAGGGAAAACTATGAATGGACTATAAAAAGCCAATCAAGTCTGTTATGTTATGTAAATGGTAACATCAAATGGTAACATCAAATGTAACATCAAAATTGTTTAAATCTGGATAAGGGGCCGTAGTATATTGGAGTTCTCTGTATGGGATTTGTATTATTTTTGTAATTGTCCTATAAGTTTGAAAGTTTTTCAAAATTAAAAATTAGAAACAAAATTTTAAAACATTTTAAAAACCTTAACACCACTGAAAGAAAACAAACCACAACCAAAAATACTCAAATAGGGAACAGGTAGTTAAGGCTTATACTGTACAGAGTTTCGATATGGAATGATGGAAATGTTTTGGTAATGGATAGTGGTAATGGTAGCATGACATTGCGAATGTAATTAACACGGAAACATATCTGAGTGTGGTCAAAAGAGGAAGTGTTAGGTTGTATATACAGTACTAGAATAAATTTTTTTAAAAATCCAAGGAACTGCACAGCACTAAGAGTGACTCCTAATTTAAAGCATGAACTATAGTTAATAGGACAATTATAAAAATGTGCTTTCATCAATTGTTACAAATGTTCCACACCAATGCAAGGTGTTAATAATAGGGTAGCATATGGGAACCCTGGATATTATGCATGAGTGTTCTGTAAACCCACAACATCTCTAATTAAAAAATAACAAACACCTCAAATTATATATGGTCATACCCCTGTACTAAAAAATCATAAGCCTTGTAGAATGCTTGCCTTTCATGCAGGAGACCTGGGTTCAATTCCCAGACCGTGCACCCCCACCTCAAAAAAAAAAAAATCATAAGCCCTTATATTGCCATTATTACATTAAGCAGAGACAAGATCATAAACTGTTTTTCCATTTCCAGAATGTAAATGGAATCTTTTATTCTTGTTTTTCTGTTAATAATTGTTTTTTCTTAAACATTCGGGTGAGGCTGAAATTTGAGTTACTCTCTGATGGCTTAAACTGGCTCATATACCCTTTAGGTTTTTTGTTTTATTTATTTTATTTGTTGTTTGTTTCATTTGATTTTAACTCTGTATTCATCAGTATTTCCATGCCCACCACGTGACCCATAGATTCTTTTATATCTCCATTTTTCTCTTGTGATTTTATGCATTTTTTTTGATGATTTCACAAACTAAAAAGGCTATGATTTTATGGACTATGATTCCAATTTTATTATCAGCATTTCTTTAAAAATTTAACATTGTTGAAATTTTAAAATTTTACCTGCGCCCTATCATCCTGGAAAACAGTGAAGGTTAAGGAATCACCCCACCCTCTGAATTCTGGAAAATGGCTCAGTGCAGAGAACCATCCTTCCCCACGTGATTGATGTAAAACTCACGGGCGCCCCCTCTTGTTTACCCAGGACAAGGCCAGGCACAGACTCTCCACGTTCCCATTCTTTGCCTCATAAATGATTAGCGGCCCTGCTTGTCCCCATGATCAATCCCAACAAAATGCTTGTTAACATTTGTTAAATTTCTGTCCTTCCTCCAGACCCTTGAATTTCAAGAGCTGCTCCCAGAAAATAGATGACTCAGCATAAAATATTTACAGCTCTTCTATCCTATCACGCCAACCTTTCAGCCCACTTCCCTACAACCGGTTCTTTCCTCTCCATAAAATAAAGGCCCTTTTTACTCCTGAGTCAGCTGTGGGCCCTGTGATCGCAGCATTCTCGCTCTTGTAAGAGCCCCTTTCCCCACTTTCTGATAATCCTTTCAAATAAAGTCTGTCTTTACCAAGTCCAGATCTGTTTTTTATTTGACAGTGTTAAAATCTAGATCAGTAACAGTCAAAATGTAATCCTTTACTAGGTGTTATATTTATTGACCTTTTAATTCTGAGATAGTTACACATGTAAGGGTATATTTAATGTATTTTATAAAGAATAATTTTAAAGCACTGGGGTACCTACCCTATAGTTTAAGGAATAGAACCAGTACCTCCCATTTAAAAATCTTTATTCTTTTTTTTTTTCTCACATGGGCAGACAGCAGGAATTGAACCTGGGTCTCTGGCATGGCAGGTGAGAACTCTGCCACGGAGCCACCATGGCCCACCCTTAATTTTTGTTTTTTCATGGTTATTTAGTATCAGTGTTAGGGTTAGGGATTTTGCTAGGGTTAGTGTGGTGGTTAGGGTTAGTGCTAGAACTAGGTTTAGGGTTAGCGTTAGGGTTATGTTAGCATTTATTTTTTTATTTTTTTATTTTTATTTAAGAAAACAAACAATACCCTTAGAACCACCAAAATGGATATCTTAGTTAGCTTAACCATGGGCATATTTAAATAAAGTATCCATATAATCATTGTGAAACCTGTGTCTGCATAGTAAGTTTCATAAATAATTTTAAATTAAGGCAACATGGAAAAAACGAACAAAATCAGATAGCAAAGTTCTTAGATTCTAAATATTAAACACTAACTTAGTACCATTAAGTATATGTTAGCATTTATATACACTTAAACTTAGAATTAAAATTATGTGTTAAATTAGGGTTAGGGTTTGGGTGGTTACGGGGCCTGCTGTCCGGGTTGGGGTTAGGGTTCAGGCTTGTGTCAGCCTGCAGTGAGGTTCGGGCTGTGAGGGTTCCTGTAGGTTGCGGTTAGTGGTGTGGACAGCGCTGGGGTTTGGTTTGGTTTAGAATGAGGGTTAGGGTTAGAATTATGCCCAGTGTAGAGTGCTGGTGGTTATGCTCAGTCAGGGGAAGGGTTGTTCGGAGGGTTATGGTTAGACTAGGGTTAGGTTAGGTTAGGTTAGGGTTAGGACTGCATATAGGTTTAGGGTTAGGGTTGTTGTTAGGAGTAGAGTTAGGGTTGGGGTTGTGTTTAGGGTTAGTGGGAAGGTTAGGGTTAGGGTGTGCTTATGTTTATGGCTAGAAATAGGTTTTGGTTAAGGTTTTCTTTAATTTTTATTTGGAAGACTTTCAAATTTACAGGACATTTTGAAAATAATGCAAACCCCACACAGAGTACTCCAACGTAATCCTGTTCCTCCAAATACCCAGAGCCATCAATTTAACACCTTCCCCATTTGCTGTATCATTCTGTCACCCTTCCACCTCTTGATCCATCTATCTATCCATCTCTCTATTATTTATCAGTCCATCTTCAGAATACATGATATAATTGTATACATCATGCTCCCTGAACACTTAACACTTCCATGTACATTTTTTAAGAATGGGGAAATTAACTTATCAAATTCAAAAAACAACGTGAATACAAAGCTTATACTCTATATTCCAATGTCTTCGTATGTCCCCAAAATGCACTTTTTCCCCCATTAATAGATCCTGTCCAGGATCACGTATTGCATAATTTTCCTTATGTCCTTGTTCATTCTTCTTTTAATTGCGGAAAGCAATATATAACACAAACTTTCCACTTCGACCACACCCAAGCGTGCCATTCAGTGGGGTAAGGCGCGCAATGCTGAGGCTCACTCACTACCTCCCATCACTAAAGCTCACCCATCTCCCCCAGAGAAACCCCACACCCACCCGGTGCTCACTCCCCACTCCCCTCCCCCTCCCTTGGCAACCTGCACTCAGTTTCTGTCTCCATAAACCTGCCTATTCTCTGGTATTTCATTTTATTTACCACGGGGCTTAAATTGAACATCATAAAACCGTAACACTCTCATTTCCTTAATGCCAAATTAACTTCAATGCTATACACAAACTGTGTTCCTATCCTCTTCCCACCCCCAACTTTTATGCCGTTCTTGTCACAAATTCCATGTTTGTATATCATGAGTCCAAAACCACTGATTTATCATTACATTTTATGCATTTGCCTTTTAGATTCTGTAGGGAATAAAAAGTGGCGTTATATACAAAAAAAATCCAATAGGGGAGGCCATGGTGGCTCACCAGGCGGAGTTCCCACCTGCCATGTGGAGACCCTGGTTGGATTCCCGGCGCCTGCCCACTCAAGAAATAAAAAAATAAAATAAATCCAGTAGTAGGGACATTTGTATGTACCCGTGTCCTTACCCTTTCCAGAGATCCTTATTTCTTCATGTAGCTTTGAACTATTGTCTAGTGTCCTTTCTTTTCAACCTACAGAACTCTCTGTGTGGCCAGCCTGTAGTGACAAATTCCTTCAGCTTTTGCTTATCTGGGAATGTCTTAATCTTTCCTTAATTTTTGAAAGACAGTTTTACCAAATATAGATTTTTTGGTTGGCAGTTTTTTGCCTTCATCACTTTAAATATGTCTTTCCACTGCCTCTTGCCTCCATGGTTTCTGACGAGAAATCAGCATTTCATATCACTGAAGCTCCCTTGTACATGGCATTTTCCTTCTTTCTTGATGGTTTCAGAATTCTTTCTTTATCATTGGCATTCGACATTTTGATTATAAGATGCTGTGGTGTAGTTCTATTTGGGTTTAACCTGTTTGGCATTCATCGAGCATCTTAGGTGTGAATATTCAAATATTTTGTGAAATTTGGGAAGCTTTCAGCCATTATTTCTTTGAAAAGTCTCTTTGTTCCTTTCTCTCTTTCTTCCCTCTCTGGGATTCCTACAATGCAATTACTGGCATGCTGATAGTGTCCCACGGGCTCTGCAGGGTCTGCTTACATTTCTTCATTCTTTCTTCCTTCTGCCCTGACGACTGGATGATTTCAATGGTCTAATCTTCAAATTCACTGATTATTTTTTCTGCCAGTTCCAATCTGCTGTTGAACCCCTCTAGAGAATTTTTAATTTCTCTTATTGTGGTCTTCAGCTCTGTTTGGATCATTTTCATAATTTTCTTCTCTCTATTTATATTCTCTTGGTGTTCAGCTATTGTTTTCCTGATTTCCTTTAGTTCTTTGTCTGTGTTTTCCTTTAACTTTTTGAGTATATTTAGGGCCATTGCTTTAAAGTCTTTGTCTGTAATTCCTGCATCCAGTCCTCTTTATTGATGGTTTCTAATGCTTTAATTTTCTCTGTTGCCTGGGCCATCACTTCCTGTTTCTTTGCGTGTTTTATAATCTCTTGTTGGAAACCTGGACATTTTGGACATTTTAATATGTTACCTCTAGAATTTAGACTGAGGCCTCTGTTCCCTAACGTTATATCCAGCTAGTGTTGTGACAGAGCTTTCCTTGAATGCCAGGAGCTAATAAAAATAAATAAATAAATAAATAAGATCTTTCCCAGTCTGTATGGACTGACCTGTGCAAGAGCTCTCCTCCAGAGCTTTTCCATTCAACGAGTTTAGAGAAGAGCTCCAGGTTAAAGCATAGGGGCCTCCCTGAAATTTCTGCGCGTGTATCTTGCCTTGGGCACATGCATGTGGCCCTAAAAATTCCCCTCAGTTACACAGATATAAATGTTCCTCTTCCCTAAGAAACAGCCTCCTTATGGTCTGGGCACTGCACTGCATGCCCCACAGCCACCCAGCTGTGTGAACTGCCTTCTACACGCAGGGACAGCGAGCCTGTGACAAATGTATTGGTTCCATCCCTCAGGCCCCCACTGGAGAGACTGGGCCAGACATACATGCCCTCAGCATGTGCACGAGAGCTGCTCTGGGACTGGGTCCAGGGACTGCAGTGGGGGCACAAACCAGCTCCACTCAGAGCTGTGGGAGGTGGAGGGGGGCGCAGCCAGGGTGCCACGAGATCCTACCACTTTTAAGAGGCCTTTTCTTCTTTCAGTGCTGGCCCTGTGACCACAGTCCTTTAACTATTTTCTGGAGCTTTGAGAAAGATGTTTGTGCCAGTTCTTGCTGGTCATTCAAAGCTTCAGTGTCTCCTACTCACTTTCTAAGTTTCAGTTCAATGTGGACCTCTTGAGATAAACCAATGCAATAACTATGATTGTCTCGGGATTGAGAAAAGAATGTTTTAAAATATCCTTTTTCCACATTTTCTCATTTTTATGTAATAACATGTATTGCTTATGATAAGAAAAAATATTAACTTTACTTTGAAGGGAATAAAAACTCATTTCCTCTGGAAAATCTTCACTGACCACCACCCTGGTAGAATTAATCTTTTCATCTTCCTCGGCTCACAAGGCTCCTTCCTCTCCTTACACTTGGATCTCTGATGATTTGCTTTCTAGTCTGTCTGCCCCACCGGACTGCTCACTCCTCCAGGACGGGGAGGCTGAGGCCCAATGCAAGGCCACATCCCCCGCCCCCCCCAGCCCAGCTCTAATGCACAGAGGCCACTGTCCAAGTTGAGGAGAGGAAGGAAGCCTGAGTGACACCAGGTGCTTCCTGGTGTTCCTTAGATGTGATGAAAAACTGAGTAGCAGAGCAATTGTTCCCCCTCTCCTCACACAGGAGGCAGCTCTGCCAGACAAACTGACTGTCTGAGTGAGACCCGAGGCCAGACAGGCGAATCACGCAGGGGAATTCATTTCCTCCTGGATATTAAAGATGTTATTTGTCAGGCGCGTGGCTGCCAAGGCACTCGGCAGTAGGTGGGTGGCAGTGGGTGAGCTCCCTATCTCATGCTGCATCTGCAGACCAGTTTTGCACATGCAATAAAGGTGGCAAAGCCTGAGACACGCCCCTCCCTCCTCGCACTCCACCACCCAGCTTGCAGAGGCGAGCGGAGCAGGCCTCCAACTACTCTGACTGCTCTCTGCCCAGAACGGGAGGGCTTTGTCTCCTGGCGCGTGGGAGAGAGGAGACATAGCCAAATGCCTCCTTACCGTACTCCTTGTGTCTAACTGCCAAGACTCCTGACAGTTTAAAAACGTGTTCTTATTTAATATTTAAAAGATAAAAAGAACATTTATAAGGAATTTATAAAAAAGTAAGAGTATTTTTAATAGCCCCTCGCATCCACCCCTCGTGTAGGAAAGACAACCTCACCTTTGCTTTATAAGAACCCGGCACGGCTCAGATGCTGAGCAGGGAGGTGCGGCTAGAAAGGGCAACCCAGGTGTGCTGCTCTGAAGGGATTATGTACCCTAGAAAAGCCAGGTTTTAATCCTGACCCACCTTGTGGAGGTAGCCATTTCTTTTATTCCCTTTTCAGCATTGTAGGTTGGATTATCTCCACGGAGATGTGTCACACCCAGTCATGGGTATTAACCTCTGATTAGAGGGAGATGTGACTCCACCTATTCGAGGTGGCCTTGATCAGTTTACTGGTATTCTTTAAAAGAGGAAGCATTTTGGAGAAAGGTTTAGAGCCATGAGAACCACGAGAGCCCAGGCAGCCAGAGAACTTTGGAGATGAAGAAGGAAAGCACCTTGGGGAAGCTTCATGAAACAAGAAGCCTGGAGAGAAAGCTAGCAGATGTATCCATGTTCACCGTGTGCCTTTCCAGCTAAGAGAGAAACCCTGAACTTCATTGGCCTTTCTTGCATGAAGGTAACCTCTTGTTGGTGCCTTAATTTGGACATTTTTATAGACTTGCTTTAACTGGAACATTTTCATGGCCTTAGAGATGTAAACTTGCAACTTAGTAAATTCCCCCTTTTAAAAGCAAAAAAAGTTAAAAAGAACCCTGCACGATCTTCCTAGTCCATCCCGTTCCCTTCTCTCAAAGGTAACCACTGCCCTGAATATTGTGTATATCATTCTTTACCTTTCGTTGTAATTTGAACACATATTGTTGTTGTTTTTTTCAAAACAACAGATGACTTTCATTACATCTTTAAAATATCACAAATAGGTGTGGCATCTTGTGGTTTCCATACCTGGACAACTCTTAGATGTTATCCATCAACCTGCTGAACTGTTCCTTTTTTCAGAGACATTAGATACCATCCCAAAATGTTCTGATACCCTTGTTTGTGCCGGTTTGAAAGTATTATGTACCCCCAGAAAAGCCATGTTTTAATCCTGAACCAATCTTGTGGGAGCAACTGTTTCTTTTAATCCTGATTCAATATTGCATGTGGAATGTATGTGACTCTACCCATTCCAGATGGGTCTTGATTAGTTTACTGGAAACCTTTAAAAGAGGAAGCATTTTGGAGAGAAACTTCAGAGCAATAGAAACGACAGAAACCTCAGAGCCAACAGAAACTTCCGAGCAGAGCTGACACCGATGTGGACGTGTGGAGAACAGAGATACGGACGTTTGGAGATGCTTGGAGCCCAGCAGACATTGCCATGAGATGTTAAGCAAGCCAGAAACTGGAGAGAGCCAAGGGAAGAGACGAAGGCCAGCCCTGGAGAAGCAACATGATGGGACCCTGAAGGGAACGGAGGCTGAAAGCATGAGAGCCCAGCAGCAAGAGCCCAGCAGATGCCAGGCATGTGACTACCCAGCGACAGGCGTTTCTGACCCATTGGCCTTCCTTGAATTAAAGTATCTTTCCCTGGATGCCTTAGCTGGACATGTTTATAGGCTTAGAACTGTAAACTTGTAACTTATTAAATTCCCCTTTTCAGAAGCCATTCCAGTTCTGGTATATTGCATTCTGGGCAGCTTCCAAACTAACACATTGTTTTTGTTTTTGTTGTTCAACTGATGAAATTTTTTATTTCACTTTTGAATGTTGACACTTCTGATTATTCCGTGTAAGGCGAAACTAGAACTGCTTAAAAGACACACACAAGTCTAAGTACATCAATAACAAGGGGCTTTTCTTTTTTTACTATACTATTTCCACAATCACGGGTGCTTGCTAGGCGATATAACCATCACAAAAGCAAATGTCAGGCAGAATACTGGTAAGGAAAAACAAAGCAAGAAGGAGCTACCAGATATACAGACAGGCTCAGGTCCACATTCACTACCGTGTTTATTAAGCGCCAAGTATTAACTGCACGTTTTTTTCGACAAGAAAGGAGGGATTTTTTTTAAATTGTTTTTTCCTTTTTTTTTTTTTTTTAAATCAGTGCACGGATTTTTCTTTTCTCATTTCCGCAGATGGGCAAACAGATGGACTGTACAGCTACACAGAATGTTAAAAGGTAGAGGGGTGATACTGTGAGACTAACAGGTCTGGCTACTCCTGCCTCTCTCCACTGCCGTGTTCGTGAAACATCCCTGCATTACAGGGTCTTGTTTAAATGTGCCTGAGAACTTAGCTGAAAGAGTGCACTTGGGATATCTGGTGACAGGTACTAAAGAGCATTATCAAGGCTAGGAGTTGCATTATAGGGAGAAATCGTGGATGTTTAAACTTACATTTTTTATTCAGATCTTGGTATGACTGAAGAACAACAAACGTGCTGAGAACTGGAGGCAGCAGAGCTGTGGTGCTGGCAGCTCTTTGCCACTTTGTGCAGCGATGCCTGCTTACCCACCAGCTGCTCACCAACCTCTCTCACCCCCTCCAGGCCCCACCCCTGCTCATACAGTATTAAACAGTGAACATAAGACAAAGATAGAATTTCAAAAGAAAAAAGGAGGCAGGAGGACAGAAATCCAGAGAGGGAAGAGAAAGCCAAAGTCAGTTTTCATAAAGGACAGGGGGAAAGGATGTTGAGATTTCAAAATTTTAAAGCCCCAAGCTAGGAAGAGTCCAAAAGATTCGAGTTCTCCTCAAGTGAAAGGCAATCTACTCTCTGCAGAATATTCTTGAAGATGTTATCCAGTAAACAGATAAGACCGTTTTAAGACGCACGGCTTTATTTTTCTTTAGTTGCCTGGTTACAAGGACAACAGATTCTACTACCGAAGCACAAAGCTGCAAATTGGTAGCACGCTGCTGTAGGAGACGGGGCTTAGTTATGTGTGAGTATGAGCACTGGACCTTTCCGATAACCCACTTATCTGCCGCAAAGAATATCAATTTCAGGTTTCAAGTTTCCTCAGAGAAAGACACAGTAAACATCTGTGGTCATGAGCTTTTGAGTAGAACATCCAAACTGGCCGAGTGTCTATCACCCCTGAACATCAGGCAGAACTACTGGGAATTACTATTCAACTTGAATGGCAAATGATCAGTGTCTCACTCCAAGTCCCAGTGTCACAATGTAATCTCTATAACTTTCAGTACAACTGTACAAAATTGTATTTCAGTGACTATTTTGATATCAGATTAAACTTTCCAAAAAGTTATACATAATTCAGGTCTATTTTTTCTACTAATGAGAGTTCTGCTAAATTACAAAACCCCATAATCACAGTGTTCAGTTTTTTTAAAAATTAAACACACGGTAATCCTGTCAATGCTAATCAAAATCAAAACTTTCAGAATGCCGTGGCATTTATGCGACCCATCTGAGTTTTAGATATAAATCCCAGCTGTTTATTCCATGGACCATTTTTGCTAGGCTGAGGCTGTGAAAAATCAAAAGTCGAGCATGAGTCTTTTTTTTTAATCGCACAAAGGGATACATGCGGAGGGTAGAGAGTGACACTGAATAAATCACCAAGCACGAGAGACACTAGTTCTTGCCCTCCCCAGCGTCTCCTTCATGCCCCTGGTTTTCTGACAGCCACAGTCAGATTCTCTCTCTGATTGCAGGATCAGGGTGCTGTCTTTATAAGACTCTTCATTCAGTGTATCCAATTCAGCAATTGCCTCATCAAATGCCGTTTTCCCCAGGCTGCAGGCCTCTTCAGGAGTTTTTAGAATCTCATAGCTTGCCTGAGGAATTAAGTGTCAGGCCAACTCGAATTGGGTGTGTAGGCTGCATTTCTATCTTACGCATTTCAAATGCTTCCTGGTAAGCCTGCTGGGAGTTTGACACAATGGTTTGCTTACTCTCTCCAGATGCCACCTCAGAAAGATATGTAAAATAATCTCCTTTCATTGTCAAGTAGGACACCTTATTTTCTGGTTGTGTAGCACAGGGCATAAGATGTTTGTCCAACAGCTCCAGAACACTGCAGATGCCCTGCAGTTCTGCCTCTCTCTCCTCGCGGTACTCTGTGCCCATCCGCTGCTGCTTCTCGCCCCTCTCGGTTTTCTGTTCAGTGCTGGAGATGACACGCCAGGAAAAGCGGCGGCTCCTACCACGTTCTCGGAGGCGACAGAGAGCAGATTTCTCTCTTCATCAGAGAGTTCCTGCCTCTGTTCCCTGACTGCTGCACGGCTGCAGTCACATCATCACAGCGCTCGGGCTGCCCGGCAAGTTTGGCTTTCTGTACCTGCTCACTTTTATCCACGGTCCCTCCGTGGAGGGCTGCGGGAGGCAACGGAGCCAACGAGCGAAGCTCCGAGAGCGGTGGCCGCCTCCTCCCCAAACCCGCTCCTCCGGCGGCGGCTGCGGGGCTGGGCATCTGCAGCGGGAGCCTAACACGCTGTTTTCAACGGTTGTGGCTTGCTGAATCAAAGTGACAGAGTTTGATACAGTTCAAGGTCATTTCCTTGAAGAATTAACTCATCTTCTGGACTTAAGAAACGGAACAAGCAATAATTGGCCTCATCCAGCCCTACATTGTTTGCACGTGTTGTGCGGCCCACCAACAGAAAGACCACACAATATCAAATTGCAAGCCAATTAGGAGTCTTTATTAGCCGGCGGGCGTCTGCCATCCGTCCCCACAGCTGGGGTACCAGACTGCAGCCCCCAGCCTGATTTTGTGCAGGCTTTTAAAGGTATAAACCACATCCTGGGGTCATGGGCAGGCACCGGGAATCGAACCCGCAGCTCCGGCACGGTAGGCGAGAACCCTGCCACTGAGCGGTCGTTGCCGGCCGCAGATATTTTTCAACCAAGAAATTTCAGATTTCAACAAAAGACCCGCTCTCCTAAGTAACGACGTTGAGGGGGGCGTGAGCACACAGACCTCATCCTGTAACAGAAGCCCAGGGTGACACCCTCGACCATGCTCAATACACAACACAGAGAGTGCAAAAATGGTCAGTTCCTTTCTATTTCCCCACCATTTGTCAACCTGAAGCCTCTTTTTTTTTCTTCTCAAGAAGACTGAGTTCTATACTGAAGTCCCTCCATGGGGTTCCTTGGGGGACCTTTGCAATAACAGTACGTTCCTTCGGCATGATAGCACATCTTCTAGTTGCTAAGAGTGGCCTTCATTCTCACTGTTGATGCAGTAAGAGCCTGATCCCATGTTTTTATTCCCAAACGATATATTTAGTATTTGCATCTTTTTTAGCTTTATGTAAATTAAATTATTCTATATATTTTTTGCAGATTTGCTTTTTCATTCTCTTCATTGCTATTTTCCATTGTATGAATCTACCAAAAAGTTTTAATCTACTCTACTTTTAATGAACATTAGGGGTTGTTTCCATTTTTTCTTAATTATAAAGAGCGCAGCTATGACCATTCTTGTATACATGTATCTTGATTTGAGTGTGAACAAGAGTTTTTCTGAAGTTAGTCTAGTTTAGGTTTGGCTGGGTTATAGGATACACACATCTTGGGTTCACTGGATGATGCCAAATTGGCTACCAAAGTGATTATATCAATCTTACCAGTTTGCATTCCCCAAAGTAGTAAAAGTCCTAGTTACTCCACATCTTCAACACTCTGATCTGTAAAACAGTATCTCATTGTGGTTTAAAATATATTTTAATCTGCATTTTCTGGATTTCTAATCATATTGAGCATCTCGTTATATGTTTTTCAGCCATTTCAATTTCCTCTTTTGTGAAATGCCTGTACAAAAAATCCGTCCATGTTTCTTTTGGTTTATCTTTTTCTCACGGATTTGTGGCAGTTCTTTATATATTCTGGACACTAATCCTTTGTCACTTTTGACAAATCCTTCCTTAAGCGTGACCGGGTTACTGTGTTTTGTCTTTCCAGCTAAACGATCAGACCTGGGGTAGAGGGAAGGGGCAAGCAAGGACTATAGAATAATAAATTGGACCAATATAGAACCTTTCAGGTCACGCTTTCCTGCTTCCCTCCTTACATCTGTCGAAGTGCTAAGGCACAAAGCACGGCCTTTAAATGCTCCCTGAAGGAAGTGAACATTTTTCAAGGGCCGGCAGGGAAGGTTACAATTTGTTTTTGCTTTTGTGTGTGCGCGCGCCTGCGCAAATGTTTCTAGTGAACCAGTCACAGCAAGTCGGATAAAGAATGCGGAGTTGCCAGATTTTGATACATCCGATGGAGGCGTGGGCACATCCGTACGCTCTCGCTGCCCTGTCATTGGCAGGCTGGGTGGGCAAGGTTGTTTCCTTTTCTCCAGGTGGTGCCTTGTCATCTCCTGCGCATGCGCCGCGACTCTCCAGCCTCGCGGGAAGCTCAGAACCGAGGGCCACTGTCCGTCCATTTAAGTCAGCAGCCAAGCACTCAGTTCCTTTACAGATCTACTCGTAGGGCCACAAAAATGCAGGGGAAGTGCCACATTACTTGGTGTTAGGGAGGCGGGAACGCCCCACTGGGTGTACTTTAGGTGTAGCATTCACGGCAAACCATAGCCTCCCACTCTACCTCCTGAGGGCTTAAGGAATCTCTGGAAAACGGAGAGTGTCTTGGGGAGGGGGCATCCGAGGCACGCTTTTTGGAGACTTCCCTGGCCATGTTAGGCCTCAGCGGGGTTGCTATTTGCTCTCGGTCCTATTTCACAGCGACAGGCACGGGGACCAGCAGGACTTTGGAACCTGTCGCTGGAAGTGTTGATGTAAGAGGACGCAGGCTCAGTGCGCGCGCTGCAGGAGCCCGCAGACCCGGGAGGGCCACCCGGGTTTCCAGTTCACAGTCCCCGCCCCCACTTCGCCGCGCCCCCCGGGGCCGGACCCCGGGTCTGAGTCCGCGGTCCGGAGGGCAGGGGGCGGGACGTAGATCGCTGAGGGCCGGGACGCGTCACGGGCGCCCGCTCCCGATTGGCCCGCCCGGCGCACTGGCCCCGCGTACTTGGATTGGCGCCGCCGGAGGCCGGAGCTTAAGTAAAGGGATTTAGGGGCGCGGGTCAGCAGTCCCCTAGCCGGAGGGGCTGGCGTCGGCTTCGAGCCCAAAGCCGCGGGGTGGGTGCCTGGCCCGGACGCACGCACCATGCCTTACCTGCTCATCAGCACCCAAATCCGCATGGTGAGTACCCGCCGCTGGCGAGCTGGAGCCGGGAGCATGCCCGAGGCTCCTTGCGACCGCACCTGGGCGTCTCCCAACCTGGCAGCGCCCACCGGTGACTGCACCCACCCGGGCCTGCCTGGGGCACGCCTCCTCGGGGTGCGAGGCTGGGGGTGCGGACTAAGCCTGGCTCCCGGCGCCCGGGATCTAGGAAGCCCAGGCGGGCCCGGAACCGCCATGGCCGCGAAAGCTCCTGACCTGCCTTTCCCGGAGAGGTCCGAGCTTCCAGGAGACCTCCAGGGAGCTCCGGACTCACAAGTGGAGCACTCTCTGCCCCCTACACAGCCGCTCCGCGGGGGAAATAAAAGGAATAACCCGAGGAAAAGAGTTTTGGAAAAGGACATGCTAACGCGCTAAAACACCTGTGCCAAGTCCCTGGCCCACAGGCAGCAGGAGCAGCACCTGCAGGCGCTTCCAGGAAGTTCTATCCCTGAGGCCTTAGGAAAGGAAGAGAAAAAAGAACTTGCTTGTGAAGAAAGCAAAGAGAGACGAGGTGGTGGGGTTAAAGATGGGGAGAGCAGGACCCAGAAGTTAGGTTCCCTTCTCCAGGTGCAGTTCCTTCATCTGAAAAGAGAAGGTGCTGGCTTTGGTGGCCCCAGTAGCCCCGTTTAGCTTCAGAATATATTTGGGACCCCCAGCCGGGCTGTAAGATCCTCCTTTCCCTCTTCTCACTCCCCAGAGCTTGGGTGGCCCATCAGAAGGAATCCTGCTCCCCTGGAAATTCACGTGGGTGAAGGAAATTACAGGTGGGCTCACCAAAGGATGAGGAGAGGTCTTGGCAGTGCCCTAGGCTAATCAGTGTTTTTAGAAGCAGTCACCTGTGGAGTTGTTAAACTATGAGCTCCTGGGCCCCTTCCTAGACCCCAGGAAACATTCAAGGAATGGGGACTGGAAATCCATACTTGGAAGTGCTCCCAGGTGATTGTTTTGTTTTGTTTTAATGTAACAGCTTTATTGATATGTAATTCACATATCATACCATTCATCCATTTTAAGAATATAACCTTACATTTCTTAGTATATTCAGAGTTGTGCATCTATCACCACAGTCAATTTTAGAATATTTTCATCACCCTCAAGAGAAACTCCACACCCCTTAGCATTCACTCCCCATTTTCCCCAAGCCCTCGCAGCCTAGGCACCCACTAATCTGTTACGATAGACTTGACTGTTCTGGACATTCATATGAACAGAATCATACAAGGGGTGGTCTTTTGTGTCTGCTTATTTCATTTATCATGCTTTCAAGGGTCACCCATACTACAGCACATGTACTTCATTCCATGGCTGTGCCACATTTGATTTAACCATTTATCAGTAGAGAGATGTTTGGCTTTTTTCCACTTTGAGACTATTGCGAATAATGCTGTTGTGAACATCCGTGTATCAGCTTTTACATGGACATATGTTTTCATTTCTCTTGTTTCCCAGGTGGTTCTGACCCACACAGGGCGGTGGTGCCTGATGTGAAGGTGCCGATAGTCAGGCCGTGCCCAGCTCAGCTTAGAGCAGCTGGGGGAGGCCTACATTCCTCAGCCCCCAAAGATCCTCACCACCCTCTCCAGCCTTCAGCTGCAGCTGTCTCTGAGCCAGGAAGCAGGGAGGAAGGGGAGGTGGGACTTTCCCCGTTACCTGGCAACCAGCCAGGCAGCCACTGTGCTTTCTTTGCAGGAGGTGGGCCCCACCATGGTGGGTGATGAGCACTCAGACCCGGAGCTGATGCAGCATCTGGGGGCCTCAAAGAGAAGCGTCCTGGGAAACAACTTGTAAGTAATGGCATTGCTCAGAGGTTCTTCTCTGCTAGCCCCTAGGCCTGCCTTTGCTCCCTTTACACAATCAGGGAACCCAAATCTGCAGGGACAATACCTCTGTTCTCTACAGGGGTTAGTCGCAGCCCCACAGGACCAGCTCACTCAGAAAGCTTTCCTACTGACCCTCCCTTCATAAAGGTAGCTCCTTCCTTGGAGCGCAGGACTCCAGAAGTGGACTGTTATTTGTCCTGCCCTTTCTCTGAACCAGGCTTCATCAAGCAGAGATAGGTACAGAGAGAAAATTTTCTGTCTTGAAAAGCTGGGTAAGTCACAAAGCCAAACCCTAGAAATGGGGAGCAGAAAGCCTAGGTCCCACTTCTGGCTCAGCTGCTGCCTTGGGACTTGGCCACTTCTCTTGGCAACCTTCATGCCATCTCCATGTCTAAACTGATCACTGCGTCCCTTTCTGCTCCCTCACCCTCGCCTAAGAAGAGTTGCCAGAGTTGTCAGTTCAAAGGGGAAAAGGAGGTGAGCCGAGCCCAGGCCCTTGTGTCAAGGGTGGAGGGCAGAAGCTACCCTTAGCCCTTTGCCATGAGGTATTTGTCTCAAGATGCCCAGCTTGGGGCTTGAACCCTTCATCAGCTTAATGGCCCTGCCACTAAGAGCTAAGAGGCACTAGGGGCCAACCTTCCTGCTCTGGAACTGCAAGACAGCCAGGGAAGCAGGAAGGGCCACAGGCAGGGTAAGGAGCCAGTCCTGGAGTGGGCAGGGGCAGGCTGTGCTTCTGGAGCAGAACAGTGGCTCACGGCCTTGTCAGACTGATATGGGCCCTACTATCTGTATAACACTGGGAAAGCACCTTAACCCCTTTGAATTTTATTTATAAAATGGGAATAATAATGGAACCTCATTAAGTTCTTGGGAGGATTAAGTGAGATCATGCTGGTAAAGTGCTTGGCAGGGGTGGAGGGCAGGGGACATGCACCTAGCCTGGCACAGAGGAAGCAGCCAGGAAATACCAGTCACCACTGGAGCATTCCTGGCCGTAAGTAGGTGCTAGCTTTGCACGGAGAGCTGGCTCTGGGCACCCCTCACACTGCTCCACCCTGGTCTCTTTGCAGCTATGAGTACTACGTCAATGACCCTCCTCGCATAGTGCTGGACAAACTGGAGCGCAGGGGCTTCCGTGTGCTGAGCATGACAGGGGTGGGCCAGACGCTGGTGTGGTGCTTGCACAAGGAGTGACCTTCGAGCTCTGAGGGACAGATGGAGCACCCCTCCTGTGTGGTGGCTACCATGGGCCCTGCCTCCCGAGCCCCTGCCTCACTGACTGCACTGCCCTCCTCTTCCCAAGTCGTCCCTTTCTTTGGCCCAGCACCAGTGGGAGGTGATGGCCCGTCTCTGAAATTCTGCCTCAGTTAGGGGAGGGCAGGACTCTTGCCCTATGGACCCAGCTGCCCCCTTCTCCCTGCCCCCCGACCAGCTGCAGGCCTGGCCTAAGGGCCTTGGGGAAGGCCATGTTCTATGGGTGGGTTGAGGGGCTGGAAGATGGCCCCAGGCCCTGGGTGGGTGGGTCCCACGTAGCTAGTCCAAGCCAATAAAGGGTCATGATGAGTGGTTGTTCCTCTGCTCTGGCACTGACTCTCCCTACAGGGAACCTTTTCCTGGGGGATCTGCCCACTCCCAGGAGGGAGGCCCAGGCCTGCGTGGGGGTCTCTGAGGCAGGGCCCCGAAACCAGGGCCATGCTTGCGCTGGCCAGCACCCTACACCCATGTATGTAATAGAGGTAGACTCTTAAAAAAGAAAGTTTATTGGTGATTTGTAAGAAAAGGGCTGTGAGGTGGGAGGGGCGAGAACCAGGGGGCTACGTGGGCCGCCTCTCCTGGTCCTCCTCCTGCATCTGGGCGATCAGCTGTTGGCGCTCAGCAGCCTGGCGCATGCGCATCATCACGAGGCTTTCATAGTCTCTCTCTGACAGGACCGAGCCCTGGGAGACAGAGGGGTCAGGGGCAGCAGGGCACAGTGCACAGAAGACAGGGCCTAGGCAGGGTGCAGTCTGGCACATCCTTCTAGAGCCCCAACTCATCTAAGTTCCTTTGCAGCAAGCAGGGCTTAGTTAGGCCTCCAGGCCAGCTGCTCCCGGCCTGACTCTCCTTCAGTCCATCCCAGTCAAACTATCTCCCCCACCACCTCCCTTGTCCCATTCACATCTGCAGTCAGCTCTGGTTCTTCTCCTTGTGAATCACTCCCCCATGTTCTAGCCAGGCCCTCACCTCCCTTTATTTCCTCTCAGCCCTTTATTTGGCACTCCTGCCCTCCACCCCATGGCTTCTTGTCTCCTAGATTTCCAACTAAGCCAATGATCAGAGGTGCAGAGATGCACGCTGCCCTCTCCCAGCTGCCATCTCCCCTGTGCTCTGGCTCTTGCTGAGGATGCAGGAGGGGAACCCTTCCCTAAACAGACCCAAACAGCTCCACCCTCGAGGAGGGAGAAATAAGCACAGGTCCAGCTTGCCTCGTAAAATACACATCAGGGCCCCCGGAGGGCAGGGCCCGTGGCTGCTTTTTTTATGATCTGCCAGCACAGTGCCGGGGATTAAGGAGCACAATATTTTAATAGTCAAAAGAATAATAAACAACCAGTTCAATGGGCCAAAGTTGTGGGGCGGAGAAGCAGCTCTACTGACAAAGTCCTGGGCTGCTAACCCCATGCCCTGATGAGGTCTGCAGTGAGAATTAAATCACTTCCTCGGTGCAGCTGAAGCTGTGAGATGATCAGAGGGTCCCAAGAGCTCCTTAGAGAGGGATGAAGCCCATCTGAGATAACAGAAGCAAGCCTGGGCCACGGGTTGAAAGATGCTGTGGCCCGTCTCGGGGAGAGAGCTGGCACAGTACGCCACGCTGACACTGCCATGGAGCGAGTCAAGAGGAAGGGTTGGTGGTCAGTGACCCAGGGAATAAGAAGGGAGCGGCTGGGGTTAAGAGGCCAGCACCCTGGCCAACTGGTTTAGAGTGAGGGGTGTACAGAAACAGGAAGTGCCACTCCGCAGGGACTCCCCCTACCTCTTCCTGACAGTCCCATTCCTCCTCATCCTCCTCTCCAGCTCCTAAGAGAGCTGCCTTCCCTGCCAGGCCCTGGCATTGCTGACACCGTGGCAGCCCTCTCCACAGAGGAAGGTCCCCCACACAAGGCCCAGGCAGCCCGAGGGGCAGGGCTCTGGCCCTCAACCTGTGCTGGGCCTGCCACGAGGCCATCTGGGCCAAGTGAGGGAGGATGAGGACACAGGCAGGCAGGGGGGTTTCAGGCCAAGGTGACAGCAAGTTTCCCCTCCCCAAATAACCCTGCTCTGCCCCGGACCCAGCCCTGGTAGGAGCTGAGCCCTCCACAGGCCCGGGGAGCAGCCCCGTTAACACGCCCTTTGCCTCCTCCCCCTGCTACCTGCAGGCTCTGGAGGGCCTGTCATCAGGCCAGGGGACTGAGTCACCCATAGCAGCAGCAGCAGCAGCAACCGGTCTCTCTTCCTTCCTCAACAATTGTTCCACACTCCTGCCTTTCAGTTAACTCCCTCCCTGCCAGGACCCCTCCCTCCCCCACACACCGGGGCCACGGTGATGGGGGCTGCAATGAGAAAGGGAGCAGTGTGGTGACACATAAAGCAGGGCTAACCCCAGATGAGTCCCCAGAGGAATGTGAAGCGCCCCATGGCTCCGGGGTGTTGGCCACGGCTGCCCCTGTCCCTGCATGCGGATGCTGCAATTACCTCAGAGCGTGAAACCCGGCTTCCTACCTGACTGAGTCAGCTGAAAACAAAAACACATCTCCACCGCCACACACCAGCACAAACAGCCAAGCCATTAATCAGAGTCCAGGAGCTGCCGGCAGAGAGGGCCCGGCCCTAGACTGCCCGAAAGACAGGAACAGCAGCCGAGGGACCCAGCCAGAGGGACAGCTCAGCTTGGGCCGTCTGGCCCCCTCCTGCCTGCCCAGGGCCCAGATGCCAAGGAAGGAGTTCCCTGCACCGGCTGCTCATGCCCAGCCCAAGGAGATTCATCCCTGACACCACCACTGCTGCCTGGACTCCAGCTCCAGTAAGTGCTGCTGCTTTCTCTTGGGGTTTTTTTCCACTGCCCTATCATGTAACCAGGCCACTCTGTCCCTCTCGGAAACTCCTCATCAGGCACTCCCAGCTCTCTGCTCTCCTAGACACCAAAGTGTCTCCTTCCCTGGCCCTCACCTTGCCCTCCAAGATGCTGGCCAAACATCTGTGCTGAGCAGAAACCAAAGGCCTCTGCTTCTAGCCCACAAAAGCTGCTTCCTGATTCTTGCAATTCACTCCTCCATCAGGGACCAGATGGTCACTAGCTGCTCCTGAACATCCATCTGGCTGCTGAGACTCCAGGCTTGTCTGCTGGCCCCTTTGAGTCCCATGGAGACCTGGCGGAAAGGCTCCTTCCGCAACGCCTCCTTCTTCAAGCGGCTGAGCCTGGGGCGGCCACACCGGCTCCGGCGACAGGGCAGCGTGCTGAGCCAGGCCAGCACGGCCGGCGGTGACCACGAGGAGTACAGCAACCGAGAGGTCATCCGGGAGCTGCGAGGGAGGCCAGATGGCCGGCGCTTGCCACTGTGGGGGGATGAGCAGCCCCGGGCCACCCTGCTGGCCCCACCTAAGCCCCCACGCCTCTACCGAGAGAGCTCCAGCTGCCCCAACATCCTAGAGCCCCCACCCGCCTACACTGCTGCCTACTCGGCCACCCTGCCCTCGGCGCTGTCCCTGGCAGGGGCCCTCCACCAATACTCAGAGGAGGATGAGCTTTTGGACACTCCCTCCTTCCAGAGGACACCTGTTCCGGAACTCAGTGACCCCTTCCTCTCCTTTAAAGTGGACCTGGGGATTTCGCTTCTTGAGGAAGTTCTACAGATACTGAGGGAGCAATTTCCCAGTGATCCCCACTTCTGAATGGGGTGAGAGGTGGGGTGACTAGAAGAGCTAGAAGTCTTGGGACCCAGCAAAGCAGGGTCCAGTGGTGGACTGAGAAGGAGGTGGCACAGCAACCCCGGCTCTGCCTGCCCTCTGGGTCCTGAACAGCCCTTCTCATCACCGCAGAGTGAGGGGCAGGCACAAGCTGGACATGTGAGAGGCCGTTCCTGGCAGGAACACTGAAGGAAGCTGGACAGACCGGGAAAGGGAGACCACACCCCACCCCACGAGCACCAAGCAGAGAGTCTGTGGAGGGGGAGGGTGGCAGAGGGACCACGGAGTGCGAGGACACGACTGGGCAGAACAGAAATGGGGCTGCTCCAGCCTCCCTGAAGCCACTGTCAACAAAGAGAGGTCACAGGACAAGGCCAGGTCAGACCCAAGAGGGAAGTGGACAGACCGATGAGCCTGGTTTGACCTCTATTGTCCACTCTGAGAGCCACTAGACACATGTGACTTTCAATTTAAAGTAATGGAAATGAAAAATTCAGTTCCCTGGTTACATTAGCCACATTTTAAGTGCTCAGCAGCCATGCAACTGGCTATGACATTGGATAACAAGAATGAACACTGACATCCCTGCAGAAAAATCCACTGGACCGGGCCCAGGGACTACAAGGGAAGGGAGAGGCTGGCGGGGTAGGAAAAGAGAAGTAGGTGGAGACAGAGTATAACTTGGGAAGAAGTCCAAACTAATCATTAAAAGAGAAGAGGAGAAGAGAGACTTGACCTGCCAACGCTTGCTGCTCAGAGCAGGCCCTTGTGCCCGAGGGAGGCAGCTCTAGGGAATGCCAGCCAAAGGCACCAGATGCAGCTTGCAAAGAGGTGTTCTGGGGAATTCCCAGAATTATTAGTGATGGGAGCGCTTGGGAAATGTTGCAAAAACAGCGGCAGATCTCTCTCCTTCCTCCTACCAGTCCTAGAAAAAGGGACGACTGGATCAGGGAACAGATATTCAACTCATAGCTGCCATGAAGAAACACAGCTGGGCCCCAGAATCCTCCACCAGGACTGGGGTTCAGCCATGCCTGGCTCTGTGGAGGATGGGACCTGCCGACTAGGGCCAAGCTCACTGGGTCAGAAACCAGAAGACGTGAAGCCAGAGCCCATAGCGTTCTGCTGGACTGTGTGGCTCGGACCCCTCAGGCCTCTCCGAGCATGGCAGAGAGGGAGGGGGAAGCTTCGATGATGATGCTTCCACAACCCAAGCCCTGTGACTTCTCTCTCTCCTCCTCACTTTGTGAGGGTTTCCCAAGCTGAAAGGCTCCTCTGCGAATGCCGGAAATAATGAATAAAACTCTATTACACAACCTATGGAGTGTTTTCTCGGGCTGTGAAATGCTAGGATTTAAAGATGGGAGAATGAGGTCTCTAAAGAAGGATCCAAGTTGCGCTCAGAACCAGTTCATTTTCCACCTCTGGGACATGCTCCCAGAAAACATCCCATCCTCCCAGCCAGCTGGAGGGCCACACAGGAGAGCGGGGTGATGAGACTGAGGACAGTGGGAGCAACGCGCCTGCTGATCACCGATCATCCTCCACTCCCCTGCCACATCAGCCTGAGGCTCACAGGACCCCCACCCCGGGCCATTTCAGAGAAGGGAAGAGCCAGATTTCTAGTTCCCGCCCCCAAAGCTCCCCTCCTCCCAAAGTGAGGGCAGGTGTAGCGTGGGGCAGGTATGGCCAGGAGCCCTGCAGCCCCAGCTTCTGCATCCTGGCCAGAAAACCCCTGGGTCATGGGAGAGACTGAAGAGAGCCTTTCACGTTGCTGTGAGGACTGAGAACTGGTTCAGGGTTCTGGGATTCTGAGCAGGCAGCACCCCTGAGACAGCAGGGTAGCCAGTGATATTTCTAAAAAGAGATTTTGCCTTTTGACAGTCTGTCCCTGTCTTGCGGGCAGCCACAGGCATATCTGGACAAATGAAGAGCTGGGGAAGATCGCAGTGGCCCTTGTCACCTGCCCTTCCCTGCAAGTGAGTCCTACCTGGGTTCTCTAGGCAACATAGGCTTCACACACACAAGTAACCTAGGGGCCAGGAAAGTCCTCTTAGCTGATGATGGGAACCCAATAGGAGATGGATAATGGAGCGCAGGGTCCCTCTGGCACTCAGAGGAAAAGAGGTCAACAGAGTCTCACCTGCTCAAAATGAACCAATCAATCCCACTCTACTCCCATACAACCTGAATTTGGGTGGAAAGGACCCCGAGAAGAGCCCAAACAGGAGGAGATCTCCCCCAAAGCCCTGAGTAACCCCATTTTAGCAGGCCTGGCTCCTCACCTGCGACAGTCCTTGGTGACTGGAGCCCATTGTACCCCGGGGCTGTCCTTCCAACCAAGAAATCTTCAGAGGGTTATCGACCAGGCCCACTTCATTCTGGACAGCCAGCTCCTGCCAAGCAACATCCAGTCCTGGTTCCCATAAATTCAATCGACCATAAAGTGGCTCTCAATTCTCACAGAAAAAACCAGAACCAGCATTCTAGTCCCCCAGGCAGAATCAGGCAACCTCAGCAACCTTCAAACAAGGGTGCACTGAAGCCCTAGCCCTTTGGAGAGTGGTGGGTTGGAGCCTTCTGGTTTTTAGGAACAAGGAGAAGCACTGAAGGGGAAAAGGCAGTGCTTGAGACTCATAACCTGGGGGTGTGCCAGCTCCCAGAGTAGGAAGGAAGGCATGGGGGAAGCAGCCAGCCAACAGGAAACTAAAAGTCAGTCTGCACTCTCCCTTAGTCCCCAGAATATTCTCTCATCTGTTCCTTCACATGGAGAGCATTTGCTATCAGGAGTCAGGGAATCTGGATGGAGCCTTGGCCCAGAGACCTCTTGGGAGCACAGGGCACCTGGTTCACAGGGCCCACAGAACTGAGTCTCCTGCTCTAGAATGATAGGGTCATCCCCAAAGCCTCATGCAGCACTCACCGCAGCCTTGATGGTTGCAAACTCCACCACTGCAGTACCTGCTTTTCTACTGGAAAGCACCAGGTTGAGAACTTCACCATACTGTGAGGACAAGAAGGGACCCAGTAAGTATGGCTCAGCCTTCAGGATGGCCCAGCTCATGCCAGAGCCATGCCGGGGCCCACTGGGCCACTTTCAGTTGGGGGATAACTTCTTATTGTTAAGAGTCTCAGGAAAGGGAGATCTGAGATGGCAGAAAGTTGTTTTTTTTTTTTTCACGTAGGACAGCAAAGAAGAGATGTGCAAAGGACTAGGGACTTAGACGGCCAGAGCACACAGGTGCCTGGGCAGGCTGCAGGTGGTGAAGAGGCCTGTGCTTTTCATGCTAGACACCTGCTTCCTCTCTCCCAACAGACTCAGCCAAGGCCTTGGCTTCCAAAAGGATGGCAAGAGCTACACCTGGGAGTGAAGGGGAGCTAGGGCTTGAAGAGGCACATGGCCACACAAGTAACAAGTGGACTGTGGCCTGGGGAGAAGTCTCCAGGCTGTACTAAGGTCAACAAGACAGCAAAGAAAAAGCAAGGGGAGATGTTAAGGGAAGTTTAGGCACAGAGAAAGCCCTGAAATGTGAACTGAGATGAGAGGAAAAGAAGGGAAGCCAGCAAGACAGACCTTTTGAAAAAGCTGCAGGAGGACGTCTTTGGAGTAGCCACCTTTTGACTCATCTTCCTTCTGGCACTTCCATTTTAGCTGAAAAGACAGCAGTGGATGTCATCATTAAACACTGACCTTTGGCTGAACAAGAGCCTACACCTGGGCTTTACAGTTTGTGCAGATGCCTTCCTAGTCCTCAAGGCACCTGTAGTCTAGAGAGCACCACCAAAAAATGACAGGCAGGGCATCCTGCTCACACTCAGCGATGCTTCCAGCCCTTGTAAGACCCTCTCCTAAGAGTGCTTCAGGGCAATGCTCTGCCCTGACATCACCAGGATTAAGAAAGCCTTTCAAGGCAGAGCTCAGAGAAGCAATTCTGATTTCCAGGTAGCTGGAGGATGGAAAGGATGTGTTAGTGGTCCCAGTTCCCCACAGGGATCCAGCATCCAGCCCAAACCCCCAGAACTGTAGGAAATACCCCTGTTCTTGCTGAGAGGAGACCTGTGGATTTTTTTTTTTTTTTTTTTTTACATGGGCAGGCACTGGGAATCGAACCCGGGTCCTCGGGCATGGCAGGCAAGCACTCTTACCTGCTGAGCCACCGTGGCCCGCCCAGACCTGTGGATCTTAATGAGGAGACCTGTAGATCCCGCCAGGACTCACCTTTAGTTTGGGGGTTTCTTTGCCTTCACTGTACTCTGCCTTTCCTAGAAAAAATGGAAAAAAAGAAACAGGGGAGAGTATAAGGGAGTGAGAGGTTCTCCCAAAGAAGACACAGCCTAGCACCTAGAAGGACCTAGAAAAGGCTTCTCCTGACCACGGGCAACATGTGGCCTGCCCTGGTGAGAAGCTTGGTGAGGAAAGTAGACACAATCCCACCCCATCCCCAGAGGAGCAGCCACTCCATGGGTGGTCTGCCTGCCCAGCTGGTGAGACCTGCCCATTATTGAACGTTTGCTAGGGACAGGAGGGAGGGATACAGATCAGTCAATCCTACTAAAATATAGGATCCCAGGGCCCAACATGTAACACTGCCTTTTCCTCTGGTTATCTGCTCTATAACAGACCCACCTCTGCTTTGAGAGTAAGACAGAGAGGGCCAAAAAGTCTCAAGCAGAGTAAAAGCAAACAGGCCCCAGAGAACTGGTAGGAAGAAGGGACAGGTGGAATGTGTCAGAGGGGGAGCCAGGCCCTAGATCCCCTTGTGGCCTAGGGGTTCCAGCAATGGAAGGAAGCCTCTACAGCTACCCCAGCAAGCAGCCAGCGTGGCCTCGTGAGCTGGGAGGGGAGAGCTGTGAGTGTGACTGCCTCTCACCTCTCAGCCTCTGTTCGCGCTCCTGACATATCTGCTCCCGGATCAGCCTCTGCTGCTCTTCCAGCTGCCGGGAACCCTCTTCGCGCAGACGTATGATCTACAGGGTGGGAGGTTTGGGGGTGACAATTCTGTGCAGATCCAATTCCAAGTTGGCTCACCTTGTAAAGGTCCCTGGGAGGTTCCACCTGCAAGCTAGGGCTCAGCAACCTGTGGGTGGGACATGGTACCCAGATCCCACAGAAGAGGGGGAACGAGCATGCCCTCCCTACCCCACAACCACCGGGTTCCTCCCTCTTCCTTCTCCTTCTCTTCTTCATCCTCCTGCAGATGGCCCTCAGGTCAGGATGTCTGGACTCACCTCTTGCTCTAGTGTCCTGGTGCTCCGGCTCTCCTCCTCCTCCTCACTCCCATGGGCCTGGGCCTGCTGCTCCCGGGCCTCCAGGTCTAGGCACAAGGGCTCAGTGACTTAATTGCTGGTCTCAGCAGTTTCTTCATGGCCTCAGCCTGCCCCGGCTCTGGCTGCTTTGATAACCCCACAGTTTCAAACAGGCTGAAGCCACACAGTAACTGTCCCTCCCCTCCATGGCCATATTGCCCTCGAGATAATTTCCACTGAGAAAAGTCATGGCAGAGAAGAAGCATGGACTCCAGCTGAGTGGTCAGGGGTCTGGAAGGGTTAAACAGCTCATGCCGACCCAGCTGGCTCTATCCAGTTGGCAGGCAGAGAGCAAGTAGATCAGCAGCCTAGGACCATGTGTCGGGCTGCCAGTGGGTGTGGAGCTGCTGGCGTCTGTTCCTGTGGTTTGGCACCACAGCCTGACATGGGAAGGCTTGCCTTGGCTTTGATCTTTCCCCACCATTTAGCTCAAGTTCCCACTGCCTCCTTTACATCCTCAACACACATTTACCGAGCCTCACTATGGACCAGGCTACAGTGGCTCCCTCAGAGCTGGGCAGATCCTGTGTGAGGGCATCAGCCTCGGTTCGGAGCCCTCCTTCCTCCCAGTGGCTATGACAATCCTGCCCTTAGGCCCGGACTCACTGCTTTCCCGTCTGTGCATTTTCCTTCCCTAGAGCCTTTTTAAAAATTTTTGATCTAGAAATATATGTATTGGGATGGCAAATGCACATATTAAATTTGAAGAGGGAAAGAGAAATTGTGTAAAGAACACCTGGACGAATCTTACAGGGGTGATGAACATGTTCTCAAATTGATTTACAGTCATCGTTGCTCCATTTGGTAAAATTACTAAAACATCACTGAATTACACACTTGAAATAGGTGAATTTTATGATATATATATATAGCTGTAAAAAAGAAAAACAGTAAAATAATGCCTGAACCTCTTTGGAGCCCTCTGAAAGAGCTTCTTAGAATTAATGCTGCAGGCAGGAATGAGGCTGGGCGTGAGGAGTGAGGCCTGGTGAATGAGGGCACTGATTTCAGTCTTATTAAGTGGGTTTACATCTCAGCTCCACAAATTCTTAGCCTTTCAGTATCTTGGCTTCTTTGTCTATAAAAAGTGGATTAAGAGTTCTCTCATTAAAAAAAAAAAAAGATTAAAAAAATGGGTTAAGTGATGCCTACCTCCTTGGATAGCTATGATAATTAAAGGAGATAATAAATCATCTGTCATAATGCCTAGCTAATAGTAAATCTGGTAATTGTTATTATTCCTAAGAGTGCCTTAGAATCCAAACCCTAGGAACAGAGTCCTGCCCAGAGCCTGGGCCAAGAGGCTTCAAATTGGTGGAACTGAAGCTCTAGAAAGAAAGGTAAAAGGCAATGGCCAAAGGGAAATGCAACCGCAGGCCACCCAGCATTATGATGTCGCCTACCAAGCTTCACCTTCTTCCTCCTCTCATCAAGTTTCTGGGTCCTTTCTGCTGCCTGCTTCTTGGCTTTCCTGACCTTGTCATATGCAGCCTGGCAAGAAAAAGGAAGACAGAGCAGCGGGTCAGCCAGAGAAAAAGAACAGAGCCCCCAGTATATTCCTGGCTCCTGCCTGCTTGGCCCAAGGGCCTTACTCTCAGGAGCCCATGGTAGGGTAGCCAGGGGCCTGGGTCCCCAGGGCTTGGAGAGCAAGGACTGTGTCGAATGGCAGAGTGCAGAGGATCGAGGCTGACGGGCAGACGTGATCTCTAACCATCGGGGCCAACGCAGATGGAGAAGGATGGACTTACCCTGGCCGCAGCATCAGTCAGCACCTCCAAGGCCTGAGAGAGTTGGTGGAAAAGTTCAGCTAAACATAAGGGCCAAAAAAGAGAGGGGAGAAAACAAAGTTGGACGTGGTGACGGTGTGCTTGCTCAAAACAAAGAAGCCATAGGATGGCAGAAAAGCCAACACTGGCAGATGACACACCAGCAGGGAAGGATGAGCCCATCAGCAGCTGAGTGGATGCCCCTAACGTGTGAATGAAGCCCCTACACCCCACCAGCACTCACACTCAGGTCTGGGTCAGGGGAAGGCACAGTGCTAGGTGAACAGGCCGCTCTCCTCTCCATGCCCACAAGAGGAGAGTCTCACCTGCTCGGGGATTATCCGGGTTTTTGTCTGGGTGGCAGGACAGGGCCTTCTGCCTGTACGCCTTCTTTACCTGGAAGAGTCAAATGATGTAATTTACTTCTTACTCAGGTCTCAACTCAGGGACAAACATGACAACCTTATTTAAAGTGATAGATGCCCTCATTCCCACCTAAAAGAGGCTGCTGGCTCCCACACTAAGACTCACTTCACTACTGCCATGGAGATTTGCAGTGGATCAGGCAAAGAATACTGAGGAAGCCGGCCACTGCCCTCCTTGCCCCCAGCTGGTCTTTCCTGTGAACATCTCATCTCACCACAGTATGTGACAAAGGGCACCTGGAAGGGGCACGGTGTCCTGTTTTTTTCTACAGCCGCTTGGAAATAGATACTCTTACACACTCTTGGTGGGAATATAACCTGGGGCGATCTTTACAAATTTAGCCATCAAATTTTCAAATGTATTCTTTCTTTCTTTCTTTTTTTTTTTTTACATGGGCAGGCACCGGGAATCGAACCTGGGTCCTCAGGCATGGCAGGCAAGCACTCTTACCTGCTGAGCCACCGTGGCCTGCCCCGTATTCTTTCTTTGACCCACTCCCAGAATTTGTAGAAGTATGCCAAAATAAATATACAAGGCTGCTCCCTGAAACATTGTTTATAATAGCCCCCAAAGGAAACAACCAAAATCTCCATCCACCAGGAAACCCATTAAAAACACTGTGATAGAATCATGTCTGTATGTGCTGACATATTAAGATCTTTAATATATAATGAGTGAAAAGAGCAAAGCGCAGCACAGCATACACAGGTGATCACTTTGGGGATTAAAACAAATAAACAAATGAGTTAAATATAAACAGTTGCAAATACTCATGTATATGCATGATTTTAGTTTGAATTTTTTTTTCTCAAAGCAAACATAAGAGACTTAGGGATTTCCTTTGGAGAAAGGCTGAAGGTGGAGGGGAAGGAGGCATGTAATTCTCGTTTTATACCTTTCTGTAGTTCAAAGTTCCAAAGCTTACACAAGTCTTGCCTTATTAGCATTTTTTATTGCCAACAGGGGTTATTTTGGCATGGAGATTATGGTCCATTTTTAGTTTTCATCTTTGCATTTCTGTGTATTCAAAAGAAAAGCCCTTAATATTTCTTATATTAGTAAACGAAAACAAACACGATTCTCTTTCATATATTATCTAAAACCGAACAGAATCCCAGAGCCCACCCCCTGCTTCCTCAGGGCCCCCTGGCTTCTGCTGCTCACACCTCCTGGGAGGAGCCTCTGGACCCAGAACTTCCCTGGGCAGCCAAGCAGACTGGCTTTCCTGACTCCTCACATGGGACCAATAAACAATCCTAAAGGAAAGCGTGCTAAATAGGGGCCTTGTGAGGCAGGCAGCCAGCGTCTGCCAGGGGAGGGCCTGCTGGGCAGGTGCCTGACTCAACTCCTTCCTTCACTCGCTGCCAAGGCAGGGCAGGCAGCCACCGTGCCCAGGGAACTGAGGAGAACCTGTGGGGGTGTGCTGCCACCTGCTGGGCATGGTGAGCACCAGCCCTCCCCCAGTGGAGCCGGGGGTAGCCAGAGCCGCTCCCAAGGCCTGGCCGAGGGCAGGTGTGGACTTGCCTGCCGCCTCCCTGACAGCCCACCTTCCCACCCATCTACCTGTACACAGCTGACCGCCTGCTCCCGCCCCCCACACCCTTTCCCGCCCTAAACAACTAAAATGAGGGAGGTGATAGCTTTATATAAATATAATCTTACATTTTAAATATCATCTTTACTCTTTATGTCCCTTATTCATCTTTTCTCCCTTTCTCTTTCTTTCACCTCTTCCACTGGTGTCCCCAACGTCATTTCCTTTTTATTTTAAACCAAACCTTTATCATATATTATTTTCATTTTAGGGTCCTTTATTTGACATTTTTTTTCAATAAGTAAACAATACAAAAATAGATACTACTTTATATATATATATATAAAATGTAAAATATAAAGGAGAAGCTAAAAAGCTAATTCTCTTTCCCCATTTCTCCTCTCTTCTCTTTAAGGTTTCAACATTAACTAATCATTCTTCCTTCTTGATCAAACAAGGATAAGCACCTACACACATTTATAGGCGTCTTAGTTTTCTGTCTTTTGCTCGGGGTCTCCCAGGTGCGTGAAGAAGAGGCAGAGAGAAGGCATCAGTGTCTTGGAGATGGCCCATCATTCGGGCTGTCTGCCAATCTGCCAACCCGCCCTGGGAATGAACTTCTTCAAATCTAGGATTAGTAGAAATGTCTGCTTTTGATTCAAGGAACTCTTTTAAAGTGGCTACTATATTCTATTTCATAAATCTAAGAGAGACAGCAAAAGGGAGAGAGAGGGTCAAGAAGGACCAGTAAGAAAGCAAGATAAAAGGGGCATGGGATGGGTTGGGTGGTGGTACATTATTTTATTATTTATTTATTTTAAAATTTTTATTAATAAAACCAATCCACATACAATATGAACATTCTTTTTTATCACATAGCTGTATATTCATCATCATGATCATTTCTTAGAACATTTGCATCAATTCAGAAAAAAAAATAAGAAAATAGAAAAAAAATTCATACATACAACAGTGAGTAAAAAAGTGTTTGCAAAGATCCCTTGGGGGAATGGTGACAGAGAGGGAAATTCAACTTCCCCATGTGGAGAATTCTTGATATTCTCACAAGCAGTGGGGACAGCCAAAGCAATAGGCTGAGCCCCCAATCTTGGGGTTTGTTCATATGAAACTTAACCCCACAAAGGATAGGTCAAGCCTACTTAAAATTAGGCCTAAGAGTCACCCCCAAGAGAACCTCTTGTGTTGCTCAGATGTGGCCTCTCTCTCTTAGCCAACATGACAAGCAAACTCACTGCCCTCCCCCTCTCTCTACGTGCGACATGACTCCCAGGGGTGTGGACCTTCCTGGCAACATGGGACAGAAATCCTAGAATGAGCTGGGACTCAGCATCAAGGGATTGAGAAAACCTTCTAGACCAAAAGGGGGAAGAGTGAAATGAGACAAAGTGTCAATGGCCAAGGGATTCCAAACAGAGTCAAGAGGTTATCCTGGAGGTTATTCTTATGCACTAAATAGATATCACCTTGTTGGTCAAGATGTAATGGAGAGGCTGGAGGGAACTGCCTGAAAACGTAGAGCTGTGTTCCAGTAGCCATATTTCTTGAAGATGATTGTATAATGATATAGCTTTCACAGTTTGACTATGTGATTGTGAAAAACTTGTGTCTGATGCTCCTTTTATCTACCTTATGGGCAGACAAGTAAAACATATGGAATAAAAATAAATAATAGGGAGAACAAATGTTAAAATAAATTTAGATTGAAATGCTAGTGATCAATGAAAGGGAGGGGTAAGGGGTATGGTATGTATGAATTTTTTTCTGTTGTCTTTTTATTTCTTTTTCTGAATTGATGCAAATGTTCTAAGAAATGATCATCATGATGAATATTCAACTATGTGATGATATTGTGAATTACTGATTATATATATAGAACGGAATGATAAGTTAAGAATGTGTTGTTTGTTGTTATATTTTTAAAAAAATTTAAAAAGAAAAAAAATTCATACATACCATATCCCTTACCCCCCTTCACTGATCACTAGCATTTCAATCTAAATTTATTTTAACATTTTCCCCCTATTATTTATTTATTTTTAATCCATATGTTTTACTCATCTGTCCATAAGGTAGATAAAAGAAGCATCAGACATAAGGTTTTCACAATCACACAGTCACATTGTGAAAGCAATATCATTATACAATCATCTTCAAGAAACATGGCTACTGGAACACAGCTCTACATTTTCAGGTAGTTCCCTCCGGCCTCTCTGTTACACCTTAACTAAAAAGGTGATATCTATTTAATGCATAAGAATAACCTCCAGGATAACCTCTTGACTCTGTACTTGGCTTTTCAATTAAATAGGGAAACAATTGTTCTCACTAAAAAAAAAATGTATTTATGTGCTAATGGGATGTTAGTTTATATATATTAATTTGCTTCCTTACCAATTCTCTTTTCAGAATGTGTTCCTCTGACAAATGTCTAGTAGCAGTCTCATCAAATTTTATTTGAAGCAACTAGTACAACTATACCCATCTCGGAGGTCCTCCAACCCCTACAAGTCTCCCACACTCCCAACAAACACAATTTACCCCAGTGAAATTGGTATGTCCTGGCTCCCCATTCCCCCCAGGCCTGGCCGGTGCCTCAATTTCCAAACCACCACCGAAAGGCTTAGAGGACTGAATGCTGTGTTTCCCGGTTCTCCAGTTTAAAAATCACCAGTTCCACACACTGGAGGATGGATGAGGCAGATGGATTAGCAGGCAGATGGATGAGGCCCAGAAAGTCAGGGGAAGGCTGGTATTGGCTCCCAGAGAGGGGAGTGTAAGGGTAGAGGGAGTTGTCTGAGGGCTCCCATTCCTCCCGGGGCCTTCTGAAGGAGCATCTCAGGCACCTAGCTGGAGGCTGGGGATACAGAGGAAAACCAGGTGTGTTCCCTGTCACCAAAGAGGAAGGACACTGCTGAGCAAGGAAGATGGCTGTGAAAACAATTATTTCACAGTTAGAGTGGGGGAGATGCTGTACAAGGACTCCGTGAAGACGGGACCACAGGGGAAGGAGGGATCAACACAGCCCTGCAGGCTCTCTAGACAGGGCAGGATCTGAGCTGGGCTTAAAAGATGAGTAAGAGTTTCCCCAGCAGAGAGATGGGGAAGGGCATTCAACACAGAGGTGTGAAAGAGCATGGGCTTCTCTTCAAGCCCCAGACCATCTTAAAAGAGAAATATGAAAGTTTTGCTTAAATGAGGAAAAGGTACTGGCAACTAAAAAGGATATGAAAAGAGAGAGGCATGATTGCAATAAAAACCTGGAAATAAAATGATGTTTTTTGTCAAAGGATAAAATTATTAAAACTTCAACCAACAAAAAATAACAGAAGAAAACTGTGGGGAAAGAACAAATTCATACAAATAGGTTTGAATGCATGGATGTAGTATGAAGAACTGCTAGGTTATGGGAGTATACATATAGGCAAAGAAATGCCAGCTGAGTAAAGAAGAGGAGAAAACAAGGATTTAAAAATGACAAAGTTAACGCAGGTATGTTACTGGAAATATATGAAAGTGATTCCAAAGGCATATATGCTCTACTCATAAAGTAGAGAGCAGAACAAGTAGAGAACCTACGTGGTCCTCACTGGGAGCAGGGCCAAGCTGTGGCGAACCCTCCTGATGGAGGAGGCGTATGGAGTTCTCCTTTGCTGAGGAACCTGAAGAACCTAGATGGTCTCTGCCTGCTGTGAAAATGTATCTTATGGCACAAATGCAGCACACAAGATTAATGGAACATAAGCCTGCCCATGAAACGAATCACAGTAAGTGTAAAAATTTAATATATCGTAGAAGATGCTACTCAATCCTAACATTTAGTGGAAACATAATTGGACTTTCATCTCAAAACCAAATACCAAAATAATTACAGTTAGATTGAAAAAAAAACTAAATATAAGAAAACAAAATGAAAAGAACCTACAAGAAAAAAAATGAAGGGACTCATTAATCTGCTTTCAGGGTGGGGAAGAAATTCTAAGCATAAAGCAAAGGGGGAAAAAATCACATACAATAAATCAATCTAAATGAGGAAAATTTTTTTAAGTTTCTCTAAGTAAAAAATCATCAACAATCCCAATTTTAAAATGGGCAAAGGACTTGAATAGTAATTTCTCCAAAGAAAATACAGAAATGGCTAATAAGCACATGAAAAGATGCTCAACACTGATGTGGTCATTAGGGAAATACAAATAAAAACACAATGAAATGCCACTGAATTGTACACTTAAAAAAAAAAGGTTAAAATAGCAAAATTTATGTTATATCTATTTTACCACATAACAAAAAGAAAAAAAAAAACAGAGACAAAATGCAAAGGTGGGGAAGGGGGAATGGAAACTGAGGGGATATGCAACACCAGAATGACTTCATAGCCAGAGAAACCATGCTGCAAGACCATCTAGGGTGCCAGCCCCCTCTTGCCACTTTTAAAAAATGGGTAATGCAGTGTCAACATGGGTTCCAATCACTGGGTGGATAAGTGGGGAAGTAAAAAAGGTGTTTTCCCAAACCTTTAGGAAAAAGTGGATTTTTGTTTATAGAGAGATTCTTTTTTCCTTTTCTTTTGGCTTTTATTTTAAAATCTTAAAAGTTGTACTGCAGACTGCAGACATGATTGCCAATATGCAGGCGAAGAGTCAATGGAAACGTGTTAAAAAAACTTCCTTTGTGAATGGGCATCTAAATTTATCACTGGGGTCCATAGAGAAGGCTGGAGAAGGTAGCGAGGAGCTGCTGTATCAGCTACTGCAGCCTGAAAACAAAAATTTGTCTTTTTGAACTTTAAAATTGTTCCTTTGCAATTTGTTTTATTTTTGTTTAATCAAATAAACAGGAGGGTTTCTCTCCCATGGGGAAAATAAATAAATAAATAACTGAGGGAAGTGTCTGTGTCAGATATGCCAGACAGAATCCTATGTAAAAAACTCATACAAAGTTGTAAGGAAAAAGCAAACTACAACAAGAAAATAGAGAAAGAGCATGAAGAAACAATTCATAGAAGAATATTAATGGTTACTAATAAAAAATGTTCAGCCTCACAGACACAAATATTTAAAATCATTTTCCACCTATCAATTGACCAGTAAAGAAGGTTAGTATTTACTGTTGTTAGCAATGTGGTGAATATGTAAACTGACGATGATTCTAGAAAGTAATCCAGCAGGACATATCAAGGGACTTTCCTGACCTTTTAACCTCTTCTAAGAGCCCATTCCTTTTTTTTTTTTTACACTTTTTTTTATTAATTAAAAAAATTAACAAACAAAACATTTAGATATCATTCTATTCTACATATACAATCAGTAATTCTTAATATCATCACATAGTTGCATATTCATCATTTCTTAGTACACTTGCATCGATTTAGAAAAAGAAATAAAAAGACAACAGAAAAAGAAATAAAATTATAAGAGAAAAAAAAGACTATACATACCATACCCCTTACCCCTCGCTTTCATTTACCACTATTTCAAACTGAATTTATTTTAACATTTGTTCCCCCTAATATTTATTTTTATTCCATGTGTTCTACTCTTCTGTTGATATAGTAGCTAAAGGGAGCATCAAACATAAGGTTCTCACATTCACAGAGTCTCATTGTGAAAGCTATATCATTGTTCAATCATCATCAAGAAACATGGCTACTGGAACACAGCACTACATTTTCAGGCAATTCCCTCCAGCCTCTCCAACTACATGTTGAACAACAAGGTGATATCTACTTAATGTGTAAGAATAACCTCCAGGATAACCTCTCAACTCTGTTTGGAATCTCTCAGCCATTGACACTTTGTCTCATTTTACTCTTCCCCCTTTTGGTCAAGAAGTTTCTCTCAATCCCTTGATGTTAATTCTCAGCTCATTCTAAGGTTTTTCTCAGTCCCTTGATGCTGAGTCTCAGCTCATTCCAGGATCTAAGAGCCCAGTCTTCAGAAATATTTAGAAATTCATACAATATTTATAAACACTGCTGTTCATTTATAGCATTATTCATAAAGCAGAAAAGTAAGGATAATTTAATTTAAATTCCAAAACAACAACAAAAATAGTAGCTGGCACTTATATACTTCCTTATGGCAAGCTCTGTTTGAAGTGCTTTACATACATTAACTTATTTAACCCTTAAACAGCCTTATGAGTAGAAAATATTCTTATCCCATTTTTACAAATGAGAAAACTGTGACATAAAGAGGGGTTGAGTAAATTATGAACACTGAAAATTTATTCAGTGAAAAACCATGCAATCACTGTCTTAGGCAGCAGCCATTCTATAACAAGCAAAACACCACTGAAAAAACTGTGGCCCCACCACACCATCAAAGGCCAAATGAGGACCCTATACTTCTGCCCAGACCGTAAGGAAGCACCCTCCTGAGGTGGTGTTAGAGAAGGGAGCCAAGACTTTCATCGCCATCAGATGAAAATATAAAAATATCCTTGGAAGAGAGGATTATAAGTTTCTACGATAAGTTTATATTACTTTTTGCATCTGGAAAAATAATTGTTAATAAAACACCAACAGTTTGGTCTAGTTTCTTTCCCCTATTCTAAGCTAGGAGGCATCATGGTTCACTGAAAGAAAAAGTTCTGAAACTGACAGATGTGTTTTCAAATTCTGTATCCTCCACATACTGTTAGCACTGTGGGCAAATTACTGAACTTCATTCAGCCTTAAATTCTTCAGCTACAAAGTGAGGAAAACAATACCTACACTGAGGGCTGTTGTAAAGACGAAAGGAAACAACATGTGAAGTACTTGACAAAAACTAGGTACTCAAGGTAAGTTCCCAAACCTCTTCTTTATCTACCTGGAAAGTACAGATACTTCAGATGGTAACTGGGTCTTCATTTAGCAAGAACCCATCTTCTGGGGAAAATTCAACTTCCCCATTTGGAGAATTCCTGATATTCTCACAAGCAGTGGGGACAACCAATCAATAGGCCAAGCTCTCAATCTTGGAGTTTGTGCGTATGAAACTTATCCCCATAAAGGATAGACTAAGCCTACTTAACATTAGGCCTAAGAATCACCCCCAGAGAACCTCTTTTGTTGCTCAGATGTGGCTCTCTCTCAGCCAACATGGCAAGCAAACTCACTGCCCTCCTTCTGTATGTGGGACAATACTCCCAGGGGTGTAAATCTCCCTGGCAACATGGGACAGAAATCTTACAATGAGCTGGGACTCAGCATCAAGGGATTAAGAAAACCTTCTTGACCGAAAGGGGGAAGAGAAAAATGAAACAAAATAAAGTGTCAGTGGCTCAGAGATTTCAAACAGAGCTGAGAGGTTATTCTTACGCATTATATAGCTATCCCCTTTTTAACTTAAGGTATATTAAAGAGGCTGAAGGGAAGTACCTGAAACTGCAGAGCTGTGTTCCAGTAGCCATGTTTCTTGAAGATGAATGTATAGTGATACAGCTTTTGCAATGTGACTGTGTGATTGTGAAAACTGTGTCTGATGCTCCTTTTATATTTGGTATGGACAGATGAGTAAAAAATATGGATTAAAAATAAACAAATAACAGGGAGAATAAATGTTAAAATAAATAGATTGAAATACTAGTTATCAATGAAAGGAAAGGGAGTAGTGAGGGGTATAGAAGAAAAAAAAACAGGGGGAACAAAGGTTAAAAAATTATATATATATAGGGTAGATGGAAATACTAGTGGTCAATGAGAGGGAGGAGTAAGGGGTATGGTATGTATGAATTTTTTTTCTTTCTTTTTATTTTGTTTTCTAGAGTGATGCAAATGTTCTAAAAAATTATCATGGTGATGAATATACTACTATGTGATGATATTGTGAGCCACTGATTCTACACCATATAAGGAATGTTTGTATGTTAAGAATGTTTGTGTTTGCATGTTTTGTTTTGTCATTAAAAAAAAAAAGAATCCATCTTTTTCCTAACTTTGCTTCTGCCAGCCAAACAGGCCATTTCCTATCCCAACCTGTATAAAGAAGATGGCCTGGCTTAATGAAATGGTGCCTAGGAGTCCCTTTCTGCAGCCAGTGCCAGCCCAGACTGGATGTTCCAGACTGTGAGGGAAGTGAATAGTGATACCAGCTCAGTGCAATGCTCACCTGACAGGAAATCCAGGGATGGGCTCTGGCCCACAGTGGGTCCAGGTCAACCCAATTTGAATTCTCTAGGTGGACAAGGCTAGTTTTAAGTCCGTTGGTGGCATTCCTAAAATTCAATATTTGTTTAGTCCCCATGGACTCTGAAATATTTTTCATTCAAATAGCAGAGGGCAGGAGCAGGTAGCCTGAGACCTTCAAGAACCCAAACCCACTGGCCTAAGAATGCTGGGCAAGTGTGTCTATCCTGATTAACTTGTTATTACTATATTTGGCTACCAAGCCTACCCTGGGCAGGGTCTATTCCTCAGTTTTCAAAGTCAAAACTGGAAGGCCTGGAGTTTGGCACTTTGTGCTACAAACTGGATTCCCCACTTGGCCCAGCCTTCCGGGAGTGACTGCTGCCTGAAAAATTTCTCATCACATAAATACAACTCTCCTAAAGCAGGCCTATGAAAAAGCTGCTGTTGTCAATATTGTTTATCATTAAATAATCCTACCTTATTAGCATCCCAAGAAGACGGTTTCAGGGTAAAAATGTGTACTGATATACACATTTTTTTAATTAAAAAAAAATTTTAAACATGAACACTCTTACCATCTGATCATTCCATTCTCAGTATATAATAACTCACAATAACATCACATAGTTGCATATTCATCACCATGATCATATATTAGAACATTTGCATCAATTCAAAAAAAGAAATAAAAAGAAAAAAACTAATACATACCATACCCCTTACCCCTCCCTCTCACTAACTGCTAGTATTTCCATCTATGAATATATTTTAGCCTTTGTTTCCCATATTTTTTTTCTATACCCCTTATCACTCCCTTTCATTGATCACTAGCATTTCAATCTACTAAATTTATTTTAACATTTGTTCCCCCATTATTTATTTATTTTTAATCCATATGTTTTACTCATCTGTCCATACCGTAGATAAAAGGGGCATCAGACACAAGGTTTTCATCACACAGTCATATTGCGAAAGCATATTATTATACAATCATCTTCAAGAAACATGGCTACTGGTGACTGCATGGTTGTGAAAATGTGACGGCGTGATTGTGATCAATGAAAAGGAGGGGTAAGAGGGATGGTACGTATGAATTTTTTTCTGTTGTCTTTTTATTTCTTTTTCTGAATTGATGCAAATGTTCTAAGAAATGATCATGATGATGAATATACAACTATGTGATAAAAAAAGAATGTTAAAAAAAAAAGAAAGGGACTTGCAAAAAAAAAAGAAAGAAAAAGAAACATAGCTACTGGAACACAGCTCTACATTTTCAGGCACTTCCCTTCAGCCTCTCCAATATACCTTAACTAAAAAGGTGATATCTATATAATGTATAACAATAACCTCCTGGATAACCTCTCAACTCTGTTTGAAATCTCTCAGTCATTGACACTTTATTTTGTCTCATTTCACTCTTCCCCCTTTTCATCAAGGTTTCTTAATCCCTTGATGCTGAGTCCCAGCTCATTCTAGGATTTCTGTTGCATGTTGCCAGCAAGGTTTATACCCCTGGGAGTCATGTTCCATGTAGCGAGGGGGAGGGCAACGAGTTTGCTTGTCATGTTGGCTGAGAGAGAGAGGCTACATCTGAGCAACAAAAGAAGTTCTCTTGTGGGTGACTCTTTGGCCTAATTTTAAGTAGGCTTAGCTTATCCTTTGCGGGGATAAGTTTCATATGAACAAACCCCAAGATTGAAAGCTCAACCTATTGTTTTGGTTGTCCCCACTGCTTGTGAGAATATCAGGAATTCTCCACATGGAGAAGTTGAATTTTCCCCCTTTCTCGCCACTCCCCCGAGGGGAGTTTGCAAATACTTTTTTATTCCCTGTTCAAATCACTCTGGGATTTATTGGGACATCATTCTGGACAAACTTACAAGATCTCATGCCCTGTTCAAGGTTCTATGTACTTAACGGTGTTCAATTAAACTGTCCACATAAATTACATTAGGAAACGCATTAGTCAAATTATAAATTTTGTACCAAATAAACATTTTTTGCTTTAGTCTCACACATAAGTTAAAAGTTTTAAAATATGAATTACCACCTATTTTCAACACCTTGCAATATTGAAATTCCTTTGTTCTTCCTCATGCAAAAACGTTTTTTAATTTGTACATTTAGTCACTATCATTGTACACTCTAGGCATTCCTAGATTTACCACCTCAGTCTTTATCATTTACCTTTTCTTCTGATCTTCTGATTTCATTTGTGCCCCAGCCCTCCTCCCTCTATCGTTCTCACATTCAGCTTCATTCAGTGTACTAACATTATTGTATTATAGTTAGGTAGTATTGTGCTATCCATTACTGAATTTTTACAATCAGTCCTGTTGCACAATCTGTATCCCTTCAGCTCCAGTTACCCGATATCTACCCTATTTCTATCTCCTGATGTTCTCTGATCTTAGCTGAAATTCTCCAAGTTCATTCATTAATATTAGTTCATATCAGTGAGACCATACAGTATTTGTCCTTTGTTTCTGGCTAATCTCACTCAGCCTAACGTCCTCAAGATCCATCCATACTGATACATACTTCATAACTTTATTCTGTCTTACAGCTGCATTATATTCCATCATATGTATATACTACAGCTTGTTTAGCCACTCGTCTGTTGATGGACATTTTGGCTGTTTCCATCTCTTGGCAATTGTAAATAATGCTGCTGTAAACATGGGTGTGCAAATGTCCATTTGTGTCCTTGCCCTCATGTCCTCTGAGTAGATACCTAGCAATGTATTGCTGGATCATATGGCAATTCTTTTAGCTTCCTGAGGAACCACCAAACTGTCTTCCACAGTGGTTGTATCAATTTACATTCCCGCCAACAGTGGGTAAGTTGTGCCAATATTTTTAATTAATTATGATAAGTTTAGGAAGGAAAGGGACTTTCAGACGGGCTAAGAAATAGAGGGACCAAATGTGTAATGATGTAGAATACAGATAAAGATAGAACCGTCTAATCCAGGAATATGGGTTGGTTCTGTGTCAGCAGGTGCAGGGATCACTTAGGCAGGATGGAAGCAGTCACGAGAGGCTGCCAAAGGCCACCAACACACTTGTAGCTTTCCTTTGTTATCCATAGGTTTCCTTCTTTAAAGTCTCTTCTTTATCTATAGGTTTCCTGTAAATCCTCTGGTCTCTCTGGCACTTGGAAACTCTCATTTGCATTTCCTGAGACTTCACAGAAAGGAGTGGTTGGGCAGTTCAGGGGCTTTCCACCCAGTGGCCATGAATTTTCAGAGGACCAGGTTGTCTCCAAGGATCCAGCCCCAGAAAGCCAAAGATCTCAGATGAAGGTAAGTTCCACAAGGGCTTTAAACTCCAATTTACACGTTTGGTCTTTCTCCTGACATCTTTCTAAAATGTTACTGCCTCCTGCCTCTTCTTCATCTTAGGACACTACTCCACTTTAATCTGTCATCTATGTCTCAGGATCATCATCCAGAACATAAACTACTGAACATTCCAACACGTTCAAGTGCTATTGTGGACAGAGCCAGGCTTTTCCTAGGCTTTCCTAGGTGTTTTAAATTCTACTCTTTTTAGTGTTTTAATCTCTTTCTTCCATAGACACTCTCTATTGGGCTGTGCCTGATGCCAGCACTTACTGATCTCCTCCCCTCCCAAATTCCCTCTGCCATTTCTTTACTAATATGGTCTGGAAGAATAGATAAACTGATTATAATTATACCTCAAATGAGAGCACACAGTGTCCTTAGAAAGGCATGGGAGTTTCCCTTTACAAATAAAGTGAAGGAGTTTGAGGGGACAGGGAGATTTGCTTATTTCTAGGGGTCAGATCAGTGCCTGGCACTCAGTAGGCCCACAAAAAATATCTACTGAGTAAAAGGAAGAAACATTATTTTGTTCTCAATCAAAACATGTTAGGGAAGGTTCAAATATGTGCAATTATTTCTGGCCCATTAAAGCGCAAAAGGAAATAGGCCAATAAATAATTGCACATATTTAAGCCTTCAATATGAACACAGGAAATAAAAAGAAAACACAGTAGATAAAAAAGGACTGAGAGAAACACGTGCTAGTGAAAATGGAGAAAGAGGTGTACCTATTCACTGTTTGATAAGGAAGTTGAATAGTGTACCCCTCCAGAGGGCGACATGGTGGTTCCACCTATGGATGGGTTGCCAGAGGATCCTACAACCCCCTTGCTAGGTATACACCTGGAGGAACTGAATGTGGGGACAGGAATGGACATTTGCACACTGGTGTTTATGGCGGCAATGTTCATGATTTGCAATGGATGGAGGTGGCTGAAGGGTACGATGACTGAGGGAAGGAAGAGGGAACTATGGTGTATACACATAACGGACTACTGAATGACTCCAAGGAATGAAGTTATGAGGCATGTAACTAGGTGAATGAACCTTAAGGACAATGTGTTGAATGAAATGGCAGAAACAAAAAGACAAATATTATCATGCCTCACTCATATGGACACAAACTTGGAGAAATGAAGTCGAGAGCATGGGTTAATAGGTTTGGGCCTATTAAAAAGGTTTCTACATTGTAAACTCTTACAGCAGTCACATATATATATTTATGAGTTGTAATAGATATTTCTAAATTCTGAGAAACTGAGCTATTTGTATATAACCTGGTTGTTCCCTGAAACTTCAGGTATTTATGTGACATCTGAGACTCAGAATTAGAGCACCAAAGCTATGAAAGTCAGTATTAACCATTCAGCAACTGTTTAAAAAGCTGAAAAAGTGATCAGACTTTGTCTAGAGACATGCATTAAGCTGATTTGGATAGGACTAAGGTAAATCAGAATACAGGGTAAAGGATGATATGGCCCATATTTTCAAACTTCAATCTCTGTGTGAAACCAAAGGGAGAAATATTTATGTGGTGCATGATTTATATATTTGGTAGCACATTATCTAATTTAACTTGTATGGTCAGTTTATTTGAACTCCATAATTACGAGGAATCTTGAATAGGGCATGCGATCTTGTTTGTACAGGTTAGTGTGAAGCCCCGATACATCCAGAGTAATTTGGGCAGTGTGCTGGTTTGAATCTATTGTGTACCCCAGAAAAGCCAAGTTCTTTACTCCTCATTCAATATCACTGGGTAGGAGCTTTTTAATTGTTTCCATGGAGATGTGACCCAGACAATTGTGGGTGGTAACTTTTGATTAGATGGTTTCCCATGAAGCTGTGTCTTCATCCATTCAACATGGGTTTGCTTACTGGGGCCCTTTAAGAGGGAAATATTTTGAAAAAAGCTTTAGAGCACCAGAGCCATCAGAACTGATAGCCAACAGAATGTCCAGAACCCCAGGGAAGCAGCTGAAGAGAAAGCCATCAGATCTTACCATATGCCTTTCCAGGTGAGAGAGAAACCCTGAACGTCATCAGTCTTTCTGAATCAAGGTTTCTTTCCCTGGATTGGACATTTTTATAGCCTTGCTTTAATTTAGACATTTTCACAGCCTTAGAACTGTAAACTTGCAACTTAATAAATTCCCCTTTTTAAAAGCAATTCTGTTTCTGGTATATTGCATTCCAGCAGCTTACAAACTAGAATAAGCAGTGAATAAAAAATTATTTGCAAAGTCCCCTTGGGGGACTGGGGAGAAAGGAGGAAATATTAAACTTCCTCATCTGGGGAATTCCTGATATTCTTTGCAAGCAGTGGGGACAACCAAGTCAATAGGCCGAGCCCTCGATCTTGGGGTTTGCCTCTGTGGGACTTATTCCTGCAAAGGATAGGCTAGTCCAACTTAAAATTGGGTCTGAGTCACCCCCAGAGAACTTCTTTTGTTGCTCAGATATAGCCTATTTCTCTAAGCCACCTCAGCAGTTGTACTCACTGGCCTACTTCCTTTATGGGACATGACTCCCAGGGGTGTAAATCTCCCTGGTAACATGGGACAGGACTCCCCATGATCTGGGACCTGGCATCATGGGATTGGGAAAGCCTTCTTGATCAAAAGGGGTAAGAGTGAAATGAGACAAAATAAAGTGTCAGTGGCTGAGAGATTTCAGAGTCATGAGGTTATCCTGGAGGTTATTCTTATGCATTATATAGGTATCCCTTTTTAGTTTATAGAGTACTGAAGTGGCTAGAGGGAAGTACCTGAAACTGTTGAACTATGTTCCAGTAGCCTTGATTCTTGAATAAGACTGTATAATTATATAGCTTTTACAGTGTAACTGTGAAAACTTTTTATCCAGGGTATGGACAGATGAGTTAAAAAAAAACAATAAATATATATATACATATATAAATAATAGGAGATGAAAGGTAAAAATTGGGTAAACTGAAATACTGTGTATCAATGAGAGGGAGGGGTATGAAGTATGGGATGTATAGTTCTTTTTTTTCTTTCTTTTTATTTATGTTTCTGTAGTGATGCAAATGTTCTAAAAATGATCAGAGTGATGAATACACAACTATGTGATGATATTATGAGCCAATGATTGCATACTATGGATAGACTGTATGTGTGTGAAGATTTCTCAATAAAAATATTAAAAATAAATAAACATTAAAAAAAAAAAAAGTAGATGGACCCTAACCTGATCCTAGGAGACCTTGCCACTATTTCACAATTTCCCCTTGTACCTGCTACCACAACCTCTTAAAAAACCAAGTCTGGAAAAGGGAAGAAATCTCTACAGCAGACTGCCAAGAGAACAAGAGTAGGAACTAAATGTTATCTCCCGACAGCCCACATCACAGAGGGGAAGAATGAGTAAGGAATTAGCAGGCACCAAGCCCTTCCCAGAAAGCTTGGAAGCCCCACAACTGGTTCCACCACTTGCAGCAACCTAACCCCAGAGCAGGGAAGGGGGCTGGGAGCTGGGTTTCCTGCCATCTCCATTGGGCTTTGCTCCAGGCACATGGGGGAGTATCTGATGACCCACTGGACTCTAGTTTCACCTCCTGATAGGTGTGAACTCCTGACTCACTCAAAAAAAGCAAGGCACTAAGGGGTCCAATAAATATAAAACAGCCATCATTAACTTGAAAGAAAGATGCCCTACAAAGAAGAGATCATTATTCTTAAATAGGCTGCTGTCCTTTCTTATAAGAAAAACTGGAGCCAGGTAAGTAAGTGTTATAGTAATTAGGCCCAGTTTTCAAAAGCCCGACTGACAGACTAGCTCAGATAAGGTACACACTATGTGATGACAGGTACTGAATGAACAAACCATCTTGGGTGAATCAGCTAGAAATCCATTACCAGACTTGATTCCAGTAATGGGAACAGTCGGTGATCATGGTTGGCTAGTAATTTCTCCACAAGTCTGGCATTTATATTTAGATGAGATGATATCTCATCTCTTCACCCACAGGAACAATCAGAGGTTACATGACTGGCTGATGTCACAGGCAGGAAGTAACCACAGAGCTTGGACACTTAATGAAAAGTCCCTTCTACCTGAAAGATTGGTCACTTTCATTCCTTAAAGCCTGTGGCTCATGCCTACCTCAGGTACTGAGACAGCACTGCAGGGAAATACCCAAACGCCCAGTCACCATAGGAACTGAGGACTACTTGGAAGGCTCGGCGTAAGCAGGGCCAGCCACCCCCCAGACAGGCCCCTCAACTCCCAAAATGTGAAGACCCAGACCTCAGGCCAACATCTCTCTCACGGGCCTGCTAACCAAGGACCCTAGTCCAGATTCAAAATGGCACAGCCTGGAACAATGGGAACTAGCACAGGCTTGCTTCTCTTCTCTCTTGACCCCTCTGCTCCTTGGGCCTCAGTGTTTCCCATCCCTTGAGCTCTCATCTCTGGGCCCTGGTCCCCTTTAACCTTCCCCACACTCCCTCCAGGGCCTCAACCTCTACTCAGACCACTTTCCTAAAACCAGCTCCCAACCTGAAGCCCAGTCTATATCACCACTCCTCCTCAGAAGACAGCCTTTCTCTTAGGCACTGCCTCCTCCCTCCCACACTTACCCAAGCACCACTCTCAGGCCCAGATCCCAAAATCCTTTCTAGGTTGGAGATTCACATCCCCCAGATCTGCCAGAAACCCAGGGTCTGGATGCCCCTCACCTATCCCCACTGCCTGCTGTCACCCTCAGCTCCTAGAGACCTGGGTCCCCAGCCCCTCAGTTGCTCTCTGTTATAGTCTGTGCCCTTTCCCAGTGGGCAGAATTTCTCTCTGGGGCGTGGTACTTCCTACATCACATTCATATCTATTTTTCCTTCACATATCAGTTTCTTGTATTTATAAAACAAAATTATGTCAGTAAAAAGAAGTAAATTGATTTAAAGAAAAATAATAGCTAAATAACAATACTCAGGTACAGAAAAAACAGTAAAAGAGGCTATGCAAATGGCTAACATTTTGAACACTACCTGACTTGAAACAGAAATGGTACTGTTAGGTTTTTAAATTTATTTGTTTAACTTTTAATTTTGAGATACTTTCAAACCCACAGGACACTTAGAAAAACAATACAAGCCCCATACAGAATTCTAACATATCCCCACCACCCAGATACCCAGATCCAACAGTTTTAACATTTTACCACATTTGCCACATCATTCTATCCACCTGTCCATCTCTGGTGTCTCTGTCTATTTATCAATTCATTTTCTGAACACTTAAGTGTAGACTGTATGTGTCATGCTCCATGAACACTTAATACTGCCTTATACATTTACTAAGAACAAGGGTATTCACTTGTGTAACTTACCTTAGGTAGAGGTACAAAGCTCAAGAAATTTAACATTGATATAAAGCTTATATTCAGTCTATATTCCAATTTTTTATATGTCCCAAAATGTCCCTTAGAGCTTTTTTCCTCCCTTGCTAGATCTCATCCAGGATCCTGTATTGCATTTAATTATCATTTTCTCTTTAGTAGCTTTTATTTTCTTAATTGTTGGAACATATATACAACATACATTTTCCCATCTCAACCACTCTCAAGCATATCATTCAGTGAGAGTAAACACATTCACCACTTCCATTACTAAAACTTACCCATCTCCCCAAATAGAAACCCTGTACGTGTTATGCATTAACTCCCCATCCCAGTCCTTCGCAACCTGTACTCTAATTTCTGTCTCTATGAACTTGCATATTCTCTGATATTTTTTTGTACTTACCATGGGACTTAAATCTATCCTAAATCTATAACATTCTCCTTTGCTTTGATATTAACTTAACTCCAATAGTATAAACAAACTATGTTCTATACCTCACAGTTCCCTGATCTTTATGTAGTTCTTGTCACAAATTGCAAGTACATTACAGTTCAAAACTAATTATTTATCATTACATTATATGCATTTGCCTTTTTGATCCCTTAGGGAGTAAAAAGTGGAGCTACAAACAAGAAATCCGGTAATACTGGCATTTATATTGACCTACATCGCTACCCTTACCAGAGGTCCTTACTTCTTCACGTGACTTTGATCTATTTCTATTGTACTTTCCTTTCAACCTGCAGAACTCTCCTTGGCATCTCCTGTATGGCCATAGTAGTGATGAATTTCCTCAGCTTTGCTTATCTGGGAACGTCTTAATCTCTCCCTCATTCTTTTAAAAATGTCTCTTATTGTTAAATATAACATATATACAAAGAAAAAGAAAAAGCAATGATTTTCAAAGTAGTTACAGAACAGTCTCCCTCATTCTTGAAAGGCAGTTTTGCCAGATAAAGGATTCTTGGTGGCAGATTTTTGCTTTCAGCACTTTAAATATGTCTCCCCACTGCTTCTTGCTTCCATGATTTCCAATGAGAAATCGGTGCTTAATCTTATGAAGCCTCCCTTGTATGTAACACGTTGCTTTTCTCTTGCTCCTTTCAAATTCTTTATTTTTGGCATTCAAAATTTTGATTATAAAATGACACGGTGTGGGTCTATCTGGGTTTATCCTTTTTGAAGTTCACTGAGCATCTTAGATGTGTGTATTCATGTATTTCCTTAAATTTGTACAAGATTATTGCTTTGGGTATGTGCTTGTGGCCCTAAGACCCCATTTACACAGATACAAATATCCTCTCTTCCCGTTTCCTTGTGGTCCAGCACACTGCCCTATATGTCCTACAGCCAGCAATCCCTTGCCACAAATTGACTGCTCTCCCACAGCATTCTGTAGGGAGAGCTCCGTGAGCCACCTTCAATATGCAGGAAAGGTTCTGGGATGGTGAGTCCATCAGGTCACTACCAGATTGGGTCAAATATTTAAGGTTCCCATATGTGCACGAGGGTTACTCTGCTCCCTCTGGAACCGGGACCAGGGACCTGCACTGATAGCGTGAATCAGCTCCCCGTGTGGAGTAGCGGAAGTGCCAGACAGGACAAAACAAAATCCTACCTTTTGTTTTAGGTTTCTGATCTTAGCTTTTGTTTTTGTTTTAATTTTTTTTATTGCATAGTATAACATATATACAAAGCAAAGAAAAAAGTAATAGTTTTCAAAGCACTCTCCAACAAGTGTTGAAGAGTGATTATAGGACAGATCCCAGAGTTTGTCATGGGCTACCATACGATCCTTTCATATTTTTCCTTCTAGCTGCTCTATAGGAGGCTAGAGGGCTTAAATACTTTTTTATCATCACAGTCAACCTTCTTTTCCTTCTTTCTTTGTGAACAATAACATATATACAAAAAAAGCTATAAATTTCAAAGCACAGCACCACAATTCATTGTAGAACATATTTCAGACTTTGACGTGGGTTACAATTTCACAATTTTAGGTTTTTACTTCTAGCTGCCCTAAAATACTGGAGACTAAAAAGATATCAATTTAATGATTCAGTATTCATATTCATTTGTTAAGTCCTATCTTCTATGTATAATTCTACCATTTTTAAGTAGCCTTTTCCTTAACTCAGTGCTCTTCCTGTTACTGCAGTCCTTTAACTGTTTTCTTGAGCTTTGAGACAGATGTTTCTGCCAGTTCTTGCTGGGTGTTCAAGGCTTCTGTTGGGGGACAGAGCTCAGAAACTTCTTATCCTGCCATCTGTATGGGGTTTCTCTGTGGTAGTTTTAACACAAATTTTAACGTAACTTATTGAAGCTATCCAGCTCAGCTTGAAACCTACCAGGTTTACTGAAATTGTGCAGCTTTACTCACAAAGAGTCAGATCTCTGTCTGCATTACATACCAAGTTAGGAGGCTCTCTGGTGCCCACAGACCCATCTCTTACTGCCCTACTTTCTCCTGCAGTACAAGTCATGGAGAAGCTCTGAAAGAGGAGTAGAAAATGAGTTTGGGCAGTGGCTCTGTATTTACCAGCCATCTTATGCTAGCGCAAATCAATTAAAGTCTTTGAGCCTTAGTTTTCTCATCTATAAATTGTAACTAATGGTCCTTGCCTACCTCACAGGCTTGTTTTGAAGATCACATCAAATGAGATAATTTATGTGAAAGCACTCTGGTGTCATATAAATGTGAGGTATTATCCTGAATGCTAATGACTAGCTTACTGCTTACAGACACAAATGACTCATTCTTTTTGACCTAACAGGCAGCCAAGGAACTTCAATAATCCAGAATCTCAGTTTAACTAGATAACCTAATAGGAGTGAGTTACACATCAGAGAAATACCCAGAGATCTGGTCCCCCATCCAGCCTCAGAGCTGGTGAGGCCCTGCTGAAACCAAGCTTCACGCCAACCTCAAGGCCTCAGCACCTGGTCTGGAGATAAGAGGCTTCGGAAAAGTTTCCCCTTGGAGACAGTGGACTGAGTCAGGCATGCTTCAAATCCAGGAATGGCCCCCAGCTTTCTAACCATCGTAAGGCCTAGAAGCCCAAACACACCACATTTTCCAGATTCATCTCCTGCCACATCCTCAATATATCTGAAGCTATGTCCTTATTCCTTGTCACGCCAGGCACTTTTACTTCCCCACCTCTTCAGGCTCAGGCAGCTCCTTCAAGCCCTTCTCTGTCTACTTCACTTGCCCCAAACCTGTTCTTTTTTTAATTTGTAAGAAACAATGTTGGTGTGTCACATTATAAGGCATAACAGAAATATATTGTGTTTTAAATAAATTAAAATGAGCTAGCACATAGTTAAATTAGGTTTTTCTCCAAAGTAACTTGTATGTTCTTATAACTTCACTGAAAATGACAATATTAAGATTTTCTGGTAGTTTTCCTGGTAAATAGACTGAAAATTTGAGTCTTGAAAGAGTTGCATAAAATGCATTTTGAAGCACCTGGTGTCATCAAATAATACCCAGTTAATAAAGAGTGAGTTGTGTAGGCCTTCAAAGGGCTTCAGGGAAAGACAAATCAGTTATAGACAGAAGACAAGACACACGTAGGCTGCACAGAAATGCAAAGAATATTAAACTGGTACTCCAGTCTCGGCCTAACGATCACTTACTGGGTCATCTCAGGCAAGTTTCATAACCTCTCTGGACCTCCATGCAAGTATATGACAACTAAGATCACTTCTAATTCTGCTGTAATGTATTATTTTCTCTCAAGATCCTGCACAAAAAACCCTCCTCAGGGAAGCCTTTCCTGATCCTCCCAAACATACAAATCATGTCTTCCTCTTTACTCCTATAGCATTTTCTTTATATGCTTACGTTGAATTCTACCTCAGAATTCCTACTCGGTGTGAGCTGTCAAAAAGAAGAAGTGGTGTCTTATTTACTCTAAAGCTTCACCGTGCCTGTGCAGTGCCTTGTCCAGGATGATATACTCCTTTAATTTGTTGATTTGAAATAAACAGTCAACTCTGATGGTCCTCAAATTTTAACCTATATGATTCCCTACCTCCTTTCTAGCCTGACCACTGCTTCACAGGGAGAATCACTGGCATATTGTTAGGTTTAATAGCACTGATCTGTCAGGACTGAAGGGACTGAGGGGTATCCTGAATGTAGTTGTGGGAGATGTGTTTTTTCCTTGAAAGCATACTGTGGAAGGACTGTGGAATAGCGATGGTAATAGCAAGGCCTGACTTGTATAGAACACTCACATTGATCCCAGGCCCTGGGCTAAGTAATTTACAGAGATCCAAGTCTTACACAATGTTATCATGTAGGGACTATCATTATTCCCATTTTACAGATAAGGAAATCAAGGCACAGAGGGGTTGCATAATTTGTCCAAGGTCACAAACTAGGTGAGTCATGGAGTCAGTATCTGGCAGTCTGACTCCAAAGCCCACTTTCTTACCTGTAGCTGCTAAGTACAAAGGCAATATAAAGGCATACTTGCATTCTCAACATTGCTCAATGTTCTCTACTATGATTTCCTTCTATTCTACTTGGCAGATGTAACACACAATCTTGGCCTCACTTTTTAAGATTAGTTAGAAAAACTGTTATATTCTGCACCACATTACACTCTCTAGGAAATCAGCACCTGAAAAGAAAATATCAATTTCTAGGAGAATTAACCAACTTTAGTCTCTGCATTACAAAATGATGGGCCACAGGAGTATGAGATGGGGAGAGGCTAGAACAGTTGGGTTCTCTTCATATTTGTATCCCTATCACCAGGCTCAGAGAATGGCACACACTAGGCACTTAATAAAATTTTGTGGAATAATAAAATTTTATGGAATCAAACTTGCCTAATTGTTCTGGCTAGAATTCCAGTACAATGTTGAATAACAGTAACAGTGGGCATCCTTGCATTGTTCCTCATCTTAAAGGGTAATCTTTCAGTCTTTCATCAGTAAGCAGGATGTTAGCTATGGGTTTTTCATATATATATTTTTTGGAGGGGTGGAGTAAAGTGCATGGCCCAGGAATTGAACCTGGTCTCCTACGTGGAAAGTGAGCATTCTACCACTGAACTACCTGTACACCCCATATATGTCTTTTTTTTTTTAATTAAAAAAAGAATTAACAAAACAATTAGAAATCATTCCATTCTACATGTACAATCAGTAATTCTTAATAACATCACATAGTTGCATATTCATCATTTCTTAGTACATTTGCATCGATTTAGAAAAAGAAATAAAAAGACAACAGAATAAGAATTAAAACAATAATAGAAAGAAAAGAAAAAAAAAAACAAAAACAAAAAACCTATACCTCACATGCAGCTTCATTCAGTGTTTTAACATAATTGCATTACAATTGGGTAGTATTGTGCTGTCCATTTCTGAGTTTTTATATCCAGTCCCATTGTACAGTCTATATCCCTTCAGCTCCAATTACCCCTTCTCTTTTTTTTTTTTTTTAATTAGCGGAAAAAAAGAAATTAACCCAACATTTAGAAATCATACCATTCTACATATGCAATCAGTAATTCTTAACATCATCACATAGATGCATGATCATCATTTCTTAGTACATTTGCATCGGTTTAGAAGAACTAGCAACATAACCGAAAAAGATATAGAATGTAAATATAGAGACAAAAATAAAAGTAATAATAGTAAAATCAAAACAAAACAAAACAAAACAAAACAAAAACCTACAGCTCAGATGCAGCTTCATTCAGTGTTTTAACAAGATTACTTTACAATTAGGTATTATTGTGCTGTCCATTTTTGAGTTTTTGTATCTAGTCCTGTTACACCGTCTGTATCCCTTCAACTCCAATTGCCCATTATCTTACCCTGTTTCTACCTCCTGATGGACTCTGTTACCAATGACATATTCCAAATTTATTCTCGAATGTCTGTCACATCAGTGGGACCATACAGTATTTGTCCTTTAGTTTTTGGCTAGACTCACTCAGCATAATGTTCTCTAGGTCCATCCATGTTATTACATGCTTCATAAGTTTATCCTGTCTTAAAGCTGCATAGTATTCCATCGTATGTATATACCACAGTTTGTTTAGCCACTCTTCTGTTGATGGAGATTTCGGCTGTTTCCATCTCTTTGCAATTGTAAATAACGCTGCTATAAACATTGGTGTGCAAATGTCCGTTTGTGTCTTTGCCCTTAAGTCCTTTGAGTAGATTCCCAGCAATGGTATTGCTGAGTCGTATGGCAGTTCTATATTCAGCTTTTTGAGGAACCGCCAAACTGCCTTCCACAGTGGTTGCACCATTTGACATTCCCACCAACAGTGGATAAGTGTGCCTCTTTCTCCGCATCCTCTCCAGCACTTGTCATTTTCTGTTTTGTTGATAATGGCCATTCTGGTGGGTGTGAGATGATATCTCATTGTGGTTTTGATTTGCATTTCTCTAATGGCCAGGGACATTGAGCATCTCTTCATGTGCCTTTTGGCCATTTGTATTTCCTCTTCTGAGAGGTGTCTGTTCAAGTCTTTTTCCCATTTTGTAATTGGGTTGGCTGTCTTTTTGTTGTTGAGATGAACAATCTCTTTATAAATTCTGGATACTAGACCTTTATCTGATATATCATTTCCAAATATTGTCTCCCATTGTGTAGGCTGTCTTTCTACTTTCTTGATGAAGTTCTTTGATGCACAAAAGTGTTTAATTTTTAGGAGCTCCCATTTATTTATTTCCTTCTTCAGTGTTCTTGCTTTAGGTTTAAGGTCCATAAAACCGCCTCCAGTTGTAAGTTTCATAAGATATCTCCCAACATTTTCCTCTAACTGTTTTATGGTCTTAGACCTAATGTTTAGATCTTTGATCCATTTTGAGTTAACTTTTGTATAGGGTGTGAGAGATGGGTCTTCTTTCATTCTTTTGCATACGGATATCCAGTTCTCTAGGCACCATTTATTGAAGAGACTGATCTGTCCCAGGTGAGTTGGCTTGACTGCCTTATCAAAGATCAAATGTCCATAGGTGAGAGGGTCTATATCTGAGCACTCTATTCGATTCCATTGGTCGATATATCTATCTTTATGCCAATACCATGCTGTTTTGACCACTGTGGCTTCATAATATGCCTTAAAGTCAGGCATCGCGAGACCTCCAGCTTCGTTTTTTTTCCTCAAGATGTTTTTAGCAATTCGGGGCACCCTGCCCTTCCAGATAAATTTGCTTATTGGTTTTTCTATTTCTGAAAAATAAGTTGTTGGGATTTTGATTGGTATTGCATTGAATCTGTAAATCAATTTAGGTAGGATTGACATCTTAACTATATTTAGTCTTCCAATCCATGAACACGGTATGCCCTTCCATCTATTTAGGTCTTCTGTGATTTCTTTTAACAGTTTTTTGTAGTTTTCTTTATATAGGTTTTTTGTCTCTTTAGTTAAATTTATTCCTAGGTATTTTATTCTTTTAGTTGCAATTGTAAATGGGATTCGTTTCTTGATTTCCCCCTCAGCTTGTTCATTACTAGTGTATAGAAATGCTACAGATTTTTGAATGTTGATCTTGTAACCTGCTACTTTGCTGTACTCATTTATTAGCTCTAGTAGTTTTGTTGTGGATTTTTCCGGGTTTTCGACGTATAGTATCATATCGTCTGCAAACAGTGATAGTTTTACTTCTTCCTTTCCAATTTTGATGCCTTCTATTTCTTTTTCTTGTCTAATTGCTCTGGCTAGAACCTCCAACACAATGTTGAATAATAGTGGTGATAGTGGACATCCTTGTCTTGTTCCTGATCTTAGGGGGAAAGTTTTCAATTTTTCCCCATTGAGGATGATATTAGCTGTGGGTTTTTCATATATTCCCTCTATCATTTTAAGGAAGTTCCCTTGTATTCCTATCCTTTGAAGTGTTTTCAACAGGAAAGGATGTTGAATCTTGTCAAATGCCTTCTCTGCATCAAGTGAGATGATCATGTGATTTTTCTGCTTTGATTTGTTGATATGGTGTATTACATTAATTGATTTTCTTATGTTGAACCATCCTTGCATACCTGGGATGAATCCTACTTGGTCATGATGTATAATTCTTTTAATGTGTTGCTGGATTCGATTTGCTAGAATTTTGTTGAGGATTTTTGCATCTATATTCGTTAGAGAGATTGGTCTGTAGCTTTCTTTTTTTGTAATATCTTTGCCTGGTTTTGGTATGAGAGTTATGTTGGCTTCATAAAATGAATTAGGTAGCTTTCCCTCCACTTCAATTTTTTTGAAGAGTTTGAGCAGGGTTGGTACTAATTCTTTCTGGAATGTTTGGTAGAATTCACATGTGACACCGTCTGGTCCTGGACTTTTCGGGAAGCTTTTTAATGACTGATTCAATTTCTTTACTTGTGATTGGTTTGTTGAGGTCATCTATTTCTTCTTGAGTCAAAGTTGGTTGTTCATGCCTGTCTAGGAAGTTGTCCATTTCATCTACTGCTGAGTTCTACTTCTTGAGACAATGAAGGTGATTTGTGTATTTCTAAGAATTTGCCCATTTCATCTAGGTTATCTAATTTATTGGCGTACAATTGTTCATAGTATCCTCTTATAATCCCTCTTATTTTAGCAGGGATTTTTTCATTTCTGATTTTTGCTATTTGTATGCTTTCTTTTTTTTTTTTCTTTGTCAGTCTAGCTAAACATTTGTCAATTGTTGATCTTTTCAAAGAACCAACTTTGGGGGTTTTGTAGATTCTCCCTATGGTTTCTTTGTTCTTGTTGTTACTTTCTGTTTCATTTATCTCCATTCTAATCTTTGTTATTTTCTTCCTTCTGTTTGCTTTGGGTTTTGTTTGCTATTCTTTTTCTAGTTTTGAGGTTAGGTCTCTGATTGGAAGGCTTTCCTTTTTTTAATGTAAATATTTAGAGCTATAAAGTTCTCTCTCAGCACTGCCTTCACTGTATCTCATTAGTTTGGTATGTTGTATTTCCATTTCATTCACTTCAAAATATTTCCTAATTCTGCTTCCTTTTTAACCCTTGTAATAGTATGTTGCTTAATTTCTACATATTTCTGAATTTTCCCTTTCTCCTTCTGTTATTCATTTCTAGTTTCATTCCATTGTTGTCAGAGAATATACATTGTATTGTTTAATTTATTAAGACTTGTTTGGTAACCCAACTTATAAACTATACAATAAAATCATCCATGGGCACTCAAGAACGTTTATTATGTTTTTGTTGGGTACAGTTTTCTCTATATAGATATATATATCTATATATATATGTTATGTCTAGTTAGTTTAGTATATATTCAATTCCTGAACTTCCTTATTAATCTTCTATCCATTATTGAAAGTGGAGTGTTAAAGACTCCTACTATTAATGTTGAACAGTCAATTTCTCCCTTCAAATATCTGTCAGTATTTGCTTCCAAAATTTTGGGACTCTGCTGTTATGTGCATATATATTTATGATTGTTAAATCTTCCGTTGAATTGTTCCCTTTATCACAATGTAACAACCATCTTTGTCCCTTGTGATTGTTTTTTACTTAAAGTCTATTATATCCAATATTGGTATAGCCACCCCAACTCTCTGGTTACTATTTGAAGGTATTTATTTTTTCATCCTTTCACTGTTAACTGACTTGTATCACTGACTTTAAGGTGAGCCTCTGGCAGACAGCATGTAGTTAGGACATGTTTTTTATTCATTCTGCCAATCTCTCTCTTTTGACTGGAGAGTTTAATCCATTTACATTTAAAGTTATTATTGATAATATAGGTCTTTCTTCTGCCACTTTGATAGCCTTTGTAAGTTTTATATCTTTTTTTGTCCCTCATTTCCATGAAAGCCTACTTTTATATTTATTTTCTTTCTTGTGTGGTACCATATCAAGTGCCTTCTTATCTATCTGGATATATATTTTATCTGTTTTCCTTGTGGTGACCATACGTTAACATTTAACATCTTAAATGTAAAACAATTACATTTGGTTTGATACCAATTTGACTTCAATAGCATGAACATATATTTTCCTGTAACACTCTGTCCTCTGACTTTTTTTTTTGTACTTATTACCCCTTGTATCTTTGTACAATGTATGGCCAAAAGCCTATATTTATCATTACTTTCTATGCATTTTTATTTTAGCAGCTGTAGGAAGTAAGAAGTGGAGTTACATGCCAACCAATACAATAATATTGACATTTATAATTACCCAAATGGTTACCTTTACTGTAGGTCTGTATTTCTTTATGTTCCTTTGAACCAGTGTTTAGTGTTCAAAGGACACTGTTTAGTGTCCTATCATTTCAGTCTGAAGAACTCCCTTTAGTATTGCTTGTAGGTCAGGCCTAGTGATGTACTTCCTCAGCTTTAGTTTATTTGAGAATATCTTAATGTCTCCATCATCTGTGAATGAGAGTCGCTATAAAATTCTTGGCTGCAGTTGTTTTTCTACAGTACTTTAAGTATTTCAACCCATGGCCTTCTTGTCTCCATGGTTTCTAATGAGAAATATGTAACATGTTGCTTTTCAGAATTATCTTTTGCATTTGATAGAATAATCTATATATAAAAGGGTGTATTTTTCTTCATGCTTAACCTGTTTGGTGTTCTCTGAGATTCCTGGCTGTGCATTTTCACTTCTTTTGCTAAGTTTTGGAAGTTCTCTGCCATTATTTCTTTGACTCTTTCTTCTGCCCCTTTCCTTACCCTCTTTCTTCTCCTGTTCAGACCCCCATAATGACTATATTGGTATAGTATCAATATACCAATTGACGGTATCCCATGGCTGTCTTTGGCTATTTTCACTTTTATATTTATTTTTACTTTCTGCTCCTTAGCCTGACTCATTTTCAAATGTCTTATTTTCAAATTCATTAATTCTTACTTCTGCCAGATCCATTCTGCCCTTGAAACACTCCTAAGACTTTTTCATTTTAGTTACTGTGGTCTTCAGCTCCATTAGTTCCGTTTGGCTCCTTTTTAAAATCTCTATCTCTTTATTTAGACTCTCATATTATTCATTCATGTTTTACCCCAATATCTGTAGTTTTTTCTCTGTGCTTTCCTTCACCTCCTTAAGCATTTTTAAGATCATTTTTTTTAATGCTTTTGTTCTGGTTTGAAATTGTTATGTATCCCAGAAAAACCATGTTCTTTCAATCCTGATTCAATATTGTAGGGTGGAACCTTTTTTTTTTTAATTTTTAATTTTTTTTTAAACATAATAACATACAAACATGAACATCCTTGCCATATGATCATTCCTTTCTTGGTAAATAATCAATAATTGACACTATCATCACATAGTTGTACATTCATCACCATGATCATTGTATATCATTATACGATCATCTTCAAGAAACATGGCTACTGGAACTCAGCTCTACAGTTTCAGACACTTTCCTCCAGCCTCTCCAATATATTTTAACTAAAAAGGTGATATCTATATAATGTGTAAGAATAACCTCCAGGATAACCTCTCAACTCTGAAATCTCTCAGCCATTGACACTTTATTTCTCTCATTTCTCTCTTCCTCCTTTTGGTCTAGAAGGTTTTCTCATTTCCTTGTGCTGAGTCCCAGCTCATTCTAGGATTCCTGTCCCATGTTGCCAGGAAGGTTCACACCCCTGGGAGTCATGTCCCATGTAGAGAGGGGGAGGGCAGTGAGTTTACTTGTGTTGACTGAGAGAGAGGCCACATGTGAGCAACAAAAGAGGTTCTCTGGAGGTGCCTCTTTGGCCTAATTTTAAGTAGGCTTAGCCTATCCTTTGCGGGGATAAGTTTCATAGGAACAAACCCCAAGATTGAGAGCTCATCCTATTGCTTTGGTTGTCCCCACTGCTTGTGAGAATATCAGGAATTCTCCACATGGGGAAGTTGAATCTTCCCCCTTTCTCACCATTCCCCTAAGGGGACTTTGCAAATACTTTTTTATTCACTGTTCAAATCACGCTGGGATTTATCGGGGCATCACTCTGGACAAACCTACAAAATCTCATGCCCTACTCAAGGTTCCATGTACTTATGGTGTTCAACTAAACTGACCATATTAGTTAAATTTGGCAATGCACTACCCAAAATATAAATTTTGCACCAAATAAATATCTCTCCCTTTGATCTCACAGAGAAGTTGAAGTTTTAAAATATGGACGATATCATCCTTTATCCTGTTTTCTGATATACCATAGTCTGATCCAGATCAGCTTCCTTCTTATCTCTAGTTGAAGTCTGATCCTTTTCTCAACTTTTTAAATAGTCCCTGTACAAAGTAATGCTGACTTTCATAGCTTCAGAGCTCTAACTGTGAGTCTCAGGTGTTAAATAAAAATCCAAAATTTCTGGGAATGACCAGGTTATATACAAACAGTTCAGTATCTCCGAATTTAGAAATAACAGTGACAACTCCTGAATATATGTGACTGCTTGTGGTAGTTAGATTCAGTTGTCAACTTGACCAGGTGAAGGTACCTAGTTCTGTTGCTGTGGACATGAGCCAATGATACGTGAATCTCATCTGTTGCTCATTATATCTGCAGTCAGTGAAGAGGCGTGCCTGCTGTAATGAATGATGTTTGATTTAATTGACTGGTGCGTAAATGAGAGAGTTCAAAACGTAGCACAGCCCAAGCAGTTCAGCATACCTCATCTCAGCACTCGCAGCTCAGCCCAGGTCTTTGGAGATGCAGAAAGAAATCACCCCGGGGAAAGTTGCTAGAACCCAGAGGCCTGGAGAGAAGGCCAGCAGAGATCGTCCTGTGCCTTCCCATGTAAGAAAGAACCTCAGTTGAAAGTTAGCTGCCTTTCCTCTGAAGAACTAACAAAATTAATTCCCTTTTATTGAAAGGCAATCTGTCTCTGGTTTGTTGCATTCTGGCAGCTAGCAAACTAGAACACTGCTGTAAGAGTTACAATCTAGGAACCCTTACAATAGGCCCCAATCTGATAACCCATGCTCTTGACTACAGTTCACCCAGTTTTTTATATTATAGGTAGTCAGTGTGAGTGAGGTATGATAATATTTGTCTTTTTATTTCTGACATTACATTCAACATACGGACAGTCCTTAAAGTTCATTCACCTAGTTGTATGCCTCATAACTTCATTCCTTCTTATAGTCACTCAGTAGCAGCTGTGTGTATACACTATACTTCTTCTACTTTTCATTCCTCAGTCATTGTTCCCTTAAATCACCTCCATCCATTGTGAATTGAGAACACTACTGCCATAAACACCAGTGTGCAAATGTCCGTTTGTGTTCCCAACCTCAGTTCCTCCTTCACTTTTGAAGGACAGCTTTGCTGAATAAATAATTCTTCGCTGGAAGTCTTTCTCTTTCAGAACCTTAGATATATCATACCACTGCCTTCTTGCCTCCATGGTGCCTGTTAAGTAGTCTGAACTTAGCCTTATGTGGCTTCCCTTGTATGTGGTGAATTGCTTTCCTCTTGCTGCTTTCAGGACTTTCTGCTTCTCTTCAGCATTTGAGAGTTTGACTAGTACGCATACAGAGTGGGTCTATTTGGATTTATTCTATTTGGAGTTTGTTGGGCTAATTTGATTTGCACACATATGTCTTTTATAAGGGTTGAAATGTCCCCCCCCCATTATCTCCTCAAATAATCTTGCTAGTCCTTCACTCTTCTCCTTTTCGGACCCCAATAATTCTTATATTTGTGCGCTTCATGTTGTCCATCACTTCTTGAGATTTAATTCAAATTTTTTCATCTTTTTTGCCAATTCTTCTTTTGCATGTTTGAATTCAGTTGTCCTGTCATCTAGTCCACTTATTCTTTCTTCTGCCTCTTCAAATCTGCTGTTGTCTGTCTCTAGTATATTTTCAATTTGGTCTACAGTATCTTTCATATCTGTGAGATCTGCTGTTTTTCTGTTTATACTTTCAAATTATTCTTTATGCTCTTCTAGTGTCTTCTTGATATCCTTTATGTCATTAGCCAACCCATGAATTTACTGAGATTTGTATGAACATCTTTGATTAGTTGTTCCAAATTCTGTGTCTCCTCTGGTGTTTTAATTTGGTCATTTGGTTGAGCCTTATCTGCCATTACATCTTCATGTGCTTTGTGATTTTCTGTTGGCTTCATAGCATTTGGCTATGTTTATAAGGTTAGTTTGAAAGCTGATTTTCATCGCTCATCTAATGTTTTGCTTGGGTTAGTGTTGAAGGTTTCCTTTTGCTCTTGCTTTGCCAATAATTCCCACCCACCCAAGGCCCAGATCTCATGCAGGAAATGCAACTCTACTGGAAGATCTCTTGAAAGCTAGACAGACAGGCAGTTTGTCAGACTGTACTTTCCACATCTTCCCAGTAGATGGTACTCTTGGGGCCACCTCTTCTTCTAACATCCACCTCTTCTTGACTGCAGCAGCTGTTTGAGCAGAATGGAGATCAAGTGCAATTACAGCCGAGGTATACACTGAAAGCCATCTACCCCAGGGATGGGAGGTAGGCACTGTGTACCCTGGCAGAGAATCTGCTTGTGGCCTGATGTGTGTGGTGGTCGCCAGGCTCCCGCTTGCAGTAATCTTAGGCTGTGGGACTGAATATTTCAATTACCCCTGCCCTTAGCCAACCCAGAAAAGCCTAGTAGTGTGGCACAGCTCAGCTCCCTTCCTTGGCTGTAACTCTCTGCCCATGCATGCCTGATGGCTGTGAACCTCCGTGGAGAAAGAAGAGCAATATCAGGACTCAACAAGTCTCTTTCACCAGCCAACTGTCAAATGGGCTCCACTCAGCATCTCCCCCTCCTCCCAAATGGAGGACACCCAGTCTCCACCAAAAAACCAGGCACCCACAGCAGCCTGTCTCAGGGGTCAGGGGCAGGTACTATGCACTGGATGGAAGGGCTGTGTGCAGGCAAACCATGTCTTCTGGCTTCCAGGTTCCCCATGGGAGCTCCCAGCTGCAGAGCTGAGAAGGAAGATCTCCCAAGCTAGCTGTGGAGGCAAGCAGGAGTGCAGGGGTACCCCATGCCTTCAGAACCCACTCCTTCTTGCACGCCTCCAAACTGCCCAGGTGGAGTCATGACCAAGCACATCCACCCCATTCTCTCTGTCTCAATTTTTACACTTTTTCATCCAGGACCTCCCTATATAATGTAGAAGACCCTGTCAAGTCACTTGCACTCTGGAACTGCTATCCCAGTCATTTTTCTGCCACTTCTCTAGATATTCTACAGAGCAGGGCTGAACACAGCCTATCCTTGCATCTAGTATTATTTTTGTAACTGTTCTTTATGTTTGAAATTATTCCAAAGTAAATAGTTAAAAAAAAAAACATAGTACAACAGCAGAAGACATGGATAACTTTCCACAGCTTGGCAGTCCTTAATCCCACTAACCTGATTAATCTGAGCATGCTGTGCACTTAGTTTATCATTGTCATCTTGCCTTACACTTTTGCTATCACCCATTAAATTCCTTGTGCTCATTTTCTGTGTTAAGTCTCTGTTTTCTGCATATTTTTCTTTCTATGGTGTAAGAAATCCTTCATTTCATTAGTTACTGAGAAAACAGTATTTGAGAGGTGAATAGTTTTTACGTCTTGCTCGTCTAAAAAGTATGCTTTATGTGAATTGCTGAGTATATGTGTTGGGAATGTTTGTGTTTCTTGTAATTTTTTTTAATTAATAAAAAATTTTTTTAAAGTACACTTTATTCTACTCTTAGACCTGATTTATTTAGGGCTGATGTTAAATGCTAAAATGGAATGAAAATAAATTCTGTTCAGAATTTCAAAAGCATTCCTCCATTACCTTCTCGCTTCTAGTGGTGCTATTTAAAAATTCCAATACCTGATCTTTCATGAAATCTATTCTCATTCTCTCTATATACATAGGAACATCTCTTTCTTCTCTGTATCATGAATTCCCAAATAACGTGCCTTTCTATTAACTGTTTTCATCCATTGTTTTACTTACTCTACAGGCCATTTCAACCTATAAACTCTCTCTTTCAGTTCTGGGGAAGTTCCTTGATTTTTATTAAACACCCCCTCCCTTTTTTTTCCCCACTGTTTTATCCTTCTGGAATTCCTGCTATTCAGAATCTGAATGTCCTGGGCAGGTTCTCTAATTCTTCACCTCTTTGTCTTACTGCTCTACTTTCTTGGAAAGTTACTCAATTTTATCTTCTAACCCTTCTTTTTTATTTTCTTAAAAACCCAGATTTTTATTTCTGCATATATGTCTTTGTTGTTGATGTTTTTTAACATGGGCAGGCACCGGGAATTGAACCTGGATCTCCAGCATGGCAGGCGAGAACTCTGCCTGCTGAACCACCTTGGCCCGCCCATATATATGTTTTAATTTCTAATAGTTTCTTTGGTTGATATTCTCTGAATTTTCCTTTGAATTCTACCAAGGAATCATTAACTGTCATGAATGAACCTGGAACAAAGTTTGTATGTAAATACTGATTCCAAATTTAAAAGAGATCTCTAATCAGTTCTAGCTTATCATTACTCCTGGCTCTTCTTGTACTTGTATCATCAAAATAAATTATTTCAGAGTGACATCATCAACATGGCAACATAAGATATGCCCTGGAAAAAACCTCCCCAGAGATTCAGCAAATAAAAGGACAAATCCCACTTCCTTAGCACTCTGGAGGATGGTAGAAAATGGAGGATTTCCTGAATGCTGAATAGAAAAATATAGGGTATGAAATTTCTGTCCCAGACCCAGCAATCTAGTTCCCTACCCTTCACATGGTCCTGTGTAGCTTTAAGGTTTGCTTGGAGACAGTGACCCAAGTCACTCCCACTAGGGACACAGACCACAAAGCAACTCACAATAACAAATTAGAACCCCATGCATATCTAGGCACAGGGACCCAAGTCCATAGAGACCCAGGGCAGAAAAGAAGCCACTGAAGAGTGCTGTATACAAAAGGATGCCCAGGGCAGTCCCGGTAATTTCAGGAAATGGCTCAAGTTAATGCCCTCCACTCAAACTGCTGCCAATGAGCATTCATGTCACTGACCAGGCTGAGGGACTGACCCAGAAAGTCACATAAATTGGCCTTGGGAACTTCTCTCATTCTCAAGACACAGGACTTTGAGCTGTTTCTCCTGAGACCTGCGGTGGTGAGAATTTAATGTTAAGATTTATCCTCCATCATAATTTTCTCTATGATGATTTGTCAAAGACAGACAGGTGAATCTCATGGCTCTCCAGAAATGAAAGATTCCATCAAAGCCATTTCAAGCACATGGTTTCAATGAGAGCTGGCCTTCCTTTGCCTGAGGAGCACTTTCCAACTACATTTATAGCCTCCTCATTTTATTTGTAAGTCAGAATTTCGCAACTCTTCTTGACTGCTAATAAAGTGGCAAGAGCTTCAAAAACCAGAAAACACAATTCTCACTCATGGCAGATGGGTTCAGTGCAGGTGGTTGTTTTCTAGATGGTATTTTCTCTTATTTATTCAAGCCCAGTCTTTAATTTTATGAACTAATTTTCAAAATATGCTGCTCCTGTTGAATGTAATTTTGTAAAACTTGACCAATTATGATTCCAGTACTGTTTCAATCAAAGCTACAATGTGATGTTTTAGTCTATTAAATAAAAACATTAGTTTAAATTATTTATTTATATATTTTTTTAGGTGCATGGTCCAGAAATTGAACCTGGATCTCTGACATGGAGCTGAGCATTCTACCACTGGAAAAAAAAAAAACATTAGTTTAAATTCTTGAAATAAAAAAAAGGAAGATACTTCCGGGTCAAGATGGTGGCTTAACAATGTGCGCATTTTAGTTCGTCCTCCAGAAAAACTACTAAATAACCAGAAACAGTACAGAACAGCTCCTGAGGCCACATCAGTGACCGGACACACAGCATACCCCAGTCTGGACCAGCTGGACCGACTGCGAGCCCCCCTAGAACCATGAGTTTCCCAAGCTGCGGCTGCCAGCATTCCTCCCCCACAGGCTGCCTCCCAGAGGGGAAAGGAAAGGAACTTTACCAGCAGCAGGGACTGAGCACAACCAAACGCCAACTGTGGAATTAATTTAAAAAAATAGGCCCTCAGCTTAGGTGAACCTGGTCAAAGTAGAGGTTGCTCATTTTTGCCCTGGCGCCAAGGGGGCAGGGCTGACGGAAAAAGGGGGAAAAAAAAAGAGAAGGAAACAGAGGTTTTTGTGGCTGTGTTTCTATAAAGGCTTGACTGCCTTTGGATATAGCAGCAGGACTTCTCAGGCTGCAACTGCCCCAGGCATAGGCAGAAACAAGCTCATCTGGGGGCTTATCTGGAGGCTGTACCTTCCCCAGGGGTGGGGTGAAGGCCACCTCAGGTGGAATCCCTCCCTCAAGGAATTCAGACATCAGGGCTTGGTAATTTGATGCCATTAAAACCAGCCTACAACCTCTCCTAGGTCTCTACCACGCCTCCAGCAGGGAGAGTCTGCCAAAGTTAAAGGTACTGCATCATCTTATGCTGGTGGGACCTGCAGGCAGACAAGCACCACATACTGGGCAGGATAAGAAAAACAGAGTCCAGAGACTTCACAGGAAAGTCTTTCAACCTGCTGGGTCTCACCCTCAGGGAAAACTGACGCAGGTGACTCTTTCCTCCTGATAGGAAGCCAGTTTGGTCTGGGAAAATCCGGCTGGGATCTACAATACCTAAGTAGACCCTCCTAAGGGTGGGAGGGAAAGCACCATACAAGCAGAACAAGAAACAAGAAAACAAGAACTGAAAAATACTCCTCTGTTAAACAAAACTTAAGCTAGAGGTCCAGATAAAGCGGAACTGAATGTCAAAGAACAGATAGACAACAAATTCATCCAGTAATAAAACACTAGGTAAAGAACTGAAAGCAATCTCCAGAATAAACTAATTAAGGTAATTAAATGCCTAGATGCCAGCAAAAAATAAATCACACCAGGAAAATTGAAGATATGGCTCAGTCAAAGGAACAAACCAACAATTCAAATGACATACAGGAGCTGAAACAATTAATTCAGAATATATGAACAGACATGGAAAACCTCATCAAAAACCAAATCAATGAATTGAGGGAGGATATAAAGAAGGCAAGGAATGAACAAAAAGAAGAAATAGAAAATCTGAAAAAACAAATCACAGAACTTATGGGAATGAAAGGCAAGGTAGAAGAGATGAAAAAAACAATGGAAACCTACAATGGTAGATTTTGAGAGACAGAACATAGGATTAGTGAACTGGAGGATGGAACATTTGAAATCCGGCAAGAAAAAGAAAATATAGGGGAAAAAATGGAAAAATATGAGCAGGGACTCAGGGAACTGAAAAACAGTATGAAACGCGCGAATATACGTATTGTGGGTATCCCAGAAGGAGAAGAGAAGGGAAAAGGAGGAGAAAAACTAATGGAGGAAATTATCACTGAAAATTTCCCAACTCTTAGGAAAGACTTAAAATTACAGATCCAAGAAGTGCAGCATACCCCAAAGAGAATAGATCCAAATAGACATACTCTAAGACATTTACTAATTAGAATGTCAGAGGTCAAAGAGAAAGAGAGAATCTTGAAAGAACCAAGAGAAAAGCAATCCATCACATACAAGGGAAGCCCAATATAAGACTATGTGTAGATTTCTCAGCAGAAACCATGGAGGCAAGAAGACAGTGGGGTAATATATTTAAATTACTAAAAGACAAAAACTGCCAACCAAGAATTCTACATCCAGCAAAATTGTCTTTCAAAAATGAGGGAGAAATTAAAACAATTTCAGACGAAATAATCACTGAGAGAATTTGTGACCAAGAGAGACCAGCTCTGCAAGAAATACTAAAGGGAGCACTACAGACAGATACGAAGACAGAAGAGAGAGGTGTGCAGAAGAGTATAGAAAGGAAGACTATGAGTAAAGGTAAAAAACAGGAAAATCAGATATGACATATAAAATCCAGAAGGCAAAATAGTAGAAGAAAGTACTATCCATGCAATAATAACACTGAAAGTTAATGGATTAAACTCCCCAATCAAAAGACATAGTCTGGCAGAATGGATTACAAAACAGAACCCATCTATATGCTGTCTCTACTCAAAGGACATGAGACAAGGACACAAACGGACATTTGCACACCAATGTTTATAGCAGCATTATTTACAATTACCAAGAGATGGAAGCAGCCAAAATGTCCATCAACAGACGGTTGGCTAAACAAACTGTGGCATATACATAAGATGGAATATTATGCAGCTGTAAAACAGAATAAAGTTATGAAGTATGTAACAACATGAATGGATCTCAAGGACATTATGCTGAGTGTGATTAGCCAGAAACAAAAGGACAAATACTGTATGGTCTCACTGATATGAACTGACATTAGTGAATAAACTTGGAATATTTTGTTGGTAACAGAGACCATCAGGAGATAGAAATAGGGTAAGATATTGGGTAATTGGAGCTGAAGGGATACAGATTGTGCAACAGGACTGAATATAAAAACTCAGAAATGGACAGCACAATATTACCTAACTGTAATACAATTACGTTAAAACACTGAATGAAGCTGCATGTGAGAATGATAGAGGGAGGAGGGCTGGGGCATAAATGAAATCACAAAGAAAGATAGACGATAAAGACTGAGATGGTATAATCTAGGAATGCCTAGAGTGTATAATGATAGTGACTAAATGTATAAATTTTAAAAATGTTTTTGCATGAGGAAGAACAAAAGAATGTCATTACTGCAATTTGCTGAAAATAGATGGTAATTAATATTTTAAAATTTCAACTTATGTGTGAGACTAAAGCAAAAAATGTGTAGTTGGGACAAATTTATATTTTGACTAGTGCATCTCCTAATATAACTTGTGTAGATAGTTGGTTGAACAACATAAGTACATGGAACTTTGTGTAGGACATGAGATTTTGTTGGTGTGTCCAGGTGATGCCCTGATGAATCCCAGACTGATAGGATCAGTGAGTGGAAAAGTATTTGCAAAGTCCACTTTGGGGAATGGTGAGAATGGGGGAAAACTCAACTTCCCCAAGTTGAATTCTTGACATTCTCACAAGCAGTGTGGACAACCAAAGCTATACGCTGAGCCCCCAGTCTTGGGGTTTGTTCATATGAAACGTAACCACACAAAGGATAGGTCAAGCCTGCTTAAAATTAGGCCTGGGAGTCACCCCCAGGAGAACCTCTTTTGTTGCTCAGATGTGGCCTCTCTCTTCAGTCAATACAACAAGCAAACTCACCACCCTCCCCCTGTCTAAGTGGGTCATGACTCCTGGGGGTGTGGATCTTCCTGGCAACGTGGGACAGAAATCCCCAAATGAGCTCAGATTCAGCATCAAGGGATTGAGAAAAACTCTAGAATGAGCTGAGACCCAGCATCAAGGGATTGAGAAAACCTTCTCGACAAAAAGGGGGAAAAGTGAAATGAGACAAAGTGTCAGTGGCTGAGAGATTCCAAACAGAGTTGAGAGATTATCCTGGAGGTTATTCTTATGCATTAAGTAGATATCACCTTGTTATCCAAGATATAATGGAGAGACTGGAGGGAACTGCCTGAAAATGTAGAGCTATGTTCCAGTAGCCATGTTTCTTGATGATGATTGTATAATGATATAGCTATCACAGTGTGACTGTGTGATTGTGAAAACCTTATGTCTGATGCTCCTTTTATCTACCTTGTTGACAGATGAGTAGAACATGTGGAATAAAAATAAATATTGGGGGAACAAATGTTAAAATAAATTTAGTTTGAGATGCTAGTGATCAATGAAAGGGAGGGGTAAGGGTTATGGTATGTAAATTTTTTTTTGTTTTTGTTTTATTTTTCTGTTGTCTTTTTATTTCTTTTTCTGAATTGATGCAAATGTTCTAAGAAATGATCATGATGAATATGCAACTATGTGATGAGATTGTGAATTGCTGAGTGTATATGTTGGGAATGTTTATGTTTCTGTCTTGTAATTTTTTTTTAATTAATAAAAAATTCAAAAAAAAAAGGATGCCCTGGGGTGGTTAAAAAGGGAGAGAGACTTCTGTGGAAAGGTTGGAAAGTGATGCACTTGCTGAATCCAGTTTCTGTTGGCTAGACCACCTGAACACAAAACAGAATTTAATGGAGTGACACCTTTCCAAATTGACTCCATCTGGCTCCCCAGTGTGGGGTATTCTAACAGGGAAGAAACCGGGGACAGAAAAGCCTCACAGAGAAAGAAAAATACAAATGCTAAACTAAACTGCTGTTAGACAGGAGGGCCCCAGAGATTAAAAGGATCAGAAAAAGCAGCACTGGGTGAAAGAGAGAATTTAAACAAATTAAAGGCATAGAGAAGAAAATTCTGCCCAAAAACAAACAGAACATATATAAAGATTCTCAGTGAAGGATGCCTTCCCCTGGAGGCAAAACAATTGCACAAAAAGTACAATCTAAAAAACTGTAAACACATATCCAGGACAAGAATCAGGTGAAAAAGAAATGAGAAAACCTAAACAGGTAAATACAGGCTACTCTAAAGGTCCAGAATAAATTGGCACAACCATCAAAGAAGAACTTTAATGCAAACACAATCAGCAATAAAACCCTAGACAAGAGGGAAAAATAGACCTTCAGAGTTAACTCATCAAGAGAATCAGATACCTAGACATGAGCAAAAAATTACAAGCTATCCTAAGAGGAAGATATGGTTCAGTCAAGGGAACAAATTAAAACTTCAGAGGATACACAGAATTTGGAACAACTAATAAAAAGAAGTTCAAATAAATTTCTTAAATCAATTCAAGGAGATAAAGGAAAATATGGATAGACAGATAAAAGATATTGGGAAGACAATGTGTGAGCATAAAGAAGAATTTGAAAGTAAAAAAAGAAACAATAGAAATTATGGGATGAAAGATACAATCGTAGAGATTAAAAATACACTGTAGCCATACCACAGCAGAATTGAACAGAAGAAGAAAAAAAAGCAGTGAACTAGAAGATAGAACAGTTGAAATTATACAGTTAGAATATTTGATAGAGAAAAAAATAGAAAAAAACTAAGCAGTGTCTCACAGATATGAATAGCAGCATAAAGTGTGCAAACTTATGTGTCATGGTGTCCCAGAAGCAGAAGAGAAGGGAAAAAGGGCAACAAGAATATCTGAGGATATCGCATCCAAAAATTACCCAACTCTTATGAAAGAGCTAAATATTCATGTCCAAGAAGCACAATGTACTTCAAACAGAATTCTAATAGACCCACTTAGAGATACATATACAGAATGACACACCACAATGTCACAATGATAATCAATGATAAAAGGCCCCAAATAGCCAAAAACATCTTGAAAAAGAGTGAAGTCAGAGGACTCACACTTCCTACATTAAAGAATATTACAAAGCTAAGTGATAAAAACAGCATAGAACTGGAAACAGGATAGATAAGTTGACCAATGAACTAGAACTATGAGTTCAGAAATAGGCCTTCACATGTATGGCCAACTGATTTTTTAAACATTTTTTTTTACTGTATAATATAACATATATACAAAGCAAAGAAAGAAAAAAGCAATAATTTTCAAAGCACACTTCAACAAGTAGTTACAGTACAGATCCCAGAATTTGTCATGGGCTACCATTCCATCACCTCAGATTTCTCCTTCTGGCTGTTCCAAAACACTGAAGGCTAAAAGGAATATTAATATAGTGATTCAGCAGCCATACTCATTTGTAAAATTCCATTTTTTTTCTGTTATCCCTCCTTCTCCTTTAATCCTTCTCCCAATCTATAGGGACCTATTGGCAATGCCTATTCTGACTTTTTCAGGTTGAGAAGGGGTGTCCATACTAAAGGATAAGGGGATATGATTAACTGATAATCCTGGAGAAGCTGGTCCCTCTGAGTTTCAGGATTTATCTAACTTAGGAACTCCCAGGGAATTATATGTTTCAGGAAGGTAACACTAATGCATGAAACCTTTTATTAGAGTCCCAGTTCAAGCCCTAGGTATTCTTAAGAGTCAACAGGAGTGATGTTGACTGGGATTTAGCAAGCCATGGCAGTTAGCACTATCTAATTGAGGCTTGCATAAGAGCAACCTCCAATTTAGCCACTTGACTCCATCTGATCTCTCTTGGCCACTGATGCCTTATTTCATTACATTTCTTTTCCCCTTTTTGGTCAGGAAGGTGTTGTCAGTCCCACAGTGCCAGGGCCAGACTCATTTCCCGGAGTCATGCCACACGTAGTCAAGGAGATCTGCACCCCTGAATGCCTTGGATCACACAGAGAGGAGGGCAATGATCCTCCTCCTTGCAGAGCTGGGCCTAGAGAGACAGAGGCCACATTTGGAAGCAACTCTTAAACCTCCTTATGGATGGTCTTAGCTTCTCTGCTACAGAAATAAGTTTCATAAAGGCAAGCCTCAAAATCCAGAGCTTGGCCTACTTCCTTGGGAGTACCAATGGTTGAGAGGGTACCTGGGTTTTCCAGATTGGAGAGTTTAATAGTTCCATATACATATATTTCCCCTTCAGATCCTCAAGGGACTCTATCAATACTTTTTAATTATCAGCCCACCATAGTCCAAGATGTATCCTGGTATTATATTAAGCTATAGAGAATTACAAGGCTTTATTTCCTTTCTAGATTCCAGGAGTTTGGGTTATTTAATGAGCTATCCAGAGAGGTTGATTTAGATTACATGTCATAGAAAATTTAGGTTCTAGACATACTAAACTTCTCTGCCTTTGATCTCATACCATAACTGAAGGTCTAAGGGACATACACTATCATTTTTTACTCTGCATTCTAATTTACCTTAGATCCAGCTAGACTGGTTTTGTATTAACTCTAATTGAGGCCTGATCTCTTCTTCAGTTACTTTAACTGCTATTATATAGCCATGCTAACTTTCAGGTGTGCAGCACTCCAGTTCTGGAACCTAGGTGTCACGAGCTACTCAAAGTTCCAGGGAAATACCAGCTGATACACATATGTATCACTGTCTCAGAATCCAGAAATACATCTATAACTTCAGATCAAATGTGGCTGCTAAAAGGGCCCACAATCTGGACTCCCATTTTCTTATAAGTATTTTCTGAGAGAGATCTTAGCATACTTGTTCTTTTGTTTCTGGCTTATTTGACATAACATATTGTTCACAAGATTCATTCAGTTTGTTGTGTGCCCTTCGATGTCCCTCCTTTTCGTAGCCTCATCAAATTCCATCACATAAATGTATCATCGTTTGTCATTGTGCTTCTCAGTCATTGTATCCTTTGGCTCCCTTCATCTATTAGGCATCATGAATAATGTCCAAAATAAACCAACCATGTCTTACAGTATCTTCATTTGGTTGTACAATCAGCACACTCTCAATGTTAGACAATTTTCAAAGGTCCATAATGACAAAGAACTATCAAACACAATGTCACCAACTATCAAATCAATACTACCTCTTATCCCTTGTGCCTCTGCCCCACCAGTTAGTTACCCCTGCAGAAAGAAGTATCTATATAATACAAAAGAATAACGTCCAGAATAACCTCTTGACTTTGAAATCTCTCAGTCACTGAAACTTTATTTTGTCTCATTTCTCTCTTCCCCCTTTTGGTCAATCCCATGATGCCAGGTCCCAGCTCATCCAGCGAGTCCTGTCCCACATTGCCATGGAGACTTACACCCTGGGACTTATTCCCACACGGGGGTAAGGCAGTGAATTCACCTGCAGAGCTGGCTTAAAGAGAAATGGTCAAATGATTTGTGACAAGGCTACCAAGTCTATTCAATTGGGAAAGAAAGTACAAATGGTACTCAGAAAATTGAATATCCATATGCAAAAGAATGAAACAGGACACTTAGCTTACATTACATACAAAAATTAACTCAAAATGCATCAAAGATCTAAATATAAGACCATGAATATAAAACTCCTAGAAGAAAATGTAGGGCAGCAACTTCAAGATTTTGTATTAGGTAGTGGTTTCTTAAACTTTGCACCCAAAGCACAACAACAAAAGAAAAAATAGATAAATGGGACCTCCTCAAAATTAAAAACTTTTGTACATCAAAGGACTTCTGTCACAAAAATGAAAAGACAAACTACTCAATGAGAGAAAATATTTGGAAACCACATATCCACTAAGGCTTTAATATTCAAAATATACAAAGAAATCCTACACCTCAACAATAAAAAGACAAACAACCCAATTAAAAAACAGGCAAAACTAGGGGCACAAATGAAACCAGAAGGAAAATAGACAATAAAGACTGAGATGGTATAATCTAGGAATGCCTAGAGTGTACAATGATAGTGACTAAATGTACAAATTAAAAAATGTTTTTGCATGAGGAAGAACAAAGGAATGTCAATATTGCAGAGTGTTGAAAATAGATGGTAATTCGTATTTTAAAAACTAAGTTATGTGTGAGAGTACAGCAAAAAAAATGTTTATTTGGTACAAAATTTATATTTTGACTAGTGCATTTCCTAATATAACTTACATGGACAGTTTAATTGAATATAAGAACATGGAACCTTGAATAGGGCATGAAATTTTGTAGGCTTTTCCAGAGTGATGCCCCGATAAATCTCAGAGTGATGTGAACAGTGAATAAAAAAGTATCTGCCTAGTCCCCTTGGGGGACTGGCGAGAAAGGGGAAAATTCAACTTCCCCATGTAGAGAATTCCTGATATTCTCGCAAGCAGTGGGGACAACCAAATCAATAGGCCAAGCCCTCAATCTTGGAGTTTGTGCATATGAAACTTATCCCTACAAAGAACAGACTAAGCCTACTTTAAATTAGGCCTAAGAGTCACCCCCAGAGAACCTCTTTTGTTGCTCAGATGTGGTCTATCTTTCTCTCAGCCAACACGGCAAGCAAACTTGCTGCCCTCCCCCTCTCTAGAAGGGACATGAGTCCCAGGGATGTAAACCTCCCTGGCAACGTGGGACAGAAATACTAGAATGAGCTGGGGCTCAGCATGGAGGGATTGAGAAAACCTTCTCAACCAAAAGGGGGAAGAGAGAAATGAGACAAAATAAAGTGTCAGTGGCTAAGAGATTTCAAACAGAGTCGAGAGGTTATCCTGGAGGTTATTCTTACACATTATATAGATAATCCCTTTTTAGTTTAATGTGTATTAGGCTAGAGGGAAGTGCCTGAAACTGTAGAGCTGTGTTCCAATAGCCATGTTTCTTGAAGATGATTTTATAACGATATAGCTTTTGTAATGTGACTGTGTGATTGTGAAAACCTTGTGTCTGATGCTCTACTATATTATAATCTACTATATGGACAGATGAGTAAAATATATGGATAAAAAAATAAACAATAAGAGGAACAAATGTTAAAATAAATTTAGTAGATTGAAATGCTAGTGATCAATGAAAGGGAGTGGTAAGGGATATAGAAAAAATAGGGGAAAGAAGGGCTAAAATATATTGGGTAGATGGAAATACTAGCAGTCAATGAGAGGGAGTGGTAAGGGGTATGGTACATGTGAGTTTTTTTCTTTTTTCTTTTTATTTCTTTTTCCGAATTGATGCAAATGTTCTAAGAAATGATCATAGCGATGAATATACAACTATGTGATAATACTGTGAATTACTGATTATATACCTAGAATGGAATACTCATATGTTAAAAATGTTCGTGTTTTACTGAATGAAGCTGCATCTGAGCTATAGTTTTTTTTTCTTATATATTTTGTATTATTTTTATTTTTTCTCTATATTATCATTTATTTCTTTTTCTGTTGTCTTGCTATTTCTTTTTCTAAATCGATGCATATGTACTAAGAAATGATGATCATACATCTATGTGATGATATTAAGAATTACTGATTGCATATGTAGAATGGAATGATTTCTAAATGTTGTGTTAGTTAATTTTTTTTAATTAATAAAAATGTAAAAAAAAATGTTCGTGTTTGTATGTTGTTCTGTTTTAAAAAAATTTTTAAATAAAAATAAAAACAACAGAAAAAAAAGAATGTTCGTGTTGTATGTTGATTGGTTTTATTAATAAAAATTTTTAAAAAAAGGGCAAAAGACTTTAATAGACATTTTTCCAAAGAGGAAATACGAAAGGCTAAAAAGCATATGAAAAGATGCCCACCATCGCCAGCTATTAGGGAAACGCAAATCAAAAACACAATGAGATGTCATTTCACACCTACTGGAATGACCACTATTAAAAAAAAAAGAAAACTACAAGTATTGGAGATGTGGACAAATAGAAACATTTATTCACTGCTGGTGGGAGGGTAGAATGGTACAGCTGCTGTGCAAAGCAGTTAGGCAGTTCTTCAGGAAGCTAAATAATCTGGCAATCCCATTACTAAGTATGTATGCAGAAGACCTGAAAGCAGGGACACGAATAGACATTTGCACAGCAACATCACAGCAGCGCTATTCACGATTACTAAAACATGAAAAGAGCCCCAAATGTTCATCAACTAATGAATGGATAAACAAACTGTGGTATAGACATATGATGGAATATTATACAACCATAAGGAAAAATGAAGTCATGATGTATGCAACAAACGTATGAACTTTGAGGACATTATGTTGAATGAAATAAGCGAGACACAAAAGGATAAATATGGTTTGGTCTCACTAATATGAACTAATTAGACTACTGAGCAAACTCTGGGAGTTAAAATCTAGAGTATAGGTTACCAGGAGTTAAAAAGAGGGTAGAGAATGGGCAGATGACGCTTAACATGTACAGAACTTTTTTTATTTTTTTTTAATTAAAAATTAAGAACAAAAACATTAACATTTCAGTCCGTTCTACATACATAATCAGTAATTCTCAATATCATCACATAGTTGCATATTCATCATTTCTTAGAACATTTGCATCCATTCAGAAAAAGAAATAAAAAGACAACAGAAAAAGAAATAAAACAATAACAGAGAAAAAAAAATGATTATACATACCATACCCCTTACCCCTTGCTTTCATTTATCACTAGCATTTCAAACTAAATTTATTTTAACATTTGTTCCCCCTATTATTTATTTTTATTCCATATATTCTACTCATCTGTTGACATGGTGATAAAAGGAGCATCAGACACAAGGTTTTCACAATCACACAGTCACATTGTGAAAGCTATATCATTATTCAATCATCATCAAGAAACATGGCTACTGGAATACAGCTCTACATTTTCAGGCAGTTCCCTCCAGCCTCCCCACTACATCTTGAATAACAAGGTAATATCTACTTAATGCGTAAGAATAACCTCCAGGATAACCTCTTGACTCTGGAATCTCTCAGCCATTGACACTGTCTCATTTCACTCTTCCCCCTTTTGGTGGAGAAGGTTTCCTCAATCCCTTGATGCTGAGTCTCAGCTCATTCCAGAATTTCTGTCCCATGTTGCCAGGAAGGTCCACACCCCTGGGAGCCATGTCCCACACAGACAGGGGGAGGGTGGTGAGTTTGCTTGTTGTGTTGGCTGGAGAGAGAGGCCACATCTGAGTAACAAAAGAGGTTCTCTTGGGGGTGACTCTTAGGCCTTGACCTACCCTTTGTGGGGTTAAGTTTCATATGAACAAATCCCAAGATTGGAGGCTCAGCCTATAGCTTTGGTTGTCCACACTGCTTGTGAGAACATCAAGAATTCAACTTGGGGAAGTTGCATTTCTCCCTGTTCTCACCATTCTCCGAAGGGGACTTTGCAAATACTTTTCCACTCACTGATCAAATCACTCCAGGATTCATCGGGGCATCACTCTGGATTAACCAACAAAATCTCATGTCCTACCCAAAGTTCCAAGTACTTACGGTGTTCAATCAAGCTATCTACACAAGTTATATTAGGAAATGCACTAGTCAAAATATAAATTTTGTACCAAATATTTTTTGCTTTAGTCTCACACATAAGGTGAAATTTTAAAATATTAATTACCATCTATTTTCAGCATCCTGCAGTAATGACATTTCTTTGTTCTTCCTCATGCACAAATATTTTTAAAATTTGAACATGTACAGAATTTTTAATAAGGTTCATTGTAAATGTTTGGAAATTGATTGAGATGATGGCAGCTCAACATTGTAAATGTAACTGGCAGTGCTAAGTGTCAGTACAGTTGAAAGGATAAGTCTAGAATCGTGTATGTCACTAGAAGGAAAGCTACAGGGTAAAACATGGGACTGTAAACCTGTTGTGGACCATGACTGTGGTTAATTGTACAAACATAAGAAAGCTCTTCCCCGCCCATGCACTGAAAAAAAAGAGAGAAAGCTCTTACTTGAACTAACACGAATGTATTTAACTATTACAAAATGTTAATAACATAGTATATGGGATAAAATACAATTAATGCAAACTAAGGACTACAGTTAATAGTAACATTGTAATATTCTTTCATCAACTGTAAGAAAGATACTATACCAAAGCTAAGCATCAATAATAAGGGGATATAAGAGGTATGGGACTTTTTTTTTGTCGGAATAATGAGAACGTTCTCAAATTGACTGTGGTTGTGATGCATAACTCTGATTATACCAAGAACCACTGACTGTACACTTTAGATGGACTGTACAACCCAAAGTATATAATCAATGCACAACTGTTTAAAAGAAGTGGGCAAAAGACTTGAAAAGATATTTCCCCAAAGAGGAAATACAAATGGCTAAGAAGTACATGAAAAGATGCTCAGCATCACTAGCTATTAGGAAAATGCAAATCAAAACCACAATTAGACATCATTTCACACCCACTAGAATGGCTGCTATCAAAAAAAAGAAAAAAACAAGAGAAAACTACAAGCATTGGAGAGGATGTGGATAAACAGGAACACTTATTCGTTGCTGGTAGGAATGTAAAATGCTGTGGAAGGCAGTCTGGCAGTTCCTCAGGAAGCTAAGTATAGAATTACAATATAACCTGGTAATCCTGCTACTAGGTATATACCAGAAGAACTAAAAGCAGGTACTCATGCAGGTATTTACACACTGATATCCATAATTATTCAAAATTGCCAAAAGATGTAAACAACCCAAATGTCCATCAACTGATGAATGAATGAACAAAATATGGTATATACATACAATGGGATATTATTCAACTGTAAAAAGGAATGAAGTCCTGATGCATATGACAACATGGATGAACTTGAGGGCATTATGCTGAGTGAAATAATTCAGACACAAAAGGACAAATATTGTAAGATTTCACTCTCATGAGCTAATTATAATAAGCAAACTCACAGAGTTAAAATCTAGACTATAGATTACCAGGATATAGACTGGGGTTAGAGAATGGGGAATTGAGACTTAATTTATACAGAATTTCCATTTAGGTTGACTGTAAAGGTTTGGAAATGGACAGTTGGTGATGGTAGCACATTATTGTGAGTATAATTAACATCACTGAATTATACAGGTAAATGTGGTTAAATGGGGTAACTTTACGGTATATACGTTATAAGACTAAAAATTAAAAGACAAAACATAGGACTGTATAACACAATAAACTCTATTATAGATGATGGACTATAGTCAATTATACAAGTATAAGATGTTCTTTTATGAATTATAACAAATGAATGACACTAATACAAGCTGTTAATAATAGGGTGGTATATGGGAAAAATATACTTAATGTAAACTATGAACGATAGTACTATTTTAATAATCTTTCATCAACTGTAACAAGGTAACTACTATTTTAAAAATAGTACATGGAGTAATGAAAATGTTCTAAAATTGATCATGGTGATGAATGCACAACTCTGTGATGATATTGTGAGCCACTGACTGCATACTTAGGATGGATTGCATGGTGTGTGAATATATCTCAATAAAACTGCATTTAAAAAAATAATGCACTTATAAAAATGTGGTATCATCAGTTGTAAAAAATGTTCCACACCTATGCAAGTTGTTGGTGGGGTAGTATACAGAAATCCTGTATTTTATGCATGCGAAACCAGAATTTCTCTAATAAAAATAAGTAAATTATTTTAAAAAATGAACAATACTGTAAACTATGGACTTTACTTAATAATATAATTATAATAATATTGGTTCACCAATTGTAACAAATGTACCACATTGTTTCACAATGTTAATAGGGAAAACTGGATATGGGAGAGGAGTTTTATAGTTTTTCTAAAAACCTATAACTGCTCTAAAAATTGAAAAACTGGAAAACAACTTCCAATAAATAGTTGCTGGTAGGAATAACGATGATTCTGTGTGAATGGAAAGAAGTCTTTTTAATGTCAAAATTCCCTCTAATCATTAAGTTTGAGAACTAGTTAGGGTTTTTTTTTTTTTTTTACATGGGGAGGAAGTGGGAATCGAACCCTGGTCTCTAGCATGGCAGGTAAGAACTCTGCCTGCTAAGCCACTGTGGCCTGCCCAAGTTAGGATTTTTTAAATGACGATTAATCACTGTACTTCAGAACTCATTTGAGGGGGTATGCATGGGCCAGGAACCGAGCCCGATCATAACTCATTTTTATATCTTATATTCTGTCACAGCTTGAAGAAAATGTTCTGGCACACATGCCAGCTAATAAAAGGAAGTGGGCACCCTCTTTCTGTAGTGCTATTCTGCTGTGTTGTGTTAAGTTTTATTTGAAATAAATGTCTCCTTTGGTATTTCTTCCTAAATATAAACAAACAAAACTCACAATGAAATGCCACTTCACATCTGTTAGGATGGCTATTATTTTTTAAAAAGTAAAATAAGCATTGGGGAGGATGGGGAGAAATAGGGACTCTCATTCTTTGTTGGTGGGAATGTAAAATGGTCCAGCTGCTGCAAAACAGTTTGACATTTCCTCAGAAAGTTAAGTACAGAACTACCAATATGATCTGTCAATCCCACTGCTAGGTATATACCCGAAAGAACTGAAAGCAGGAACTCGAGCAGATATTTCAAGAACACTGATTCAATCAGTGAGTAGAAAAGTATCTGCAAAGCCCCCTTTGGGGAGTGGTGAGAACAGGGAGAATTCAACTTCCCCAAATTGAATTCTTGATATTCTCACAAGCAGTGTGGACAACCAAAGCTATAGGCAGAGCCCCCAGTCTTGGGATTTGTTCATATGAAACTTAACCCTGCAAAGGATAGGTCAAGTCTACTTAAAATTTAGGCCTAAGAGTCACCCCCAAGAGAGCCTCTTTTGTTGCTCAGATGTGGCCTCTCTCTCCAGCCAACACAAAGAGCAGCCTCACCACCCCACCCCTCTCTACGTGGGACATGACTCCCTAGGGTGTGGACCTTCCTGGCAACGTGGGACAGAGATCTTGGAATGAACGGAGACAGCATCAAGGGATTGAGAAAAACCCTAGAATGAGCTGAGACTTAGCATCAAGGGATTGAGAAAACCTTCTCGACCAAAAGCGGGAAGAGGGAAATGAGACAAAGTGGCAATGGCTGAGAGATTCCAAACAGAGTCAAGAGGTTATCCTGGAGGTTATTCTTATGCATCAAGTAGATATCATGTTGTTATTCAAGATGTAATGGAGAGGCTGGAGGGAACTACCTGAAAATGTAGAGCTGTGTTCCAGTAGCCATGTTTCTTGATGATTGAACAATGATACAGCTGTCACAATGTGACTGTGTGATTGTGAAAACCTTGTGTCTGATGCTCCTTTTATCTACCTGGTCAACAAAGGAGTAGAACATATGGAATAAAAATGAATGATAGGGGGAACAAATGCTAAAATAAATTTAGTTTAAATGCTGGTGATCGGTGGGGGCAGGGGGTGAGGGGTATGGTAGGTATAATCTTTTTTTTTTTTCTTTCCTGCGTTCATTTTATTTCTTTTTCTATTGTCTTTTTATTTCTTTTTCTGAATTGGTGCAAATGTTCTAAGAAATGATGAATATGCAACTAAGTGATGATATTGTGAATTACTGATTATGTATGTTGTTTTATTTTGTTTCTTTATTTTTTTAATTAATAAATAAATTTTAAAAAAAAAAGAACACTGATTTTGACAGCACCATTATTCACGATAACCAAAAGGTGGAAGCAACCCAAATAACCATCAACAGATGAGTGAATAAACAAAATGTGGTACATATATACAATGGAATTAGCCTTAAAAAGTAACAAAGTTCTAATACATACTACAACATGGATGAGCCCTGAGGACATCGCGGTGAGTGCCATAAGGCAGACACAAAAGGGCAAAGGGCACATGATTTAACTCATATAAAATAACTAGAATTTGCAAATTCATAGAAGCAGAACATAGATAACAGCTAACCAGGGGCAGGGGGTAAGGAATGGGAAATTAAGGGTTAATGGATAAAGAGTTTCTGTGTGAGGTGATTGAAAAGTTTGGTAATGGATGGTGGAGATGTTAGCACAACACTATGAATGTAATCAATACCACTGAATTGTATACTTTCACATTGTATGCATTTTACCATAATAAAAATGGAAAAAGAAAACATTTTAAAAGAAAGACTCCAGGTTCCTAGATTGAGTGGATGGATGGTGACACTATTTACTGAGATGAAGTCCAAAAAAGTAGCAGGTTTGGAGAGAGAAATTCAATAATTCAATTTTGGGTGTAGTAAGATTTAGACTCCTGTGAAATACTCACATAGAGAGCTCAAGTAGGCAGATCAATATATAGATTTTGGACTCAAAGAAATGGTGTGAATCAAAGTTATATTTGGTGTGGATACCTAGCACTACCTCTGAGCAGCATGGTACTTGACAGGACCAGGGTGCACAATAGAAGGAGCACCTACCTGGGCTGGGCAGCAGGGGATCTGGGCTCTAGTCCCAATTCTGTCACTAACCACCCTCCCTGAGCTTCAGTTCCACCATCAATAATATAAAGAGCTTGGCACAGATCAGGCTTTTTTAACCTTTTTAAAACAAGAATCACCTACTGTCCTCTAAAATGAATATGCTACAAAATATTATACATGGTAACAGAAGTTTACCTAACTCCTGGAGGCCATCTGTGGATGCTAAATTAAGAACTCTTGGGACAATGCAAGGGTAGTTCAGTAGCAGAATTCTCGCCTGCCATGTGGGAGATGGGGTTTGATTCCCAGACCATGCAACTCCCCCCAATAAAAAAAAAAACACCTCTTGATAAAAAAATACTTATTCCTCCTAGCCTCCTATATTCCCAAGCAGCTAGAAGGAAAAATCCGAGAGGATGGTATGGTAGCCCATGACAAACTCTGGGATCTGTTCTGTAACTACTTGTTGAAGAATGCTTTGAAAACTATTACTTCTTTCTTTCTTTGCTTTGTATATGTTATATTATACAATAAAAAAAGCTTTAAAAACTCATCAAGCATAAATTTTATTTTCTGAAGCCAAAATATTACTTTAAGTTATAAGAAAAACAATGGAAGAATTGTGTGGCATAATGTTATATGTGAAATAAAATGGATATATAATTCTTTTAAAAAAAAAAGAACTCTTGGACTGTAGGACCAGATGACCAAAGTTTAGTAGGCCTTCCTTGTGTGCATTTCAAATATCTGTTGATCCTCCAGGTGTCCCTAAAGAATATGACAGATGGTGAGCCAAGGAATGTCAGGGTCCCTTGTTCTCTACCAAAAAGTGCCTATTACCATGAAGCTAGACAGTGTACTTGAAGGCCCCAACCTACTTTTCAAGGTCTATCCTCTATTCTTTCTTCTCAGTCTCTGGTCCAGACAAACTGAACTGTAAATACTCTCCTCTTTCTTGGAAATATCCTTCCTCTATCTCCACATGTCCAAATTCTGTCCGTTCTTCAAGGTCTTACATGCCTTCTCTATTTTCCCCATCCCTTCTTCCAAACTAAGCAATCTCATCCTTCTCTGAACATCCATAGCACTTTGTACCCCTCTTAAGGGACTTAACACTTTCTCCCCTGTATTAATTATACATAAATTTTGTCTCCCCTAATAAAAGGCAGGATGATAGCATGATAACAATGTTACCCCATATAAAGAACTTCCTCACATATCCCTTATCTCACCTGACCGAGAGCCCAATCACCTCTGCCCAGCTCAGAACCTGGTTTCTTGATCACAGCCCCACCAGACCTTTTAGTGACAGCTCCTCCATCCCCACGCCCATTCCCATGCCCACTCTGCACAGTCATGTTGAATATTTTCTTAAATATCTGATTATGTCACTTCTCTGATCAATCTATACATCAATGGATCCCAATTGTTTTCTTCAGGAGGTGTCAACTTCAGGATTCTAAAACACTGACTGGATGTGGTGTGAAATGTCTGGAGTAATTTCTAACTATTAATAAAGTACCATTGAAATGATTTAGTAGATGTAACAATATATAGGTAATAGGCATTATTAGGACTGCAATGTTACTAATTATGAGAGAGATACAGCAGATGCTTTTGGTGCCCTGTTGACATCCTAGTGGGCCACTTTTGATTTCAGCAACTGCGAGAGACAGTTCTGAGCAGGCTGACAGTATCCCTCCGCATCCCTCCTCAAGGGTCCACTGGATCTCCCTCTGCTTCTCTGCTCAGAGCTGTGGCTTCTCACTGTTTCACATAGCCCATGAGCAGGACAGCTCAACAGTACTGAGGCGTTAATTTTAATTCAATTACTTATTTAACTTCCCTTTCTACATTGCTACAACTACCCACCATGATCCGGGGAAGGCAGAAATCTTACATCCAAATTATGCTTTGATCAGTGCTAAACACCTTGGCACCTTAACCAACACCTCCCTGTGGAACTCGAGGCCACCTGCCTTCTGATCTCTCTGCTTTTGGCCCACTATCATACGTTAAGAAGGGCAACACCTTAGCATCAGCCAGTCGAAAACAGTCAACGGGTTGGGTGGGAAAAAAAACAGAAACCGCAAGATCATAGGTCACAACAGCAATGGGGGATTTAGAGGGAGTGGGCGACCCCTGAAGCTTTCTTTCACCCTAGGCTCTAAATAGAGTTAAATTAGCTTCCCAACGACACAGGAAACAAGCACCTCCAGCCACAGTAAAGACAGAAGCGGACCGCGGGCTGAGATTGCGCAGGCGCATAGAGGAAACTAGGTTTCCTCTCAGGCTCAGCCTGGGGCCTCCCTGGAATTGGGGCCACAGGAAGAGCACAGCCGTCCTGCGCCCTCCTTCGCGGTGAGACCCTCAGGCCCTCCAGGAAAGGTCTGGGAGCGCCCTTTCTGAGGACGTCGGGCTGCCCCTCAATCCTTGCCCAGCACCCGGCAAAATCTGGAAAGCGGGTGCCAGCCACGGGCTAGAGGCTAGAACCGGAAGGACCGCCAGGCCACTCAGGAGTCGTCTCCCCCGCCACCGTACTCACCTCTTTGTCCGCCGCCTTCTCCTCGATCCCTAATAGCGCGTACAAGTCCATCTGTAATAGTTCCTTGGTCACCGCCATGATTCGGATCCTGGCTCGACTCGTACTACAACTCCCAAGAATCTAAGCGTGCGTCAGAACTCCCAGAGGACTGCCGGCTGCGAGGAAGCTGAATGGCGCTTAGCCCCCTGGGAATTGTCTGTTCTGGGTCAGGCTTGAGGGAAGCGGGCGGTCGTGAACGAACTACGACTCCCAGCAGTCCCCGCTCCCGCCGCGGCGGCTCTTGGGCGGGGGTGGCCTGTCCCGACTCCCGACCTCAGGCGAAGCCGGATCGCGCGAGTGGGCGCGTAGGGAGAGGCGGGATTGGGTGAGGGTCTCCGGGCCTAGGGCCTGGTGGCCCTGGCCCCAACCCTGCGGCCCTACAGCGCTGGCAGCCACGATGGAGAGTCGGTGCTACGGCTGCGCAACAAAGTTCACCCTCTTCAAGAAGGAGGCGAGTCTTATTTCCCCGGGGGCTGGAGGGCCAGGGAGGACGCAGAGTGGAGGGAAAACTGTGGGACTTGGAGTCCGAAGACTTGGGCTTACGGCCGTGTTCAGCGTTTTTTCCAGCAGAGTGGTTTTAAGGAGGTCACTAAGGCTCAGTTTCCATCTCTGTAAAATAGGGCGAATACTCCCTTGCTTTCGGGGTTTTTGTGAGGGGCCAGTGAGGTTCTGGAGAGAAAATTGCTCTATAAACTCCGAAGTGCGCTGTGGTTGTTTTTGGAAAGCTATAGTGTTCTAATGGCCGAATATAATATCCGTCTGTTTTCCTTTTGTCCATCTTTCTCCCCTTCCCGCCGCCTGGTCTTACTTATTTAATGCCCTGTGACCGCTCTTCATCACATCATGCCCATTATTTCCTCTGCTCTGAAACCTGCCCTGCCCAGGTCTCTTGAGTTATATCACTGCCTTCCTTCCGCCCCCAGGGCACTATGGCAAAGTATCTCTGGTCCTCAGCTGGGACCTGACATATTCGCCTGGTAAACTGCAGGCTGCTTCTGCAGGCCTCCTAAACTGGAGGGATCTGGCCAGAACATGGGAACCAAATGGGGTGAATTAATGACACACAGGGAAGCAGGATCGGTGAAGCACATAGAAACCTGGGCTTTGGATTTAGTAGTATAAGGTCTCAGACTTGAGCTCTGCTTTCTTATTCACGGGGTGACCTTGGTTTGGGCAAGTCGTGTAACCACCATAGCCCCATCTAAAATAGGGACAATAATCGTGGTCATCAGGATTAAATAAGATAATGTGTGTGATAAGGATTAAATCAGATGATGAATGTTAAGTACAGAGTTTGGTGTCTGACACACAATCAGTACCTAATAAATGGAAGCTATTGTTGTCATCCCATCCAGAGCCAAGCTGCCTTTTATCTCTACTAGAGCAGAGAAGGCTTGGGCTCTGCACTCTGCTTCTCCTTTGTTGAGGCATCAATGACCTGAAGCATGAGACTTGGCCTTTCTTTCCTTTATACCCCTTTGTCACTGGTGGAAGACAAGGTAGAAAGCACTGCAGATTTTGCATGAAATGTTATTTGATTTGAATAAGAGATTGGAGATTCTGAGAAACTGCTCCACCCTCTGCCCCCCAACCCTGTCTCTTCTCAGGTCTTAGGGACCCCACTCCTCTTCCTCTTCCCAGTAGCTGGTTACAACTTAAACATCTTCCCTCTGTGTGTGCTTGGAGAATCCCAGGGAGGAGGATTCTTTCCAGGGACTGATGAAAGGTGGCTCCTCCTGCTTCATATTTCTTGTAGTGCGGCTGTAAGAATTGTGGCCGGGCCTTCTGTTCAGGCTGTCTTAGCTTCAGTGCAGCAGTGCCCCGGGCTGGGAATACCCAGCAGAAAGTCTGCAAGCAGTGCCACAAAGTCCTGACCAGGTGAGAGGTGGGCATAGATAAGAGCATGGCAGTGGTCACCAGGCCAGCCCTTGCAGCCTCTGTTGTAGGGGCAGAGGTCAACCCTGGACATGGGAGGACAGGGGGTAGAGTCAGGACTTCTAATATTAGATTTCTTCCTTTTAGAGGGTCTTCTCCTGTCAACACTTCCAAGTGGTCACCACCTCAGAACTATAAGAAGTAAGTGCTGAAGGAAACAAGACCAGTGGGGATGGGGAGAAGACAGAAGAGCCATAGGGCAGGATTTTCCTCCCAGTCTCTAGATTAAATGAGTACAGGGTCAGAATCCACTGTCAGGCTTCTGACTGCCCTCTTTAGACTCAGAAAGCAGCCCATCAGTCCTCTCCCCAAGAAAAATATTTGGTAGACCTCACTCTCTCAAATGGAGCCTCTGGTTGGTTGGCTGAGTTAGGGTTCAGGGTAACATGAGCCAAGGTCATAAGATTGCCCTTTGGAGGCCTCCCTGCATGCCCAGAAATCATGTGACTGGGAAACAGTAAATGGGTACCTTTGTCCTTCTTCAAGAGCCTCTATCTCATATCCTGCTAGGCGTGTGGCAGCCTTAGAAGCCAAGCAGAAGCCCGGCGCTCCCTGGAGCCAGGAACTGACCCAGCAAGACCAGGTTATAGCTGAGCGCCTGGCACGGCTCCGTCAAGAGAACAAGCCCAGTGAGCACGGTGGGCTGAAGGATCTTGTTGGTGCTCCTGCATTTAGGATTCCTCTGACCCTTATGACCTTCCCCCCATGCTATTTGCAGAGTCTGTGGCTTCGCAGGCAGAGATAGAAGCTAGGCTGGCTGCGCTGAGGGATGAACCCCAGGATTCAATCCCGTCCACCCAGGAGATGGAGGCACGGCTTGCTGCATTGCAAGGCAGAGGTCCACCCTCTCATACCCCCCAGCTGGTGAGTGCCATGACTTGGGTAGGGCAAGGGTTCCAGGGAGAGAGTCTGGCAGAAGCCCAAATGCATGTACAGTTATACATTTTGCAGGAGTTGGCAAATCCTCCCTGTGATTCTCAGGCTTCTGTCAAGGGAACCAAGGCAGGTGGGGCAGGAAAGGGTGGACCTCAATCTTATTGTGTACCACGAGGTCCACTCAGTTATGTGGGCCCTGGATTAGTCCCCCTTCCTTGGACTTTGAGAACTCCTCAGCATCCACTCCCCTTTCCCCCAACTAAAGTTCCTTTCTCTGTACAGGCATATCAGCCACCAGACATCAGGACCCAGGCCCAACAGACACAGGATCTGCTGACACAGCTGGCAGCTGAGGTTGCTATTGATGAGAGCTCCAAACAAGGAAGCCCAGGTAACCCCTCACCTGGCTCCCCCAGGAACCTGTCCCACCTCTTACCTCCAGGTGAGAGAGGCTCTGCTGTCCACCCTCAGGAAGGTGTATATAAATCAGTGAACATCGACATTATAAGAGCTACAATTTATTGAGCACATACTCCAAAGGGAGCCAGTGTAAGATTAGGGGTTACGTGCGTGAGCTTTAGAATCAGTGATTCTAGATGTGTGACCTCGGGCAAGTTACTTGACCTGGCCAAGTCTCAGGTTCCTCATCTGTAAAACGGAGGTATGTAGAACCTGCCTCACTGAGAAGTCATAAGGAGTAAATGAGATCATCCAAGAAGCACTTGGTACCATGCCTAGCTCATAACTGCTCAGTGAATATTCTCTGTGATGATAGTGATGATGATGTTGATAAGGAGGAGGCTATTTAAATGTAAAGTTATTAAAAATTAAATTAGAATTAAAATTCAGTTTCTCAGTCATATAGTAACATTTCAGATACTTAGTAGGTACCTTTGGCTAGTAGCTGTCATCTGGGACAGCAGAAATATAATACATATTTCCATGTGGATTTGGAACAATTCTGCATTATAGAAAATTCTGTTGGACAGTACTGTTTGAAGGCTTTAGGGCAGTGGGTCTCAAACAAGGATGATCTTGCCCCCCTAGGGCAACATCTGCAGACATTTGTAGCTGTTACAACTGAGGGGAGGGGTATGTTTTACTACTGGCATCTAGTGAGTAGATGCCGGGGATATTGCTAGGCATCCTACAATGCACGGGACAGCCCCCACAACAAACAGTTATCTGTTCCAAAATGCCAGTAGTGCCAAGATTGAGAAACCCTGCTTTAGAGATATAATCTCATTCAAAATCTTCACTAATCCTATGAGGTGTATGTATTATTATTATCCTTATTTTACAATGAGGAAACTGAGGCCTGGGGAGGTTAAGGAACTTGACCAAGATCACACAACTATTAAGTGGCAGAGTTGGGATTTGAATCCAAAACAGTGTGACTTTAAACCTCTTGCTCTGAAACTCTAAACTGAAGGTGATTAGCTCAGAGCCACACCCACTTTGGTAAAATTCTTCCCGCCCAGTGATGTATAAGACCTCAACATCTTCATGCCCTCTTAGTGCTTCTCCTGGGAAGTGCTAATCCCAGCCCTATAAGGCAGAGCAGCTGTACCTTGGCCTCCTGCTACCCCATCTCTTGATCCTTTAGGGCAGTGATTCTCAAACCATAGGATATCCACCTCAATAGCAGCATGTTAAAATACTAAGTGGGTGGGGGTGGGCTGGTTATAAAAAACCTAAGATGGGGCGGGCCACGGTAGCTCAGCAGGCAGAGTTCTCACCTGCCATGCCGGAGACCCAGGTTCAATTCCCAGTGCCTGCCCATGTAATAAATAAATAAATAAATAAATAATAAAAACCTAAGATTATTCATATTTTACATTTGAGAAAATGGAGGAAATACTCATTTTTCCTCATATTTGTACTATAAACCATGGGAGCTAGTGCTGAACAAAAAGCTCATGACCTGAGGTTAAAAAAAAAAAGTTGAGAAATAGGCTCAATGTTTTCTGATAAGAGATCTTGGAATGGTTCTGCCTCCCTAACTACCTCACTCCTTCCAGCTGCCTCTATCCAGAACGACCTCAACCAGGGTGGCCCAAGGAACTGGAGTGCTAATTCCAAGGGGCAGGCCACCTGGTCCCTGGAGGAGGAAAAGAGCAGGCTGCTGGCCGAGGCAGCAGTGGAGCTGCGGGAGGAGAACACAAGGGAGGAACGGATCCTGGCCCTCGCCAAGCGACTGGCTGTGCTGCGTGGTCTGGATCCAGATACAGGTAGAGACTAGGGGCAGCTGCTCACTCATGTCCCCCCAAGCCAGGCCAGGCTCTGCAAAATGGCTGTACTCTCTGTCAGGGCTGAGTCAGTTACCAGAGGGTCCCTGAGCACAGAGCTCTATTGAGGTCTGCCCAGAGCCACCAAGAGGTGCCAGGGCAAAGCAGCGCATGAGGAATCAGTGACAGCCATGAGGGGACAGGAGACCCTCAGTCCTTATAGGTGCTGAAGCTTCTGTTACTCCCTGCCTCAGCTATCACAGCTGTTTCGTGATGGCCCAGCCCTGCAAGGGTGGGACACGGGGCCAGAGTCTGATCAGAGTGGCTACAAGGCTGCTCAACTCAGGAATAAATGCCACTGAAAACCAAACCAGTTTCCCTGGGGGCAACAGTACAGCCACTTGGGTAAAATCTCTCAGCCTCACTACTTCTTCCTCTGCTGTCTCTCCCTCTTCAAGTAACCCTTCAGGATTATCACCTCCCAGACAGTGATGATGACGAGGATGAGGAGGCAGCCATCCAGAGAGTTCTGCAGCAGGTGGGCCTTGCCTTACCCACCAGACCACCCCTTGTCCTGTCCCTGCCTCATCGCCCCAGCACCCACCTGGTCCTATTCACCATGTCTTCACTCTGGGGCTAGATGGGTAGTCACTCCGCAGCTCCTGTTCTGGCTGAGGGCCCCTGGTTCCTTGAGATGGGACAGCCATAGGCACCAGGTAAAGGAAGATGAGTTGAGAAGCTGATGCCACAGAGCACAGAAATGCGAGGACAGGATGACTGAGGCTGGCGCAGGAATTTGTACCTCTTCACCCCGTCCACAGCTCACTGAAGAGGCTGCCCTGGATGAGGCAAGTGGCTTTAACATCCCTGCAGAGCCAGCTCCCCGATCTCGGGCCCAACCCTGCAGGGCAGAGCCTGAGGTAAGAAAAACCCCAGAAACAGACCCCTAAGTCAAACCACCATCTTCCTCCCTACCTGGCCAACTGCTCCCTCAGCAGCCCTTGTGTGCCCCATCAGGTACCTTAATCCTGTCCCCTCCCCCCACTCCTCTCTCATCCCTGAAGGCCCAGGCCATGACCCCGAAGCTTGAGGCTAAGGAAGAGGAGCTCCCCTGGTGCTGCATCTGCAACGAGGACGCCACCCTGCGCTGTGCTGGCTGCGATGGAGACCTCTACTGTGCCCGCTGCTTCCAGTGGGTGCCAGTAGAATGATTAGAGGGTCTGGGAGGACTTGAGCATTGGCTTGGATCCCTGACCTGCAGCCCTTCTCTCCACAGGGAGGGCCATGATGCCTTTGAGCTTAAGGAGCACCAGACATTTGCCTACCGCCCCCCATATGCAAGCCGAGAGCGCTGAAGAAATCCAGGTCCCCCTGCCGCTCCCCAGAAGTCAGTCCTACAGGCAATCCCTCAGGCTGGTACCCACCTCTGGTCCCAGCCTTAGGGCATCTGATAGGAGATTGCTGGCATCAGCAGGTTATATTGCTGATGGATTTGCCCCTTCCTGAACTTTGATGTCCTTGAAAGGAGGAAAGATTCCCCGTTTGAGACAAAGACTGGAAGAGCCAGTAGGAAGAAGCCCTTCATCATAGAAGTCTGGACTGAAAGTGAGAGACTTGGAAGAGAAAAGCCCAGACTTGGCTCAGGGAGCCCAGGCCCCTCCCTTGGCACTTAGTGTACCTAATAAAGTATATTAACCCCTTGGGCCTAGCATCTCTTATCTCTGAAACTCTGTGGGACCTGACTTTGAGCCTGGTGAGAGGTGGCAAGAGTAGAGTAGGCTATAGGCCATGTCCTGAGGGGTCAGGGAAAAGGTTGAGCCATCCTGGAAACTCCAAGGACAGTCTCACGCATCTGGTGGCCTCATACATAATTGGCATGAATATTCGCTCAACTCTACTGAACTGTTCCACATGCTCTATATAGCCCATACCAGGCCCCAACACAGCCTCTCTAGTATTCACACAAGTTATGCAGGAAATATGTGGGGCAGAGTGGGGCAGACTCAGGTTGCTGCTTCTCTCAAAGCACCTCCCACCTCTCAGGTCCCTTCCCCCAACAAGGCTGCCATTCAGACCTAGAGTCTGACTTCCAGATACTGCCACCCAGACCCCTGGCCTGTCAGCCTGTACATTTTATACCCTCTGCACAGCCTTTGCTTTTTCTCTTCCTACCTAATGAACCAGCTCAAGAAAGAGTGATCCCCCCTGACTCAGCCAGGTTTTTCCTGTCTTTCCTCTGAGATTTGAAACTAGTCTTTGTCACTTGGGCCCTGCTTGTTGGCAATGCCAAGATGCTTGTGTCTTAACTAGATGCCCTCTGGGCCTTACTAGATGATGAACTCTCTGAAGCAGAGCTGTGACCTTAATCTTTGGATTTTCAAGACCTGTTTGGATAGATGGATGCATGAATGGATGGATAAACGAATTGTGTGGATAGAGAACAGTGACCCAGATGTTAGTATTCCAGTATGTCATCTCACCCCACCCTCCCCTGTCCCTCAGCACAGATATAATTCACACTTCATTCAGTTGGGGTTTCTAAAGATTTTATCCACTTGGCTGCCAAGGTGAGCACTGGGCAACAGCTATGCCTGGCTCTCAGGAAGCATAGCTGATGGGAACTAGCTGTCACTGCACATATACTGGGATGTCCATGTGTTCAACCTCATTATCCGTCTTCCTTGTCTGTGTCTGAAGGAGCTATTTCCCTCTCCACAGTCCAGGATCCAAAGGTTCAGGGAAGTGCTGAGGCTGCTAAAGGTAGCCTCACAAGACTTATTTCTGAGGTCGGCTGAGTCTCCGGAGTTTCTTGAGTTCACCAAGCAGCTCAGAGATAAAGGACTGAGGGAGAAACAGGGTTGATACCAAGACATGGGGTCACTCTGACCACAATATCCTCCCCAATCTCCCCTGACCCCCACCTCCCCAGAGCTGGGGAAGAGAAGGACCCAGGTCCAAGCCTTCCTTCCAAATACTCTTCTTTAGTTGCCTTCCTTCCCCCCACTCCGCTACGGAACCTCCTCTCGCCCCCAAACCAGCAAAGCATCCCTTACCTCCGTAGAGCGGGGGCAGTTTTGGAGAATAGCCTGGATAGAAGAGAGCAGAATGAGTCCCCATCTCACAGCACTTTTCCACAAGCCCTCAGTCTTCTAGCACTTTCTCCCCATTCTGAATTGGTCCCCATTCCATCCAAAGAGGCAGAGCCTGGATTCCTGCATTACCATTAGTCTAAACCCAACTATCACTGGCTAACCCCCTGGGCCTGGGGCCCCCATCCTACCTCCAACTGAGTCTTCTGCTCCTCCATGGAGAGTTCCATGAGAGCCTCCAGGTCAATCTCAGGCTCAGAAGAGGCTGGTTGATCCTGTTTGGAAATTACATGGGGCTCAGAGAGGCCTGGCCAGCTGATGCTGGAGTAGAGGTTGCCTGGGGCTGAGAGTGGTGAATGAGATATGACTGCTAATAGGTATGGGGTTTCTTTTGGGGAGATGAAAAATGTTCTAAAATTAGATTGTGGTGATGGCTGTACAACCCTATGGAGATACTAAATCTGGATTAATTGTATGCTATATGAACTATAGCTCAGTAAAACTGCATTAAAAAGTTATTGTCAGGGCAGTGCAACGGTGGCTCAGTGGCAGAATTCTCGCCTGCAATGACAGAGAACTGGGTTTGGTTCCCGGTGCCTGCCCATGCAAAAAAAATTAGGGAGCTGTGTTCCAGTAGCTTTGATTCTTGAAGATGACTGTATAATGATATGACTTTTACAATGTGACTGTGTGATTGTAAAAAAAGGGAGGGGGGGGAATTAAGACATTCCCAGATATACAAAAGCTAAGGAATTTCATCACCACTAAAGTGACCATACAGGAAATGCTAAAGAGAGTTATGCAGGTTGAAAGGAATGGTCACTGGACAATTGACTGAAGCCACATAAGAAATAAAAGTCTCCAGAAAAGTTCATGACATGGTGTTATGGTTGGGTTCATGTGGTAACTTGCCCAGGTGATGGTGCCCAGTTGTCTGGTCAAGAAGCACTGGCTTAACAGTTACTGTAAGGACATTTTGTGGCTGGTTAATAAGCCAGGAGGCTGATTTATTAAATCATCAACACACTGATTGCATTCATGACTGATTACATCTGCAGTAGGGCAAGGGAGCGTCCCACAATTAGTGATGTTTAACCTAATCAGTCGAGGGCTTTAAAGGAAAAGTCAGAAAAGAGAATCCCTTCTCCTCTTCAGCCAGCCAGCCTCTCCTGGGGAATTCATTGAGGACCGTCATGGAAGCTGTCAACTTGCAACCTGCCCTATGAAATTTGGACTTGTGCATTCCCACAGTTGCATGACACACTTTTATGAAATCTGATATTTACAGATATCGCCTGTTGGTTCTGTTTCCCTAGAGAGCACTGAATAACGTACATGGGTAAATATAAGTACCAGTACTATTGAATTTTTTTATTTGTAACTCTGCTTTTTACTTCTTATAGGATCTAAAAGGCTAATGCATAAGATAAATCAATGGTTTGGAACTCACAATGTATAAATATGTAATTTGTGATGTAAAGCTAGGGGGACAGAGGGCTATAAGAACAAAATTTATATATACAATTGAAATTAAGTTGGTCTCAAAGCAAATTAGATTGTTATAGATTTAGGATGTTACATTAAGCCCCATGGTAACCACAAAGAAGATATCAGAGAGTATGCAACTTTATTGTAATAGAATAGAGTACAGGGTACCAGGGGTGGGGGGCAGGGGCAATGGAGAGTTAATGCCAAATGAGTGCAGGGTTTTAATGGAAAGTTCAAGTAATGGGTGGTGGTGAGTGTGCTGCAATATTGTGATCATGATTAATGCCACTGAATGGTAGGCCTGGGAGACATTAGGATGGGAATATCTATGTTGTATAAAAGTTTCCATAGTAAAAAAAAAAAAAGGAAGAGAGAAAATTCAACAGAACACAGAAGAGAATGTACCACCATGAACATCGTCATGTGACAGAGGAGCCAAGGACCAGGTCTTCAGCAGCCAGCCCCAGAACACCTGTCTTCAGGAAGAAGGCATTGGTGCCTTGATGACACCTTGATTTGGACTTTCTTTTAGCCTCAAAACTGTGATAAAATGCAAATGTATAAAAAGAAATGATAAATCTATGGTTTTGAACATACAATATACAAGATATAATTTTTAAGAAGAATAAAAATAAAGTGGCAGATGGAGGGCTCTAGGGACTCTGTACGTATGTGATATTGAAGCTGCTATCAGACCAAATATAATTGTTAAAGATTTAGGGTTTTAAATTTTAACCCGATGGTAACCACAAAAAAAAAAAACATAAAAAATTTATTCAGAAAGAAATGTGAAGGGACTCAAACACAATACAAATACAACACAAGACAAAATACACAAATAATTATGAAAGTAGGCATTTATGGAAGAAATGAAGTTCAAAAAATGTACAAGATCTGCAAAAGAGCAAAATGTCACAAGAAAGTCCTACATTTTAACTAGTGACTTTGGATTAAACTCTCCATTCATAAAACAGAGATTGAAAGAATAAATAAGCATTACCCAACTACATGCTGTTTACAAGAGACTCATTCACCATACAAAAATATAAGTACATTGAAAGTGAAAAGGATAGTAATTAAAAGAGATAGCTAGACTTATATCAGATAAAATGGACAAATCAAAAACTCTTATGAGGAACAAAAAAGATCATTGTGTGCTGATAAAGGGGTCAATTTGACAAAAAGAAATAACAATTGCAAATATATATGCACCTATCAATGGAACCCCAAACTATATGAACCAAATACTGACAGATTTGAAGCGAGAAATAGATGGTTCTATATTAGTAGTAGGACACTTCAAAATATCGCTTCCAATAATGGATACAACATTTAGACAGAATATCAATGAGCAAATAGAAGACGGGAATAATACTCTAAACTAGCTAGACTTAACAGACATACTTAGAACACTTCACCCAACAGCAGTGGAATACACATTCATCTCCAGTGCACATGCATCATTCTCCAGGAGAGTCCACATGTTAGGTCACAAAACAAGACTAAATAAATTTTAAAAATCATTTTAAATTTAAATCAGGGTTCGTTTCCCAGACCATGTACCACCAATATGTATCTATATATATATAGATACATATTGAAATCATATGTGCTGGTTTGAAAGGATTATATACCCTAGAAAAGCTACGTTTTAATACTGATCCATTTTGTGAAGGCAGCCATTTCTTTTAATCCCTATTCAGCACTGCAAATTGGAAACCGGTTTAGATTATCTCCACAGATAATCTGTGACACACCCAACAACCTTTGATTAGATGTGACACACCCAACAACCTTTGATTAGAGGGAGATGTGACTCCACCCATGTAACAAGAAGCCTGGAGAGAAAGCTAGCAGACACTGCCATGTTTGCCATGTGCCTTTTCAGTTGAGAGAGAAACCCTGAACCTCATCGGCCTTCTTCAACCAAGGTATCTTCCCCTGGAGGCCTTAAATTGAACATTTCTATAGCCTTGCTTTAATATTGGATATTTTCACAACCTTAGAACTATAAACATGTAACTTATTAAATTCCCCTTTTTATAAACTGTTTGATTTCTGGTATATCATATTCCAGCAGCTTGCAAACTAAAACATCATATAATGTATCTTCTCCAGCCACAGTGGAATGAAACAAGAAATCAATAACAAAGGGAGAAATGGAAAATTCACAAATTTGTGGAAATTAAACAATATATCTTAAGCAATCAAGAGGTCAAAGAAGACATTGCGAGGGAAATTAGGGAATATCTTGAAGTGAAATGTAGATGAAAACACAACATACCAAGACTTGTGGGATGCAGCAAGGCAGTTCTGAGAGGAATATTTATAGCTCTAAGTACCTACGTTAAAAAAGAAGAAAGATCTCAAGTCAGAGACTTAACCTCAAAATGGGAGGATTTAGAAAAATAAGAGCAAATTAAAACCAAAATAAGCAGTAGGAAGGAAATAATAAAGTGGGGATAAATTAAACAGAGAATAAGAACAATAGAAAAAAACAGAAATTAGATTAATAAAATCAACATACCTTTAGTAAGACTGACAAGGATTTTAAAAGAGGAAACAACTAAAATTAGAAATGAAAAAGGGGACCTTACTTCTGACCCCACAGAAATAAAAAAAGACTATAAACATACAACTGCATGCCAACAAGTTTGATAACAGATGAAATGTTCTAATCCCTAGAAAGACACTAACTACCTACAATGAGTCAAGAAGAAATAGAAGATCTCAAACCAATTGTTAGTAAAGAGATTGAATTGCTCATCAAAAACCTCCCGACAAAGAAAGCTCAGGACTAGCTTACTTCAGAGGCAAATTTTAGCAAATATTTTGAGAAGAATTAACACTGGTCCTGCTCAAACTCTTCCAAAAATTTGAAGGGAAAAGGAGCAGTCCCTCACTCATTTTATTACCCAACATCACCCTCATACTAAAGCCACATAATGATACCAAAAGTGAAGAAAGAGACTTCCGGGCCAAGATAGCAGCTTAGCAATGCGTGTTTTAGTTCGTCCTCCAGAACAACTACTAAATAACCAGAAACAGTACAGAATAGCTCCTGGGGCCACGTCAGTGACCGGACACACAGCGTACCCCAGTCTGGACCAGTTGGACCGGCTGTGAGCTACCCCCTAGAACCGTGAGTTCCCCAAGCGATGCAGCTGGCGACCCTCCCCCACAGACTGCTTCCCAGAGGGGAAAGGAAAGAGACTTTACTAGCAGCAGGGGCTGAGCCCAACCAAATGCCAATTGTGGAATTAATTAACAAATTCTGATTACTAAAAATAGGCCCCCAGCTCAGGTGTACCTGGTCAAAGCAGAGGTTGCTCATTTTTGCCCTGGTGCAAAGCGGGCAGGGCTGATAGAAAAAGAAAAAAAAAAAGAGGAAACATGTTTTTGTGGCTGTTTCTACAAAGGCTTGACTGCCTTTGGATACAGCAGCAGGGCTTCTCAGGCTGTAACTGCCCCAGGCATAGGCAGAAACAAGCTCGTTTGAGGGCTTGTCTGGAGTCTGTGCCTTCCCAAGGGGAGGGGTGAAGCCCAACTCAGGTGGATTCCCTCCCTTAAGGAATTCAGACATCAGGCCTTGGTAATTTGAAGCCATTAAAACCAGCCTACAACCTCTCCACCATCTCCACCACGCCCCCAGCAGGGAGAGTCTGCCAAAGTTAAAGGTACTGCCTCATCTTATGCTGGTGGGACCTGCAGGCAGACAAGCACCACATACTGGGCAGGATAGGAAAAACAGAGCCCAGAGACTTCACAGGAAAGTCTATCAACCTACTGGGTCTCACCCTCAGGGAAAACTTGATGCAGGTGACTCTTTCCTCCTGATAGGAGGCCAGTTTGGTCTGGGAAAATTCGACTGGGGTCTATAATACCTACATAGACCCTCCTAAGGGTGGGGGGGGAGAGGCACCATACAAGCAGGACAAGAAACAAGAAAACAAGAACTGAAAAATTCTCCTCTGTTAAACAAAACCTAAGCTAGATGTGCAGAAAAAGCTGAACCAAATGTCAAAGAACAGATAGACAACAAAGTCATCCAGCAAGAAAACACTAGGTAAGAGAAGTGAAAGCAATCTCCAGAATAAACTAATTAAGGTAATTAAATGCCTAGACGTCAGGAAAAAATAACAAATCACACTAGGAAAATTGAAGATATGGCCCAAAGGAACAAACCAGCAATTCAAATGAGATACAGGAGCTGAAACAATTAATTCAGAGTATATGAACAGACATGGAAAACCTCATCAAAAACCAAATCAATGAATTGAGGGAGGATATAAAGAAGGCAAGGAATGAACAAAAAGAAGAAATTGAAACTCTGAAAAAACAAATCACGGAACTTATGGGAATGAAAGGCACAGTAGAAGAGATGAAAAAAACAATGGAAACCTACAATGGTAGATTTTGAGAGGCAGAACATAGGATTAGTGAACTGGAGGATAGAACATCTGAAATCCGACAAGAAAATATAGGGGGAAAAATGGAAAAATATGAGCAGGGACTCAGGGAATTGAACGACAATAGGAAGCACGTGTATATACGTGTCTTGGGTGTCCCAGAAGGAGAAGAGAAGGGAAAAGGAGGAGAAAAATTAATGGAGGAAATTATAACTGAAAATTTCCCAACTCTTATGACAGACTTAAAATTACAGATCCAAGAAGTACAGCGTACCCCAAAGAGAATAGATCCAAATAGATGTACTCCAAGACATTTACTAATCAGAATGTCAGAGGTCAAAGAGAAAGAGAGAATCTTGAAAGCAGCAAGACAAAAGCAATCCATCACATACAAGGGAAGCCCAATAAGACTATGTGAAGATTTCTCAGCAAAAACCATGGAGGTGAGAAGAGAGTGGGATGATATATTTAAATTATTAAAAGAGAAAAACTGCCAACCAAGAATTCTATATCCAGCAAAATTGTCCTTCAAAAATGAGGGAGAAATTAAAACAATTTCAGACAAAAAAATCACTGAGAGAATTTGTGAACAAGAGACCGGCTCTGCAAGAAATACTAAACAGAGCACTAGAGACAGATACAAAAAGACAGACGAGAGAGGCTAAACAAACTGTGGTATATACATACAATGGAATATTATGCAGCTGTAAGACAGAATAAAGTTATGAAGTATGTAACAACATGGATGAACCTTGAGGACATTATGCTGAGTAAGATTAGCCAAAAAGAAAAGGACAAATACTGTATGGTCTCACCGATATGAACTGACATTAGTGAATAAACTTGGAATATTTCATTGGTAACAGAGACCATCAGGAGATAGAAATAGGGTAAGATATTGGGTAATTGGAGCTGAAGGGATATAGATTGTGCAACAGGACTGATTGTAAAAATTCAGAAATGGACAGCACAATACTACCTGACTGTAATATAATTATTAAAACACTAAATGAAACTTCATGTGAGAATGAAAAAGGGAGGAGGGCTGGGGGCATAAATGAAATTACAAAGAAAGACAGACGATAAAGACTGAGATGGTATAATCTAGGAATGCCTAGAGTGTATAATGATAGTGACTAAATGCACAAATTTAAAAAATGTTTTTGCATGAGGAAGAACAAAGGAATGTCATTACTGCAGAATGCTGAAAATAGATAGTAATTAATATTTTAAAATTTCAACTTATGTGTGAGACTAAAGCAAAAAATGTTTATTTAGTACAAAATTTATATTTTGACTAATGCATTTCCTAATATAACTTAGGTAGACAGTTGGTTGAACAACATAAGTACACAGAACCTTGGGTAGAACATGAGATTTTGCTGGTTTGTCCAGAGTGATCCCCCGATGAATCCCAGGGTGATTTGATCAGTGAGTGGAAAAGTATTTTCAAAGTCCCCTTTGGGGAATGGTGAGAATGGGGGGAAAATTCAACCTCCCCAAGTTGAATTCTTGATATTCTCACAAGCAGCGTGGACAACCAAAGTTACAGGCTGAGCCCCCAGTCTTGGGGTTTGTTCACATGAAACTTAACCCCACAAAGGATAGGTCAAGCCTACTTAAAATTAGGCCTAAGAGTCACCGCCAAGAGAACCTCTTTTGTTGCTCAGATGTGGCCTCTCTCTCCAGCCAACACAACAAGCAAACTCACCACCCTCCTCCTGTCTGTGTGGGACATGACTCCCAGGCGTGTGGACCTTCCTGGCAATGTGAGACAGAAATCCTAGAATGAGCTGAGACTCAGCATCAAAGGATTGAGAAAAACTCTAGAATGGGCTGAGACCCAGCATTAAGGGATTGAGAAAACCTTCTCGACCAAAAGAGGGAAGAGTGAAATGAGACAAAGCATCAACAGCTGAGAGATTCCAAACAGAGTTGAGAGGTTATCCTGGAGGTTATTCTTACACATTAAATAGATATCACCTTGTTATCCAGGATGTAATGGAGAGGCTGGAGGGAACTGCCTGAAAATGTAGAGCTGTGTTCCAGTAGCCATGTTTCTTGATGATAATTGTATAATGATATAGCTTTCACAATGTGACTGTGTGATTGTGAAAACCTTGTGTCTGATGCTCCTTTTATCTACCTTGTCAACAGACGAGTAGAACAAATGGAATAAAAATAAATAATAGGGGGAACAAATGTTAAAGTAAATTTAGTTTGAAATGCTAGTGATCAATGAAAGGGAGGGGTAAGGGGTATGGTATGTATAATATTTTTTCTGTTTTTGTTTTATTTTTCTGTTGTCTTTTTTATTTCTTTTTCTGAATTGATGCAAATGTTCTAAGAAATGATCACGATGATGAATATGCAACTATGTGATGATATTAAGAATTACTGATTGTATATGTAGAATGGAATGATATCTTAATGTTTTGTTTGTTAATTTTTTAATTAATAAAAAAGTTTAAAAAATGAATTACTGATTATATGCGTAAAATGGAATGATCATATGTTAAGAATGTTTGTATTTCTTTCTTGTAATATTTTTTTAATTTAAAAATTAACAAAAAAAGTGAGGAAAATTGCAGACTAGTATCCCTTATAAATATAGATAAAAAATCCTCAACCCGGGGTGGGCCGCGGTGGCTCAGCGGGCAAAGTGCTTGCCTGCTATGCCGGAGGACCTCGGTTCGATTCCCGGCCCCAGCCCATGTAACAAAAACGGAGAAACAGAATACAATAAAACAAGAAAATGTTTAAAGATGTTTCCCTTTCTTCCTTCCTTCCTTCCTTCCTTCTCTCTGTCTTTCCTTTAAAAAAAAAAAAAAAAAAAAAAAATCCTCAACCCAATATTAGCAAACCAAAATCCAACAGCACATGAAAAGAAGTATTCAGCCCAGGTATGCAAGGGTCATCCAATATTGAAAATCAATAATTAATGTTATAAGTGGGACTGAATGTTCAAATTGTAATTATGAGATTTAAATATTAGAAAAGTATGTAAGGTAGTATATTGCCATTATTTTAAAACAATTAAACACAGCTACAATATTTTGTTGTGCTTGAAAATATGTATAGTTTTTTCCAATAGTAATAACCATGTTGTCCTTAAATATTTTTAAAAGCGCCATTGTTTTAACATTATCTTTTTTTTCAATATTATCTTTTACAAATATTAATAAGAGTTGTTGCTTTTAGAAACTCTTAAGGAAATAATAGCTGGAAAATCCTCTGTAGCTTAAAATCAGTCATTAAAATTTACAATAGATAAAATAGAGCTACGTATTCTTAATACGTAAACAAGCATAATTTGTTCCAAAGATACCTAGAATATTGAAACTTAGTTCATGTCTATTGTAATATATTATTCAAATGGTACTGGGCATTTCACATTAAGAACATATTTCAACAACTACAACAAAGACCAAATTAGAATGTCTAATATGCCTGCTTTGCAGTGAATGGACTTCTATTGGTGTGTTAGATCTTAGGGTATCAATATTTCAGAACCCTGCAATGATTTTAGTTCTAGATTCATATATTATACATCCATAAGTGAAAATAAAATGTCATATTCTTTTCTTACTACAAAAAAAGCAATTAATGTAATCTACCATACTTACAGAACGAAGGAAAAAAAAACATGATCATTCAATTGAGACTGAGAAGGCATTTGACAAAATCTAGTTGATAAAAACAGTTAGAAAACTAGGAAAGAAGAAAATTTCCTCAACATGATAAAGGGCATATATGAAAACCTACTGCTAACATCATATTTAATGGTAAAAGACTGAATGCTTTCCCTATAAGAACAAGACAAAGATGGTGTGCTGGTTTGAAAGGATGTATGTACCCTAATCCTAATCCCATTTTGTAAAGGCAGCCATTTCTTCTAATCCCTAGTCAGTACTGTATGTTTGAATCTGTAATTAGATCATCTCCCTGGAGATGTGACTCAGTCAAGAGTGATTGTTAAACTGGATTAGGTGGAGACCCATTAGGGTGGGTCTTGATTAATTTACTGGAATCCTATAAAAGAGGAAATATTTTGGAGAAAACTGGAGATTCAGAGACAGTGGAGAATGCTGCAGCACCAAGAAGTAGGGAGTCCACCAGCCAGCGACCTTTGGAGAAGTAGGAGGAAAACACCTCCCGGGAGCTTCATGAAACAGGAAGCCAGGAGAAGCAGCTAGCAGATGATGCTGTGTTTGCCATGTGCCCTTCCAGCTGAGAGAGAAGCCCCGACTGTGTTCCCCATGTGCCTTCTCACTTGACAGAGAAACTCTGAACTTCATCAGCCTTCTTGAACCAAGGTATCTTTCTCTGGATGCCTTTGATTGGACATTTCCATAGACTTGTTTTAATTGGGACATTTTCTCAGCCTTACAACTGTAAACTAGCAACTTATTAAATTTCCCTTTTAAAAAGCCATTCCGTTTCTGGTATTAGCATTCTGGCAGCTAGCAAACTAGAAGTGCTATTCAACATTGTATTAGGGGTTCTAGCTAGAGCAATTAAGCAAGAAAATGAAATAAATGGCATCCAAATTGGAAGAAAGAAGGGAAATTTTCCTTATTTAAAGATGAATGATCCTATGTACAGAAAATCCTGTAAAATCCACAGCAAAGCTAATAGAATTAATAAACAAATTCAGCAAAGTGGTATCAATGCACAAAATCAGTATTTTTTCTATTGGTGGTAATGAACAATCTGAGCAGAAAATCAATAAAAATTCCATTTACAATAGCAACGAAAAGAATCAAATATCTATGAATAAATCTAAACAAAAATGTAAAGGATTGTTATGCAGAAAACTACACAATGTTTCTAAAAGAAATCAAAGAAGACCTTCATAAATGGAAGGACTGTCCCTGTTCTGGATTGGAAGACTAAATATGATTAAGATGTCAAGTCTACCCAAAATGATTTACAGATTGAATGAAAACTCAATAAAAATGCCAACAACCTTCTTTGTAGAAATGGAAAAGCCAACTAGCAAATATATATATATGGTGGGGGCGCACGGGTAGATCAGTGCTAGAATTCTCACCTGCCATCCAGGAGACCTGACTTCAATTTCCACCATGTACAAAAAAAAAAAATTCCCTGTGATAAAGATATCATATATCTGCCTCTGTGTGCGAAAGTATATATATACATACACACATATATGTAGGAAGACACATTTTAAAATGGAAGAGAAACTAAACAGATAATGACAATTAAATGCAATACATGATACTGGATGGGATCTAAGAATGGAGAAGAAAAGGCTCAAAAGCACATTATGGGGACATGAGAAAAAATTGGGTAATAGAGGGTAAGTTTTATATGTGTCAAGTGTTAAATTTCTTGAACTTGATACCTATACTTAAGGTGATTACATAAGTGAATATCCTAGTTCATAAGATATATACATGGAAGTATTACGTGTCAAGGAGTATGTAATGTGTTCATTAAAATGCTCTTAAATGCTCATAAAATGATGTATAAATAGATAGATAGAAAGACAGAATGATATTGGAAAGGTGGCAAATGTTAAAACTGATGGATCTGGTATCTGGGGGTGAGGTATGTGGTTTAAGGTATGAGATTACAATATGAAAGGCATGAGGTTGTATTATTTTTCCAACTTTAAGCTTGGAATTATTTCCAATTTTAAAAATATATATCCAGTTACTTCACAACATAAAATACACAATGTTCAATCAAAAATCACTAAACATGTAAAGAACACCTAGGGCAATATATAAGAGTCTACAAAGTTTCCATGCTCTAGGGTAACTTTCTAGAAACCCACAACCTCCAGTATCTTAGAGCACCTAGAAGTAAAAACCTAAAATTGTGGAATTGTAACCCATACCACAGTCTGAAATCTGTTCTATAATTAATTGTTGTGCTGTGCTTTGAAATGTATTGTTTTTTTTGTATATATGTTATTTTTCACAAAAAAGAAAAGCGATTGTGATGATAGAAAATATATATTTATTCCTTGTTGCCTCCAATGTTCTGAAATAGCTAGAAGGAAAAATCTGAAATGATGGTATGGTAGCTCATTACAAACTCTTGGATCTGTCCTGTAACTTCTTGTTGAGGAGAGCTTTGAAATCTATTGCTTTTTTCTTTGTTTGTTTTGTATATGTTATATTATATAATAAAAAAGTTGAAAAAAATTTTAAGCACTAGACATGACAAGAAGCAGAAAGATTAGACCCATAACTAGGAGAAAAATCAGTAAATAGAAACAGACATAGAAATTGCGGAGATGATGGAATTAGCAAACAAAGACAACAAGAACATAGAAAAAGGAGAAATGGGGGATGTAAGAAAAAACAAAATGAAGCAACTAGAGAAGAAAAATAAACTTTTTGAAATGAAAAATTTCCTGGATATAATTAAAAACAAAAGAAAAGATCAGTTGAATCTGAGACAGAGCAAAATAAACTAGACAAAGTGAAACACAGGAAAGAAACTGGAAAAAGAAAAGAGTATAACAGAACACAGCCTTGGTAATCTGTGGGATGAAATCAGATCATCTAATATATGTGATTTGGAATCCCAGAAGGTGGGAGTAGAGCAGAAAAATAAAGATACATTCTAATGATTAAACTCTACCTCTAAAAAGTATCAGTCCTGCTCCCAAAACCATGTTCATATTAAATATATGCATATTAAATATAAGGTATGTACATTACTAAGAGATTGCTACTACAATTTGGAGTTGAGAGTATATGTTCATAACATAATTCAAATGTTCTTTCCCTCAAGATAGTAGACAAATCAAACAACCTCTTCTGAGTTGAGCAAGTGTGATAAAGTTGTGACTCTATATTACATATGGTGGTTTCCTGCCAGATGTTGCCTAATTTGACCCTTTTTCACCTCCATTCTATACCGAAACCCCATACGCCTGACTTCTCCCCCATAGGGGCCAGCAATGGAGTAAGGGAAGGCTCAGCGATGAGATAAAAAATGTTTGCTTCATATATTAATTGACAATACTTCTTTTTTAGCTTTATTTTGAAGTACTTTCAAACTTACATGACACTTACCAAAATATTACAAACCTTATACAGAGAACTCCAATATACCCTTATCCCCTCCCCAGTTACACAGACCCACCAATTTTAACATTTTCTACATTTGCTGTATCATTCTGTCTCTGTCTCACTATCTGTCTAATCCATTTTCTAAACACTTATGTGTAGGTTGTATACATCATGGTCCTTGAACACTTAAAATTGCCATGTAAATTTCCTAAGAACTAGGATATTCACTTACATAACTACCTTAGTGCAGGTATAAAGTTCAAGAAATTTAACCCTGATGTAAAGCCTACAGTCCATAAACCAATTTTTTATATGTCCCAATATTGTCCCTTAGAGCCTTTTCCCCTCCCTTGCTAGATCCCACCCAGTATCAGGTATTGCATTTAATTGTCATTTTCTCTTTAGTTGTTCTCATTTTTAAATTGTGGGAACATATATACAACATAAATTTTGGCAATACTTTTTTGAAGTTGAAAGTTTAATAGAATGCTTCTTAAAAGCATTTTCAAAAAGAGCAAGAGTAGCTATGCTAATATCCAACAAATTAGACTTCAAATGTAAAACATTAATAGAGACAAAGAAGGACACTATAAATAAATGGAGTAATTCAACAAGAAGACAACAATCATAAATATTTATGCACTGAGCCAGAGTGCCCCAAAATATATGAGGCAAACACTGAAAGCACTGAAAAGAGAAACAGACACATATACCATAATGGTTGGTGACATCATTTACCTGCTCTTATCAATGGACAGAACATCTAGACAGAGGATCATGAGGAACATGAGGAAAAGCCATGTTTTAATATAAACCCCATTTCATAAAGGTAGAATAATCTCTATTCAATACTGTGTGTTTGAAACTGTAATGAGATCATTTCCCTGGAGATGTGATTTAGTTAAGTATGGTTGTTAAACTGGATTAGGGGATGACATGTCTCCACCCATTTGAGTGGGTCTTGATTAGTTTCTGAAGTTCTATAAAAGAGGAAACATTTTGGAGAGAGATTCAGAGAGAGAACAAAGAATGCTGCAGCACCACGAAGCAGAGACCTTTGGAGATGAAGAAGGAAAACACCTCCCAGGGAGCTTCATGAAACTGGAAGCCAGGAAAGAAAGCTAGCAGATGACACCGTGTTCACCATGTGCCCTTCCAGCTGAGAGAAAAGCCCTGACTGTGTTTGCCATGAGCCTTCTCACTTGAGAGAGAAACCCTGAACTTCATCAGCCTTCTTGAACCAAGGTATCTTTCCCTGGATGCCTTTGATTGGACATTTCTATAGACTTGTTTTAATTGGGACATTTTCTCAGCCTTAGAACTGTAAACTAGCAACTCATTAAATTCCCCTTGTTAAAAGCCGTTCCGTTTCTGGTATTTTGCATTCCGGCAGCTAGCAAACTAGAACAGTCCCCTTGGGGGAATGTCAAGAAAGGGGGAAAATTCAACTTTTCCATGTGGAGAATTCCTGATATTCTCACAAGCAGTGGGGACAACCAAAGCAACAGGCTGAGCCCTCAATCTTGGGATTTGTTCATATGAAACATCCTCACAAAGGATAGGCTAAGCCTACTTAAAATTAGGCCTAAGAGTCACCCCCAGAGAACCTCTTTTGTTGCTCAGATGTGACTCTCAACCAACATGACAAGCGAGCTCACTGCCCTCCCTGTCTCTATGTGGAACATGACTCCCAGAGGTGTGGACCGTCCTGGCAACGTGCGACAGAAATCCTAGAATGAGCTGGGACTCAGCACCAAAGGGTTCAGAAAACCTTCTAGACCAAAAGGGGGAAGAGAGAAATGAGATAAAATAAAGTGTCAATGGCTGAGAGATTTCAAACTGAGTCAAGAGGTTATCCTGGAGGTTATTCTTATGCATTATATAGATATCACCTTTTTATGTAAGGTATATTGGGGAGGCTGGAGGGAAGTGCCTGAAAATGTAGGGCTGTGTTCCAGTAGCCATGTTTCTAGAGGATGATTGTATAAAGATAAAGCTTTCACAATGTGACTGTGTGACTGTGAAATCCTTATGTCTGATGCTCCTTTTGACTATAGTATGGACAGATGAATAAAACATATGGATTAAAAATAAATAATAGAGGAACAAATGTTAAAATAAATTTAGTAGATTGAAATGCTAGTGATCAATGAAAGGGAGAGGTAAGGGGTGTAGAAAAATAGGGGAAACAAAGGGTAAAATATATTGGGTAGATGGAAATATTAGCAGTCAACGAGAGGGAGGGGTAAGGAGCATGGTACATATGCGGGTTTTTTTTTCTTTTTCTGAATTGATGCAAATGTTTTAAGAAATGTTCATGGTGGTGATATTGTGTGTTATTGATTATATACAAAGAATGGAATGATCATATGGTAAGAATGTGTTTGTATGTTGTTGTTATGTTTCTAAAAAATTTTTAAAAAAGAATGTATGTGCTTGTATGTTGGTGTAGCAATAAAAATTTAAGAAAAAAAGCATTTTCAAGATGTCACCACATTAATAGGGTTGCATCAAAATGCTAACTGCCAAACCATGCTCCCGCAGCAGACCTTCTCCCTGCACACCTATGCCCACCATGGCCACCACTCAGCAGCTGGTAGGAAGATGCTGCCTGTGGCAGCAAAAACTTTGATGAATACTTGAAGGAAGTAGGAGTAGGAATGGCTCTGCAAAAAATGGATGCACCGCCAAGCCAACTATATCATCACTTCTGACATCATATCTCTCACCATAAAAACTGAGAGCACTTTGAAAACAACACAGTTTTCTTGTAACCTAGGTGAGAATTTGAAGAAGTTACAGCTAATGGCAGAAAAACTCAGACTGTCTGCACCTTTACAAATGGTGCATTGGTTCAACACCAAGAATGAGATGGGAAGAAAAGCACGACAAAAAAAGTGGAAGGTGGGAAATTAGTGGGAGTATGCATTACGAACAATGTCACCAGCACTCGGTGTTAGGTCAGGGGAACGGGGAACAGCACTGCAACTGGAGCTGCAGAGGCTGTGTAGCCCCTCCCAACATGACTTCTGGAACTGCCCCTTCCAAATGACATGACTTTCACAACCACCCCTTCCAGACACCTGACTTCCAGAACTGATGAACTGCCCTTTCCGGACACCTGACTTCTGGAGAACTGATCCTTCCAGACGTCACCTGACCCACTTGCTTAAAAACTGCCCACGCCATCACCCAGGCACAGACTCACCTCCCTCTGCCTTAAGCTGGTTTTCTTCCCCACTGGCGACATGGCTTCTCCTGCTACTAGGACCATTTATCCTAATCTGCCTCTTTTTTCTCCTAGCTCTGTCTCCTCAACTTCCTTCAGGGATGCATGAAGGAACTGTCATGGGTAGCAGTCAACCAAACACTCCTGCATGATTACCACTGCCTACCCTCCTCACCAGATTCCTATAGCTAACCTCCTCCCTTTCCTGACCATGACAACCCCAGCCTATCACCCCATGTCACCCCAGTACAGCAGGAAGTAGCCAGAAGAACCTCGACGCCCTATTATCACAAAAAGACTGGAATGTTAGGTCGGGGGAATGGGGAAGGGCACTGCAACTGGAACTCCGGAGGCTGTGCCGCCCCTCCCAACATGACTTCTGGAACCGCCCCTTCCGGACACCTGACTTCTGGAGAACTGCCCCTTCCTGACGTCACCTGACCCACTTGCTTAAAAACTGCCCAAGCCATCACCCAGGTGCAGATTTACCTCCCTCCATCTTGGGTTTGGTGGTTTCTGCCCGCAGAAATAAACCCACCCGCTTCAAATTTCCCAGTCTACCTTCCTCTTTTCTTACCCTTTCACCTCCTAAACCTTTCACTCAGATCTATGAAAAAGTAGAATAAAAAGTCCATCATCATCTTTGGGCAGCATTAGCTATAAAGATGAACAAGCTTAGTTCAATGAGCAAACCTCCATACTGCTTTTTTTTTCTTTCATTATTGTGTTCCATTATTTTTATCACATTTTACATCCAACTATTTTACAGTGTTCGTTTAATTAGGATCATCCCTTTAATTAATAAATAAATGTGTTTGTGCTAATAAAAAAAAATGCTAACTGCCACCAGGAAAAGATATTGTCATGGAAGTTACAGGAATGTTTCAAGATTGGGGTGATTAAGAGTGACCCTTGCTAATGCGTACATTAGATTCAGCCTCAAGACAGTCAATGATGACCTTGGCAAGAGGTCTCAATAGAGTGGTGGGAAAAGAACCCAGATTTCAGTGGCTTGAATGGTGATGGGAAGGGAAAAAATAAAGAGAGGCTGAGTGTGGACAAATCCATTAGAGAGTCTGGCAGTAAAATGATCATAGTGATGAACACACAACTATGTGATGATATTGTGAGCCACTGATTGTATACTATGGATGGACAATATGTGTGTGAAGGTTTCTCAATAAAAATATTTAAAAAAAAGAGTCTGGCAGTAAAGGCAATAAGGCACAAGAAAAAGGGGTGATAACTAAAGGTGGGGGGGAGGTGTTGTTGAGTGTCTCCTTAAAATAGAAGAGACTCGTGGATGTTTAAGTTTCTGCTTAGACACCAAATCCAAACTCTACCTCTGGACAAGAGGAGATCCAGGACCCCGAGTTTGTTTGTTCCCCAGACTCCGTTCATCTAAAGATCCCAAACCAGGCTGTAGACCCAGGGAGAAGTGGATCCCTCCAACAAAGGAAGGCTGGATCTCATGAAACTAAACAAAATAAATAAGTGTAACATCCTTGCGACCATTCCCAGGGGTGGTGTTAGCCAAGGTGGGCATGTGACGTAGACCCTGGTGGGTAGGGAGGGGCTCCAAGGAACTGGAATTGGATCAGGGTCAGGCTCGAGACTGTTGTCTTGACCTCTGCCTAAGATGATCAGCCACATGGGACTTCCCCAGTAACTCAGCTGCTTCCTGCTCAAAAGAGCAGGGATTGGAGAGGAGCTGCTACCTGGCACCTTTGAACAGTTGCCTCGGCAACCACAGGCCAGGCATTTTATTCCAGTCATTGCCTGGGAGCGGTCCTCCCACACGTCCTGTTGTCCAGTGTTATGGGTCCCCCCCACCCCTGCAACCTTGGTCTTGCAAAACAAGGTTCTTTGGCAACTATCTTTCTCTGACCCATGAAAGGATTTGCCCTGAAGAATCTGAAATATGAGACTTTTTATGCAATTCACATGAATTTTGAGATTGAAACTGATCTAGTGGAGAGAGGGAGGGTGCTAGAAATAGTTAAGGGCTGTGGAGGTATTCTGCCAGGTCAGAGCAGACACAAGGAAATCTTATTTCTCCTGCCCCCAGCTACAGGGCCTCACCCCATCCTCAGGTGGGGATGGGCTCAGGAAGCTGCAGAGACACGACCCAGTGAGTTTCATATAGCAGACTGGGCTAAACTCATCTTTGTTCCCTATCCCCAGCCACAGAACCACTGATACAGCCCTTACCCACAAGAATCACAGGCCCTTGCTGCCCTAAAAGAGAAAAAATAAGACTGCATCAAGGAGAAACAAGGGCCAGGTATGGTGGACAAGGAAGACACCTGGTATTCCGGTTTAGTGCAGTAGTGCGCAGCCTGGCCCAACTTAGAATCAACTGTGGGTCTTTTAAAAATGACCAGTGCCTGGACTCCACCCTTGAAGATTTAGATCCTGTTGAGATGGACTCAAGGCTTCCATATCATTTTAAGTGTTTCAGGTATGGAGAACCCCTGACCAAACGAATCAGTGCTCAGGGTCTGCAGCCAGAACCCCAGTTTCAGCTCCCATTCCCGCTGCTTCACACTTACATGACCTTGGGCAAGTTATTCAACATCTCCAAGCCTCCATTTCCTCAGCTATCAAACTCTGCCTACCTCCTAGAGTTGTGGAGAGGATTTGTGAAATAATGCACAAGTGCTTGGCACTGCGCCTAGCACATAGTTAAGTACTAACAATGTCATTCTTGTTGAAGGGGTATGTATAACCCCAGGAGTCAGATTCAGAGGTATCTAAATGAGAAAGCGCCACTTCCTGGGGCAAAGGGCTGAAACCCATCCTTTTCCCAGGGCTGTGGGGAAGGGAATAGTCTTTCAGAGTCATGGTCAAGACCAGGGGTTCTTGTATGAGGGCTTACCTGTGGTTACTCTAACCTTTTAGTCTGGCACTGTTCACCACTGTGAGATGGAAATGTTCTCTATCTGCGTGGACAATAGGTAGCCACTGGCCACCTGGGGTTATTGAGCTTTTGAAACGTGACTAGTGTGACTGAAAGTTTATTTTATATTATTTTAATCGATTTAAATTTAAATAATCTAATGTAATTAAATTACCAACTACACGGCTGGTAGTTACAGTATTGGACAGGGTAGCTGCAGGCATGTATGTGTTTTGAGAATGGGAGTAAATAAAGATACAGAATAAAGAAACAAAGCCCAAACTTTCATACTTTTCAAAGCACTTTCCCTTCTACTATCTCATTTGAGCCTCAAAAAGTCCTAGGAGGGAGATAGGACAGGCATTGATAGCCCCATTTTATAGATTAGGAAGTTAGGTTTCAGGGATGTTAAAAGATCTGCACCAGATCATAAAATTAGAGGCAGAGCCCGGACCAGGGGGAGGCAGATTTATAGATTCTAAACCCATGCTTCTTCCTTTCGTTTGTTGGAAAAAGCTTTACCTCTACAGGAGTATCTTGTACCCAGCCCTCCAGTTTCCCTAGGGGTCTCAGCACCTTGGCTGGCCCCAGGTCCCATATCTCCTCCCAACTCCACCTGCTACCCACCTGAAAGAGCTGCTGAACTTGTGCATCCACCCACTGCTCTGTGTCCAGCCAGCGCTGGAGCTGCCCCCTGTCATACTTCACAGTCAGCCGGCTGGGTCTCCGGGACCTGGACACTCTGGAGGAGTCAGAGTGGGACCTTGACTCTGAATCTGTGGATGATGTCCTTCTCCTCCCAGAAGCCCACTGGACCTTCTTACTTGGGTTCTCCCTGTCCGGATTAGGAGACATGCAGGAAGCAGGGCCTGGAGACAGCATGGGAAGGCTAGCCTGGGCAAGGAGCTGGCAGAAACTACCAGTCAGGGCAAAGTTACAGAGGGAAGTGACAGAGAACAAGGCAGAGGCCAGCAGGGAAGAAAGGAAGGAGAGAGGGAGGGTTAAGGCTCTGGGGAGGGGCAAGGGTCAAAGATCAATAGGAGTTTGGCGCTGGGAATGCCAGGCTCTTGGCCTCACCACTGGTGAGTAGCACTCCAGAGCTGTGTCCCAGCCTCCCTTTCTGCAGCTGCTGGAGCCAACAGTGATAAAATCTGCAGGCAAGCAAAGGTCAAGAGGGTGCCGTGCTCTGGGAGGAGGGGGGCCCTTGGGTCCTGAGGGGTGCTAGGCACCCATAGGTGCTCTATGGCTGGCTCTGGAACAGGACATGAGTTATACTCACCCGAGATTCCTCAACACCCCACCTTTCTAGGAGCAGATCCACTCTGGGCCCCAAGAAGCTGTGATCAGGGGGATCCTGTAGGAGCAGGGTTCCTGACTGGCAAGGCTCCTGCTGAGAGTGTGGCTGAGCTGGGGACAAGAGTCTCAGGCTAGAAGGTGCTTATTTGGCCTGCAAGGTGCTAGGGCACCCCGTGTCTGGGTGTGTCCGAATGTGGCCTGCTTTTACAGCATGTGAGCAGAGAGGCTCAGATCCTCTGCCTGATCCTGTGTGCTTGTAAAGGCCGTTATCAAGCCACATCTACTGTGCCCATTTCCCAGACTCGACTGCTTAGAAGCCGTGTTTTGTACCCCATGATCCTGCCCTTATTCAGTTCCTTCCTACCACAGAAACTACCTGTAGACCTAACCTATACTAAGGGGACAAGGAATAAAACTTCTAGACTTACTAATATTCTAAAGAAAAAATATTTTTGTTTCTTTAGTCCTGTGTGACAAAATTTCTAAACTTTTTTCTCTTACCAAACAGAACATGATAATTTTTTTAATTAAATAGTTCAGAAAAACAAACAAATGAGAAATGAAAGTAACTCTCCTCTCTCTCTAGCTCTGCTCCCCAGAGGCAACCACCATCCACAGCTATTTAATTCCTATAAGAGTCAGAATATAATTGAAGAAGGAAAAAGCATATTTCCTCATAATGGACTCACAAAATAGAAAGAGGTAATGTGGGAAAGAAAGAATATAAAGAGTGGAAACAGGGGTATATGGAAGCAGAGAACATATATGCTGTTGAAGCTATGTTGGTATCTTTTAAAGGTGTTTTTTTAATATTTTTTATTAATTAAAAAAAATTACAAGATACATAAACATTCCCAACACATGCTCGTTCCGCTCTACACATACACTTAGCAATTCACAATATCATCACATAGTTGCATATTCATCATCATGATCATTTCCCAGAACATTTGCATCAATATTTCAGAAAAAGAAATAAAAAGACAACAGAAAAATAAAACAAAAACAGAAAAAAAAATTTTACATACCATACCCCTTACCCCTTCCCTTCATTGATCACCAGCATTTCAAACTAAATTTATTTTAACATTTGTTCCCCCTATTACTTATTTTTTAAAGGTATTTTAAAAATATACAGGAACCAAAGTGAGAAAGGGGTCAGTCAGAAACAGCACAAAAGATCTACCATACAGAAAAGGAGGCTGCAATACAGGGAAAGAGAGGTATAAATAAATAAATAAATAAATAAATAAATAAATAAATAAATAAATAAATAAATAAAAGACATGACATAAAACCAAGAGGAAAAGATGACTGAAGCTCATACTGCCTTTACAGAAATAACACTTAATGTTAAAGGATTAAACTCAGTCAAAAGACAAAAGTTGACAGAATGGATGAAAAAGCATGACACAACCATATGTTGTTTACAAGAGACTCGTCTTAGACACAAAGACACAAATAAGTTGAAAGTGAAAGGTTCTAGCTACTTCAATTCTTTAATACTTTTTGCATGTAACATCTCTTTTCAACCTTTAAGTGAAAAGTTACAAAGAAGGACACCATTTATTAATAAAAGGATCCAACACGAAGAAGAAAGAACAATCATAAATATTTCTACACCTAACAACGGTGTTCCAAAACCCATGAGGCACACATGGCAAACTGAAGGGAGACTCCTATGAAGCTTATCCCCACAAAGAATAGACTAAGCCTACTTAAAATTAGGCCTAAGAGTCACCCTCAGAGGACCTCCTTTGTTGCTCAGATGTGACCTCTCAGCCAACATGGCAAGAAAACTCACCACCCTTCCCCTCTCTAAGTGGGACATGAATCCCAGGGGTATAAACGTCCCTTGCAACATGGGACAGAAATACTAGAATGAACTGGGAATCAGCATGCAGGGATTAAGAAAACCTTCTTGACCAAAAGGGGGAAGAGAGAAATGAGACAAAATAAAGCATCAGTGGTTGAGAGATTTCAAACAGAGTCCAGAGGTTATCCTGGAGGCTATTCTTATGCATTACATGAATATCCCCTTTTTAGTTTAGTTTATTAGAGAGGCTAGAGGGAACTGCCTGAAAATGTAGAGCTGTGTTCCAGTACCCTTGTTCCTTGAAGATGATTGTATAATGACATAGTTCTCACAATGTGACTGTGTGATTGTGAAAACCTTGTGTCTGATGCTCCTTTTATCTACGGTATGGACAAATGAGTAAAAAGTATGGATAAAAAACGAATAATGGGGGAACAAATGTTAAAATAAATTTAGTAGATTGAAATACTAATGATCAATGAAAGGGAATGGTAAGGGGCATAGGAAAAAATAGGGGAACAAGGTTCAAATATATTGGGTAGATGGAAATACTAGTGGTCAATGAGAGGGAGGGGTAAGGAATATGGTATATATGAGTTTTTTTTTAATTTCTTTTTCAGTAGTGATGCAAATGTTCTAAGAAATGATCATGGCGATGAATATACAACTATGTGATAATATTGTGAGCCACTGATTGTATACCAAGTATGGAATATTTGTATGTTAAGAATGTTTGTGTTTGTATGTTGTTTTATCAATAAAAATTTTTTTACAAAACTGAAGGGAGAAATATACACCTCTAAAATAATACTTGGAGGGCTGGCCATGATGGCTCAGCAGGCAAGGATGCTTGCCTGCCATGCCAGAGGACCTGGGTTCGATTCCCGGTGCCTGCCCACGTAAAGAAAAAAAAAGAGTCACTCCTATAAAATAATACTTGGAGACTTCACTACATGACTTTCCTCAATAAATTGAACATCTAGACAGAAAATCGATGTTCTAGTTTGCTAGTTCTGGAATGCAGCACACCAGAAACAGATTGGCTTTCAAAAATAGGAGATTTATTTAGTTAATGTACAGTTCTTCAGAGGAAAGGTAGCTAACTTTCAACTGAGGATCTTTTTTACATGGGAAGGCACAGGGTGATCTCTGCTGGCCTTCTCTCCAGGCCTCTAGGTTCCAACATCTTTCCCCAGGGGGACTCCTTTCTGCATCTCCAAAGGCCTGGACTGAGCTACGAGTGCTGAGATGAGGTATACTGAGTTGCCTGGGCTGTGCTACCTTGCGCTCTCTCATTTAAGCACCAGCCAATTAAATCAAATATCATTCACTGCAACAGGCACGCCTCCTAGCCGACTGCAGATGTAATCAGCAACAGATGAGGTTCACATGCCATTGGTTCATGTCCACAGCAATAGAACTAGGCATCTTCACCTGGCCAAGTTGACACCTGAATCTAACTACCACAATTAATAAGGAAACAGAGAACTTAGATAATATGATAAATGAACTAGACATAACAAACATATAGAACATTGCACTACAAAACAGCATGATATACATTCTTCTCAAGTGCACATACATCACGCTCCAGGACAGACCACAGGCTGGGTCACAAAACAGGTCTCAATAAATTTTAAAAGATTGAAATTATACAAGGCACCTTCTCTGACTATAATGGAATGAAGCTGGAAATCAATTACAGGCAAACAACAGGAAAATCCACAAAGATATGAAAGTTAAATAACACAGTATTTAACTTTCCAATGGGTCAAAGAAGAAATTATAATGAAAATCAGTAAATATCTCGAGATGAATGGAAATGAGAATACAACATATCAAAACTAATGGGGTACAGCAAAAGCAGTGCTGAGAGGGAAATTTAGAAACCTAAACACTTACGTTTTTTTTTTTTTTTTTTACACGGGCAGGCACCGGATATCGAACCCTGGTCCTCTGGCATGACAGGCAAGCGTTCTTGCCACTGAGCCACTGTGGCCCACCCCCTAAACAGTTAACTTTAAAAAGAAGAAATAGCTAAAATCAAAGACCTAACTGCACACCTCAAGGAACTAAAGAAAGAACAGCAAAATAACCAAAAGCCAATAGCAGGAAAAAAATAACAAAGATTAGAGCAGAAATAAATGAAATTTAAAAATCAATAGAGATCGCTAACAAAACCAAAAGTTGGTTCTTTGAAAAAATCCACAAAATTGACAAGCCCTAGACTGAGAAAGAAAAAAGAGAGAGAAGACACAAATAGAAAAAGAAATGGAGAGGGGGACATTATTACTGACTGTCGTAGTTAGATTCAGTTGTCAACTTAGTCAGGTGAAGGCACCTAGTTCTGTTGCTGTGGACATGAGCCAATGGTATGTGAACCTCATCTGTTGCTGATTTACATCTGCAGTCGGCTAGGAGGCGTGCCTGCTACAGTGAATGACGTTTGACTTAATTGGCTGGTGCTTAAATGAGAGACTGCAATGTAGCACAGCTGAAGCAGCTGAGCCCCATACCTCATCTCAGCACTCGCAGCTCAGCCCAGGCCTTTGGAGATGCAGAAAGAAGTGACCCCAGGGAAAGTTGTTGGAACCCAGGGGCCTGGAGAGAAGGCCAGCAGAGATTACCCTGTGCCTTTCCACGTAAGAAAGAACCTCAGCCAAAAGTTAGCTGTCTTTCCTCTGAAGAACTAACAAAATAAATCCCCTTTTATTAAAAGCCAATCTGTCTCTGGTGTGTTGCATTCCGGCAGCTAGCAAACTAGAACACTGACTCAACAGAAATAAAAAGGATCATAAGAGGATAGTATGAACATCTGGTATGAATAAATTAGACAACCTAGATGATATGGACAAATTCCAGAAATACATGAACCAACCCATACTGACTCGACAAGAAATAGAAGATCTCAACAGATGCATAACAAGCAAAAAGATTGACTCAATCATCAAAACCTCCTAACAAAAAAAAGTGAAGGACCAGATAGCTTCGCAGGCGAATTCTACCCAACATTTCAAGAAGAAAACCTGCACAAACTCTTCCAAAAAAGTTGAAGAGGAGGGAACTATACCTGTGCCTGTTTGAAACTATTGTGCACCCCAGAAAAGCCATGTTCTTTAATCCTGATTCAATATTATTGGGTGGGATCTTTTTATTAACTTGTTTCCATGGATTTGTGACCCACCCAATTGTGGGTGAGATTTTTTGATTAGGTGATTTTGATGGAGATGTGTCTCTACCCATTCAGGTGGGTGGCTAACTGGAGTCCTTTAAGAGAGAACCATTTTGGAAAAAGCTTCAGAGCTGACAACAGATAAAGACATATGGAGATGCAGAAAGAAAATGCCCCCAGGGAAGCTATTTGAAACTAGGAACCAAAGGACCAGAAGATGCAAGCCACACACCTTCCCAGATTGGCCTTTCTTGAGTCAAGGTATCTTTTCCTGGATGCCTTAGTTCTGACATTTTTAATGGCCTTAGAACTGTAAACTTGTAACTTAATAAATTCCCTTTATAAAAGCCAACCCATGGAGTGGCCATGGTGGCTCAGCAGGCAGAATTTTCGCCTGCCATGCCAGAGACCCAGGTTCAATTTCCAGTGCCTGTCCATGCGGATAAAAAAAAAAAAAAAAAAACACAACCATTTCTGGTATATTGCATTTCCAGCAGCATTAACAAGCTAAACACTACCTAACTCATTCTATGAGGCCAATAAAAAAAAAATCAAAGACCTAACTGTACACATCAAGGAACTAAAGAAAGCACAGCAAATTAAACCAAAAGCCAATAGAAGGAAAGAAATAACAAGGATTATATCAAGGCCAGATAAAGATACTACCAGAAAGAAAATTACAAACCAATTGCTCTTATGAATATATATACAAACAAAATGCTAGCAAATTGAATCCAACAAACAGCACATTAAAATAAATATATGCTATGATCAAGTGGGATTTATTCCAGCTATGCAAGGGTGGTTCAACATAAGAAACTCAATTTATGCATACACCACATTAATAAAATGGAAGGAAAAAGCATACGATCATCTCAATAGATGCAGAAAAGGCATTTGATAAAACCCAGCATCCCTTCTTGATAAGAACACTTAGAAAATAAAAATAGAAGGAAACATCCTCAACATGATAAAGGACATATATGAAAAACCCACATCTAATATCATACTCAATGGGGAAACACTGAAAACTTTCCCTCTAAGATCTGAAACAAGGATGACCACTGTCACAAGTGTTATTCAACATTGTACTTGAAGTTCTAGTCATAGCAGCTAGGCAAGAAAAATAAATAAAAGGTATCCAAATTGGAAAGAAAGAAGTAAAATGTCCCCTACTTGTAGATTATATGATCCCATATACAGAGAGTCTTGGAAAATCTACAACAAAGTTCCTAGAGGTATTAAATCAATTCAGCAGTGATGGGGTACAAAACCAACATGCAAGAATCAGCAGTGTTTCCATACCCTTGTAAAGAGCAATCTGAAGAGGAAATCAAGAAAAAAATCCATTTATGATAATAACTAAAATAATCAAATATCTAGGCACAAATTTAATCAGCATGTAAATTTTGGTTACAAGGTTCAACCATGGAAATCACAAAACTTTGCTAAATGAAGTCAAAGAAGATCTAAATATAAGGAAGGACATTTCATGTTCATGGACTGGAAGACTAAATATTGTTAAGATGTCAATTCATCCAAAAATGATTTACAGATTTGATGCAATCTCAATCAAAATTCCAACAGCCTACTTTGCAGAAATGGAAAAGCCAATTATCAAATTTATTTGAAAGGGTAAGCCAGAGGACTGAGACTTCTTGTCATTTACACTTATTACAAAACTACAGCGATCAAATCAACATGGTATTGGCACAAAGATAGATATATAGACCAATGGTTTCAAATTGAGGGCTCAGAAATAGTCTCTAATATCCATGACCAATTGATTTTTGGAAAGACTAGCAAGTCCACCCAATCGGGAATGAATAGTCTCTTCAACAATAGATGTTGAGAGAACTGGACCTCCATTTGCAAAAAGAAAGAGGGCCCCTACCTCACAACACACACAAAATCAATTGAAAATGGATTGAAGACCTTAATATAAGAATCCGGACAATAAAAATCCTAGAAGAACATGTAGGGAAGCACCTTTAGGACTTTGTGTTGGGCAATAGTTTCTTACACTTTATACCAGAAGCACAAGCAACAACAGAAAAATAGATAAATGGGACCTCATCAAAATAAAAAACTTGTTTCTCAAAGGACTTTATCATGTAAGTTAAATGACAATCTTTATGACGGGAGAAACTATTTGGAAATCACATATCCAATAAAGGATTAATATTCAGAATATATTTAAAAATTCTTCAACATACACCAAAAGTAAATAATCCAATTTAAAAATGGTCAAGCCTGAAAATGTAGAGCTGTGTTCCAGTAGCCATGTTTCTTGATGATGATTGAACAATGATATAGCTTTCACAATGTGACTGTGTGATTGTGAAAACCATGTGTCTGATGCTCCTTTTATCTACCATATCAACAGAAAAGTAGAACATATGGAATAAAAATAAATAATAGGGGGAACAAATGTTAAAATAAATTTAGTTTGAAATGCTAGTGATAAATGAAAGCGAGGGGTAAGGGGTATGGTATGCATAATCTTTTTTTTCTCTGCTGTCATTTTATTTCTTTTTCTGTTGTCTTTTTATTTCTTTTTCTAAATTGATGCAAACGTTCTAAGAAATGATGAATATGCAACTATGTGATGATCTTAAGAATTACTGATTATATATGTAGAATGGAATGATATTTTAATGTTTTGTTTGTTGTTAATTTTTTTAAATTAATAAATAAAAAAGAATGGTCAAAAAACTTTATGCTGGCTTGAAAGTGTGCCCTAGAAAAGCCATGTCCTTTAATCCTGTTTTAATATTGTAGGGTGGAAACCTCTGATTTGATTGTTTCCATGGAGTTTGACCCACTTAATTGTGGGCATGACCTTTTGTCTAGATTACTCCCATGGAGATGTGACACACCCTTTTGAGTAAATGAGTATGTGACTCCACCCATTCAAGGTGGATCTTGATTAGTTTACTGATCTAATCAAGTAATTAGATTAAATGTCTGTCCCTTTAAAAGGGGAGACATTTTGGAGAAAACACAGTTGCTTCAGAGCCAACAGGGACACAGACATTCAGAGATGCTCATAGTGCCGACAGAGAGAGCAGACACCTGGACATGGACGTTTGGAGATGCAGAGCCAAGATGTTGCCATGTGCATTCTCATGAGATGCTAAGCAAGTCAGAACCCAGAGTTGTGTCCTGGAGGAGCTAAGTGAAGGCCCACGGATGCTTAGAGAGGAAACCACTGGCATCAGAGGCTGGAAATAACGGAACCAGGAATAAGGACTAGCATATGCCAGGTACATGCCTTCCCAAGTGACAGACATCAGCCCCTCTTGAGTGAAGGTACCTTTCCCTGGATGCTGTAGTTTGGACATTTTTATTGCCTTAGAACTGTAAATCTGTAACTTAATAAGTTCCCTTTTTAAAAAGCCACTCTGCTTCTGGTATATTGCATTCCAGCCACATCTAGCAAAGTAAAACAGACTCGAACAGACATCTCTTCAAAGAAGATATACAAATGGCCAGAAAAGCATATGGAAAAATGCTCAACATTATTAGCCATCAGAGAAATGCAAATTAAAACCACAAGAAACCATTTCAGGGTGGTGTGATGGTGGCTCAGCAGGCAGAGTTCTCGTCTGTACGGAGACCCGGGTTCGATTCCCAGTGCCTGCCCATGCAAAAAAAAGACAAAAAAAGAAACCATTTCATACCCATTAGAATGGTTGCTATTTAAAAAATAGGAAATAACAAGTGTTGAAGAAAATGCAGAGAAGTAGGAACACTCATTCATTACTGATGGCAATGTAAAATGGTGCAGCTATTGTGAAAGACAGTTTAGGGTCTAAAAGCTAAGTATAGAAATATCATATGGCCTAGCAATCCCATTACTAGGAATACACCCAAAAGAATTGAAAGCAGGGACTGGACTCAAACAAATATTAGCACTGATATTCATAGCAGCATTACTCATAATTGTCAAAAGATGGAAGCAACCTAAGTGTCCATCAACTGATCAATGGATAAACAAAATGTGGTATATACATGCAATGTAATATTGTTCAGCCGTTAAAGGGAGTGAAGTCCTGATGCATGCAATGACATGGATGAAACTTGAGGACATTATGATGAGTGAAATAATCCAGATATAAAATGACAAATATTGTATGATCTCGCTGATATGAGCTAATTATAATAAGAACCTCAGAGTCAGAATCTAGAATATAGGTTACCAGACGCTGGGTTGCAAGGTATTAATAATAGAGTGGTATATGGGGGAACAAAAACATAGCCTCATGCAAACTATGGATTATAATTAATAGTACAATCATAATATTCTTTCATCAATTGTAACAAAGGTATGCATTAACACTAATGCAAAGTGTCAATAAGAGGGGGTGAGGGGTATTAGGGAATACTGTATTTTCTATGTGATTTTTCTGTAAGCCTACAACTTCTCTAATTAAAAAAATTAAAATAGAAAAAAAAAAAACTATGGAAACAGCTAGAATGCCATCGTGACCTAGTACCCAAACTTGACCTAGTGTCTCCCCAGGCTCACGGGCACATGGAAGGGAGACCCGGGTCACTCAAGACACTATAAAGGAAACACTACCTACCCTGTCCTACCGGGTTCTGAGCCACTGGCTCATAAAGCTAGATTTGTTTTTTTTTTCCCAATCACATAACTTAGGAAAACTTGAAGAAAGCATTTAAATGGTTTTCCAAAGTACCCACCGTTCAAACAGAACTTCATATTAAGAAGAATTATCATATTAAGTATTTTAAGAGAGACTGATTTCTCTTTAAACAAACCTTGATGGTAGAGCAGTTATTCGTGTTTCCTTTCTCCTGGATCTGTTATCACTTTGCAGGTATCTTTGCTCTGCTGAAAAACTCAGCCTCATTAAATACCATGATTACTATGTATTCTGTACAGATCCCTTGATTTGTGTCTTCACTTGGGTAATGTCCTGACCAGAATGAGCCAATCAGAAATTCTGAAATCTTCAAAAGAGACTTTAGAATTGTGTTTTACTCTGTTTTTTTTTTCCCACTTAGTCTTCATAAATAACATTCTTTCCTACTTTCACAAAAATAATTTTCAAATCAATAATTACGACTATCTTAAAAATAAAAAAAGTCACTGGGCTTTGTTCATAAATTAAACAAAATTTTACACATTCCTCTACCAGGCCAAGCATTATGCTCAAGGTTGGAGATTGGTTTTGTGTCTGATGCTCCTTTTATCTACCTTGTCAAAAGACGAGTAGAACATATGAAATAAAAATAAGTAACAGGGGGAACAAATGTTAAAATAAATTTAGTTTGAAATGCTAGTGATAAATGAAAGTGAGGGGTAAGGGGTATGGTATGTATAATCGTTTTTTTTTCTCTTATCGTTTTATTTCTTTTTCTGTTGTTTTTTTATTTCTTTTTCTGAATTGATGCAAATGTTCTAAGAAATGATGAATAAGCAACTATGTGATGATATTGAGAATTACTGATTATATATGTAGAACAGAATGATATGTTAATGTTTTTGTTTGTTCTTAATTTTTTTAATAAATAAATAAATTTTAAAAAAACAACACTGGAGATTGGCGATACAAAAGAAACTTAGGGACAGTGCCTGCCATGTGCCACATGGAACTTACAGTCTAGTGTGAAACAAATATTAATCACTGATCAAATAAATAAATGTAAAATTGCAACTGCATTTAGTGATCTGAACAAAAAGTAGGAGGTATTATAAGAATGTCTAGAGAGGGTGTGACCTAATGAGGGGTAATAAGGGGTAACATTTGAACTGAATTCTGAAAGAGTTAACTAGAGGCCAAGTAAGGGTGTGCCTGGCAGAGCACACACAAAGGCCCTGTCGTTGAGAGGGTGAGTGAGTACAAGGGATTAAGGAAGGTGAATAAGGGTGGAACAGAAGTAAGAGGGAGGTAAGAGTGAGCTATGAAGCAGGAGAACAAATGAGGTAAACATAAGAGCTCTATGAGCTGTGTTGAGTTTTGTCGTTCTTAAGGGCACTGGGCAGTCACTAAAGAATCTTAAGCAACAGTGGTTGGGCAGGTTGGTATGTTCAGATTAAACACTCTAAATGAGCAGTCTGGCTGTTGTATGGAGAGAGGACAGAGGGTGCAGAAGGGTTCAAGATGACCTACAAGGTCATCACAGTAGGGCTTGATAGGTGAGATTGTGCTATTGGTGAGAAATTGAAAGATCAAGAGCTATTTAGAGAGCAATTTTTTTTTTTTTACATGGGCAGGCACTGGGAATCGAACCCGGGTCCTCAGGCATGGCAGGCAAGCACTCTTACCTGCTGAGCCACCGTGGCCCGCCCGAGAGCAATATTTAACAGAACTTAGTAATGGATTGGGTACACATAAATACACAGAACTTCAGGAGATACGTACACAGGGACCCAAAGAGATCCATGCACAGTTGTCCAGCTGCTTTGAGTCCCTCTGAGCTGTGTCCTTATCTGTAAACTGGGAGTTTAGGAGATTCTGCCTGAGCACGGAGCACAGCCACAGAGGAATCCGATGGCACACAAATGAGTTATGTCCATTATTTGGAGGGTGAACTCCTTATTTACATTCTTTTTTTTTTCTTATTTACATTCTTGTATCTTGGCATTGACACATCTCACAAAATTTACAAGTTTTACCATTCATCAGTAAGTTTTCCCAAGATGAGGGAGTTTAAGACCCGAGATAAGATGAAAGAAAAAAGATACCAGAAACTGGAGGGTCACATCAGTCAGGGAAACAAAAGGGGGCACTGGCCTGGGCAGGGGTGATAATATCTTTTAGCTCTCTGGCTGGACACAGGTCCAAAGGAAAGACAAAATGAGCAGTAGGCGGACCCCATCAGAATTAGGCTCTTCTTACGACTTCTAAATCTCTGTCTCTCTAACCCTGAACTCCCCCTGAGCACCAGGCCCATGCATCCAGTGTCCTGTTGGCCTTGTCCATCTCTGCTTGTATGTCTTGCAGGCACCTCATTTTCACCAGTCTGAAATAGAACTCTTCATCCTTATCCTCATATCTGCTTCTCATCTTGGACTCCCTGTATCAGTTACCAGTCTCCGGACAGCATGTCGTCATCCCAGATGCCTTTTTGTCACTCTCACATGCAGAAGAAAAAAAAAAAAAAGAATTAGGCTCTTCTTAAATGCCTTTTTTTCCTTTCAAATTTTATTATCAAATAAAAAACATGTTCATTTTAGAAAATTTTAAAATTTTCTAAAACATTAAATATCCCAAATAATCCCACCACACAGAAACTATCAACGCTAACATTCTGACAAGTTTCCACTGATTCTTTGTATATATACTTAACACAATTGACAGAATACTATACATAGTTATTTAGAAAAGTTTAAAAATCATTATTATTATCATTATTATTACTCAAGAAATACGTTTAAAAACTAATGAAATAAGTCAAAAATGAAATTGTGAATGTGCTTGTTTGAATGTGTGGTGGATGCCAGAAAAGCCATGTCCTTTAATCCTCATTCAGTGTTGCTGGGTGGGTGTTTTTAAATTATTCATGGACATGTGCCCAATTGTGCGTGGTAACTTTTAAAGAGATGATTTCCATAGAGGTGTGTCTCTACGTATTCAAGGAGGGGCTGCTTACCAGAGCCCTTTAAGAAGGAATTATTTTGGAAAGAGCTGCAGAGCCTATGCAGCCAGAGAACTTTGGAGATGAAGAAGGAAAACGCCCCCAGGGAAGCTTCATGAAACAAGAAGCCTGGAGAGAAAGCTGGCACATGTCGTCATGTTCGCCATGTGCCTTTGCAGTTGGAAGAGAAACCATGAACGTCATCGGCCTTTTTGAATGAAGTATCTTTCCCTGAATGCCTTAGATTGGACATTTCTATAGCCTTGCTTTAGTTGAGACATTTTCACGGCTTTAGAACTGTAGACTTGCAACTTAACAAATTCCCCCTTTTAAAAGCCATTGTTTCTGGTATATCACATTCAGTGAGCAAACAAATTAGAACAGTATTCACTGTAGAAAATTCTAAAATACAGATAAAACAAGAAAAGTATCAATGATCTACGTATTTACTGTCAATTTTTTCATGCATATTTGCTTTGCTTCAATTTTCACAAAATTAAATCATTTGTAACACACACATGCTATTTGTAATTTAATATATTTTGAATACTTTTTGTGTCATTAAGTAGTTTTGTACATATAAATACCAAACAAATGCAAACATTCATAACTTTTGATCATTCCGTTCTACATATATAATCAGTAATTTGCAATATCATCACATAGTAGTTGCATATTCATCATCATGATCATTTCTTAGAACATTTGCTTCTATTCAGAAAAACAAATAAAAAGAAAACAGAAAAAAAATGTATATATACCATACCCTCACCCCTCCCCCTCATCAATCATCAGCATTTCACTCTATTTTAACATTTGTTCCCCCTATTATTCATCTTTATTCCATATGTTTTACTTATCTGTTATAAGGTAGATAAAAGGAGTATTAGACACAAGGTTTTCACAATCACACAGTCACATTCTGAAAGCTATATCATTATTCAATCATCCTCAAGAAACATGGCTACTGGAACACAGCTCCACATTTTCAGGCACTTCCCTCCAGCCTCTCCACTACATCTTGACTAACAAGGTGATATCTATTTAATGCATAAGGATAACCTCTCGACTCTGTTTTGAATTTCTCAGTCATTGACACTTTATTTTGTCTCATTTCACTCTTCCCCCTTTTGGTCGAGAAGGTTTCCTCAATCCCTTGATGCTGAGTCTCAGCTTATTCCAGGATTTCTGTTCCACATTACCAAAAAGGTCCACATCCCTGGGAGTCATGTCCCATGTAGACAGGGGGAGGGTGGTGAGTTTAATCGTTGTGTTGGCTGGAGAGAGAGGCTACATCTGAGCAACAAAAGAGGTTCTCTTGGGGGGTTACTCTTAGGCCTAATTTTAAGTAGGTTTGACCTATCTTTTGTGGGGTTAAGTTTCACATGTACAAACCCCCAGATTGGGAGCTCAGCCTACAGCTTTGTTTGCTCACACTGCTTGTGAGAATATCAAGAATTCAACTTGGCCCTCATACCAAACCAGGCAAAGATTACAAAAAAAGAAAACTACAGACCAATCTCTCTAATGAATATAGATGCAAAAATCCTCAACAAAATTCTAGCAAATCGTATCCAACAACACATTAAAAGAATTATACATCATGACCAAGTAGGATTCATCCCAGGTATGCAAGGATGGTTCAATAAAAGAAAATCAATTAATGTAATACACCATATCAACAAATCAAAGCAGAAAAATCACATGATCATCTCAACTGATGCAGAGAAGGCATTTGACAAGATTCAACATCCTTTCCTGTTGAAAACACTTCAAAGGATAGGAATACAAGGGAACTTCCTTAAAATGATAGAGGGAATATATGAAAAACCCACAGCTAATATCATCCTCAATGGGGAAAAATTGAAAACTTTCTCCCTAAGATCAGGAACAAGACAAGGATGTCCATTATCACCACTATTATTCAACATCGTGTTGGAAGTTCTAGCCAGAGCAATTAGACAAGAAAAAGAAATACAAGGCATCAAAATTGGAAAGGAAGAAGTAAAACTATCACTGTTTGCAGACGATATGATACTATATGTCGAAAACCCGGAAAAATCCACAACAAAACTACTAGAGCTAATAAATGAGTACAGCAAAGTAGCAGGTTACAAGATCAACATTCAAAAATCTGTAGCATTTCTATACATTAGCAATGAACAAGCGGAGGGGGAAATCAAGAAACGAATTCCATTTACAATTGCAACTAAAAGAATAAAATACTTAGGAATAAATTTAACTAAAGAGACAAAAGACCTATACAAAGAAAACTACAAAAAACTGTTAAAAGAAATCACAGAAGACCTAAATAGATGGAAGGGCATACTGTGTTCATGGATTGGAAGACTAAATATAGTTAAGATGTCAATCCTACCTACATTGATTTACAGATTCAATGCAATACCAATCAAAATCCCAACAACTTATTTTTCAGAAATAGAAAAACCAATAAGCAAATTTATCCGGAAGGGCAGGGTGCCCCGAATTGCTAAAAGTATCTTGAGGGAAAAAAACGAAGCTGGAGGTCTCACGCTGCCGGACTTTAAGGCATATTATGAAGCCACAGTGGTCAAAACAGCATGGTACTGGCATAAAGATAGATATATCGACCAATGGAATCAAATAGAGTGCTCAGATATAGACCCTCTCATCTATGGACATTTGATCTTTAATAAGGCAGTCAAGCCAACTCACCTGGGACAGAACAGTCTCTTCAATAAATGGTACCTAGAGAACTGGATATCCATATGCAAAAGAATGAAAGAGGACCCGTATCTCACACCCTATACAAAAGTTAACTCAAAATGGATCAAAGATCTAAACATTAGGTCTAAGACCATAAAACAGTTAGAGGAAAATGTTGGGAGATATCTTATGAAACTTACAATTGGAGGCAATTTTATGGACCTTAAATCTAAAGCAAGAGCACTGAAGAAAGAAAGAAAGAAATGGACGCTCCTCAAAATTAAACACTTTTGTGCATCAAAGAACTTCATCAAGAAAGTAGAAAGACAGCCTACACGATGGGAGACAATATTTGGAAACGACATATCAGATAAAGGTCTAGTATCCAGAATTTATAAAGAGATCGTTCAACTCAACAACAAAAAGACAGCCAACCCAATTACAAAATGGGAAAAAGATTTGAACAGACACTTCTCAGAAGAGGAAATACAAATGGCCAAAAGGCACATGAAGAGATGCTCAATGTCCCTGGCCATTAGAGAAATGCAAATCAAAACCACAATGAGATATCATCTCATACCCACCATAATGGCCATTATCAACAAAACAAAAAATGACAAGTGCTGGAGAGGATGTGGAGAAAGAGGCACACTTATCCACTGTTGGTGGGAATGTCAAATGGTGCAACCACTGTGGAAGGCAGTTTGGCAGTTCCTCAAAAAGCTGAATATAGAATTGCCATACGACCCAGCAATACCATTGCTAGGTATCTACTCAAAGGACTTAAGGGCAAAGACACAAACGGACATTTGCACACCAATGTTTATAGCAGCATTATTTACAATTGCAAAGAGATGAAAACAGCCAAAATGTCCATCAACAGACGAGTGGCTAAACAAAATGTGGTATATACATACGATGGAATATTATGCAGCTTTAAGACAGAATAAACTTATGAAGCATGTAATAACATGGATGGACCTAGAGAACATTATGCTGAGTGAGTCTAGCCAAAAACTAAAGGACAAATACTGTATGGTCCCAATGATGTGAATCGACACTCGAGAATAAACTTGGAATATGTCATTGGTCACAGAGTTCAGCAGGAGTTAGAAACAGGGTAAGATAATGGGTAATTGGAGCTGTAGGAATACAGACTGTGCAACAGGACTGGATACAAAAACTCAAAAATGGACAGCACAATACTACCTAATTGTAATGCAATTATGTTAAAACACTGAATGAAGCTGCAACTGAGCTATAGTTTTTTGTTGTTGTTGTTTTTGTTTTTTATATATTTTTTGTATTTTTTATTTTTATTTTTTCTCTATATTATCATTTTATTTCTTTTTCTGTTGTCTTGCTATTTCTTTTTCTAAATCGATGAAAATGCACTAAGAAATGATGATCATACATCTATGTGATGATATTAAGAATCACTGATTGCATACGTAGAATGGAATGATTTCTAAATGTTGTGTTAGTCAATTTTTTTTAATAAAAAAAAATATATATATATCCATTCCTTCAAAAGTGGACCTCTCTCTAGTGCTACTCACAATAAGGCAGCTTACTTCTATTACAGCAAAGATACCGAGAAAGAGAAAGAGAGAAAGAGAGGCAGAGAGACACAGAGAGATCAAAGCATAGGAAGCAAGCTGGAAGTTATGGTCTTTTTGTAACCCACTTGGGAAATGACATCCCATGACTTCTGCTGGATTCTATTCATTAGAAACAAATCATTAAGTCCTGCCATACTTAAGGGGAGGGGATTATACACGGGCATGAAAATCAAGAGATGAGGATCATTGGGAGCCATTTTCAAGGCTGCCTACCACAATAGAATATTGTGAGCATTTTTTGCTCAATAGAAAGTCTTCAAAAATATTCTTCAAAGAGCTACAGCAAAATGTGAGAAGGCCTATCTCCTTTAAATAAAGATTAGTATAACAGTGGCCTAACCTTGAAAAATATGACATGACTTTCTCTCCAATTCCTTATAAAAAAATTCTTGTTTCTACATTATCAAAGGAACATTTTTGCATAGATCATTAAAACTAAATTTTATTCTGTAAATAATAAATATCCTTTGGTTACATAACAAACCACCCAAAATTTAGAGGCTTAAAACACAAATAACTATTTATTTACTACTCTATGGTTTGGGCAGGGTTTGACAGGGACAGCTGTTTGACAGGGCTGTCTCTGCTGGGGTGACTCAATTGGGTCTAAAGTGCAAGACGGCTTTACCCAGTACCTTAGCTGGGGTGACTGGAATGGCTGGAGATAATCGAGCCTTTCTCCCTTCAGAGTCTCTCATCCTCCAGGGCCTTGGTCTTGTCAGATGGCCTCTTTTCCCTGCAGTTTAGTCAAACTTCTTTAACTGCAACTGGCTCCCGGAGGGAAAAGTGGAAGGTGCAAGAGTTCTTAAGGTCTAGCCCTGGAAGTCACATGACACCACTTCTGCTACATCTTATTGGTCAGAGCAAGTTGCAGATTGAAGGGGAAGGGAAAGAGAATCCACCGCTTGATGGGAAGATAAGTGTATGTATTACAGGGAGGGGAGGGACAGTTGGCAGGCATCTCTGTAGACAATCCACCTCACCCTCCTATAGAAACCACAAGACCACCATCCAAGACAAGATATTGAGGGTTCCTTTTCTAGTAGTGGTGTTAAGGACTGGATATTGCCCTCAAACCATCCCACTCTTAAGAGTAATGATCAACACTGGTGATATGGCAAGTAGGAATAAATCAATGGCACAGAACCCAGGGCTTCTCTTCCCAAAACTCATTGAGGAAAGCAAGCCACAGGGTCTAACAAACGAACGAACTCATCCAGATAGTTCCCATCGTGAATGCAGTACAGAATTAGAAAAAAAATGACATCTATGGAAATGCTTTGCAGAAAGGCAACTCAGAAAGGCCCAAGATTGATAGTCAAGAGATCTGAGGTCTAGAGCTGGCTCTGCAACACACTAGCTCTGAACAAAGTAAGGTACCTCTCTGGGCATCAGTTTCCTAAATGTAAAGGAAAGAGCTTCAACTAAGACCCCCTAGGCTATGACACTTTCTGCCTCTCCATAAACCAAACTTTATAAATCCATCCAGGGAACAGCTGTCTCTATGCACATTGCCAGAGAGTCACGGAGGGTCTGAACAGGTACAGGACAGGTGAATCAGGCTGGAGGAAGGAACCTCATGGCAGTATGTCCTGTGAAGCTGATATAGAGCCCAGACCAGGCACAGCAGTGGAAACAGACAAAAAGGGAGGGATATAAACCATTACTAAGGAAGAATGTTAGGACTTAGGGGCAGTCGGATGTTTGCAGGGAAAGTCCATGGAAAGGCAGGTGGCACATATGATTCCAAACTGACTGGGACAGTGAAATTAAGAGAGAATGTGGAGAAAGGAGTGATTTGGAGCTCAATATGCAGTGGTTTTTGTAATGTGTTTTTCTCTTCATGGGCTGCTCATTAAAAGGAACTTGAAAAATACCTTAAAAACTATAAATAAGGAAATGTCACTCCATATTCCCACCATTCAAATACCATTACTTTCAGTGCTTTCATGGACCACCTTCCATGCAGCATCAGGTATTTTTGAAGTCTAGAGAACTTGAGATAAAATCTTGGCTCTCATTTTTTTTCACATAACATTTATTGAGCACACATGATATCAAATATTTTGCCTGTACTAATTCATTTAATCCTTATAACAACCCCAAGAAGCCCCACTTCATATACAAAGAGATAAAAGCACAGAAAGTTTAAATAGTAAGGGGCAGGTAAAAGATTTGAACCTATAAGCTGACTTAGAAGCTTACAAGCTCAATCCCTACACAAACCTTCACTGCATGACCTCAATGGAGTGACTGAATCTTTCTGCAAAGTGGAAATACTTCTGAGTATCATGCACTATGAGCATTAGCAATCTTATAAGTGTCTGGCACAAAGTAGTCACCTGAGGAAATGGGGGACGTTCACAACTTGAAAATGAGTTTCTATTTCAGGCACATTATAGTTTGAGATGAGGGTGGAACTTCCAAATGAAGTCAGAGTTGAAAGGGCCAGTGTTTACGCACTGAAGCAAAGCAGTTGGCTGGCCTAGGCTCTGATGTCCACTCTGCCACTTAGCTGCCATATGACCCAGCAAGTTAGTCCACCCACTTGAAACTGTTTGCCCACCAGTAAAATGGGGATACACATAGTACCTACCTCACTGGTTGATCTGAGTATGAAATGGGTTAATATGCGGGAATTGCTTAGAAAGAGGGTTTGGGATATGGTCATTGCTCGATAAATGTGGGGTTTTGTATGATGACACATGCACAAACAAAACGCCCATAAGGTAATATTCTTCTGTGTTAGGAAAACCTTATATGTATAAGCTATTAGGGGCGGGGTGCCAGTAGGAATCATATTCACTTTACTTACTTCCCTATGTGCTGGTTTGAATCTGTTAAGCACTCCAGAAAAGCCATGTGCTTCTAATCCATTCTTGTGGGTGCAGACCCATTGTGGGTAGGACCTTTTGATTAGGTTGTTTCCATGGAGATATAACCCACCCAATTCAAGGTGGGTCTTAATCCTTTACTGGAGTCCTTCATGAGAGGACACAGACAGCTCAGAGCTCAGAGATATTTGGAGATAGAGAAGAAAAACACCCCAGGAGAAGCTACGAGAGAAAAGAAAGGCCCGGAGGCACTTTGAAGAGAGCTCAGAGACAAAATCGCCCAGAGACACTAAGACTGGACCCGCATGACACAGGGAGTTCAGAGAGGTGTCCCAAGAAGAGTAAGCAAGGACCCACAGAAGCTCAGAGAGAAAGCCACTGGAATCAGAAGCTGGAAACAACCAACCCCGGAGAGAAGGGCCAGCAGACATTGCCATGTGCCTTCTCATGAACCAGAGGAGCCCCAGATGCCACCGGTCTTTCTTCAGTGAAGGTATTCTCATGTTGATGCCTTAGTTTGGACATTTTTAGGGCCTTAGAACTAAAACCTAACCCATTTTTGATATATTGCATTCTGGAAGTTTTAGCAAACCAAAACACCCCACACAACTGCACAATTATTTGCTTTGTACCCAGCATACCCACTACTGTGCCTGGAGTTGAGGAAAAGCCCCCACAATCCAGAGAAAAGGACTCCAGATTCTCATCCCCAACTGGGCAACTGAGGGATAATGCAGTTCAGTAAAGAAAATGATCCAAGTGTTGGCTACAGGACCTACCAGGTACAGCTGCCCTAGATGAGAATGGTAAGTACAGCACTATTGAGTGGGGAGGTTAAGCCATCATGCAAAGGTGTGAAATATTTGGGGGAGGGGGGAGTATTAATGTAGCCCAGTATAGAATTGGTCTTTAAAAGGAGTTCTCCATTTGGGAAGAGCAATGAGCATGTCTTCATAGATTCCAGTTTCGTGAAGGGCATGAAATTTGGCGAGCTAGAGCCTGTGATAAGCTAGAAGTTTCCAAAGAGGATGGATATAGCAATTTCACTGGAGAGAAAAGTGTTCAGCTCTTGACCTGGAGCGCGCCCTTTGTGGGAGACTGAAGGTACAGCCGACTAATGAGCTCAGAGCCTACAGGAGCCACTCGGCTCCGACAGACACCCGAAGGTAAAAGTTAGTACCAGGGGAATAGCCTCAAGCAAAGGGAACCACTGCTGGTCAAGGAGGAAGCCTTTGGAGTCACTCTGGCCAAGAGAAGGACTTCCCGGAGCTGGCAAGGGCCGGGACGCTGGAGCACACATCCCGGATTCCCGGATTCCCGGATTCAAAGGCGCAGCCCCACACCTTCCAGGTTCTCTTCCAATCACGAATTGGAAATGATTTCCCGAAGGCTGACGATCAACGCCGAGACCATCTGCCTCGGGCTTTCCCTCATTTCTCCTCCCCTGGTCCCCTCACAAGCACCTCAGACCTGAGGCAGGGGACAGGAAACCTGGAGGCAGCCGCTCCAGAGCGCCCGACCCTCGCGAGCCTGACTTCGCTGGAGCGTCGGGGGCAGCGTCACTTCGGGGGAGCCGCGCGGCACCCGGCGGAGTTGGCGTACAGCAGCCACCTCGAGAGGCCGCAGAACCGGGGAGAGAGACCCCGAGCCTCTCGGGGTACCAGGCTGGTGGGGAGGGGTCGGCATCTCAGGGCTGCCGGGAAGACCCGGCCGGAAGCTCTGCTGGACCGACGGGTGGATGCGCTCCGGGAGTGGGCGGGGAAGACCGCGCGGGGTTACTGTCCGGCCCCGCCCGGGCCGCGCTGACTCAGTTTCATCAGAAACTAAAGAGAGGAGGTGGCTACCCCGCCGCACACCGGACACTGGGGCGGAAGCGCCGGCCCGAGCCGCGCAGGCAGCCGGGACCGGAACCTGGGCCAGCCCGGCCCCACCCCACTCACCTGCGTAGGTAACCGGGGCCCGGCACCGCGAAACGAGAGGGCCTCGAGCGTGTTTGGCGCTTTGTTCTGCGCTGGTGCGCGTGTCTGGGTACGTGAGCTCCTCAGCTGTCCGACTGTCCGTCCATCACGCGGTTGGGTCACTGGAGAGTGCGTGGGAGGACCGTGTTCTCGTGCCCCCTTCACTCCTGGGCACTCCTTGCGCCCTCGCCCTCCTCCACTTCCTCTGCGCCGGCCCGCCTTCCTCGAAGGCTCCGGGGCTGATCAGGTGTGTCTCCTCCCCCGTCCCCTCCCCTCTCTCAGATCTCCAGCTCCGTCGGAAACCAGAGGCTGGCACTGTGAAGGTGACCCCCTGGGGAGGAGGGCGACGGCCCCTGGGAGGATGATGGCCGGCGCCCGCCTCACCCAGCCCGGCATCCCCGCCGCCACGGCCGCCTTGTGGTTCCTGTACGCGCTCGGCTTCAGGGGCACCGAGGCCGGGCCGCCGTCCGCGCCCCCCGGACTGCCGGCGGGAGACGCCTGCCTGAACCAATTCACCGCCGGGGTGCCTGCCTTTGTGCTCGACCTCGAGGCCTCCGTCAGCAACGGGGCCACCTTCCTGGGCTCCCCCGCGGTTCGCCGTGGCTGGGACTGCGTCCGCGCCTGCTGCGCCACCCAGAACTGCAACCTGGCGCTGGTAGAGCTGCAGCCCGACGTCGGGGAAGACGCGGTCGCTGCCTGCTTCCTCCTCAACTGCCTCTATGAGCAGAACTTCGTGTGCAAGTTCGCGCCCAGGGCGGGCTTCATCAACTACCTCATGCTGGAGGTTTACCGCTCCTATCGCGAGCTGCGGATCCAAAGCTTTAAAGGTAGGAAGGAGAGTGCTGGGGTGAATGGATTTGGGAGATTCAGAAAAGAGCTGGTTGTGGAGTCCTGGGGGAGGCGAGAATTCACAAACAGTTAACAAGGAGAGTCCGGTAACACCCCAACCCCTTCGAAGTAGTATAAGCAGTAAACAAAGGGAAGGGCACCTGAGTGGGGAGGGGACCAGACTGGCTTTTGAATTCAGGATGTTCAGAGGCCGATACTCTGGGGGTGTGTAAGGGAGAGAGGCCACCAGCCTTGATTCCTGACTTCTGGTGCAAATAGACCGAGACAGGGAGTGAGCTGTCTTGAGCTATCTGGAGACAGCCTGAGACTAGAAAGGTGTCCCTGTACTAAGCACTGTCCTGGGCACCATGAGGCCCTGCCAAGTGAGCCCGTGATAGTCTCCTCCCCTGATTGGGCTTAGGACTAAATAGCATCCTTCTGGGGACGGTTTGGCCCTTTAGTGGTATTGGGGAAACCCATCAGACCCCAGTGACTAAAGACCAAGTCCTGGGCAAGCTCAGTCTGTGGGCATCCTGAGAGTAAGACTTCTCCCCATGGCTGGTGCTGAGGGGTACAGACTGCTGGAGGGATGGGGTTGACCCAAACCCAGAGGGAGTTTGTTGTGGGCCCAGCAACCTAGAGGTTCTGGGGTGGGGGTGAGGAGGGTCCTGAGTGAATCAGTCCACCCATGTGTACCCAGCAGGGGAGAGATGTCAGCTGTCCCACAGGTGTGTGTGTGTGCGTGTGCATGTATGTGCCCCAGTGATTCTGGAATGAGCTCTCCCTGCTGAGAATCTGGTAGCCAAGCTGTCAACGCACCTTTTGTTTATGTCCAGGGATAAGAGCAAAATGGGGTGAGGACTCCTCCTCTTTCCTTCTGGGATTGAGCAGTCATCTGGGATCAGGGCCCCTCCAGAGCTGTTGAGGCCAGGCAGGGCTCCAGGGCAGGGAGGGTCACGACTGTTGACCTCTGTTAGCACTTTACAGTTTACCGAGTGCTGTCACACGCATTCTTTCACTGAGGACTCAGAACAACTTCTGAAAAGGTGCTGGTAATAGTTATCCCACTTTCTAGATTAGCAAACTGAGACTGACATGTTAAATAATTTGCCCAGAAAAACATTGACAATAAATGATAGACCTAGGAGACAAACCCAGGGTGACCTCTAAAAGGCCTATGCTGTTTTTCAGGAGACTGTCTTTCTAGTAAAAACCTAGCACCAGACTGATCCAGAACAGTCCAGCCTTTTATAGGACCAGAGACTGGAGTTCAGGGTCCAGGGCCAGGCTGGGGTTGGAGATGAGCTCAATCCTGGAAAGTGGAGAAAGGACTTTCTTCTCTCACCTTTTCCTGTACCAGTCCTCCTCCAAGACTGAGGACCCTTACTTCTCCTTGTCCTCCCAGTGGTTCTCCTGTGTCTCTGAGGAGAGGTGGGAGGGGGGGCTTTGGGGAGAGGGGCACCATCTCTGGGCCAACCCAGGCCACTGAGTCCCGCTGGACCAGGACTGAAGCCTGTTCTACAAGGAAGTGGCAGATGGTGTAGGTGGTGATGACTCTAATTGGCCTGCACTGCCTGTGCCCTTCCTGTTCCAACAGAGGCCCCCTTGCAAGTCCCACTCCAGGGTCAGAGCCCAAAATGCTGGGGCTGAGCATTTGAGTTCAGGGAGCTGAGCTGGATTGGGGCCACACGGCCTTGGGAGCAACCTTCCTCATGGGAAACTCCCAGAATCAGCCTCTTTGACATAGACAGGGTAGCTGGGGATTTCCTGGGGTGTTTAGGGCACTGGGTAGGGCTTGGACTGAGTGTGGGCTCCAGGCATTCTCACTGTGCTGCAGTTCTTTTGGGGAGTTAGGGGCAAGATGCATGTGTGTGTGTGCGCGCGCGCGTGCGCGCAGTTCTTTTGGGGAGTTAGGGGCAAGATTCATGCATGTGTGTATGTGTGTGTGTGTGTGTGTGTCAGGGGCTCCATTCTCAACTGGAGAGGTTGGGGTTAAGAACACTGTAAAACCATTAGGGCCTCCTTGGAGGCAAACAGTGGATGGAGACAGGCAAGGTGGGGGTTGATTCTTCTGTTGAGTAGAGAAATCCGCTCCAGGGTGGGTTTGTTTCCCTTTCCCCTGCCTGCAGCCTTGCCAGTCCAGTCCAGTCCAGTCCAGATTCCTGCGGTGGGAGGTCAGAAAAGCTTGGAGGAACTGACTCCTTCCTCCTCTCCCCTTCATCTGCCCTCCCCTCTCTCCTCTCTTTCTTTGGGAGGAATGGCCTTAGGAGGTGGAGCCTGTGTTTCCCTGGAGATATTATAAGGCCTGGGATGGGGGTGGGGGGCTGGTCTGGAGGCTGACCTGGCTTTATTGTCACCCTTTGCTCTCTTGGATGAGAGGAAGGGAGTGGTAGGGCATTGGTCACTGGGGCTGGGGCTTAGAGAGGAAAGGGCTGTGTGGGGGTGGGATATTCCTCATTTGACCCAGGTATGTCTGACATGTTATGCCTGCCACTTCCACCCTGGGGACCAGTGGGACTACAGGTAGCCTGTCTTCTTTCCCCCTTCTCAAATACCTAGTTACTTAATGAAAAAATGCAAGGAGGGGGATGGGGTCTTCCCAAGTCACTGCCCCTTACAATTCCTCCTGGTCTCTCTGGGGCCATCTTAGGGCCAGGTCCTGTTGGTCTCCTTGCCTGATTGCCAGCCAAGCCACTGAGTGCTGGGGATTGGCTCAAGACAGGTACTTCTCGTTCCTGCCTTTCTGTCTTGTTTGACTCTAAAAGCCCTGAACCCAGATCCCTTCTCATTTTGGTAGGTGTCTGTGCCATTGAAGGTGTTTCTTTCTGGAAACTCTCCCCTCCCCTCCGTTTGCTGTCACTGTGTGTCCTGGTCTTCCGACTGCTGTGATCATCCTCTTTGAGTCTCCCCACTGACTGTGCTGATGCTGCCTCCACAAAGAGGACACCCTGTGGCTCAGCCTCCTACCAGTGGCTCTTAACTCTTCTCTTCTTCTTTTGCACTTGCTCTTAAACTTGACATAACTTTCTGTAGAACCTCTTGTCTAGCAAAACCTTAAATACTCATGACCCTTGACACAATACCACTTATAGGCATTCTCCTCACAGCTATACGTGTACATGTGTAAAACCACTCACTGGCCAGTTATTCACTGTAGCATTGTTTATAATATCAAAGAATGGGAAATAATGTCTGTCACATCCTATAATTGAATACTGTGATACTGTTTTAAATAATAAAAAACCTGAGACAGTATGGTTTTGTTCTTAGTAGCAAAAGAAAAAGTGGGGAGAGACAATCTAAATGAACTGAGACGGATTAAATCAATTATATAAATTGTGGTGTGTTTATACAATGAAATATTAGGTAGCAAAAAAAAGAAGCAGCAGCAGCTCTTTTTGTATTGCTATGGAATGATTTCCAGTCTGTGTTAAGGGAAAAACAAGATAAAGGAACTTGCATGTTTTTGAATTCAAAGGCTATGTCTAGATATTCACATACACAAAAAAGGTAAAAATGGACACCTCTGGGGAGAGGAACCTGGATGGCTAAGGAGAAGGGGAGACTTAATTTTCACTACCCTTTTGAGCCTTTTGAATTTTATGTATGTACATGTATTACTAAGCTAAAACGAAACAGGAACAAACAAAACCTCAACATTATGCAAGCAATCAGAATCACGCAAGCCAATCTGTAAGCATAAATGTTTTGAGGAGAGCTTGTTACACAGACCAGGATTAAAATTCCAGCTCTACCAGTTAGTGGCAGAGAGACCCTGGACAAGTCCTTTAACCTCTGATGTCAACTTTCTCAGCAGTAAAGAGGAGCAAGATTGCAGTTGTGGCAGGGTGATTATGAATGGAGGTGATGTCGATCATGGGTCAATAAATTATTCTATGAAGGTCCAAATAGTAAATAGTTTAGGTTTTGTGGGCCATCTGATCTCTGTCACAACCTACTCATCTCTGCCGTTGTTAAGGGAAAGCAGCTGTTGGCAATATGTGTGGCTATGTTACAGTGGATGCTGAAGTTTGAACTTTGTGTAATGTTTGTGTCATGAAATGTTATTCTCCTTTTAAAATTTATCTCAACCATTAAAAATGTAATGGGTGGTGGGCCAGAGTTGGCCTACAGGCCACTGTTTGCCAACCCCTGATGTGAAGGATGCAGGTAGAGTACCGAACATGGTATCTCTCTCTCTCTCTCTCTCTCTCTCTCTCTCTCTCTCTCTCTCTCTCACACACACACACACACACACACACACACACACACACACAGAACAGGTGGCAGCTTACTGAAACATGACTCCAGATCTGTCTCTAACCCTGGCCTCTCTGGAGCTCCCACCCACATGTCCCACTGCCTGCTGGTCAGTTCTTTTAAAGACTCTATATAGTCTTTTCCTCAAATTCAACTTCTCTAAAAAAACTGGCCCCCTCTAAGTATGATTTTCCTTCAACCTGTGCTGGGCTCTACCTCCCAGTTTCCAGAGCCTGGCAGGTGCAGGAGCTGAAAGCATCGCCTGGCATTGTTTCCCACATGCTCCTTTCCCTTCCCCTGGCTGGCCTTCCTACTCAGACCACTCCTGTCGTATCCGTCATGCACTGGTCCACTCACCAGACTACCTGCCCCATGGAAATACTTCCCAAAGCCCTCCTCAGGTCCCCTGCTTTGTCCCAAATGCCCTCTCGCTGAGTTCCCCACACTGGCTAGGGTCTGAGTTGACACCCAGACTTATCCTGTACCCTTTCATTGCTGGACATGGATGCACCATCACACCTCAGGGAATGAAATATGCTGAATGACCACCAAGCGGCCGGGCAGTACAACCCAGAAGAGCAGGGAAGCGGGAGCCTGTGGGGGTGAACTTGTCAGGTCAAACAGCCCCTTTTTTTCTCAGGACCAACCCGAGGTGAAGTTTCTCCTTGTACTCTATCACATGGCATCACATCACATCTTCCTCTGCCTTGCTGCCCATCTTCCTCACCCTTGCTAGTACAAGGATGATATTTCCCAACTAAAGTGGCATCACTTTAAAAAGAAATACTTCGGGCGGGCCGCGGTGGCTCAGCGGGCAAGAGCGCTTGCCTGCTATGCCGGAGGACCCCGGTTCGATTCCCGGCCCCAGCCCATGTAAGAAACAAACAAACAAACAAAATATAATAAAAAAAACAAGAAAATGTTTAAAGATGTTTCCCTTTCTTCCTTCCATCCTTCCTTCCTTCTCTCTGTCTTTCCTTCCCTTCCTCCCTCTCTCTTAAAAAAAAAAAAAAAAAAAAAGAAATACTTCCCAAGAAATTGGTAAACAGCTGCTGCTTCAGCCTTTGCTCCCTCCTTAGGACTCCTGGACCGCGGTCATGTATCTAGTAGGTCAGTGTCCAGTGCAGCCAGGGCCTCCCGAGCCTGATTTCCCCTGCTCAGGGTCAGCATCTGTCAGAATGTCACTCCTGCTATGGGCCCAAGTCCAGACATCCTGGCCTAGCATCCAGGGCCCTTTGAGTCTACCAGCTACCCTGATAAAGCCTAAACTCCTTGCTTTGGCTTGTTTTCTGCTGTCATCAGGAACACCTCCTGCTCTTCCCTACAAACAAAGACAAGCAAACAAAATCCCTTCTCCCTCTTCCAGGAAGCCTCCCATATCTCCCCAGCCTGCTAAAGGCCCTCCCTTCCCCGGCTGGCCAAGCCTTGGCTATGTGCACTTATGGCATGCTGCCTGGTGGTGTTGGGTTTTACATGCTTTTATCTTATCTCCCCAACTGGACTGTAATCCTCTCAAGGATAACGTATTAGTTTCCTAGGCCTGCCTTAAGAAATGACCACATACTCAGTCACTTACAATAACAGACTTTTATTCTTTCACAGTCCTAGAGGCCACAAGTCCAAAATCAGGTGTCCTCACGGCCCACTGCCTCTGAACGCTTGGTGCTTCTTCGAGCTCCTGGTGGCCCCGGGCGTTCCTTCGCTTGTGGCCTTATCACTCCAGTCTCTGCCTCTGTCTTCACATGGCCTTCCCTTCTGTGTCTTCTCTTCTGCCTCTTGAAGGACACTTATCACCCTGATGATCCAGGATGATCTCCTCTCCTCTTGGTATCCTTGGCTTTTCCAAATAAGCTCACATTTATAGGTTCTGGTGGTTGGGACTTATCTTTGGGAGGCCACTATTCAACCCAAACTGGGCAGAAATCCTGCTTTGTGCTTTTCTCCCTCTCCCAGCCCCTATCCCTGAGAGTGGAGGAAGCCTCACACAGGCAGGTTGGAGGAGGCCATGGCTTCCTCAGAACCCCTGTACCTGGAGGTCCAGTCTGTCTGAGGTGGCAGAGGCACCTCATGCTGCAGCTGCTTATTCTGGGACACTGAGGCCTTGCCAGGCTTCCCATGACAGCTTACGAGCTCTATCCAGGTGGCCTTCACAGCAGCAATCAGGGGCCTCCCCAGCCTCTAGCCAGCAGAGCAAGGGATTTGGGTGTTTAATCACATATTCATTTATTTAGTTTTTAAAAATATTGTGACTTTAACATTTTAAAGCAATTAGCACTGACATACTTATTATAAAAAATAGGAACAAGACCCCTCCAAAACACAATATATATATATATATATATATATATATATATAGTTCCCCCTAAATGGGATCAGATGGCACATGCTATTTAGTAATTTGCTTTAGAAAATGGGTTTTAAAATGTTTTCAGCATACCAGAGACATAATATCTCTGAACGAAGACAGGAAAACGGTTTAGCTGCGTGCTGGAGCCGCGCGCCAAGCAGGCTGCTGAGTCCTAAGTTGGTCTAGGCATGGCCTATACTGCCACCTGCCCTCCCCATGCTCAGGGAGAAACCTGGTCCATTGAGTGGCAGTTGACCTAATCTTGCCTCACCCTCTCACCCTCCCCAGGGTCCCGGATCCCCAAGGCCTGGGCAGGCATGGACTTGAAGGTACAACCCCAGGAACCCCTGGTGCTGAAGGACGTAGAGAACTCAGATTGGCAACTCCTGCAGGGTGACACGGCCGTCAGGGTGGAGGTGAGGACTGGGCTGGCTCTCTGACCCACCTCTGCTCCCCAGGTGTCTCTTTCCTGGGGGCTTGGTGGTGGTGGTGGTTTGGGCCACCCAGTGGCTGGCCTCAGGTAGAGCAGATAGAAGCTGAGGTTGCATTTGTACCAAGTCCCTCTGCTGTTCCCAGGGGGCGGGTGTGTGGCTGGAGGGCCTGGGACAGCCCAAGGGCATCAGATGGCAGCTGACCTGATGGCCACTCCTGTGTACAGAGAAAAGATCCAGACCAGGTGGAGCTGTGGGGTCTCAAGGAAGGCACCTACCTGTTCCAGCTGACAGTGACCGACCCAGACCAGCCAGAGAACACTGCCAATGTCACGGTCACTGTGCTGTCTGCCAAGCAGACAGAAGGTGAGGGAGGCAGTGGGGAGGCAGCCCCTGGAGCCACTCTGCTCTGCTGATTGGACCCGCAGGCCCCATCTCACAAGCTCCCCTTCCTCCAGAGTATTGCCTTGCATCCTACAAAGTGGGCCGCTGCCGGGGTTCCTTCCCCCGCTGGTACTACGACCCCACAGAACAGCTCTGCAAGAGTTTCATTTATGGAGGTTGCTTGGGCAACAAAAACAACTACCTTCGGGAAGAAGAGTGCAAGCTAGCCTGCCGGGAAGTGCAAGGTGCGACTCTGAGAGGTGGCTCTGGGTCTCAGGTGACTTTACCTGAGGGTAGGTGTTCTCTCTTTACCGGTCAAGGCTGGGGGGACCCCCATTCCCAGACCCCCACACCACCTCCCCGGTCATCTCGTCCCTGCTGGGGCCTGGCCCTGCCTTCCCTCACTTCTCTGTTCTCTCTTTCCCAGGTCTCTCAGTGGAAAGACAACATCCAGGTGGGCTTTGATTCTTAACCTATTTTCCACACCCCCCCTGGGGCTCCAGCACATGCTGTCCACACTCCTGACTAATCTGCCTCTGCCCAAGCCTATTCCTGCCCTGATTGTTTGTGGAGGGTCCGGACACCTACCTCTACCAGCCCAGAATCCTCCTTTCAGGGTCCACCCAGTTTGCTTGAAGCAAGGTTTGAGAGGTTGTGGAAAGGGAATAGGAGACATGTTATGTTGCCATGTGGAGGCAGAGAGGCTGGGTGGGTGGGTGGTGGAGCCTTGCACCTGTCGGCCCCTGCTTGAGCCTGACTACGCCCCGCCCTGCCCCCATGCAGTGTGCTCTGGTACCTGTCAGCCCACGCAATTCCGCTGCAGTGATGGCTGCTGCATTGATGGCTTCCTGGAATGTGACGGTACTCCTGACTGCCCCGATGCCTCTGACGAGGTTGCCTGTGACAAATGTGAGGCCTGGGAGATGGAAAGTGGGTGGGCAGCTGAGGGAGCGGTCCCTACAGCACTACCCTGCACCCCTGGGAGATGCTCCCTGGACATGTGCCTCTGACCTTTCATCTCTGCAGACACCAGTGGCTTTGAAGAACTCCAGAGCATCCATCTCTCCAATGACAAAGGTGAGACACCCCCACCATCCCAGGCCCCTGGGGGTCAGGGACACTGCCAGCATGTCCTGCTTGCCTCTTATTCCATCAGTGTGCCAAAGGGCTTGGGCAGAGAGAGCCCAGAGGGGGCTCCTGGAGCTCTCTTCTCTGGTCTTACATTGCCCAAACATCAGCCATTCTCTTTATTATTATTATTATTTAGAGCAGTTGTAGGTTTACAAAAAATCTTGTAGAAAATAGGGTTCTCATATACCTCCCTCACACCAGTCATTCTTTTAACACCTTCAGAACTTTAGCCATGCCCACACATCACTGAGATATTACTTAACATTTTTTCTATAAATCAATTAATTTTTTAAAATTTAATATATTTTTAAAAGGAAATATCTTATTACTATGATAAGTGGAAAGCCACTGTTACTTGTCACAAATTGAGGACTAATGATAAAAATAAATATAATAAAACAGTATTCATCAGTTTTAGCTGGACATTGTTGCCTGCCACAGACCCTAAGGCCCACCCTCTTTGTTAAAAATGTAGAGTCAGCCAGTGTTTGAGAAAAAAATTTAAACCTCTTCCTTGTCGCCATCAGAAAAGTTGAAAGAAAATTAGGAAATAACCATGAGTCAGTGTGGTTTCCTTCTGTGCCCAGGATCACTGCCCAGGATTGATGTCCCTTGTTTCTGGGCAGTGCTGCCCTGGGCCAGATGTTCCTGGGGTCCCCGAGGCCCCCACGTCTGGGGGGCCATGGACTCACTCACCCTCTGCCTGCCCCTCACCCCCTAGGACACTGTGTGGATGTGCCGGACACGGGGTTCTGCCAGGAGAGCATCCCCCGCTGGTACTACGACCCTTTGAGCGAGCACTGTGCCCGCTTTACCTATGGCGGTTGCCATGGCAACAAGAACAACTTCGAAGAGGAGCAGCAGTGTCTTGAGTCCTGTCATGGCATCTCCAGTGAGCTGGGCTGGCGGGTGGAAAACAGGGAGAGAAAGGGCATAGCCAGACCCCTCTGCTCTGCCCAGAGGCTTGGCTTGGTCACCCCTCCATCGTCAGAGTACCTGGAGTGGGCGTTGGGGAGGAAGGGACGCTATAGAGCTGCTAAGTCTCAGAGCCGTTGGTGTTAATTAGGCTCTCCCCCATTGCTTTGCAGAGAAGGATGTGTTTGGTCTGCGGCGGGAAAGCCCCATTCCCAATGTAGGTAAGCCTTCTGCCCTGTCACCAAGGTTCTCAAGGCTCAACCCCATGTGATTGCTTGTGACTGCTGTTTTGAAGGAGCCTGAGGTTGCAAATAGTGATGCCTGCCATGGGCACAGGAGGGAAATATAACATTTTGCATGCCAGGTATTTGCCTCAGAGTCCCAGGCTTTTCCCCAGGCTTCCTTCAGGTAGTGCAGGCTGGAGCCGAGGCCCAGGCCCACCAGAATCTCCCCCTCTGAACTCCCGGGTGGAGCTTGGCAGGCTACTCACGTGCTGGACGGTGTGAGTTGGGTGCCCATGACCTCCCACAGCTGGCATCCCTTCTGACTCGGTCACTTTGATACAGTATGGGGTGAGGCGTCAGAACCAGGCAGGCCCTGGCAGCCCCTATTCCTGCACCTCCTCCCCCCAGGCTCTGTGGCCGTGGCTGTCGTGGTGCTCTTGGTCATCTGCATCGTGGTGGTAGTGGCCCTCCTAGGTTACTGCTTCTTCAAGAACCAGAGGAAGGGCTTCCGCCGGGATCACCACCACCCGCCACCCACCCCCGCCAGCTCCACAGTCTCCACCGCTGAGGACACAGAGCACCTGGTCTATAACCACACAACCCGACCCTTGTGAGCCAGGAGCTGCCTTGCCCCTCAGCCTGGGGCTCTTGCCAGCTTTCGCCTAGCCCTGCTTCGTCTTCGCCAAGATGGAGACCTGAGCTAGGGAAAACTTTGGGACCAGACTCGTCCCCACCACTCCCCCAGGCCTACTCTGCCTCTGAGAGTGCCCCTTGGAGTGGCTCAGTTGAGCTCAGGCCAGTCGATTAGGCAAAAACTCAAGGGTCTGGGAGAAGAAAACCCTTGATCCCAGAGTCTCAAATGCAGATGGACCTATCACACCTACGATTTCAGAGGAAGATGGAATTTTGTTTCTTATTCAAAACTACCTGTCCTCACCCCAGGGACGCCTCAGGATGGGAAGGGGGCCTGAGGCTATGTCAGAAGCTGGAGGCCCCAACCCTGCTTTCCAGGGCTTCGGGGATGGACCTCCCTGTATATTTTGTGCTGTAAAGAGTTGCTTTTTGTTTATTTAATGCCGTAGGGGTGGGTGAAGAGGAGTGAAAGGTGATTCTCTGACCTCTGCTTCTTCTCTTTCCTTTTTGCTAAAATGGAGCTTTCTGACCTTGGCCAGCCCCAGCCTGGCTTGGCCCGGCTGGATCTTCCTCAGGCCCCCCCACCTCGGCCTCCAGGGGCTCCCCAACATCACACCTTCACGCCCTCCCCCACCTTCCCCCAGGCTCCAGTCCCCCACAGTATAATAAAATGGTTTGATCTGTGGGGCTTCTGCTTCCCTTTTGTGGGCCAGGAAAGGGACAGGGTTGCTGGGGTGTGTGTTGGGGGGGGGGGGGGGGGGGGTGAGACCGCCCTGTCCGACTGGTTCAGGCTTTGGCCACCCTGTTCAGCAGGTTTTCCCACCTCTCCCGAAACTGCCCCAGGCCCTGAGGGTGGAACAAGTGCCAAGTTTGACCACCAGAGGGGAGGGGTGAAAGGTGAAGAGGCTGTGGGGGTTGGGGGCAGAAATGCTGCCTTGCTGCTCTGTAGCATCATTTCTCCCCGGTTTGAGGCTCCCAGCAAGCCGGTTCAGAGGCTGATACAGGTCTTATCCTAAATGGGGATGGGGAGGAAGGGTCACAGGTTTGAACCCTGGCCTTTTATCTCCATTCCCTTTGGTGTGGTGGCAGAGACTGGGGTGCCATCTGGGCCTAATCAGGTGCCCTCTCCCTTCCCCACCCTCAGAAGCAAGGCATCGGCTTCCTCGCAGGAATGTAGCCCCTTCCCCAGCTCCTGCCTTCAGTTGAGTTTCTCCACTCCAACCCACACCCCTCCATTTGTTCTTTGACCCTCATTCCTGGTCCCCAGAACTCTATTCTCATTCATTCATTTAGCAATTTATTGAGCTCCTATATACCAGGCACTTTGAGTCATTAGAAATTTGGTATTAAGACAAATACAGAGTTCTTGATACAAAGAAATCACTAAATAAGTGCTTTACACAGCTCAAGTCACTGACTGCACACAACCCTGTGATGTAAGTACTATTATTATCCCCATTTTCTAGGTGGGGAAACTGACACAACACGATAGTGAGTTCCCAAAGTCCTAGAGCTGGGATGGGGAGACCAGATTCAAACATGGCTGCAGAGTCTAAGATTACAAGAGTTTTAGATTGCACAGAAAAATAAAATGGCAGCGTGTGAGATTTGGGGGGGCTTTTAAACAGTTGAAACATAACTTACATGGTAAGTAATCATAAGAGCACAATACCATGTTCTTCCAAAACTGCACACACCTGTGAGGCAAACACCCAGCTTAAAATGCGAAGGCTTGGAGGACCCTGCAAGCAGGTCTTTCTTTTGATGGGAAACTTATACTCCACGTTTTTGTATATGTGCTCTCTCAACCTGGACTACTTTCCCACTTCTGTCCCTCAGCCTAAGCTCGGGCTCTAGTTCATGAAACCCTCCCCCTACACACCCACCCAGGTGAGGAGCACTCCCTGTTTCTGCTAGGGGACCTTATGCTTAGAGCACCCTCAGGTGGCTTCACTCACTTACCTCCTCCCACTGGGTGGTGAGCTGGAGGTGCGGTGGCCTGAGTCGTCTCTGGTCTCCAGCACCCTGTACTTGATCTATGACCGCAGTAAATGATAGTTACTCACTAACGGCTGAGTAGAGCAGGGTGTGGGACTCATTTTCCTGCTTTGCTCTCTTCCCATTTCTTGAGGCACCATATTTTACTTTCTAACCCCCTCTGGTCCAGCCACGCATTCCTCCTTTGAGGCTGAAAGCAGGCTGAATCCCTCCTCTGGTTCTCCCAGCACTGGTTATGACCCCCGTTATATCGGCTGGGGTGATTAGTGACTCAATTCTGTCTCCCAATGCCTAGGATAATGATTGACACAGGGTTAGCGCTTAATAAGTGTTTGTTGAACCGAAATGAACAACCGTTCCGGGAGGGGTAGAGGTCAGATGAGAACGATGCCAGGCAAAGCGCCATCCCTAGCAAGCGCAGCGGGGTTGGGGGCAGGGCTCAGTTTCGGCGGCTCCGGCGGCCCGAATCTTGCAAGGGGCCGCTAGGGGGTGCTCTCACCACTACCCGGCGCCGCGATCTCTGCGGCACGAGTTTAAATACGGTACCAGGCAGGTGTCATATGGAGCCATGAAAGCTGAGAGGCAGCTGCTGCTCTCCTGGAGCTTACACTCTGCTATTGGATGTTAATACTGTAACAAAACCATTTGGTCCCCAAACTACTCATTACCGTAGCCATACTTTGCTCCATACTCCCCTTTTTCCAAACTTTCACACCGCTGTGCCTTTGCCCAGGGGATTGTCTCCACCTCAAATGCCCTCTTTTCCTTGGAAAGTTCCTACTTACCCTATGATCTGGCTCAAAAAGCCATCCCTAGCTCCTCAGCCAAAGTGCATTACTGCCCTCCTTGTTCTCTCATGATATACACAGCTCAGGTGGGTCCAGTTAGTGAACGTCTGCCCTCATCTGGAGGGGCAAGTGCGGGGCAGTTCTAGTGACTTCCACTTGGCCTTTCCTGTCCTAACAGCCCTCACCCCACCAGTCAGGGAAGCAGTGTGGGGGTTCTGCAGTTGCTGAGTATGTCGATACCAATTATGCATTTCAGAACTGCGCTTCAGTCTCCCTTGTGCTGGGCCCTGCTTCTGCTTGCTAGATATGCAGCAAAAGGTGGTTGAATTAAGCAGAAACTGATCAAGCCCTGAAGATTAATAAAGAGGTTGAGAAATGGCTTCATGGAAGAGGTAAAAAAATAAGATGAGCAGGTGTGGGCCTGGGTGTAGGGGATGTTCCAGGCATCACAAAATCATGTGAACAAAAGCTTGGAAGTGTTGATAGGAAATAACTAGAACATGTAAATTCTTTAAGATGGGGAGGGGAGGGGAAATGGAGAATTAATGCATAATAGGTACAAAGTTTTTGCTAGGGGTGATGGAAAAGTTTGGTAATGGACGATAATGATGGTCATACTTAAAAGCAGTTAAAAATAGAAAAGGTTATGTTGTGTATATGTCACACAGAATAATTTTAAAACATTTTTGTTAATTAAAAAAAAACTAGACGTTAGAAATCATGGGCCTTGTTTTGCTTGGAGACCAGCAGGCTGCTCCATTTGACTCAAGCAGCAAGACAGCAGGCTGGGAAGTTAGGGGCAGAGGCCACATTGGTAAGTGCTCTGAGCAGGAGAAAGGGGTGAGCCAAACACTGGCATTAAAGTGTGGACAGGTAAACAGAACATGTCACTAGAAGTCACCACTCAAGGAGAGGGACAGAGGAAGAAGCAACACCAAGTAAATTAGGACCGGGTGACTATGTGTGGGCAGCAGAGGCTTGCCGAAAGGTTGCCTACTGGCAGTCTGCAGCCATGCTTTGTGGCCCCCAAACAGTAGTTTAATTTCTTTAATTAGTTGCCCACATTATAAGAATTTGGGGCTTTATTATAAAAATCTGTATTTCTAGCTTCTTGTGAAAACTTGAGGGGCATGGCAATCCTGGGCCCACTTTCCTGCATGGCAGAAATCTAGATGCTGAGTTTTGGGGTCCTCTTTAGCCAGGCAGGTTACTAACCCAGCCTGCCACCCCCTCTGAGCCTGGGCTCCTGTGGTTTTGTCTACAAAGATGTACTGGTACCCACAGTTCAAGTGAACACTGCCAAAAACTTGGTTGTTCTTCCCAAACCCATCCCTGCCCACTTAAACAAACAGCCGAGAATAGGAGCGGTCTGCCCTATTGCACAAGACCACTCCCTTCCCCACCCGGCAGCAGCAAGGCTAAAGCCTGGGAATGCACTTTTAAGCTCCCCCAGGAGGGGCTGTTGCAATAGCTCCACCTGGACCTCAGGATCAAACCCGGAAGCCGAGCTTCAGTCCAGGGGGTTGTTTAAACCCTCCCACAGCCCTCTCGGCTGGGCTGTGCATGGAGTGTGGGTTGTGTGCCGCCAACTCTCCACTCAGCCTGCCTCTCCCCGCCCCCCCACCACCACCTGTGGCAGCTGGGGGTTGAATCAGAGCCCAGAACCAGGAAGACAAAGAAAATAGTCTGGAAAAGAAATAAATAGGCCCCTTGCCGTGGGTTGGGGAATTTAAAAAAAGCTATATTTTTAGGGGAAAAGGGAAAAAAAAGACCCGAGAAAAGGTTATTCACCCAAATATAATCAGTGTTATTATAATAAGATTACAGACGGTTTTTAGTTTCTTCTTTTTTCTTAATGTACATTTTCTACAATGAACATCTATTGCTTTTGTAGTAAGGAAAAGTTCTCTTTTAAAAAGTACTTATCAGGACATGGTGGCTTAGTGGCAAAGTTGTCGCCTGCCATGCTGGAGACCTGGGTTCGATTCCCAGTGCCTGCCCATTGCAGAAAAAAGTACTCTTCATCTATTTAAGAAAGAAAGAAATTGGCAAATCCATGAACCTCTGAAAAGGGGGTGGAGAAGGGTGGGCTTCCAGATATCTGGGAAAGGGGGGATGCTCCAAGTCTTGGTGACTCTAGAACATGGGACAGGGGTGGGGCAAGAATCCACAGAGCTGGATGGTGGCCACGCCACTGACAGAAATAGGGCTGAGCAGAGGCAGCCCAGTCCAGAGAACAGGGCCTGGCTGAGAGGCCACAGATGGAGACTGATTTTATTGCTTTTATTCTAGCTCACTTAGTTTTTATTTCCTCCTGCCTTGCCTTACTGGGGAAGGATTGAAGACAGCTTAAGAGGGTTCATAAATTAGGAGATCACATGGGTATAAAGTTGGAATGGGAGGGAAAATGTGAGAAGGCACACAAGCTAGGGTGAGGAGCGGGCATAGACAGATGAGCTTTGAAGTCTTTGGGCCATCCATTTAGTTCTGGATGTTCTGGGCTGGGGGCATCCTGCCGAGGTCCGTCTTGGTGGAGGTGATGGAACTTCTGGATTTGGGAGTGGTAAGTATAAGGGTGGAGTGAACAAGACTACTGGGAGAGGAAAGTGGAGAAGGATGGGAGAGGGAAGAGAGCAGAGAGGAGGACGGGAGCTCGGGAGGAGGAAGAGGAGGAGTGGTCAGAGGGACGGCAGGGGCCAGGGGAAGAGGCAAGTTCACGAGGGGTTTCCAACCTGGCAAGTCTTCAGGAAGGAGTAAGCGTGGGAAGAGGAGGTCTGCTGACCATCATGATGTTTGGAGAGCAAGGTGCCCACGGGAGACACCTACTGGGGACCGGGAGAGGAGCCAGGGTGGGAATTGTTCTAGGGGCGGTGGAGAAGGTAAGAAGAGCGACCTCCTCACAGAGCGTCCTGGGTTGAAGAGCCGCCTGGGGTGCATTTTAGGCTGAGGCGAGGGAACCAGCACAGAGGGAGAGGCTGACGCTACAAGGGAAGAGCAAAAACTGACGGAGCAAACCCAATAGCTCATCTGGAGTTGTCTGCCCAGTAGATTTTGTCTGACCCATTTAACTCTCCTGCGTGATTTCCTTTGCAACCAGTTTATGACCTTGTGTCCACCAGGCTGAGCTCAGGGTTACACTGTGGCACCCAAAGAGGGGCCCTGCAGTGGTCTATGAGAACTAAGGAGTTGGAATAGATGACAATTTCCTTCCTGTTCTCTGACTGCGGGCTCTCTGGCCTTTTGAGTGTAGTGTGTGGGACACTGCCAGAGTGGAGAAGTTGAGGCCCAGAGAGGGACAACCTTGCTGGTTCAAGGTCACATAGCCAGTGGGTAGGGGCACAGCCAAACTGAGAAGCCAGCATTCCTGAGCCCCAAATTCTTTGCTCTCTACCTGTCTGATCCTCTCTCTGGAAGTAGGACAAAGGAGCCATGAGCGCCACAGGCCAAGAAGCTGTCAGGGCTGTTCCAGAGCCCCAGGAGGCTGGGAACCAGGGGCCCACGCCCATGGAAACACGGGCCACACTGATACCTCTTACTTGGCTCTCAACAACTTCTTCTAAATCAGTTCCTCTGCTATTATCTTACTTATCCCTGTAGGCCCCCTGGGAGCCAGGGAGGGGCAGAGAGTATCAGACACACTTCACAGCTGGGAGAAACTCAGACAAGGAAGAAGGCAGTAGTTTTCCCGAAGTCACCCAGCAAGTAAGGGATGGGAGCTGGATCAGGGGCCTGAGCCACGAAAGCCTCATGGGAGGCAGGAGGCCAGCAGTCCCAGAAGCCAAAGTCCCCGTCTCACCGGGAGAGGGAACCCACAGCCCCTAGAAGAAGACCTATGGGGGACAGGCTCCCCCTTGCTCCTTAGCTGACGCAGGGCACTGGCAAAGAAGGGAGACAAGCAGAGGCCCGAAGAAAATGTGAACAAGTATAGTCTTTAGTTAGTAATAATGTATCAACATTGGTTCATTAATAGTGACCACTGTACCATACTAACGTAAGATGTTAATAATAGGGAAAACTTGGTATGGGTATATGGAGCCTCTGCACCATCTTTGCAATTTTCTTGTTAATCTAAAATTATTCTAAAATAAAATGTTTTGAATTAAAAAAAAAAAAGAAAGAAAGAAAAGTTGGGCAGACACAGCAGAGCACGGCCACAGAGAATGCAGGTCTGAGGTGAAAGCAGCCATGGGCAGTGGCCCTGGGTGGGGTCTGTGCTGCCTGCCTTTATGTGCTTCAAAGGGTTCCAGGGAACCCCCATGCCCTCTGGGGCCAAAGTCTCCCCTGCTGCCCTCACTGCCAAGCAGCAGCAGTCACCTGGATACCTGGGGAGAGAGAGGGATTGGTGCAGGTGAGAAGGCCATGGAGCTGGTGATAACGACAAGCTCCTGCCTCCCAGGGGGGTTATGGGTGGGATGACCCTAAGCCCAGGCTTAAGCCTGTTGTCCCCTGTCAGTATTAAGGGAGGTCCTGTTCAGTTACAAAAAATGTCTTGAGCTGGACAATGCATTAAATGGTTGTCCCAGTTAGGGGGGGAAATCCTTTCACTTCTGTTCAGTGGAGAAAGTCTTGAGAATATTCCATGAGGAGGGCAGGCCTGGTTCTGTGTTGACATCTATCCTGGGAGTCTGTCCCTCCCCTTTCACTTCCAGCCCTGTTTTCCTCCGCCTCATTCCCCAGTCTAGGACAACCTGGCCTACCCATAACCATGCCTCCCAGCCCTGCCCTCTCAGAGAACCATGTCTAGGGGGCGGAACCCTCCATATCAGGATACCTGAGTCCAAGGCCCTGCCTTAATTTTGGTCATGTTGCTGTGTGCCTCAGTCTTCGCATCTGTACATTGGAGCTGATGAAGCCACCTGGTCTATCCTGAGGTTCAAATGTAAGGAGGGAAAGTGATAGTGGAGGAGATAAGGCTGCCTGAGCATTGCTGTATAGGAGAGCAGAAAGCAGTGGTTCCTTGGGACAGCCAGCACTGCCCAGTCACTTCCTGCTGTTACCACGAGCTGACTAATGTGGCCCCTCAGCTGTGTTCTGCTCACTGGGGGATCTGGCCCAGGCCCAAGTTGGATGCTGGCAGCACAGCCCTGCCTGGGAGCCGGATTTCCTGGCAACAAGGTGCAGTGGGCAGGTCTGACCTGTGAGAGCCGTGGTAACTGCCTGGGGCCTGGGCTGGTTGCAAAAGGGGCCAGCGCTCCTGACACAGTCTCGGTCTCACTCTCACAAGCTGGTTCCCAGGAGAACAGGGAGTTCAAGGAGGGTGTGTCCCCGCTGCCTGGGCACCACGCTGCTCCCAGGAGAGGGCACCGACACAGCTCCTTCAGACTCACTCATGCCAGCCCAGGCCCAACTTGAACACCCAGCACAAAGAGACACCTGGACAGGGATCCCCACACAGATCCACGCAGAGCTAGCAGGGGTGCACACACACACATATATATACATGCAGAGCTAAGGAGAGGCACCGTCATTTACGGACATACATACACAGTCATCGACATACATGCAGTTATTTGGAGTTTTGCACAATGACAACACGCATTTTAAACACACAAGCAAAAACAGGGACGCAGAAAATGTACACGGACACAGATATATATATAAACACCTTGTCATCATTTAGTATTTATTGAACACCCACAATCTGCTAGTCATGCTTCAATGAAAAAAGACCTCTCCCCCGACCCCAGGCCTGCATGGCCATAGCACACCCAGAAACGCAGGCATTCTCATAAGAGCCACTTGGGATTATTCTGGGCTCCAGTCTTTAAGACGAAGATGAGGAACTGTTTTTTTTTGTTAATTTTTTTTGTGTGTGTATGGTCACTGACCCAAAGATGGGGGGAAAAAAGAAATTGTTGGTATAGTTTCATTGATAATAACAATAATTTAAAAAGTCAAGGAAAACAATTTAAATGCCTCCAAATGGAGATTTAGTTGAAATCACGGTCAGGGTAAAATTGCATTTATTTCAAGCAAACATACGCATACAGCCACAGCCTCATGATCAGAGTTTATAATAACATGAAAAAATATTGCTAAACTTCTAAGTGAAAAAAATCAAAATAAAAAATTGTATATGCAGCATGATAAAAAATATCTTGAAATACATGCATAGAAGAAAATTCTGAAAGAAGGTACACCAAAATGTTATTATTTCTTGTTTTGGGGAGCCAACAATGAGTAATTTTTTAATATTTCAGTTCTTTTGAGTTTTCTGATTTTTCTGTGAGTATTTGTTATTCAAAAATAATATAAATGTCATTGTTTAAAACCAACTGAATGCTACAAAACATTAATAACAACTCACATAGATGAGGACATAACTGTATATGTATAAAAGATTGAAATCATCTGACTTAAATATCCATGAATAAGAGACATATAATTTCACCCAATTCATATAATAAATTTTCCATTAAATTTGGATTCAAGATTAGAGAGAAAGAAGGGAAAAAAAGGAAAAGGAAGTCGAGACAAAGAAAGAGAAAAATAGAGAAGCTGTCCTAGGAAAGTAGATAAATCCAACATATTATAGAGACAGAATTATTGAGTCAGTGGATTTGCAACAGAGGTAAATCCCTCTGGTTCTGCCTGGGCTTGGGCCCCCAGTCTCAGTCTCCAGGCCTCTGTGATACAAACCTGGGTGATGAACTTGATTCTCAAGGGTTGACTTTTTATCCATAAGCACTTGAGTCAGTAGTAAACATTGCCTGAGCCCGAGACCCTTCATGGGCATAAGTAATATAAATGGGGTTTTCTCTCTTTCCATTTAGCTGGGGAGATGCAGCCTGTATCAGTGAAACAGGGCATCTGGTGTGGGGACAAGCACACTTTTTGAATTAGGGAAACTGGTAAAAACAAAGGTTAGGAGGCAGGGATGTCAAGGGATAATTGGAGGTCAGGGTGTGGGGGTCACTGGGACAAACTGGCCCAGTCTAGCTTGGTGTCAGATTCTAAAAGGCCTTGAATGCTAAAACGAGACTCTGGGAGTTCATCATAGACAGTGAGAAGCAATACTGGTCTCGAGTAGGCGATATGCCAGGAGGAAGGCCTGGGTGGTTTGAGGCAGGGAGCACTGGGGCCGGGGACGTGGGGTACAGGTGAGGCTGACAGAGGTGCTGCTGTCCCCGTTTGGTGACTGGGTCGGGGAGGAGGCATGGTGACTGAGTTTTGTATTTGGGGGACATTATGTGCTGTATCATCAGAGAATTAGGGAAGAAGTTGGAGTGAGGGAGGGGCCCAGCCAACACCTGGCTAGGCTTCCTCCCCCACCCCATGGCTCCACTAAGGTCCCTCTGAGCAGTTTGAAAACCCCTGAACCAGTTAATGTCCTAAGTTCTTCATTTTAGAAACGGAGAGACTGAAGCACGGAGATAGGAAAACGTTGGCCTGAGATCATGGAGCTGGTTGATGTCAGAGCTTGAACTCAGATCTCCACCAGGAGGGGAGTGTGGCAGACTGGGATGAGGTAGCAGCAGGATACAGAGATGGGCAGGGAGACTCAGCACCTCTGCCTGAGGGGGTAAAGGGACAAAGGAAGGTGCAAGAGCTCGAGCTCTGGGGGATGGGCCCTTGTGGGGCAGGAGGCAGCCAGTTTTAGCTAAAGCGAAACTTGGGGATTGGATTATCAGAGGTTTCGCTTGGCTAGGATCTCTGTCCCTCAGCCATTCTCTTCCTCACCACACACACTGCTATAGCCTCCTGCAGGGGGGTGTTGGGCTGAGAGTTGAGTATCTTAGAAATATTGCTCCACAGGGACAGCACTCACCCATGGCCCAACTCCTGAGTGTGCAAAGTGCTCTCAGGGGCATCTTGTCATCATACTCGTTTTGAGATAATTTTTTTTCTACCTTTTGGGCCTCAGATTCCTCATGGGTAACTAAAATAAGGTTATTTATTGAGGTAGCCTTTAAAGTTCCTTTCAGCTTTAATTCCAGGAAATGTTCTTGGGATCCCTGTTCCTCATCAGGGCCTCTTCCAATGAACCCTCCCTCCCACAGGAATTCTGGGACACAACTTCTTTTTAATGTTTGCACTTGGTACCCTTGACTTTACTGGGTCCTTATATGGACTTGGAGGTCCTGCGTGAAGACTGTGTCCAACCAACCCAAGCCCAAGAAGTTTGGCCAGAGGAAAGTCCAACGTCTAGTGGCTGAGGTCTAGGCTATATAGCTTCCTTCCCTGCTCAGACTCTACCTCCCATGCCCAACCTCAGAAACTGAGCCCTGTGGATGGTCAGGAGATGGTCTCTGCCAGCAGGGAGGTTAAAAGGGATGTGGATTGCCCCAGAATCCAGAGCTGAGCACTGCACTCTAGAAAGGAGGAGGAGAGAGGAGGGGCCCCACCTGCCTGGTGAGGTCATGGGAAAGCAGCTCTGGCGCTGACACCTGGGGAAACCCGTTTCCAGGCTGCTTCCCACGCTAGCTCTCCTGGGAACCAGCTAAGCCCCAAGAGGGGAGCCATACGCCCGCACTCGGCCCCCCCACCACCCTACTTCAGTTCCCATCCCATCAGTCTCCTGGTCCAGCCCTCAATCTTTAACCTAGTTTCAGCCCCTGACAGCCCTTTCACACCTAACCTGCCTCTATCCAGCCTGGAGGACCTTTGAGGAGAGCTCTCAGGGAGCCACAGGCAGAGGGGTCACTAAGGACTCCAGGAAATACACAGACAGCAGCTTCAAAAACTTAATGCTTTATTTGCAATTCTGCACTGTACTTCCTAAGCTGTGATGCTTGGGAGAGAGGTGACCCTCAGCCCCTTCCTCCTTCAGGCTCTAGTTTGCAGCTCCTCCCCCTCCACCTGCTGGGCCTTGACTCTCACTTCCTGCCTCACTCCTGGTCCAGCCAGTTTGGGCAGTGCCTAGGGAGCCCAGAAACCCAACTATTCCCAGGGACCAGCTGCCCTGCCCGCCCTAGCCTTGGGGGTTAAGGGAAGCCTGGGTGTCAGCCTTGCTCCTCAGCTGCCCCACTTCCCTGCTTTCCTCCTTCTAAGGCTGGCCCTGGATTTGCTGCCTCCTCCCCAGCCTGCCTCTAGTCCCACGACCCCAGGCCTCACTTTCCGCTCCCTCTCTCAGTCTTTCAAAGACCTCTCTTACACAATGCAGCCTAAACTTCTTGCCAAATCAGGCCTCAACACCTTCCAGCCTTTCATGATCCCTAACAGTTCCCCAGGTTCTTCCTCGCTACTGTGCCAAGGAGGGGTGGGGACCACCACGAGGGTCCTAATTCTGCCAGGCTGAGCTGAGGGTCCACCAGAATTGAATCCCAAACTGCTTGGAGGTGGCTGACAGTCCTAGGACCATCCTACAGAAATCAAAGTGCTAGGTCTTCTCTGTGAGCTCTGACTGCAGAAATGCAGGTCAGTGCTTCCATCTTCCAGGTCTCACGACCACCCTGGCATCAGAGTGGGCATTTAGCAGCCCCATGTCCCAACGACATTCAGAGGGGAACTGAGTCCCATGGGTAGCCTGGCCCTGCCAGGACCCTCCAAGACCCCAAGCCCCAGGTTCCAGAAGTCTCTGGCCACCAGCCCACTGCTTGCTACTCTGCCACAGCTGTTCAAACAAAGCAAAAGAACTTCTTCCATCGGCAGCGGGATAGGGTGCGCACACCCTTGGCATTCAGTTTCTTCTCCAGTCGGGCCTTGTGCTCGATGGCACTGAGAATGGCCGAGTCAAACACCTCCTTCAAGTTCTTCTGTGTCAAGGCTGAGCATTCCAGGTAGCAGCAGGCCCGGATCTTCTCCGCTAGACCCTGGGCCTGGGGTTGGGGCACTGGGCCCTCCCGGCCCCCCTGGTCCAGCTCAATCAGTACATTGACGTCGTCCCGCAGGTCGGCCTGGGTGCCCACCAGCAGCACCGGCGCCTGCGGGTTGTGAGTGCGGATCTCAGGCAGCCATTTCTCTGTGATGTTTTGGAAAGAGCTGGGCTGTACCACGCTGAAGCAGGCAAGGAAGACATCAGTATCCGGGTAACAGAGAGAGCGAAGGCGGTCAAAGTCCTCCTGAGATGGAAGGCCAGGGTGGTTAGGTTAGTAGACTAATTCCCTGCTACATGGTGCAGGAATCCGCTCCTCAGGTGGGATTTGCAACCAGGAGCCCAAGGCCTTACCCATTCCTGCTTGATTTAGGGCTCTCCCAGTCTCCAGCCCGCCCCCTCCACCCCGCCCCCCCCCCCCCCAGACTACCCCTAGCTTCTCACCTGTCCCGCTGTGTCCCAGAGCTCAATGCGCACTGGGGCTCCGTCCACCAGGACTTGCACTGCAGGGGTAGGGACAGGGAAGCTTCAGTTAGGAAGAGCGTCCTGGGGCCCACCCGGCCCACCCGGCCTCGCCAGCGCCACCTCGAGGCCTGCTCCCGCCTCCGTCCCCGGGGGTTTCGGTGGCCTCCCGCCGCGGTGCCAGCCTCCGCCCCCGGGGGCACCCTCCCCACCCCGGGCCACGCGGCCGCCGGGGCCGTTGAACGTACCGGAGAAGGTGTCCAGCGCCGTGGGCCGGTAGCGCGCGGGGTACCCATTGCAGGTGTAGCTGATGATGAGGCTGCTCTTGCCCACCGCGCCGTCGCCCACCAGCACACACTTGATGCCCAGCTCCGGGGGCGCGCTGCCCCGCCGCGGCGGAGGGGTCGGGGCCCGGAGTGGGGGCGGCTCGGGCTCGCTCAGATCCCGCGGGGGCATGGCCCGCTCCAGGGGCAGCAGAGGGGCCAGCCCGGGACGAGGGTCCGCTTGGCTGGGGGAGCAGGTTCCTCTGGCTGCTTCTGACAGAGCCGGCCGAGGCTGGGCGCGCCGGGCCGCCGCTACCCGCGAGTATATGTGGGGCCACGCCCACCTCATCTGCATCTCCCCGGCCGCCCCGGCCTGGCCCGCCGGCCCCGCCTCCTCCGAGGCGTCTCTCGGGCCCGCGCCCTGCGAGACCCCCCGCAATGTCGAAAACGCTGGGAGGAAGAACGCCGGCGTTCAGAGAAGATCCACACAGGTACAAGGACAAAGAATCGCCCAAATGAGGCAGTTCTAGGTATCTTGGCAGAGAAAGAGGAAAAAGCGAGTTGCAGAACACAGAATACCTAGGAGTCCACCTCTGTTCAAATTAAAACAAAAACCCTTCATGCATATGTTTGCAGGAGTATGAAGTAGTCTGGAAGGATATGCCCGGAATTGGTAATAGTGGTTACTTCTAGGGGGATTGGGGAGAAGGGGAAATTATTCAAATTTCTACTTTGTAATTACATATTTGAATTTTACAATCATGTATTATTTTTAGATTGTTTTTTTTGAGGGGGCAGTGCAGGGATAAGAATTGAACCAGGTCTCCAGCATGGCAGGCGAGAATTCTACCACTGCACAGCCCTTGCACCCCCCTAGAATATTTTTATTGATAAGAGACGTTTAAAGATAGCCAGATCTTGAGTGAGGCAGAGAAACTCAGGCATAACTACAGCAGGCCAGACTGTACTCTTTTATGGTAAAGCTTCCTCCAGACCCAGCCAGAGAGCAGGTTTTAAACACCTCTGCTAAGGGAATTACGGGCAGTGGAGAAGCAAGCTGGGGTGAATTTTCAAGGACAGTTCTCCATTTGAATATTTTATAAATCCCCAAAACATCTACTGTCATTATCTTCATCATCATCAAAATAGGTAACATATTAATTACGTATTTGCAGCTGCTGTTCTGGGTCACCCACTGTCCTTGCCCTAGAAGAGTTCACAAACTGAGACAAGATCTTCCAGGCAACCCATAGAAGGTCACCAACAGAGTGAAGAAAGAGGAGCCTGATGCTAATTTCATCTCTTTATTGCAGCCACACCAAGGGACAACAGGTCCGCAACCCTTTCTCTGATCCCTAAGGCGGTCTTTCATCTCAGCCTATATACAAAGGTCATTGAAAATACCTTAGCACAGGGCATCAGCCATTTCCGAGCTGTTGCAGGCAGGGAGCGTGTTATTTGGGATGCGGGGGGCAGGAGGAGAGGGTTAAATATTGAAGAAAAGAGATAATGCTATTTCGTGAAGAGTTGGCATAAAAATCCATAAATCCAAGTCTCTAAATTATTTGGAAGATGTCTCATGATCCCTGATTTTTATTTTTGAGTGGGAAGGAGAGGAAAATGACTAGAAAGTTGCTGATATAATCATTAAAATCTTGATTATGGAGAAATGGTAGGCTCCTCAGTAACCACTTATACATCATGATGTCTATATCCTACATCCCCTCAGTCCGAATGTCTGGGGATGCTTAAAAAAAAAAAAAAAAAGACCCTCACTGTAGCCCTATACCCCCAAAGACTTCTCAGATACATCCACATAAGTTTGGTCCAAACGCTATTGGTCATTGTTTATTTGTTTTTTGGGGTGCGTCGTCTGGGAATTGAACCCAGGTCTCCCGCATGGAAGGTGAGCATTCTACCACTGAACCACCTGTGCACCCTCAAAGGCTGCTGTTTTTCTCTCTTGGAAAAGCAAGCAAGCATGGGAATTAGAAAAGAGCTGGACATCAGGAGACTTGTCCCACTATTTACAATTCTTCACCTCACTAACTGCGTGACACAGTCTCCACCCCCCGCCCCCGATATCATTTGATCATTTTAACTCTGTGAAATGACAGGTGAAGCTTGTTCCTGTCTGAAAGCCATCTGGCACCAGGGATTTGTGATTCAGGAATCTTAGAGAAGTTGCTCCAGCCCAGGTTTCTGAGACAAAATTACTAAATGCACACACATGCACACACACATGCACACACACATACATACACATAGTCTTTTGCACAATGTTCTTGTCCTTTAACCTAGTTTATTGTAGTTGTACGTTTGAAGGTAGTGCTCTTTAATCTTTTCTGTGGCTAGGAGGAGTATAAATGATACACAAATGGATGCAGAGGATGGTATCTCCTGGGCATGGGTGACAACCCTGACTTGGCCTCAGATAGGCCCTTCTCCTCTGGCCTCATGGGTGGAGACACTTTCTGACCTAGGTCCCTCTGTCTGAGCTGGTTTAGGGACAGTCTTGTCAGCAAGAGGGGGAGGGAGGAGACAACCCGGGTTGCTGATGAGTCACTTATTTCTCAGCTAATGACTTGCAAATCTAGCTGCTACTGCTGGGAAAGTCCCCTCCTAAGGATGAACTGGGCCTCATCCCTTTCCATCTGCCAGATCTTCTACCCTAACTTCCAGCCAAACACACATTCACTAGGATTAAAACTTGGCCCTGACATTCGCCTTGAAGAAATAGCTGATTCTAGGACTGGGGCAAGACATATACGGATGCACCTGGAGCATACAGAAAATAAGGAAATGCTAAAAAAAAACCCAAAGAAGTCCACAAGGATGGGGGAGCACATCAAAGGGACACAGAAGCCAAGTGAAAGAGCTCCCAGGGGCCAAAAATGGAACAATTTGGGCAATAAACAAAGTAGTTTTGAATTATAACCCAAAGTATAAAGTAAGTCATACCTCGTTTTATTGTACTTTGCTTTATTGTGCTTTGCAGATAGTGAGTTTTTTACAAATTGAAGGTTTGGGGCAACTGTGCATGGGTATTGCTGCCATTTTTCCAACAGCACGTGCTCATTTCATGACTCTGTGTCACATTTTGGTAATCCCTCCATATTTCAAACTTTTTCATTATTACGATGTCTGTTCTGGTGTTCTGGGATCTGAGATGTTGCTATTGTAATTGTTTTGGGGCACCACAAACTGCGCCCATATAGGATGGTGAACTTAGTCCACAAATGTTTACGTTCTCTCTGCTCCGCCAACAGACTGTTTCCCAGCTCTCTCCTTCTCCTCCGGCCTCCCTATTCCCTGAGATGCAGCAATATTCAAATTGGGCCAATTAATAACCCTACAGCGGCCTCTTTGGTTTTCAAGTGAAAGGAAGAGTCATACATCTCTCATTTTAAATCAAAGCTAGCAATGATTAAGCTTAGTGAGGAAGGCATGTTGAAAGCTGACACAGGCTGAAAGCTAGGCCTCTTGTGCCAAATAGCCAAGTTGTGAATGCAAAGGAAAAGTTCTTGAAGGAAATTAAAAGTGCTGCTCCAGTAAACACATGAATGATAAGAAAGTGAAACAGCCTTATTGCTGATACGGAGAAAGGTGGAATGGTCTGGATAAAAGAACCAGCTACAATTTTCCCTTACACCAAAGTCTAATTCAGAGCAAGGCTCTAAGTGGAGTCTGAAAATGGGACTGAATCACTGTAATCTCATGATCAAACTTGAACGGATGAGGAGTTGCTTTTATGGATGAGCAAAGAGAGTGGTTTTTTGAGATGGAATCTACTCCTGGTGAAGATGCTGTGAACATTGTTGAAATAAAAAGAAAGGATTTAGAATATTGCATAAGCTTAGTTGATACAGCCATGGTAGGGTTTGAGAGCATTGTCTCCAATTCTGAAAGGAGTTCTACTGTGGGTAAAATACTGTTAAACAAGCATTATGTGCTACAGAGAAATATTTTATGGAAGGAAGAGTCAATTGATGCAGAAAAATTGGGTTGTCTTATTTTAAGAAATTGTCACAGTCACCCCAGCCTTCTGCAACCACCACCCTGCTCAGCCAGCAGCCATCAACATCCAGGCAAGACCCTCCGCCAGCAAGGAGATTAGGCTCAGATGATGGTTAGCATTTTTTTAGCAAGAAAGTATTTTTAAATTAAGGAGTGTACATTGTTTTTTTTTTTTTAAGACAGAATGACGCTGCACACTGAATAGACTACAGCATAGCGTAAACGTAACTTCTTTATGCACTGGGAAACCAAAAAATTTGTGTGACTCACTTTATTGCCATATTTGTTTTATTGCAGTGGCGTGGAACCAAATCTGCAAAATCTCTGAGGTTTGCCCGTCAATATCCATGAGTCCGTACTAATATATATCAATGATTGAATAAATAAATAAATAGAAGAGAATAAACAAATCTCTAGTACAGAAGCATTCCAAATATTTTATGTAGATGTTCTGCCCTCAGGGAAATGGAGCATAACTTGCTACACCGGAAGTACGGGCTGTGACTAGTGACTTTTTCTGAAGGGCAAGTATGGAAAGGAGGAAAAGTCACCTTCTAGTGGAGACATCTGACAGATGCTTCCTCAGCCGGGTGATTGAGGTCGGCGCGATGGTGGGGAGTCATACCCATGTACCCTTGATATGTAACAGTACTTTACCTGTCAAAAACCCATAATCTTGAGAAAAATGTCAGACAAATTCTAGCAGCGGAGCGTCCTGCACAATACCTGATCAGTGCTTTCCAGAATTGTCAAGGCCATTAGTTACAAAATAAGAAAAGCCTGAGAAACTGTCCAGACAACAGGAATGGACGGAGGCATGACAACTAAATGTAATGAGGTACCCTGGATGGGATCCTGGCACAGACAAAGGATAGTAAAAACCCAAGAAATCTGAATAACCTATAGACTTTAGTTAATAATAATGTGTTGATATCGGTTCATTAATTATAACAGATATACCATACTAACGTAAGAGATTAATGATAGCGGGAAATGGGTATGGGCTATATGGGAACTCTCTATACTATCTTTCCAATTTTTCTGTTAACCTAAAGCTGTTCTAAAATATAAAGTTCATTTTAAAACAACAACTTGGCCTTGATCTTGAATCATAACAGTGATGTCATCTTGCTTTCAAAATGTCCAGCACAGTTTATGGGGCTTTAGGCTTGTAGAAACTCTTTAGTTCGCCCTGTCTCATAAGAACCCAAGTAAGTTTGCTGGGAATGGGGTGAGGGTGCTAATTCCCATTTTATCTGAGGCCTAAAGGAGTCCATGTAATTGCCCCAAGACCAAAGGAGCTAGTTAATGGCAGTTAGTCCCAGAATCACCAATCCATATGTTAATGTGAGGTCAGGTTTTTATTAGGCATCTCAGTTCCCTTATCTTATTTCAATTTACTGTAAACATTGGGATTGGGATACCTACAACAAAACCTCAACTCAACAAGAATAAACTGAAAGAAATCCAACCCCACCCCACCACCACAACTTCCATGCTTCTGAAAAAGGGGTCAACAAAAACCACACTTGTATTAGGAAGTTCATTCAAAAAGCTCAATGCAGAGGCTTTTGTGAGTTAAATGAACTTCTGATCTTTTCCATTCCTTCTGCCTACACCACTCCAAGACTCCCAAATCAGACCTGCTGCCCAGAGACAGATGGGAAGGTCAAAAAGCTTTGGGGTGAGGGTGGGGGTGAGGGATGAGGATGAAAGAAGAATAGTTTTATCATAAGAACTGATTTACCATAATAATAACAATAGTATAAAAATTAGATCTTGTAGTTTCTGAGTTTTCTAGCCACCTGGGTCCCTAGATATTTCTCTCTATTGCCCTGGGAGTATTTGTGGCGAATTCAGTGGCCTGGGCTGCGTTTGCCTCCTGGTGCACTCTGGGCAAGGCTTTCCTGGCCAGCCCCTCTGCCCCTCAAGGACCCCCACCCGCTCTAGGCTGCCTTGAACTCTCAACCCACAGCTCAGGGTCACCCCTGTGCTTCCATCCGTCCCCCTACCTAACACCCAGGCTTTGCCCTACCTTTCTCTGCCCTTCTCTACCTGACGGACCCCAACTAACTGCCCAGACTTTTCACTCAAGCCCTGACTCATTTTCAAAGGCCTGCAGGAGTTCCCACTTTTCAACCTTTGTCTAAAAGGACTCCCCCTCCCCTTTAATTAACTGAGCTTCTCCCTCTAACTACCTTATTTCTAGCAATAGTTGCTCAATTTTCTCAGTCTGATGAGCTGGAAGAAACTGGGGCATTGACTAAGTTCCAAACCTCACAATGAGCTTGGACTCCTTTCTCTTGTTTCTTCCTCAGTCCTCAGTTCTTTCTTTGAAGTGTTTTACTCCCTCTTTTCCTTTCCTCTGCCACAGTAGTCACCTCCTACTTGGGTCTTGTTTATTTCTCGTCCACCCAAGCTTCCTAAAACAAATTTATTCTGTCACTCTCCCACTCGAAAACCTCCAGTGAATCCCTGTTATTTTAGCTACAGGATGGAGGCTGCCTGTCTCTGCCTGACATCCGCCGTCTCCCAGCTGGCGTTCGCCTCCAGGATGCCATCATAAGTAGCCACTGACAAGGATGCTTAAGAGAATTTTCAATTACGTGGGAAAATGTTATAAGATAATGCTAAGGGATACAGGATTATATAAATAGTTTGAGTCTACCAAAAAAAAAAAAGTTTACAGTTAGCATGAAAAAGGGACTGATATGAAGGACAAAAGGTGGGGAGTCTTGAATCTTGATCTCTTACCTATAGGTAGGAAGCTTGCTTGCCTGATGTAATGAGCCCTAAGCACAAGCCACCTATTCATATTATATAGCTTATCAATATTTTCTCCTTTTTCCCATATTTTGCTTTTGCAAAGACAAAAGTTATTGAAATCTTAGAAAAACTTGTGTATTAAAAAAAAGGCAGAGGAAATACATGTTGACGTGATTGCCTCTGAATAGCAGGATCTTGAGTAGTTTGGTTCTCATTTATTCATGCAGTGCAGTGTTTTGTGAATCGGCCGTGGGCTGGGCATTGTGGAAAGTGCTGGGTGTACAGAGGTGAACAAACAGGGCTCATCTGTTCCCCCGACCTCACTCCGCCCCGCGTCTAATCCCACTTCTCTGAACTCATTGCCTGTTTCACTAATTTTGAAAACACTCCATGTTTCCTGTGTGCATGTCTCATACTTCAACTCGACTGTAAGAACTGGAGGGCAGGGAAGGGCTTCTGTCTCTTACTGTCCTAGCCCAGTGGCATTCCGGTTAGTAGGAGCTCATTAACTCTTTGTGGAATGAATGAGAAAATGAATAAAGAGGAAGCTGCGTGGTTTGCCCAGATGAACGAAAGATTGGTGGTCCGCCCCTCCGCCCCCCATCCCTGATTCCAGAGAATCCAACTGGACCAAGCCACATCCTTAATTGCCTCTCCTTGAAGTCTGGCTCTATGAATTAAAACTGCCTCTTGAATGGAAGCTGGGCCTCCTGCCACTGAAGGCCACTCAGGTCTCTGGGGTTAACCCTACAGCATGTGTTAGCATTTGATGATGACGATGTTTGTGATGAGGTTCATAATGAATATCAGCAACTTTATAGAAAGAGAATGCAATCAGCAAGCATTCAATTAAAAGTTGTATCATGCCAAATTCTCCCCTTGGCATCATTATGTAAATTCATAGTCCACCTAGTTGTCATCAGAAATTGCATTTCAATTAGTTAAGAACTGGTATGGCCTTATCAACAGATGAGTAAAACATATGGAATAAAAATAAATAATAGGGGGAACAAATGTTAAAATAAACTTAGATTGAGATGCTAGTAATCAGTGAAAGGGAGGGGTGGGGGTATGGTATATATGAATTTTTTTCTGTTTTCTTTTTATTTCTTTTTCTGAATAGATGCAAATGTTCCAAGAAATGATCATAATGATGAATATGCAACTATGTGATGATGTTGTGAATTACTGATTATATGTGTGGAATGGAATGATCAAAAGTTAAGAATGTTTGCGTTTGGTGTTTTTTGGTATTAAATAAACAATTTAAATTTAAAAAAAAAGAAAAAAAAAGAACTGGTATGGCCTCAGAAAAGATGCCAGCCCTTGTCCTGTGGCAGCTTTCTAGAAGACCTTTGCTGGGGGCCAGACATTAGCTTTTTGGTGACTGGATCCTGGGAAGGGATAATAGGGAAGTGTACTGCAGTCTGGGGCACACCTGGAAAAGTGGATATTTACCAACCAGTTTTGAAATTTTTCAATATTTTAACAACTGGTGTGGCCATACAAATTTATACCTGCCAAACTTCATCCGTCTGGAATGAGCCTAAAGAAATAGCTTGTATTCAGCCCAGAGGGGGAAAAGAGAGTCTGGTTCATTTGGAGAACTGAAAATAGCTCAGCAGAGCTGAGGCAGGAAAGAGCCGGAGAGGGCAGGAGAAGCCAGCTCTAGAAGGTCGCACCCCAGCTTCTCTTTTCCTTCGGGATTATTTCACTGGAGAACAGCGAGGCCGAGGGTGACCAAGGCTAAGGAGTGTTCCAGGACGCAGAACTTGCAATGCTAAACCTGAACAGTTCCAGGCAAACTGGAATGGTTGGTCATCCTAGCTAGGTCCCTTTTTGCTCCTATTCATAGTTCCAGAAAGACCACAGCAGTTGAGCCCAGGAACAGAGAGCAGAGTTTTCCAAACCAACATGAAATCAGCTTTCACTGTTTTTAATAAGAGTCCTAATAAGGAAGTTCTGGGTTTTGTTCACATTTAAGTCTGTACAAGACTAATATTCATGAGGTGACTCCCTTCTCCGCCTTTATCTCAAATTGCAACTTTGTCAACTACAGACAAGTTGACGGTCAAGAGCATGAACTCTGGGGCCAAATGACCCAAATTGATATCCAGGTTGTGTTACTTACTGTTGACTTCTCTGGGCCTCAGTTTCCCTGTTTGCAAAATGGGATTAAAATAATATTATACATCATTGATTGTTGCAGGGACTAAATGGTGTTGGGGAATCCTTAAAATGGGGTGGGCACAGAGTGTTCTTAAGAGTGTGCTATTATTACTCTCCCTCTGTATGTGGGACATCACTTCCAGGGGTATAAACCTCCCTGCAACATGGGAGAGAAATCCTAGAATGAGCTGGGACTCACATCAAGGGATTGAGAAAAACTTCTCGACCAAAAGGGGGAAGAGAGAAATGAGATGAAGTGTCAATGGCTGAGAGATTTCAGAGTCGGGAGATTATCCTGGAGGTTATTCTTATGCATTTTATAGATATCCCCTTTTTAGTTTAAGGTGTATTAGAGAAGCTAGAGGGAAGTGCCTGAAACTGCAGAGATGTGTTCCAGTAGCCATGTTTCTTGAAGAAGATTGTGTAATGATATAGCTGTCACAATGTGACTGTATGACTGTGAAAACCTTGTGTCTGATGCTCCTTTTATCTATGGTATTGACAGATGAGTAAAAAAATATGGATTAAAAATAAACTAGGGGGAGCAAATGTTAAAGTAAATTGAGTAGATTGAAATACTAGTGAACAACGAAAGGGAGTGGTAAGGGGTATAGAAAAAATACATAAGGGGAGCAAAGTTTAAAATGTATTGAGTAGATGGAAATACCAGTGGACGAGGGCAGGGAGGGGTAAGGGGTATGGTATTGTATGAGTTTTTCCTTTTTTCTCTTTATTTCTTTTTCTGAGTGATGCAAATGTTCTAACAGATGATCATGGTGATGAATATACTGCTATGTGATGATGTGGTGGGCCATTGATTGTACACCATGCACAGAATGTTTGTATGTTAAGAATGCTCATGTTTTTTTGTTATTTTGGCTTGATAATAAAAAATAAATTAAAAAAGAAAGATCAAATGGTTGTGAAGGACGACATTTATAGGATACTGTGTATATTGACATTTAAATAAAACTGGTGGGTGAACGGTGGTCCTTTCTTCTGTAAAGTAGGAGCTGGGGAGGTGAGCTCCCAGGTCCCTTCTCCTGAAGATCACTTTTTAGGAAAGTACTCAAGGATACAAGGAGGCTCTAGAAACTGATTCCCTTAAAGTTATTTTTGTCCTGTGTGCCCTGGAAGATTTTTTCACATCCCTAAGAATTGCAAGAACTCCAGTTTGATGCTCCAATGTCCCACTTAGATAAGGGACAAGTGGGGCTGCTGGGTCTCAAACCTAGAGGATGGGGCTGAAGCAGAGGGCAGGCTGGAGGTACCTGCCTTTGGTGGGTTGGTATTTAAAAAAAAAATTAAAATTGACATTTAATGAGAGAGGGGATGACAATGATGGGGGGGGTAGGGGTTTGAAAATTGGGGTTTTTATTCAGGTGGGTTTGGAAACATCTGGAAGGGAACCAAACAGGAGGGAGAAGAGATTTATGACCAATGAAGAGGTTTGCAAGTGAGCCAAAGGCCTTCTTTCCTTGAGAATATTTTAATAGGAGCTGACAATGTGCCAGGTCCTCGGCCATGACCTTAGGGAACAAGACAGACCCACCCCTGCCCTCAGGGAGTTCACAGTTTACAGAGAGAGGCAAGTTACCAGGCAGTGGCAATGCAGGGTAATTAGCACAGGGCCTGGGGTAACACCCACGAGGGGTCCCTGATCCTGGTGAAGGAGAGGAATATCAGGGAAGCAAGCAGTCCCAGAGGGAATAACCTCCAAAGTGAACCCCTAAGACCAAATACTCAAATGTCTGGAGGGCCATGGTACATTCTGGGAACATCCTTAGATCAGCATGTCTGGGGCACTGAGAGATGAGTACAGGTGGGAAAGAGTTTAACTGGGTGTTCTAGTTTGCTAGCTGCCAGAATGCAGTACACCAGAAATGGAATGGCTTTTAAAAAGTGGAATTTAACAAGTTTCTAGTTTACAGTTCTATGGCCGAGAAAATATCCCAATTAAAACAAGTCTATAGAAATGTTCAATCTAAGGCATCCAGGGAAAGATACCTTGGTTCAAGAAGGCCGGTGATGCGAGCATTGGAGACAACCAAAGCAATAGGCTGAGTCTCCAATCTTGGGGTTTGTTCATATGAAACTTCACCCCACAAAGGATAGGTCAAGCCTATTAGGCCTAAGAGTTGCCCTCAAGAGAACCTCTTTTGTTGTTCAAATGTGGCCTCTCTCTCCAGCCAACACAACAAGCAAACTCACCACCCTCCCCCTGTCTACATAGGACATGACTCTCAGGGGTGTGGACCTTCCTGGCAACATGGGACAGAAATCCTAGAATGAGCTGGGACTCAGCATCAAGGGATTGAGAAAACCTTCTCGACCAAAAGGGGGAAGAGTGAAATGAGACAAAATAAAGTGTCAATGGCTGAGAGATTCCAAATGGAGTCGAGAGGTTATCCTGGAGGTTATTCTTATGCATTAAATAGATATCACCTTGTTAGTTACGATGTAATGGAGAGGCTGGAGGGAACTGCCTGAAAATGTAGAGCTGTGTTCCAGTAGCCATGTTTCTTGAAGATGATTGTACAATGATATAGCTTTCACAATGTGACTGTGTGATTGTGAAAACCTTGTGTCCGATGCTTCTTTTATCTACCTTATCAACAGACGAGTAAAACATATGGAATAAAAATAAATAATGGGGGAACAAATGTTAAAATAAATTTAGCTTGAAATGCTAGTGATCAATGAAAGTGAGGGGTAAGGGGTATGTTATGTATAATCTTTTTTTTTTATGTTTTCATTTTATTTCTTTTTCTGTTCTTTTTATTTCTTTTTCTGAATTGATGCAAATGTTCTAAGAAATGATGAATATGCAACTATGTGACGATATTGTGAATTAGTGATTATATATGTAGAACAGAATGATCCTGTGTTAATGTTTTAGTTCGTTTGTTGTTAAATTTTTAATAAATAAATAAATAAAAGAAAAAAATTTAGATTGAAATGCTAAAAGGGAGGGGTAAGGGGTATGATATGTGTGAACTTTTTTCTGTTTTCTTTTTATTTCTTTTTCTGAATTGATGCAAATGTTCTAAGAAATTATCATGATGATGAATATGCAACTGTGTGACGATACTTTGAATTACAAAGCCAAACAGGTTGGGGTTAAATTAATTAAATTAAATTAATTCAGAACATAGGGATAAGGAAGACAGTGTCTATATTTTAGAACCACACATACTCTTTGAGAACAATGGAAGAAATGTTTATTTGATCTGGAACTGAAATTTTCTGTAGTGCATAATCTAATTCAACCTATCTGTATAGCTCATTTGAACAACTGAAACACAGAGAGCACAAAATGAAAAAGAGGTCCTTTAATCCTGTATAGATTATTGTAATGCCTGGAAGCATCCTAGAGTATATTAAGCAGATAATCAAAAGTATTGGCAAAGTCCCCTGAGGGAGGGGAGAGAGATTATAAAACAATTAAACCTTACCATCAGGGAATCCCCTAATACCATCTCAAACTTTAGGGACACCCAAATCAATAGGCCATGCCCTCAATCATGAGGCTTACTCTTGTGAAATTTATGTAGGTAACTTAGAAGCCTAGACTACCTATATGTATGCCTAAGAGTTACTTCTGGAGGACCTCTTTTGTTGCTCAGATGTGGCCTCAGTCTCTCTAGGCCCAACTCTGCAAGTGAAATCATTGCCGTACCCCCTATGTGGGACATGACATCTAAGGGTGAAAGTCTTCCTGGTGATGTGGGAAAGGACTCCCAGGGATGAATCCAGACCTGGTACCATGGGATTAACAATTACATTCTGACCAAAAGGGGGAAAAGAAGTTTAATTAATAAAGTATCAGTGGCAGAGAGAGTTCAAATAGAGTCAAGAGGCTACTCTGGAGATTGTTCTTAAGTAAGCTTCAGGTAGACCTTGCTACCTATCATAACCTGCCAACCTCCAACCAGGACCATTCCAGCCAATCCTAAAGAATATTTAGAGCAATTTATAAGATTCAACAAGGGCTCCAGGCACTAGATTAACTTGACAGAAACCTACAACCTCCAGATGGGTCCCTGGTCCCGAGAAGTCCTGAAACCTAGCCCAGACTCTCCAGAACATCAGATAGTTCCATCTCCCTACCCTATATCAGTGAAAGACCCTTCCAATATCAAAAATTTAGAATTGCTATAGCCTAAACAACCCCAATGAGAGGTATGGAAATATCAAAGGTGATGGTGGAATTATACATAGAAGGTAGGATTTAACAAATGAATATGAATGCTGAATCATTAAACTGATATCTCTTTTAGTCTCCAGTATTTTAGAGCATATAGAAGTAAAAACCAAAAATTGTGAAATTGTAACCTATGTCAGACTCTGACACATGTTCTGAATTTGTGGTGCTGTGCTTTGAAATTTATAACTTTTTTGTATATATGTTATTGTTTACAATAAAAGAAGGAAAAAAGTCAAAAAAAAAAAAAAAAAAAGGCCAGTGAAGTTCAGGGTTTCTCTCTCAAGTGAGAAGGCACATGGCGAACACAGTCAGGGTTTCTCTCTCAACTGGAAAGGCACATGGCAAACATGATGTCACCTGCTAGCTTTTTCTCCTGGCTTCCTGTCTTATGAAGCTCCCCAGGAGGCATTTTCCTTCTTCATCTCCAAAGGTCGCTGGCTGGTGGACTCTGCTTCTCATGACTGTGTTGTTCTGCTCTCTCTGAATCTTCTCCTTTCTCCAAAATGTTTCTTCTTTTATAAGATTCCAGTAAACAAATCAAGACCCATATAGAATGGGTGGAGACATGTTTCTATCTAATCAAGTTTAACACCCACATTGATTGAGTCACATCTCCATGAAGATAACCCAATCAGGCTTCCAACCTATAGTACTGTATAGGGATTAAGAGAAACAGTTGCTCCCCCAAGATTGTTTAGGATTAAGTCATGACTTTTCTAGGGTACATAAATCCTTTCAAACCAGCACACTGGGGTTGGGGCAAAACACTACTAGGTTTCCTTCATAAGTCTGGTAGCTCTATTTTTGTATACTGCGTACATATATTATCATGATCAAAATAAAAATTAAATTAAAAAGTTATGAAAAATGGGAAATATCATATTGTGTATGTTACCACAATAAAAATTAGGAAATAAAAAAGAATTGCGAAATCTCTAGTGCAGAGAAATCCCAAATAATTTATGGAGATCGCCCTTAAGGAGATGGAGCATAATTCCCCATTCCCAAAGTGTGGGCTACACACTTCCAAAGGGTACAAGATGGTAAGAGGGAAAACAAAATCAACTCACAAACACTTCCTCAGCCAGGGGAGAAAGGTCAACATCAACAGTGAGAAGACATGTTGTTATTATGTGCCCTTGATAGGATGTGACAATAATAGTAATTTACCTATCAAAATCCCATAATCTCAGTCTGATCTTGAGAGAAGTGTCAGACAAATTCCAACAGTGGGGCATCCTATTAAATGCTAGTACTTTTCAAAATTGTCAACGTCATCAAAAACAAGGAAAGGCTGCAAAAGAAGAGGAGTCTAAGGAGACATGGCAGCTAAATATAATGTGATATCTTGGATGGGATCCCGGAACAGAAAAAGGATATTAGGTAAAAACTAAGGAAATATGGAAATGTACAGACTTTAATAATAATGTATCAAAATTGGTTCATCAAGTATAACAAATATACCATATTAACGGAAGATGTTAATAATAGGCAGAAAGTGTATGGAGTATATGAGAACTCTGTACTATTTTCTTATTTTTTTCTGTGACTCTAACTAATAAGTAGTCTTAAAAAAAAACTAATTGTGCACTTCATTAGATCGTTCCTTTTGGTCTGGGACTCCATTCAGCCAACAATGACTACCAATAGTTACCTTGTACTGAGCATTTTCTAGGTACAGGCACAGTGCTGAGTGGTTCACATAAAGTCCTATCAGACTAACAATGCTATAAGGTAGATGTTTCTAATTTTACAGTTGTAGAAACTGAGGTATAAGACAGCTTCTTCATGCAACTGTTTGATAAATATTTATTAGTGGCTGCCCTGAGTTTACACAAGTCTCATGAGCAACTGTCCAGAACTAAGCCCAATCATTGTGGCCTCCGCCCCAACAATGCTGTCACTGCCATCAGCTGCCAGGTCTCCCCAGGAGCCAGGCTGCCCTATTTCCTTACCTCCCTCCATCAGATCTGACACTAAGTTCAGTGGGCCCTTCCTCAGATGTCCGCCCCAGAATCTTCCCAGTCTGCTCGCTCTTTCCCCTGGGTGAGCTCTTGAAGCTTCTCCTCTGTCTCTGCCTCAGGTCTCACCCTCTCTGACATGCTCTCCACCCAGTCGACACCCATCTTTCTAGAATGCATATCAGATGATCTCATTGGCAGCCTCAAATCTCCTGATGGTCCATTCAATCGCTTTCCCAATCTCAGCTTCAGCTGGTCCCATTTCCTCCACTTCCCTTCTCGCAAGCCCACCAGCCAAACCTCACACTGCAGGCCCTTGCTTTTGGTGCTCCAAATAGCACCTCCCCTTTTCTATCCTTACAGATCATACATGCTTTTCGAATCTTAGCTCAAATTCCCGTGCTTTCCTATAGGAATCCTCTCTCTGGCTCAGCAGTCAGCCCTTACCTGTCTCATGGTGAATCCCACACTGGTTCTGATGAGTTGAGTTGAGGCTGTGAGTCCCCTAAGGCTGTGGTCCGGGGAAGCTTCATGGAGGAAGGGTCTTAAGATGGACTGTCAGATTAAAGCCACACTTAGCATTTTTTGAGAACTTACTCTGTGTTGGATGTTATAGCAATGAGCTTTCACATACATCAGCTCATTTATTCCTCATCACAGACTTCCAAGGTGAGTCTTCTGTAGCTACTTCTGTAGATGAAGAAATTGAGGCTAAGAGCATTAAATGTGCACAAAGTATCACAGTTAGTGGGTGGTTTGTGAGAGAGAAGAAGGCTGGTCTCTGGCTCTTATTCCAACATCTAGTCCAAGGATTGAAGAATTAGTATATGGAAGACTACTGTGGTCATCAGCTCATCAGGGCCCTTGGAGGCTCCGCCCCATACACCCCAGAGAGCTGTGGGATTTGAGGAGGAGGCTTTGAGGACTGAGGAAGATGGAAGGATTCTATGCCCTGAAGACAACCTCTTTTGCTGATGATGTCTGACTGCACATTATGGCAGTTGGGGTTGGGCTGGGGACAAGATACCCCTTCTCCACCGGCCAGACCAGAGGGAATCAGCAGTACTTCCCTTCCCTCAACTTCCATCAGGGGTTGCACAGTGTGGTGGTTAGTTGTGCCGCCTCTGCTCGGATTCAAATATCACCTCCTGGTTCTCCCACTAGGCCCCATGAACTTGGAAAACTTGCCCCACCATTCTGAACTTCAGTTTCTGCCCTTGGAAAGTGGGGGAAAGAGCAGAGCCTACCTCATATCATCAGCGTGAGTGTTAAATGAGATCATAATGTACAGTAAATATACCTTTTATAATTATGTGACGCTTGGTTGGATCAATTTGTATTTCCCTGTTGCTGATGGCAGATGGTCTGGGGCGGAGCCTTTTGTACTAAATGGGGCAGCTCCCTGCCTGGGATCACTTTTCCAAGGGCAGGAATCTCCTGTCCTTCTAGCTCCCCCACTTTCCCTCTTGGGGCCTGGCAGGGCCTCCAGCACTCCAGCAGGGAAAGTGGGATTCCAGGGGTGAATTGGGGCAGGAGAAGCCTGCTCAGGGGCCAGGCACAGCAGTAAGTTGTCGGAATGGGACAGGGCTGCTCCAAGCCCAGAGAGCCCTGGGTCAGGCTGGTAAGGGTCAAAGTCCTCTGCATTTGGCATTGAGGTTGGGCAAGAGTCTCATGGCCACACCATGTATCACACAAACCCGGACACTTAAAAAAATTTTTTTTCTTCATTATAGAAGTTGTAGGATTACAGAAAATGTGCGGAAAATAGAGTTCCCATACACCTGCCCCTGTTATTAACATTTTGCATTAATTTGGTAACTTGGTAACAAATAATGAGAGAATATATCACCTAAAATTTCCCCTTTTAATCACATTAAGATAAATGATTCAGTGGTGGTAATTACATACATAATATTGTGCTACCATCACCACCATCCATTACCAAAACTTTTCCATCATCCCAAACAGAAACTCTTTACCAATTAAGCATTCACTCCATTTTCTACCCCCACCCCTGCTCCTGGGAACCTATATTCTAATTTCTGATTATGCAAATTTGTTTGTTCATATCAGTGAGATCATGAAATATTTGTCCTTTTGTATCTGGCTTATTTAACTCAACATGATGCCTTCAAGATTTACCCATGTTGTGGCATATATCAGAACTTCATTCCTTTTCATGACTAAATAATATTTCATCAAATGTATATACCACATTTTGTTTATCCATTCATTTGTTGATGCACACTTGGGTTGCTTCCATCTTGTGGCAATTGTGAATCATGCCACTATAAGCTTTAATTGCAAATATATGTTCCAGTCTCTGCTTTAATTCTTTGGGCAAATCTGGATGCTTATCATTATTATTACTATTGTCCTAGACGCTTTTGAGAGTAAAGCAGTGCTTAGTCATTACACCACAGCTACACACAAAAGATAGCATGTCGTCACCCTGGCCAAGAGCCTTCCACTTTAGGAAGGTAGAGTCCAGGGGCCCCAGAAGAGAACAGACTCCTCTTAGGTCAGTGGGAGAGGAAAACTCAACAGCAGCTGCACCCGAGCCCTTGCAGCTCTCCCACTAGAACTCCTTCCCTACTTCAGGCTAGGCTGCTCCTACCTTCACCACCTGCCTCCAACATCAGCTGTCCCTGGTTCCTGCCAGACTTTGCAGGTGTTTGCCCTCTGCTCTTCGGCACCGTGACAATGTCCATGGATAGGCAACATGAGGGCAGGGACTTGTCCGTTTTTTTCCCTCTGCTGTGCCCCCAAAGCCTGGAGCCTGGCAGAGAGTGGGCCCTTACCGGCAGAACGAGTGAGCGTACAAATTCATCCATCACTTGCTTTCCTAGTACTTGACTACTTGTCAAGTTTACTGACCTGCTGTCCTGCTAGATTATGACCTTCTCCAGGGCAGGAATGGTGCAGTACTAATCTCCGCAGCCCCCATCCCAAGGCCAACCACAGAGTAGGTGCTCAACAGAATTCTGTTGAGTGAATGAAATGGACCTTAGCTGTGTTCTTTCTTCTCTGTCTGTGTCTGCCCCATACCGATGAGCTGTTATGGAGCACTTCAGAGCAGTACCTGGCACGTGGCCTCCCTCTGGCCTGGCCATCAGTCCTGCCGCCTCCTTGAAGCTGGTGGGGTCGCTTGGTAAGGGGAAAGGGAGGACAGGACCCTCAGCCTGTGCCTTGTGTAGGTGGGACCAAGACAACAATTAAATTGAGAAAAGGAAGATTCTCCTGAGGCCCTAGGGCAGGGGACTGTTTAAAAGGTGGGACGGGAGCTAGCTGAGCAGTCGTCTGGGGCACGGCAGACAAGGCAAGAAGGATGATATGGTGAGCTCCCGGGCTGGAGCAGCACGGCGCTAGTGGGCAGTGCCTGAGGAACTCGGAATTGCCTGGTGGAGTCGGAGCCCGGAATTGCAATAGGGTCCTGGGGCAAGGGGCCCGTGTTCAGCAAGGCCCGCCCACCACACCGCTCCGTCTAGCATGGATAGGTAGAGGGCTCCGCCTGGAGCTGAGAACGGCCATTTCACTCCCAGCTCCAGTCCCCCGAGTTGAGCGTAACAGCCTTGGCCCCGCCCACCGAGGCCCCGCCCCCGCCCGCTGCCCGGCCCCGCCCCACAGCCCTGGCCGCGTCTGCTAGCGGCGGGTCCCGCGACGGACCTGCGCAAGCGTACGTGGGACTCTGAGAACCCGGAAGTTGCGTTTTAGGCGCGCGTCACTGGGGCGGGAGTAAGTTAGCTGTAGGAGCGAGGTTGGGATCACCTGGGTCTGTTAAAGGGAGCCTGTGGGGTGCAGGACTGCACCAGATTCAAGGAAGAGGGCTTCCCGGTCTTCTTGCTCTGTAAGGCAAGAGCGGAAAGATCTTAGAATTTTACGGAGAAGGCGTGGGTGGCGGATCCCCAGGATCTGTCAGGTCCCTGACGAGCCTGGGAAATCGCAGTTTCCACTCCGGGGCGGCGGGGTTCCCTGGGGGGAGCCCTGTTGTGATCCCCGGGCCCCGAACTAGGAGCTCAGAAGTCGGGCGCCATGGCGTCCATCCTGGATGAGTACGAGGATTCGCTGTCCCGCTCGGCGGTCCTGCAGCCCGGCTGCCCTAGCGTGGGCATCCCCCATTCGGGTAAGGGAGGGGAGGGCGGTGCTTCCTATCTCGGTTATCCTGGCACCTGCGTGGAGAAAGGGGCGGGCGACTCCAACAGCTCGGGTTCACCTCCGGGATATGCTGTCCGGCGCTAGGCCCCTGATTCTTCTCAGTCTCTCTTGGCCCCCAGCTGGTGGATAGTCGAACTTTGAAAACAACAGGGACAACCGCGTGATCTGGGCCCTGCGGTCACTAGGGTCCTTCTGGGAGGGAACTGGGGCCCAGAAGAGGAAGTGACTTGCTTACAGGGCCCCATTTGGGCTATTGGAGAAATTGAGGATAGGCCCCAGCCTTCTGAGCCTGACTCTTTTCCCCCGCTAGACTCCTTCTGGAGGGGAAAGGGAAAGAATGGGCAAAGGAATCAGTAAAGGGAGAATGTTGGAGGGAAAGAAGAAATGGTCCTAGAGGGAACTTTGTCACTGAATAAATAAAAATGGGGATGGAGTATTTTAGGCCTGGCAAATGCTCTGTGCAGCCTGGAGTTGAGGGGAAATTTTTGTAGAAAGCAGTAAAGAGTTGGCAGAAGAGTATGAAATGCTGGGATATTTTGAGCAATGGTACAGGTATGAAGGAAAACAGCTACAGTTTATTAAACTAGAGAGAAAGCAGCCACAGCTTGTTAAATATCACTAGTTGGAACTGTTCCCTAGGGCTCCCTCTGCCTGATGAGGAGTCTCATCCTTCTAGAGATTCACTGAGAAAATCACTGCCTGAGCAGAAAGGAGGGTAGAGAAGGGAGCTAGACTACTTTAATTGAGCTGGGATTGCTGGGTCAGAGACTAAGTGTGAACCCCCAGATTCCCAGTGCCGCACTCCCACTGGGCACAAGTGCATCATGGTGCAACAGTGTCTCAAGGGTTCAGAGATTCAGCCCTTGAGTGCTGTCAGAAGTGTGGGAAGAGCCCGAGACTCCTACTGGAGAGGTGACTAGCCAGTTAATTGATATAGAATTATTTGTTAACCAAGGTCCTGGGGATAGGAATATGTCAGGAAAGTAGAGAAGAGGCTGCTTTTTGTTGTCTCTCCTTGCCTTTCCTCTGCCTCTTCACCATGACTAACCTCTTTGCTCCTCCCCTGCAGGGTATGTGAATGCCCAGCTGGAGAAGGAGGTACCCATTTTCACAAAGCAGCGCCTTGACTTTACCCCTTCTGAGCGCATCACCAGTCTTGTCGTCTCCTGCAGTCAGCTCTGCGTGAGCCTGGGCAAGGAAACACTGCTCCGGTAACCAAGGGCCCAAAAGGTTTGGGGGTAGGATGTGAACTGGTGGCATTTTTGTCTGGTAACTAACTGCCTAGAGCATTTCTTCTACTCTGGAAGGTGGAGCAGTAGAATTTGGGAGGTTTGGAGGAAATATCCTATTCCTTCCCAGAGAGAACCATTATAGTATAGTGATTATGACTCAAATAGCTTTAGATTCAGATACCAGTTCTTACCAGCTATGGAATCTTGAGCAAGTCACCCAATCTCTCTAACTTTATTCCTTCATCTGTTAAAGGTAGGACCTACTCACAAGTTAGTCAGATCAGTGCAAGGCCTAGAGTCCTTAAAATCCACCATAAGTGGAAATAATATATGATGAAGGTGTCAGTAAAAGTGTATCCACTGGAATAAAAGCTAGGACTCTGTCTCACAAAAATGAATTCTAGAAGGAGCAGTGATTTAAATATTAAAAAATTTTAATGAGTCTATTAAAAGACATTTAATAAATTTCTTTGTCCTTGGGTCAAAGGGAAACCTTCTTACAAAAGCTAGGAGATCCAGAAGCCATGAGGAAAAATATCGATATATTTGAGTATGTAAAAATTGCTTTAAGGCCAAAACAAAAAGTACTATCAGTCAAGTCAAGTCAAAAGATAGAAGGCAAAATAATGTTTGTTTCACAGTGATTTATATCCATGTACCCTTAAAAGTCCTTACAGATTGATAAGAAAAAGACTATTCAGTAGAAAGTGGGGCAAAAAATATGGATCAGCAGTTCATGCAAAAGAAACTCCAAATTCTCATTATACATATGAAGATATTTTCAACCTCTGGAAAATACAAATTGAAATAATAATAGGATACAAGTTTTTAACCCTGTCAGATTTGGCAAAAATTATAAATGGTAATATTCAGTGCTGGTGAAGATGAAGGGAAACAAACTCTCATACATGGCTTATGAGAGTGTAAATTACCACTATCTTTTAGAAAAGTAATCTGATGATTACTATTAAAATTTAAAATATCTGTAACTTTGACCCAGTAATCTCACTTTGGGGAATATGGAAAGTAAAACATCAGTTTGCAAGGGAATAGATATGAAGGTATTGGTTGCAGCATTATTTATGATATGAAAAAGTGGACCCAAGTTCAATGGCCATACCAGAAAATTGTGATGAGATTATGATTCAGTCCTAAAATGGAGTATTACTCAGTTATTAAAATGATGAGTTAGAGCTGCCTCTGTTGGCCCAGTGGATTGTTCACGAAATATCTTTAAGTGAGAAAAGCAAGTTGCAAAAGACTGTGTGTAATATACACATATACACAGTATGAAGGAATTTTTGTAAAAACAGCAACAAAACAACGTTTTTTATGTTATAAGCATGGGGGAGAATGTTAACGTTTTTTTTTTTGCGTAGTTGAGAATGAACAGGAATTGGAAATAAAGTTATTAGTTCTCTCTTTATACTTCTTTGCAGTGATTCTTAGCATGAGCATATAGTCTGAAAATATAAGAAAAATATAATTTATACAGGAGAACCCCTCAAAGTTATTGTGAAGACTGAGGTAATATTAGATTAAACTCTTGGCATGGTGCTTGGTATATAGGAAGTAGCCATTAGCTACTTTCCGATTTTGTTCCTCCTTGCCCCAGCCATCTCTCTTCCCCATTCACTAAAAATCCTTTGACCAGAAGGGAAAGGCTTCTGCTTAGTGACGACTAAGAATGAAGTGGGAGAGTCCCCAGAGCTCAAGGCTCTGTATATGTTTCTGTGTTCTCTTGGGGTTATATTCAGAATTTTATGAATACATGAAGATTTCAGGGAATAAAGTGCTGTGACTTTCATTGCATTTTTAAAGAGGCCTGTGAGCCAAGAAAGGTTAACCGCTGTCTCTGTGTAGAACTGATACTGTGACTCTTATCCCCACAGCATTGACTTGGGCAAGGCAAAAGAGACCAACCATGTGGATCTGGGGCGCAAGGATGATGCCAAAGTTCACAAGATGTTCCTGGACCATACTGGTAAGAAGTAGCAGAGCTCTGAGGAGGGAGGCCAGTGGATAAGTCACTGCTCCAAGGAAGATGGGTGGGATCTAACAGTGGTGGGGGCCAGGAGAAGGCATCTACTAGAGTGCTCTGCTCTCCCACTCCAGGCTCTCACCTGCTGATTGCTCTGAGCAGCACCGAGGTCCTCTACGTGAACCGTAATGGACAGAAGGTACGGCCTCTAGCCCGCTGGAGGGGGCAGCTGGTAGAAAGTGTGGGTTGGAACAAGGCACTGGGCACCGAGAGCAGCACAGGCCCCATCCTGGTGGGCACTGCCCAAGGCCAGATCTTCGAAGCAGAGCTCTCGGCCAGCGAGGGAGGGCTTTTCGGCCCTGCCCCAGATCTCTACTTCCGTCCACTGTACATGCTAAATGAAGAGGGAGGTCCAGCGCCTGTGTGTTCCCTTGAAGCGGAGCGGGGCCCCGATGGGCGTGGCTTTGTTATTGCCACGACTCGGCAGCGCCTCTTTCAGTTCATAGGCCGAGCAGCAGAGGGGGCTGAGGCCCAGGGCTTCTCAGGGCTCTTTGCCGCCTACACTGACCATCCACCCCCATTCCGTGAGTTTCCCAGCAACCTGGGCTACAGCGAATTGGCCTTCTATACCCCCAAGTTGCGCTCTGCACCCCGGGCCTTTGCCTGGATGATGGGGGATGGTGTCTTATATGGAGCCGTGGATTGTGGCCGTCCTGACTCCCTGCTGAGCGAGGAGCGAGTCTGGGAGTACCCCGAGGGGGTCGGCCCTGGGGCTAGCCCACCCTTGGCCATCGTTCTAACCCAGTTCCACTTCCTGCTGCTGCTGGCGGACCGCGTGGAGGCGGTGTGCACGCTCACAGGGCAGGTGGTGCTGCGGGATCACTTCCTGGAGAAGTTTGGGCCGCTGAAACACATGGTGAAGGACTCCTCCACGGGCCAGCTCTGGGCCTACACCGAGCGGGCTATCTTTTGCTACCACGTGCAGCGGGAGGCCCGGGATGTCTGGCGCACCTACCTGGACATGAACCGCTTCGACCTGGCCAAAGAGTATTGTCGAGAGAGGCCTGACTGCCTGGACACAGTCCTGGCCCGGGAGGCTGATTTCTGCTTTCGCCAGCGCCAATACCTGGAGAGCGCCCGCTGTTACGCCCTCACCCAGAGCTACTTTGAGGAGATTGCCCTCAAGTTCTTAGAGGCCCGGCAGGAGGAGGCTCTGGCTGAGTTCCTCCAGCGAAAGCTGGCCAGTTTAAAGCCAACCGAGCGTACCCAGGCCACGCTGCTCACCACCTGGCTGACGGAGCTCTACCTTAGCCGACTCGGGGCTCTGCAGGGCGATCCAGAGGCCCTGAATCTCTACCGGGAAACCCGGGAACGCTTCCGTGCCTTTCTCAGCAGCCCCCGCCACAAAGAGTGGCTCTTTGCCAGCCGGGCCTCCATACACGAGCTGCTCGCCAGCCATGGGGACACCGAGCACATGGTGTACTTTGCTGTGATCATGCAGGACTACGAGCGGGTGGTAGCTTACCACTGCCAGCACGAGGCCTACGAGGAGGCCCTTGCTGTGCTTTCCCGCCACCGTGACCCTCAGCTCTTCTACAAGTTCTCGCCCATCCTCATCCGTCACATTCCCTGCCAGCTGGTGGACGCCTGGATTGAGCTGGGCAGCAGGCTAGATGCCCGGCAGCTCATCCCCGCCCTCGTGAACTATAGCCAGGGTGGCGAGGCTCAGCAGGTGAGCCAGGCCATCCGCTACATGGAATTCTGCGTGAACGTGCTGGGCGAGACAGAGCAGGCCATCCACAACTACCTGCTGTCGCTGTATGCCCGTGGCCAGCCAGCCTCGCTGCTGGCCTACCTCGAGCAAGCAGGGGCCAGCCCGCACCGGGTGCATTATGACCTCAAGTACGCACTGCGGCTCTGTGCAGAGCACGGCCGTCATCACGCTTGTGTCCACGTCTACAAGGTCCTGGAGCTATATGAGGAGGCTGTGGACCTGGCCTTACAGGTGAGCCCACAAATCTTGACCCCAACTAGGGGGGGCCTTTCAGATGCCCAAGGATTGCTGGGGTGGTGGCTAGAGGTAGGGACCTCTGGCTTCAGTTGCAGAGAGGTACTGTAGTGTAGTGGTTAAGAGCACAGACTCTGAAGTCAGGGTTTGAATTCTGGCTCTGTCACTTACTGTGCTGTCTGACTTTGGGTTAGTTTCTGAACCTCTCTGTGCTGTGCCTCAGTTTATTCAGCTGCAAAATGGGCATAATATTATAGTACTTTACCTCATAAGGTGGTTAAAGTTCTGTATATAAAAGCACTTAAAACAGTGCCTGGTACAGATGTTTTAGCTATTGCATAATGGCCTCTATGAGCAAAGGGGGAAGGTGCTGAGCTCTAAATTAACATTTTTCACATGAATCGTCCACTTGCAGGATCACAGGAAGTACATTTTTAAATGCACATTCCTGGGCCCAAACCCAGGACTTACTAAATAAGAGTATCTGAGGGTGGGGCCCCAAATCCATATTTTGGATATATTCCCCAGGTGATTCTTAACTTTTACATAGCTGTGCCAGGGCCCTAAGGCCCATTACTGAGACAGGTTCCTATTCTGGCTCCTGGCATCCCATCCTTGCTTACTGCCAGAAAAGCTTGGAGTCCAGCCTTAGAGGCCTCTTCTTAGGCCCAGACCATCTCTGGGCATCCGTCTCTCCCACAGTCTTATCCTGGGGCAAGGAGGGAGCTGGTCCTAATACCCACAGTCCCCTGCAGGTGGATGTGGACCTGGCCAAGCAGTGTGCAGACTTGCCTGAGGAGGATGAGGAGCTGCGCAAGAAGCTGTGGCTGAAGATTGCACGACACGTGGTACAGGAGGAGGAAGATGTTCAGACAGCCATGGCCTGCCTGGCCAGCTGCCCCCTGCTCAAGATTGAGGATGTGTTGCCCTTCTTTCCTGACTTCGTCACCATTGACCACTTCAAGGAGGCGATCTGCAGCTCACTTAAGGCCTACAACTACCACATCCAGGAACTGCAGCGGGAGATGGAAGAGGCCACAGCCAGTGCCCAGCGCATCCGGCGAGATCTGCAGGAGCTGCGGGGCCGCTATGGCACTGTGGAGCCCCAGGACAAATGCGCCACCTGTGACTTTCCCCTGCTTAACCGTCCTTTCTACCTCTTCCTTTGCGGTCACATGTTCCATGCCGACTGCCTACTGCAGGCTGTGCGACCTGGCCTGCCTGCCTATAAGCAGGCCCGGCTGGAGGAGCTACAGCGAAAGCTGGGGGCTGCTCCACCCCCTGCCAAAGGCTCTGCCCGGGCAAAGGAGGCTGAGGGAGGAGCTGTGGCCGGGGGACCCAGCCGGGAGCAGCTCAAAGCTGACTTAGATGAGCTGGTGGCTGCTGAATGCGTGTACTGTGGGGAGCTGATGATCCGCTCAATTGACCGGCCCTTCATCGATCCCCAGCGTTATGAGGAGGAGCACCTTAGTTGGCTGTAGGAGGGCACTGCCCTGATGGGTAGGCAGGCAGGCAGGCAGGGGCAGCTCTTTGTCCCCTCTTGGGGAAGGCTGCAGCCTAGTCTATGCTCAGTCATCCTGAGACCATCGGGTGTGACCGTGTCGGTGAGTGGGATTTACAGCTTCTACCCACAAGGTGTCAGCTGAGCTCATTCTGCCAGCTTCTTGTGCTGTTCTTCAGACCTGCCTTAGAGCTACTGTACACCAGGCCATCGGCCTGCCCCTCAGCAGCCACCCTTAGCTTGGAGAAGCCAGAAGTCTGATCCTGTTACTGCCCTCCCCACTCCTTCCGTGCATCAACCAGCTCTTTTGTTCTTTTCACTCCCCACACACCTCCCCTCATTTTCTTGAACAAGTTTCTTCCTTCTTTTCATTCTGGCCTCTGGACCTCGAGCTCTTCTCCTGCAGAGGGAGCCCTTCCTGTGGTCTCTCCCTAGCTGCGGAGAAAGGTGTGCCGATGGTGGCTGTGCTCCTGGACTCTGTGTCTAGGGACAGGGTGAGGGATGCAGAGGACCTCAGGAGGACAGTGGGAGGGGGCAGGGCTGGGAGGAGAACATTAAATGTCTGCACTGCACTGGTGGCTCTGGAGTGGATGGCTTTGTTGAGCCTGGGCTGAGTTGTGTGTGGCTGACCTCCAGGAGGGGTTGGGTGCCACAGGGAGGCTGCCAGGGCCTTACCCTCCAGCTTTGGGCCTCAGGCCAAAGACAGAATGGCCTTGACATATTCTTGCTCCCTTGTCCCACCCCACCCCACTCTACCTCACCCTACCCCACCCGACCCCACTCTACCTCACCCCACCCCACTCTACCCCACCCTACTCCACCCCACCCCCACTCACTGCAGGGCTCTGTTGGGAATTACAGTTTCCATCCTAAGACACAGAGCCAGGATGAACTTCCCTCTGGCCGGCAGGTGGTGCTGCTCCCTACAGAATCGTCAGCAGTTAGAGCTACTGATTGCTCTAGTCAATTTTCCACTATTGCTTCCTCAGCCTGTTCCCTCCTTAGTTGAACTAAGAATTTTCTGGGAGTCTCCACTGCCTAGCCATGGTTCTAAGCTCCTCATTCTTCCACCCTCCATTGGCAGTTAAGTATGCTTTGTTTTGCTTGCCCCTTTCTTTGCTAGCCTGGGTTGCTGTCCAGTTGTGTCTGGCTTTGATTGGGCCCCTGCCACTCCCTGGCATTTAACCCTCATGCTGAGCCTAACGTGGGAATTCCCACCCACCCACCCCCAAATTAATTTTTTTTTTCAGGTAAACCTAGCACTTTATTTAGAAAATTAAAATTTCCTATGGCTCTAGGATTTACAATTCACTTTGGTAAACAGGTATTATGATTTTTGTATAAATATAAAAATCATTCTTATTCATGTTTTATATACCTATCAAGTAAATATACATAAGGGGATGGGGCAGATGCATCCTAAAACATCCTAATACCTGTAAACTAGACATCAGTCAGGAAAGGAAACACCTCTTTCTTTAAGCTATAGACATCTTGAGTTTTAAACTTTCTGGGTTGTTCTAATATATTTTAAAACAAAATCAGATTACATTTCTTTAGTAGTGTCTGGAGACTAGGTCCAGGAAGGCCTGGAATGGGTCCTTCCCACGGCATCACCTCCACACCCTTTGCCCCATGGACTGGTGCACACCGCGTACTGCCCGGTGCTATGGGTGTGGTCTACCAGCTGGCCCAGAGAGAAGCAAAATAACAAGTGAGTGTTCCTGGAATAAGGCCAGGCGCAGACCCACCTCGCTGGTGGCTACAGGTTTCTCTCTCTTCCAGCCACATCCTCTCCCAAGACTTTATCTCCATTAAAATATCTCCATTTTATGCCATTCTGGGTAAATCTTACCCTGCCGAGTTCCCCAGCCAGTACAATAGCAGGGTCCCTTCGTGGCCACTGCCAGCTGTAGAGGGCCTGGAAGCAGTACATCTTTACTAAGCCTCAGACTTCTCATCTTCCCCCAGAAGCAAGACTGGGAGCAAATGTGAGGGAACAGAGTCCCATTGGGTAGAGGTCACCCTACTCTTCTGTTTACTCTCCACTATCCCAGGAAGGTTTAAAGAGCTCCTGCTCCCTTTTCTGCCTATGTTTGCTAAGGGTTCCCTCAAACTTAGGCATGCCCATGGCCCCTGTTCCTCATTGCCAGTGAGCATCGAGTCTGAGACCTTGATGTGCCGCAGGGGAGGTCGCTTGCTTACTCATATAAAAAACCAAAAAAACAAAAACCGAGGGCTTCTGTCTGTGCACATACTGGCATAATGAGTACTTAATACATGTTAGTTAAACAAATAGGGCCCCCTTACGCCGTCCCAGAGGGTTTGAGTAAAGCAGCTTGGGACGCCACTACCCCTTCTGTCCTCTCCGAAGACGGCCCATCTGGTCCTAGGCTGCTTCCTCTTTCCTGGAAAAAAGGCCCCAGGCTTCCCTGGCACTGACAGAGTGGGGTTCCGGTGAGTCAGGGCAACGGGAAGCCACAGCTCTTAGATCTCTGGAAACCAAGCAAGGCCTGGAATAGAGGGGAGAGAGAGAAGGCCATCAGGGCTTTGGCCCGGAGCCTGCGGAAGGGCCAGAGAGAGATGGGGGTGGGGAAGCAGTTGCTCAGGCTAGGAGCAAGATGAATGAGCTGCTCCTGGAGCCGTCACTGGAAATAGAAGGAGTGGCCACAGGCAGTGACGCTGGGACCAGGGTAGGAGGCCTGTAAACAAGGAAGCCACCTGGGGGAGATGTAGGGCGGCCACTGGTCCTGGAGAGCAGGTGCTTCCTGAGGCCCGCCCTTGAGAGGGCCCTGGGGGGCTGCCCTGCCCAGTCAGCAGCAGCCACCAGGGGGCGCTGTCAGCTGGGTTCCAGAACCCACCCAATCATTGCCAAGGTTCCTGGGGGCGTGGCCACCAGAGGGTGTGCCTACCCTGGGCCCTGGGCCCTGCTTGTGCACCCTCCTGTCCCCCAGGCAGCTTGGCCAAGGGCACCAGCCTGGCAATGAGGGCACAGGACTTAGAACCTGGCCAGCCTGGGTGTGAGCTCATTGCCCCCGAGCATGCCAGCTTTCGCAGTTCCTGCCCCCACTTCCCCCCAAGTCTCAGGTTGCAGGCTAGGGACTGGCATCACCCCATTGGTTGGGAGGGGGCTCCGAGGCCATCAGGCTCCAGGCTGCCCTTGGCAGTGCACCCCTGGCGCCAGGGAAACAAAAGGTTAGGAGCCCTGAGGGAGTTATCTGGCCCCACCACCACCAGGGAGAGGGGAGGGGTCCAAGAGGGGGCACACCTCTTTTCCACTCCCCCAGCACTGCAGATTCTTCGAGACACTTTCAGAAGCGGAAATTCCCAGAGGTCAGAGGAGGGAAACAGTTAATTCCTTTTATTCAATGGATTCCCCCCTACACGCCTCCCCCAGCTTCCTCCCTCCACTTCCCGCCCCCCCCTGTGTGAACAGGAAGTGGAGAGGAAAAGGCTCTGAGTAGAGCAGCTGGGAGCGGGAGGCAGGGAGTGGGCAGCAGGCTGGGTGCCAGCCCTGCCCCTCATGGTTACTTGCTGGAGGGCCAGACTGCCTGTGGCCTGGGAAAGAACCTGCAGCCCCATTGGCAAGTGGCAGATAAGCTGGGAAACAACCTGATGCCCGAGCCCCCACTCCTCCACCTGCTCCCAGGTCAGGCTGCTGGACTGAGGGTGCAAGGTGCCCTCTGCAACCCCACCCCCACTGCCGGGCTGGGCATCCCGGGGCTGGCAGGCATTTCTTCAGGCAGCCGCTAATTCTGGCACTGGCTCCAGCCACTCAGCCCCTCAGCCCTGCCAGTCCTTTGAAGCTCATGCAGGGCTTCCTGTTTGGGGCGGGCGATGCCAGGGCCCCTCCCCCACCATTGTTCTGTAGAGACCATAGGTCCATCTGTTACCTCATGGTGGGGCCCCTGGGCAGTGCCACATGGGATCAGCCCCACAAAGGGCCCTCCTGGCAGCTTTTCCTATGTGGGTGAGGCTGGGCCCTGTGACAGACTGAGTGGTGGTCAGAGGCAGCCCAGAGTGGGCAGTAAAAGAGGATGCTAGATAGGTCTAGTTGTTGGGCAGCTGGAACCCTCAGCTCTCTCCTCCACTTGGAGCACAAAGATGATGATATTCAGGGGTTCTCTGAATGCTGAAGCCCCCAGGGGAGGGACATCATTCTTATGCCCAGATTCCAAAAGGGGGAACTGAAGCAGAGGGGCAAATTTTGGTATAGGATGGCCAATAAAAGGAGTGCAAATCAAGGGTGTTAACTCCTGTTCTCTGCCCCATGACTGGCTGTTTTCTTCTTCCTGGTCAACTTTGTCTTTTCACCGCTTTCACCTTGAAGTAGACCTCTTGAGTTGAGAGCAGTAATGAATCGTACCAAGGTCATGAGTGGTTATGATGGCTCTGGATTGCTGGCCAGCACCTGAAGTGCACTGAGAACAAGCCCAGACAAGCCTGGCAGTAAAGGGAAGGGGGCTCTGGTCCAGTCCCCAGGAAGTGGGCTGCTGCTCCTGGTTCCCAGGCTGCTATGGTCAAAGGTCTGTTTGTGTTTCCCAGGTGCAGAGGCAGGTGCCGTATATCTCTAGCCCACTTCCCCTGATGTCACAACTCTGCCCTGGGACCTGTTTCCTTACTCGCTTCCCCACCGGACTAGAAGCCCAGGCATGGTCTGCCCCACACCCCTTATCAGATCCTCCAGGGTGTCTCTCTAGCCCAGGACCTCCCTTGTGGCTTTGAGATGATTAGAGCTGAGGAGACCCAAGATAGAGTTCTTAGAGTCTGTTTAACCCTTGTTCAAGAAAAAAACATTCATGAATGTCCAAAACTTAAAATAGATATTCTAGGCTTCTCTGATGGGAGCTGGGGGGAAGGGTGGGGAGGCACCTGTTCACTGGGCCTGTCCTTTCCTTCTCTGCTCCAATCTCTGTAGAATGCCAGGGTACTCAGGAACCCAGTTTGAAAACCACCGAGCTGCCAACGTTACCTCCTGATTTTGCAGATGCTGAATCTAAGATGGGAATTGACTGGCTTATAGCTAGCATGTGGCTGATGTGAGACTTCATCCAGGATCCTGTCCCTTCTCCATGAGATTCATCGTCAATCGCATGAGCCAAGCACTCTCCCAGGCTCTTCTGTCATGCTCATTGTCTGTCTCCAGCCAAAGTGGGTTGAGCTGAGGGCCGGGGAAGTGATCAGGAAGGAACAGGTGTAAATCTCTGCTCTGCCCTTCACCAACTTTCAGTTTAAGTCACATCTCAGTTTCTGCACCTATAAAATATGAATAAATGTAACAGATAAGAGAATGCTGTCAAGCTTAAATGGAAGCAGTGCAGCCTGTCTGTAGAGTTATCCTAGTGTCTGGCACATGAGAATTCTTGTCTGCTCACTTTCTCTTCCCCTTTATTCTGTACTTTATTCCTGTAGGGGCAGGACCCTGTGAGCCGTATTTCAGTTCTTCCCCCACAACCCCCTCTAGTCTCTTTAGGAATTAGAGCAGAAATGGAAATCGGGGCTTACTGGAAAAGGTTTTTCTGGTTTCCTGAAAGATAGTGATGTTAGGAAAGAGGTTCAGGATGCGAATGAGAGAAGCACCCTCAGGCTTGTGGAATGTGGCTAAGATGGGACAGGGTGCTACCTTGGGGTGGGGGGTCTTGTGCTCTTGGAGGAGAGAGGGTACCACTACAGCTTCAGGGGACCGAGAGGACAGACCAGGGACCCTCATGGGTCAACTCATGGCTTGCACAACAGCCTGGCGGGCCGACTGGCACTCTCTTGGGAGCCCCAGAAAGTCCCCCCTTGTCCTCTCTTGACCCTTGACCCCTTGGGCCTGCTGCAGGCCAGAATTCCAGGCAGCTGTCTTCTCTTTTACCTCTGTTCCTGGCTGCTTCCCTCTAAGACTGGGATTCAGCAACACCCCAGTTCCCCCACCTTATAGTACATTCTTTCACAGCCTCTTGGGTGCAGATGTGAGTTTCCACTGGGGCAGCACCCTACAGGAGCCGGTGGAAGTCCTTGGCACAAGCCATAAGGACTGCCAGAGTCTGGCGATCTGAAGTGCCCAGGCTTTACAGGAGAACAATCCCCACAAGTGATCCTGACCTCCAGTTGTCCTCCCAGGTGTTCTGCCTGACTCCATTCCTATCCCAAACCCCAGTAGCTGAAGCCAGGAAAAGCAAATAGAACCTCCTGCCCTCTCTGGCATCTTCTGAGCAGCCAGTGTCTGAAGAATCTTTGATACCACACCACATTAAGCCACGCTGTGCCTTGCGGCACTCCATTTCACAATCAAATATTTCCCTTTGGTTTTCTAGTGGAATTTTTGCTTTTATTTTTTAGGGTTTCTTGCCTTTTTTTTTTTAAGCAATCAGTCTAAATTTGTCATCACACACCCCCCATTTCCGCCCCTAAGGGCCTCCTTTTTATTCCCTGGAATCTGGAAACCATATGTGCAGGCAGAAACCCCCCAGCATCCCCTACCGCACCCTAGCTCAGCCTGGCCTCCACTGGGGCAGCTGGCGAAGAGTCTACACTCCAGGCTGGGGCTGGAAAGGGAGTTTCTCTTTGGACCTTCCCAGCTCAAGGCATGGAGAGGCCATGTGGTCTGGTGGTTAGGACTGGAACACACGGGTTCTGCCCCAGCAATATCTTTGACTAACTCCAGAAGCCTGGGAAAGTCCCCTTAGCACCCAAAGGACTCAGTTTCCCTACCAGCTAAAGGACTCAGAGCTTCACCAGCTAGCTCAACTCCTACCTGCCTTGGTAGAACGTTTTGAGTCAAAATTCCCGTTCAATCGCTTAAGAAACTGTGTGACCTTGGCAAGTTGTCTGATAGTTCTGAACCAAAATTTCCTCATCTACAAATTAGAGACTGTTGTACCTAGTTCCTAGTTATGAGGATTAAATAAAAGCATTCTCAAGGGCCTAGTGCCAGGCATGCTAGAAAAGCTCAATTAACAGTAGTTGTCATTGTTAATAATAACTGAAAATATGTAATGCCGTCAGAGTGTGTCCTTGGCACATGCTGCCCGAAGGCCTGGCCTGTCTGCCCCAGCCTCTCCTGTTCCAGCTGCTCCTTCGACCTTCCCTGGGCCCCCTCCGCCTCTGGAAGGGGCAGGGATGTGTTACCCGCAGTTGTGGATCAGGGCTAAGGCCCTGCTGCTGTCCCTGTCTCCATGACAACCCCAGCCCCTCCCGTCTTTCCTTCCTCAGATGCTTTCTGTTTACTGTAAACAGCTGCCCCAGCTCAGCCCTAGCTGAGGGCCAGCCCGACCCTCTCTGAACTGGGAATGGGCTTGGTGTGAGGCCTGGTTACAGAGTCCTGGGCTCCATGAGGCCTTGAACAGGCGCTGCTGCCACCTTAGTGAGAGAGGAGGGGAGGGGAGGGGAAAGGCCTGTCACCCCAGACCAGGTCAGCCAGGGCCTCATGGACAGGGAGCAGACGGAACAAGGAGAGCATGGTAGACAGGCCTGGGTTCAAATCCTGGCTGCATTTGCTCACTGTGTGACTTCAGACTGGTTACTTAACTTCTCTAAGCCTCTCTCCATTTACTCATTTGTAAGTGGTGATAATATCATCCTCAAAGGATTGGTTGCTGTGCAGATTATCGATAAAGCATGCAAAAACCCCAGCTCAGTGTTTGGCATGTTGCAAGCCTGCAGTGGCTGTTGGTGTTATTATTTCACCTCTCATATTCTCCCTGCCCAACCTGGCATTTCCCAATCACACAAACCTACCTGTGTGCACAAAGCACAACTGTACCAGTCGCAGCATACACAGAAGCCAGGTAAATGAAACTCATACATGTCCATGAAGGTAGAGGAGGAGTCCAGCTGTTTCTCAAGCCCTTACAGAGCCTGAGTGCGACTTTGGAGCTGGGACATCTGAGTGTACAGCCATCACTGGGTCATCCCACGTCCTGCTCCTCCCTCCACTCAGCCCCTGGGACTGCTGCATCACCTCCCAGCTGGCCGCAGTGCAGGAATACAGGTGTTGAAGGCTCTAGGCCCCCTTTCCTGGGTCAAGTTGATAGGGCCAGATGGAGCAGAGGAGCTGTCTGTGATGTGAGCTCCGGGCTCACAGCCCCCAATGGGCCCACATTGGCTTCTTTGATTCTCTAGCATCCTTGGAAGTGTTGGCCGGGCCAGTTAGGAGAACCTCACAGGGTGAGATTTGGCCCTGTCGTTTCCCTCACCACCAGTGCATCCAGCATCCCTGGGACAGAACCAGGGCAGCTGGGGTTTAGGAGGGGCATTCATCGATTTGAGTCATTCCCCGCATTCCCCCATGAGTAAGCGTGGCTCTGAATTTCCAGTCCACCCCACCACCACCACTGCCTGAAGATGCCCTTCGGGGTCTTCCAGGGCTGGGTCCCTTGGTGCGGCCCTTGGGGTGGGTCCTGAGCTCAACTCTCTCCAGAGCAGTAGGTGGTGACAGGAGGCCTGTGGGCCTAGCTGATATTTCTGATCTCTCCCTCTCTTGTCAACACAACGCCTGTTCCTTGCCCCTTGGGAGTTTCTGTCCTCATCCTGGCCTGGGCTGTATGAGAGAGGAGAGGAGCCCCCAGTACTGAAGTCAGCCCCGCGGGTTGGGCTGGAAATCCCCCACTTCTTACCTTGGCCGCTTGAGGAAACAGCCTCCCGGCAGAGCGCCGCCTCCCCGCCAGGGACTTTTCTCCTGGGGGTGACACGGCCTGCAGGGTGGCTCCAGGGACCCCAGCCTCAAGAGCACAGCCCTCACTTCAGCCCACCTAGGGATGAGGGGAGTGTGCTGTCACACTGAGCCCCACCCCCACCCCTCCCCCTGAAACGTGGCGCCCAGGGGCCCTACACCCTACCTGGGGCCTAAGCAGGCCTGAGAGGGTGGGCAGGGAGAAGGGAGACCTCAGGGCCAGTGGGGTCCCAACTGCAGGGTGGGGTCCAGGAGTCTGTCCAGGCCCAAGAGGCTCTGCTCCCAGAGCTCCCCAGCCCCAATCCCACTGCTCCCTTCCCCTCTCCCAGCACCTGACCAGAAGCAAGCTTTCAACAGGACTGAAAGCCCTTAACGGAGTGATGGGCTCTGAACTGTTTTGATTATTAACGTATTTCTGTGTTGATTATACAATTCAGTTAAAACAAATGAAATCTTCTTAAAGTTCAGTTTCTTATTTAGGGGGTGGAAATTAAATATAAATAGAAATCCTCACATTTTCTCCCACCCCTCGAGAAATGGCCTTGCTCACCCCTGCACACCACCCACTGTGGAACCCACTGTCCTGACACAGGAAGGCAGAAAAGCCTCTCAGAGGGGACCGTCCGCCCCGCAGGAGGGTGCAGGCATCAGGGCGGGGCAGTGTGCTGATTTCCTTTTTTGTAATTTAATTAGACAATTCTTTATTTTTTAGAGCAGTTTTAGGTTTATGGACAAATAATGCAGGAAGTAATATAGTTCCCATATGCTCCCCACCCCCCATACACACACAGTTTTCCCTGGTAACATTTTGCATCAGTGTGGTACCTTTGTTGCAGTTGATGACCCAATATTATTATAATCATATTATTAATTATAGTCCATGCTTTACATTAGGGTCCACTCCATGTATTGTAGAATTCTATGGGATATTTAAAAAAAAATTATAAATAAAATTTCCCATGTTAACCACTCTCGGAGCTCATTTTCCTGATATACTGCAAACCACAAATAATCAAGTAACCCACATCTGAAACTCACTTATTTGTTATTGTTGTTAATTTGAAAAGAAACTTGGTCATCTCAGGCAAGGCTGATAGCTACCGTGGTGTTTATTGTGCAGGTCCCACCTCCAAGGCCCAGGCGGCCTGTCCCTAGAACCACAGCACCCCAATGCGGAAAGTGAGAGCTTATTAGGGAAGAATGCCTTGGCCACTGTGTGTGCGCGTGCGCGCCCCAGGTGTGCCACTCAATCAGCACCTCCTCAGTGATGGCCTCTCTGGTCTGCTGGCTGCAGGGGCCTCAGCCACCTGCGTCTCAGCCACCTGCGTCCCCCGTACCGACCAAGGGCCTAAGAATCCTGACATTGAACCAGATACTTTTTCTTCCTTGTGTCCCTCACATCATAACCTTTTATCAGGTGAGCAGGTATCAAGGTATCCACAAGAGGTGGAGAGCCCAAAGCACAGAGGAGTGCAGGGAGTTGCCCACAGTCACCCAGCTGGCCTGGCCCTTGGGTCTCCTTCATGCCCCCACCCTTCCTTGGGCAACTCTCCTTGTGTTCTGCTGCCTGATGGTTCCAAATTCTACTCTGGGAAGAAATAGCTTGCAAGGGCCTTGCGACCTCCATCCACAGCCTGCCTTTCCTGCCCCAGTAGAGAGAGGGCAAGCCCAGGACCCTCTCCCTGTCCTTAGCAATGTGGCCTGGGCCATGGGCAACCCTTGCAGCTGGCAGCAGGGACCCCACGAGGACAGAGTAGGGGTCTGGCTTTTCTGCCAAGGCCAGGGCTGCCCCCTTGACTCCAGCTTGCCTGGAGTAGAGGCAAGAAAGTAGAAAGCTTTCTACTTTCATTCAAAAGCTTAGCTTAGAGAGTGTGGGGGGGGGGAGAAGGGAGGGCTCATCCTCCAGCCCCCCTCCCCACCCCCACCCCCCGCCCTGCACTGACAGCTGTAATCTGCTTGGGAAAATCTTTTTTTTTTTTTCCGCACAGGAAAAAATATTAGTTGTCCCGATAACAAGGAAAACAAAATCCAGCGCAGGGCATCAGAGACTTCCTGAGGCGGAAAACAATGTCAAGGCGCCCAGTGGAGGAGGCCCGAGCTAGGAGGCTCCGGGGGAGCCGAGAGAGGACACTGGTCCAGGCCTATCCGGCCGGTGGGGGAGGGGGATGACAGATCGAGGAACTTGGAAAAAAGATCCCCCCCCAAAACCTTGAAGTCTGGGCTGTTGAGCTATATCCGGGAAATGATTCAGGACCCGAGCACGTCCCTGCGTGGGGCTAGGACCCTCTGCTCAGGTGCTCTCGAGTCTACCTCTCTTCCCTCCTGGTCCCCCAGCCTGTTCTCTTGGGAGGGACCCATGGGCACCCCTCCCTCAGGCTCTCGCCTTGTGTCTGGCTGCAGCTGCTTCTCTGGATAATTCTCCATTGGTGCATTGGTGAGGTGTGGTGTCAACAGGAGGCAGCCTCCTCCATAGGCCCTCCCACGGCCTAAAGGACTCTTGCCCATTCTCTTCTTGAGTTTGATCCCCTTAGCTGGGTCCAAGTCACCCACACTATCTGGCCCAGTGGATGTAGTCTCTGAGTACCGTGGGCCGGGTAAGGAGAGATGAGGACGGGTGAGGCTCTCAGATTTAAAGCAGGGCCCTGTGCTCCCAGCTGGCATTAGTCCTCCAACCCTGTCTGCAAGTGGAGTCACCTGGGGAGCTTTTAGGCCAATTAGATCAGAATCACTAGAGCTGCCTAGGTGGTTCTTGTGTGTAGCCTCTGTTTCATGGCCCTGTGTCCCTCCAGTCCCCTTCTGCCTGATCTGCTTCACCTCTGCCATCAGGACTGGCCCCCTCAGTTTCTGATTGGAGCCCCTCACAAATCACCACCCAGCTGGTGGCCCCTGGAGGGACGCCCGCAGAGTTCCCTACCCAGCTGGAGGTCAGCTGCCCAACTCAATAGGTTCTGGATTACCTCGGCCCCCTCCCTCTGCTCTTTCTCCGTCCCCTTGGGCAATGACGCCCGCAGGCCTTTGTTCTCAGCCAACAGAAGTGTGACCAGAAACCTACCCACAACTTAATTACAGCCCTATTCACTAGTCCTAGGCTGGCCACCATCTTCACTCAACCTGCCCAGCTCTATCACTTGGCATCCGCCCCCCAGCCTGCAGCCCAGGCAAGACCGGTGCAGCTCCTCCCCCCACACCTCTTTGTTCCTTCTCCCACAATGCTTTGTTGTCATTGTCAGCTTTGTTCCTTCTCCCACAATGCTCTTGGTCCTTGCTCTGCGCGAGGTCCCAGAGCCGGGGAGGTCCAGGCTCTGCGCACAGAGAGCTGTACTATGCCAACTCCTTGAGGTCAGAGACCATTCCAATTCATTTGTTTCCTGAAGATCACTTTATTGCACGTGTTTTAGGAGTGGAGCGCCCTGGGAAGGAAGCAAGGAGAGGACATATGGCAGGCCCCATCTAGGTGGGCCCCTCAAGGGCTGGTACCTTGGGACATGATCCAGGGATTTTGGGGAGGCCTTGGTGATGGCTGCTGCTACCGCCTGTGCTGTCTCTTTTGGCCCCGGGCCCACGTATCCTTATAAGTAGCTGTGATGATTCAGTCCTTTTCATCCATGAAATCTTGGTGCATCTGCTCCAGCTTCCTGAAGGCAGCAAAGTACAGGCCATGCCCTCCAGCGTTAGCAGGAGGCAATATTCCAGCACCTGCTGGTTGTGCTTGTGCTGCCTCTACTTCAGTTCAGGCCCCTGTGGCCTCTTGCCATGGAACTGGGCCCAGCAGTGTGCACTGGGAGGTACCCTAGAGCTGCTGTGCACCTGGCAGGCAGGCCTGGAATGGGCTGCCGTTCCTGAAGACTTTGGTGAGGGCTCACCGAGTGGAGCTGGTGGTTGTAGTTGCAGCAGCTTTGCTCATAGTTGAGTACATGGTACACCTCACTCGGCTCCACAAAGCGGCGATGCAGGGCTGGGTTTGCGGTTGGGGGGCAGGTCTTTAGACTTAGTGAAGAAAGCTCTGTTAACTTCTTCAGAGCTGGTATCAGGATACATCCCCAGCAGTTCATGGTAGTTAATGGGGCCAGACCACTGCCCAGCAGCTACTCCAAGGAGGCATTTGGGCAGTGGGGCCATAGCTGGCACATGGGAAAATAAGGGAGGCATGGTGGCAGGTGGGCAGCTGTCCCCACCTCTGACCCAGGGATCTGGGGCCCTTCCCCAAGCTGGCTTACGTATCTGATTTGATTCTCTACAAGCATGCACCAGCCATCTACTAGGTGCTGGGTTTGTGGGGATGTGCACTTGGAGGAAGCTACAGCCTTTGCTTTCAAAGGCCTTCTCAAGACATAGAGAAGAACTCGGAACAATCACATTTGTATTCCCGGTACTTGCCCCACCAGCACATGGGGGTATTGCAACCACTCCACAAATGTGTTTGAATGGACACTTATTTCTTCTAAGTGGGGCATAGAATGTCCCTCCCCTGGCAGATAAAGGGAGACATCTCAGGGGTGAGAGAGGGAGGGGTTCCAGATGTATCAAATGTCTTGAATGTTGAAGTGGGAAGATAAAATGACTTGGGCGGGATGGGGGTGGGGAGGACTGCAGTCTAGCTTTACTGGGGTCCCTTTTGGCTCCTGGTCAAGCCTTTATCAGCGGAGGGGTGGGGGTGGGGGGGCTTGCAAAACTCCAGGGTCTGTCCAGAGGGCGTGTGGCACGCCATCCCTTTTGTCCAAATTGTCTTGCCCATCTGGAGGATCACCATACTGGGAAGCAGGATGACGGGGCAGACTTTTCCCTTCTCAAGGGGCCTTTTTGGCCTGGGATTCCCAGTGGTCTCCCCTTTCCCTCTGGAGAAGCCAAGCCCAGCCCCACTCACCCATCACAGCGTTTTCCAAACAGGTGGAGGATACTACTAGACAAGTGGCCACCTGGCTGAGGGAGAGGGGAAGCCCCAGTGTACATCCCCGGGGCTTCTGTCTCTCTAGGGAGAAACGGTTGGCAGAGAGGCCACTGCCTGCTCCACACGGCCTACACACTGACCCTTGGCCTGGGCAGTGGGCAGCAGGCTTCAGGAGTTTGGGGTAAAGAGACTTAGAGGGGAGGGGACCAGTCCCAGCTGCTTAACTGTGGGTACTAACAGGACACGCCGGGGGCAGCCGAGATTGGAGGGGGGGCACCACCACCTGCTTTTCCTTGTTTTGTTTTCAGGGCACTAATTACTGTGCTGAGCTCTGAGCTGCCTAATGAGGCCGTTTGGATTTCCTGTTGTTCTGGCTTCCCAAGACCCTTAAAGGGCCAGCATCGCACTAGGAGCATACCCTGGGTGGGACAACAAACCCTCTGGTGGGGGTGAGCACAGAGGGGCTATCCCTGAATGTCAGGGGCCAGTGAGGGGCTGGTCCAATACTTCCTGGCTGCCCCCCCCCCCCGTCCCCCGGTGGTCACAAGTGCCAGCACCGGAAGCAGGAGCTTCAGAGCTGTGTAGCATGGCTCAGGCATGGGGTGGGGAGGGGGAAGCAAGGAAGCCAGGGCTGAGAAGGAAAGGCTGGTGATGTCACCAGTGCCCAGACTGTGAGAACCACTGCAGCACCAGGCAGGAGGAAAAGGCCGTGAAGTCCTGTCCCCCCCACCCCCACTCTGGAAAATAAACACTTGTTGTCTAAGCCGCCTGGACTACTTCCTATGGGGCTGATTTGCAGGGATAGAGGCCTGAGCCCAGCTTTGAGCAAAGGCCTTTGGCCAAGTTGGATGGAGAAAGGCCTGTAGGTCCGGCTGCGTTCATCCCTTCCGCCCCTGAGGGCTCGCCTTCGCGCAGCGGCGCCCGAGCAAGGCTGGGCTTGCAGACCTGCAGATGGGCCGCAGGACAGGTGGGGGGTGGGGGGTGCCCATCTGCCGGCCTGAGTCTCCCTCAGGTTCGTGGCATAGCCTCAGCCCTGGAACCTGTCCCAGGTGCCCCTCCGGCTCCCCCAGGCTGTGGCCCCCGGGGCGCCCAGGAGGCCGAGCCTGCGGTGCCCTCCCCCACAGAAGCGGTGACGACATTGTTCTCACACGGGACCTTCCGCCTGCAGTTCCGGCTCAGCTAAATGGTGGGAATGAGGGTCCGCGGGACAAAGCCAGCCTGGTTCCCGCAGCCACCTCAGAATGGACGGAATCCCCATTGTGTGCGGGCGCCCCGTGCCCGCCCTCCCCTCGCCTCGCCGGACATGCCAACAAACAGCTCATTGAGCCCGGGGGAAGGGCCCGGGAGACAACAATGTCCCCCAGCGGGCCAGGGCAGTGAGCTCAGCTGGGGGGTGGGAGCTGCCTTGGAGGCCGGAGGGCGATGATCTCAGCCTGGGGAGGGCTGGCCCGCGCGACAGGCTGACCCGAGCCTGGCCTCCCCGGTGTGACCGGGAAGGGTTGACCAGCGACCGGCCTCACCCTCGCTGCCCCACCCCCGGGGGCCGAACTGGGAACGGACTGAAGCTTCTCACGCTTAAACTGTCCCAGCCCAGGGCGCCAAGCAGGCGCAGCCGGGCGGAGCCCGCGGGACCCAGCAGAGTCACCCCAGATCCAAGAAGGGCCATTCCAGAAGCCCTTGAGGGAGGCCCAGCCGAAAGAGAGCCCTCCCAAACCCCCAGCCCACATCAACCACAACAGCACTTTCAGGTCAACAGGAGAAGGTGCTTGCAATAGCCAGATCCATCTAGAGCAGCAAGCGGCCTGGGGAGGAGGTGGAAGTTCTGTACCCCAGGTGTTCAAGCCCTTGGTTATAGGATATGGCATTGTTCCAGCTGCCCTTGAGATCACCCTGAGCATCTAGATACAGCGCCCAGGGCATTCTTCCCAAGACACCTCTGGACTCCCTTTGTGGGTTCCAGGCCTGATCCAATCCCTTTTCCTCTTCCAAACAAGCCTGGGCTGTCTGAGGGAAAAAGGAGGAAGCGGGGTGGGCTGGCTGGGAGAGTGGCATGGCCGGTGCTGCCCCCATTCGCAGTACAGGAGCCAGGAAGTCCTCTTGCTGGTCTCATATTTGCAGAGATCTATTTGGAAAGCAGGGAGCAAGAGGAGAAAGCATCTGCGGCTAAGAAAGTGTGGGGCCTGCCCCAGCAGGTCATCAGGGGGCTGGCATTCTCAGGTCCCCAGTCATCTGTGCCCGGGTGTCACCAACTGAGGGCCCATGGGACACATCACAGAACACTTCGCAGCCGGCTGCAGATCAGAAAGACTTCTAGCTGCCTCCGCCTCCTTCCCCCCACCCCCATTCCTCTCTGGTCCAGATCGGTGAGGACATCACAGCTCAGATCACGGCTGAGAACTCACAGAGCTCCCTCATGCCTCTTTATCAAGTCTATGTTCATCTGTCTGGTGGATCTCCATATCTGAGCTATCTAACTCTAAAGCTATGGATGACCACATGCACAGTCCTGCTCAGGCCATACCTACCTCATTCCCACCCTGATCCTTTTTCCTCTGCCCTCATCTTTTGTCTTTATCTAAGCTCTCCTCTTTCTTCCATGTCCAGTGCCACCTCTCCTCCTCCATAAAGCCTCCCCTGGCCCCTGGGGCCCCAGCCCCTCCCTGAATCCTGGTTTTGCAGATCTTTACACTCTTCTTCAAGTGCTCTGATCTCATCATCACCTCCCATGGGCAATAGGGCCTGAATCTTATTTTCCTTTGGTCTCACTGATCTTAGCCCAGAACTAGACATGTGCAGACCCTATCCAAAGCTAGTTGACCAATGGACCCAAACTTCATGTATGCGAGCATGTACACAAACCCCAGACAAAGCAACCATGCGGCACCCAGGGCAGTGCCCCAGATGGAGCACATCTTTTGCCTTGGCAGTAGTTTTGTTTGTTTGTTTTATGAGAAATCTTCACACACATACATTCCATACATGATGTACAATCAATGGCTCACAATATCATCACATAGTTGTGTGTTCATCACCATGATCATTTTTAGAACGTTTGCATCACTCCAGAAATAGAAATAAAAAGAAAAAACACATACATGCCATACCCCTTACCGGCCTCCCTCTCTTTGAAACCCCTGTCCCTGCAGACCCTGAGTATTCACCATCACATTAGAAATTCTGTGAGCTCCCAGACCTTAAATCCAGCCTGCCCCTTTGTGGCTGGACAGCTCCATAGGGGTTTGTTTCTTTTTCTTTCCCCCTTCCTCCCTTTCTTTCTTTCTTCCTTCCTTTCTTCTTCCTTCGTCTCTCTCTCCTACTTTCTTTTTATTAGAAAGTAGACTCTTTTTTAGTAGGGCTTGTATGTCTGAGAGTGGCAGAAGAAGGGCTGGGGGCGGGGCGGGGCAGGGAAGGCAATGTGACATTAGCTCACAGTAGCCTAAAGACTACCCAAAAAGCATTCACTGGAGTTGAGAGGTGGTCCAGGTCTCTGGACTTCTTCCCTGGGGATAGTCTAGACATAAGGAGAATTCCCTGGGCTGGAAGTCCTTCGCTAATCACAGGCAAGGCAAGTTACTAATTAGCAAGGATCAACATGCAATTCTCACCAACTCCAAGGGAAAGTCCAACTTGGATCAACAACTGGGATACACAGGGTAGACACTCTGTCACAGGAAGTTCTCCCATATGTCTAACCTAAATCCTTCCTGCCACAGTTGAAACCTGTTTCCTCTAATTCTGACTGCGGTGGGAGGAGAGAGTTGCTCCCCATCCTCTACTTAAGACCCATCACCTACTTGACCATAGCAGTCAGGGATCCCTGCCCAGCCTTTTTCAGGGAACCCTGCCCACTCAGACAGCTGTTCGTGGAGTTGACACCTGCCCCCAATTTCTTTCTCTCTGTGTTTCAGTATTTGAAACACAGCACTTCCTGGTTCAGGCCTGATCCTTCTTTCCAGAAAGGCAGCAGGGATCAGAGGTCGTATGGGGAAATGAGAAGGTCAGAGTTTCTTCCACGAGATGAGCTGTTGCTCAGGGAGAAAGTGGAGAGCACACAAGGCCAGGAGGTACCAAGGGGTCGGGGGCAGTGCTGGGCCTGGAAGCTAATGGAGGCCACAGTCAGAGGAAGGAGTGAGGGATCAGGAGAAGGTGGGGCTGGGGAGAGTTTCCCACCTGTCAAAGGTTACAGGGATAGGTGACAGGTATGGTGGGGAGGGGGCAAGAAGGGAAGACAGTTGAGTTAAGCAAAGGTGGGTCAGAGGATGAGTGGGTAAGGAGCTTCTGCAGGGGGAGAAAACCTCAGGGTAGGGATGACTGTCCAAGAGTCTAGTGGCTAAAGGGGTGGCTTTAAACTCAGGCTGTAATCCCACTCCACCCTGCTGGCACATGTTGGCAGAGGGTTCTCTTTTAGCCAATGACTAAAGACTCTCCTTTGCCTGTGCCTTCTGCTCCCTGGTCGTGTAAGACCCCTCAGAGCCCTGAGGACGCCGGCTCGTGAGGCAAGGGCAGGCTGGGGTAAGGCGTTGCAGCCTGGGGGTCTCCAGGCAGAAATCGACCTAAGCCTTCCCTCCCCTACCCTGAATGGGTGCTCACTCTCTAGGGTGGGGACAGGAAGGAGCTAGGGAAAGGGAAGCCAGGGGCTCTGGGAAAGTTGCCCTGGAGGCTGCCCTAAACCCTGGCCTCCCCCGTGGCTGGAAATACCCGCTGTGTGGCTCCCAGCCCTAGCTTTCCAGGCATCCCCTGGATTTGGCAAATGGAGTCGGGGCAGCTGCTGGAGACACCACCAGCGTGAGCCCTCACAGCCAAGTCTATCTCAGCCTCTCCAGCCTGTGGGTTTCCACCTTGCCACAGCCTCTCCCTCCTTCTCCCCTTCTGATCAGCACCAGGAGGCCTGGGGAGAGCTTCCTACCCACCAAGAGTCACGGTTAGAAATGGCTTCTCAGGTCAGGGACCCTTAACGTCTCTGTTGAGACTATCTCTGTATGTCAAAGCTGTTCTCATCAAGGAGAAGGCCTGGTCCACACCAATTACTCCAACTCCAGTACTATCTGTACCGGAGAGGGCAAAGGAGAAAGGGTATCAGGCTAGCCTAGGCCTTCAGGCACCTGGGAACCTGGAAGACAGGAGAAGTGGGAGATTCCTCTTGGTCTCATGAGGAACCAGAGGCAGCACTCCATCTCCTGCCCAATAGTTTTGCCCCCTTGGACATCCTTTCCTTGGAACACTTCGGTCATCATGAGCTATCTTCCCATGGACAGTCCAGCCCAATCAGTGTGACATAGGGAGGGAAGAGCCCCCCCTAAACTGTCAAGACAATCAATGGCCAGAGCAGTTCAGAATGTGCCTCTTCCTTCCTCCCATAGGCCTCTGCTCTGAAACACCGCCATGAAGGAGGAGGGGTGACAGTTTGAGGCCTTCACTTGGTCCTGGCCCGAGGGTCATCTCTGGAAGGCTTAGGCCATGGGCAGTTGGTTCCACCAAACTTTCACCTCTTCTTCAAACCCATTCTCTCAGCTCCAGTCTTCTCCTTCCAGCCAAGAACCTTGTCACAGCCTTTCCCTGGAAAAGGCCCACACAGCTGAGTGTTTCCACAGGTTCATCTCCCTTCCATGTCCCCACCTAGCCTTCCTCTCCTTCTTCCCTCCACCATCTGCTTCTCAGGTCTCATCCCTCATGACTGATTGCCTTCAGCTCTCCTTTTTCTTTCCTTTCCTCCATTGGGATGTCACCCGGGATAAAGAAAAGTAATGCTGATTGGGTTCTGCAAATGCATATTCTTATGTAGTTGCCTCAGCCACTCCCAGGTGGCTAGTCCCTATCATACAGGTAAGAAAACCGAAGGGTGGAGCTGGGATTAAGTTATAAATCCAAGATCATGTGACTGGGAATTACCAAGAGCCAGGTCCTAGCCAAGCTCATTCAGTGCAGCCTCGCCCTGAAGGCGGGGAGAGGACCCCTCCCACACCAACCCTTCCCATTTCTGTTCAGTCCCACAGACATGGGCTCAGTCCTCCCCACAGGACCCCCCACATCTATTATCAGCCACTGCATCCTGTTCCTCCCTTAAAGCTCCTCAGTGAGTCCTTGTCGGGGCTGTAGAGAGGGGTGAATTTAGCCCCACGGGGCGCCGCCTGCTGAGCGGGAATCCCAACCCTAACCGCTGGCGCCCCTCGAGGGGAGGGGCGAGGGCGGAGGTGGTTCTGCGGCGGCATCTGTCCCAGGCGGGCGGGAAGCTGCTGCATTAAATTGTAAAATCGATTTATTGACCGGCAGGTGCGAGCAGCGGCAGATGGAGAGTAGCGCTGCCGGGGCGCATCTGCGGGGAGCGGCGGCATCGATCCCGGCCTCCCTCCGAAACCCGTCGGTCCTGGCCCTTTCTTGCCGGCTGGTTCTCAATTGCAGGGCCAAGGTCCGCAGACCTGCGGCGTCTGGGCGTCTCGGGTTGCTCGGCTCCCAATCCGCCCCCCACTCCCCGCGCCCCCACCCTCAGCTCCTGGCCACAGGGCCCGGGCTGCGCCCCCACTGCTGGCAGGCCCTGCCAGCCCCACTGCCCCAGTTGGCACGCGGCGGGCCGGACTGACGCGTGGCAGCGCCCTGCGGCAGATGAGGCACGCGCCGGCCTCATTTCAATGTGAATGGATCGAATGGAGCAGCCATGTGGCAGCAACAGTTTGCAAATCTCTCCGCCTTCTGTGCTGCTCCGGGGCCGCCGCTCCCTGCACGTGGCCCTTTCTCCGCAGCGACCGCAGCGGCGCCCCTCAAGGCTTAAGCGCCCCGCCCAAGCCAGGCCTGCTCCTCCGCCCCCAGCTTGCCAGGCTGGTACTCCGGCCCGGCCTCCACCGCGCACCGATCCCACTGCAGGAAGGCTCGGTTTCCAAACAGCAGTTTGCCAGGCGGAAAGCGCTGTCCCGTGGGGGACAGTGGGGACAAAACGGCGCGGGAGGGCGCGCAGACTATCCATCCGGCAAGAATCCAAGGTTTTACGAGGTCCCTACCGCACCTCAATAACTCGGGATCAGCTTGGGGGCACTGCCTGAAGATAATTTTGGAGCTTCCGGGGCCCCAGGTGCAGGCTCTGTCTGATGGGGGTGGGGGGCAGCGGCCACGCGGGGCGGGGTGGGGGGTGCTGAAGAAGTGGAAGGCTTCAGGGGCGGAAGGCAGTAGGCTCTGTGTTGTCAGGCTTCGATCCTGCTCCAGTGTCGCGTGTGCCGATCTGGCGAGAAACCTTAGACCCGCGGAGGATCCCAACTCTGGGGTCCACTGTCCAGGCAGCACCGAGGGTCTCATGGAGGGTAGGGTCAGCAGCCGTCGACGCGGGTCCTGCCCCACAGCCACCTGAGGCCTTACCTCGCCTGGCAGCCTCCGGCTCCTGCCGGACCCCAGGGATGGTGCTGGGCTCTTCCAGGACCTATATGGGAGTGGGAGAAGTGGAAGAGAAGAGTCGTAGCTGTAGGGCAGTGAAAAACACTTACTGGGGCCTTTGCAACCCTGTTGTCTGCACACAGATGTGGACATTTGCTCCTGCTCAGCAAATGTAGGCAAAGCTTGACCCCAGAAGATGGGAGTGCTAGTGGGCACCCAGGGCAGAGAGTGGTGTCCTAGAGCAGGAAGGAGTTTCTGGCACTTAATAAATGCCTTCTGGTGGTGAGGAGAATTTAGCCATTTCCTCTCCAGGTCAGAGGCTTTCCAGATCTCTGGGATACCTTGCATTTCACTTCTCAGAGGATAAATGACACCTACTTTTGTTTGGTCCTTGACTGCTTACAAAGTGTTTTGGGCCCATTAAGTCCCAGTGTAGATGTGTGGTGAAAGTGTTCCAGATCTACCCGTATTGAGCGAGATGCCTCCTGTGGGACTGGATGTCTCCCTTGAGGATCAGGCAAGTGCCAGCGCTGGAAGAGGGGCAAGTTTTTATGAACTCCCTGGCCCGGATCTGGAGGGGGTGGTTTTAGAGTTAGGATAGGGCTGGTTGCCAGCTCGGAGGAGAGCCCGGGGCACTCATTGGCATCCTAAGCAGGTCTACGGATCCATAGAAGCAGGGAGTAGTACGGACGGAGAGAAGATCTAGGAGTTCACTTGCCAGGATCGCCGGGAGGCAAGCCCGGGGCTCCCCCTCCCTCGGGCCTGGGGACTCCGCCTGCCCATAACCTACATTAACTCTCAGGCGCAGCCTGGGCCCATCTGCCGCCCCCCGCCCCACCTCGGTTCCCCACGCCAACCCGCTCGCGCCAGATGGTGGGAGGGAGGGGTGACCATGCGTGGGGGACCCCGGAGCCCGTCTCCTCACCTCGCCCCTCCCCCAAAACCACGCTCCCAACCTCTTGTTTCTCATTCTTTCTCCCCATCCTCCACCCACCCCCCAGCAAAAAAAAAAAAAAAAAATCGGACCATGCTCAGCATAGGCAGCTGTTGGGCTCCGCGCTGCGGCCCCCCACCCCAAGGCTTCCCCGGGGCCCGCGCCGCGTCCCTGCTCCCCCCGCGCAGATCTTATCGCCCGATGACAGCAATCACCGCACCCGCGGGCTGACAGCTGAAGCCACAGGGCCCCCCGCCGCCCTCAGCGTCGCAGAGAGAGGGAGAGAGGGGTGGGTGGAGAGAGGGAGAGAGAGAGAGAGAGAGAGAGAGAGAGAGAGAGAGAGAGAGAGAGAGCGAGCGAGAGCGAGAGCGCTCTCCGGCACTTCCCAGACTGGGAGAAACCCGCCCTCCCCGGTCTGCGGCCTCCGGGGATCATGTCGGGTTCCCGGAAAGCAGCTGCCGCGGCTCGGAGGAGTGGGGCCGCCCGGGGGAGCCGCGCGAGCTAGACGCGTGAAGCCGCCTGCAATTCAAACAAGTCCCCGCGCTTCCCGTTCCATCCTACATCCAGTCCTAGGAGAGGAACCGGGCCTTCCCAGCCTCAGCCCCTCACCTTGTCCCTCCAGATGGCCAGAGCCAACTCTGGAGCCAGGAGAGTTCCTCCATGCCCCCCGGAACAACAGGACGCGGGGTGGGGTTTGGGGCTGCCCAGGTTGGGGGACACCTTGGGCGCTGGAACTGAACCATGACCCAGGTGAGGGAGGCTCTGGAGATGGAGCCAGTATCTCATTACCATACAGCTGAGGACGCGCCCCCTTCCCCCACTTTAGAGACCACGCCCCCTCTACCTCCGGGACCACGCGCCTAGCGGCTGGCACGCGCCAAGCCCAGGCGGGGGTTGCAATATAAAACACGCGCTAGGCACGCCCCCGCAACTAGGGAGGGAGCCGCCCGCCAGGTGGAGGGAGGGAGCCCGGGAGTCTTGGAAGCTTGGCCCGTCGCCTAGCCCCGAGTGGCCACGGAGAGGTTAACGCGTCTGCTGGCTTCCCGGCTGCGCCAGGGTCGCGAGGTGGGTGGGCGCTCGCGGGTTGGAAATCTCGAAGGCGTAGGCTCCCTAAGCTCTGGGAAGGAGATGAAGAAGGACGGGGTCCTGTTGCGCTGGTTTGGCTTTCCAGGTTTAAGTTCTTTTTACCTGCTCGAGGGCTGCAGATAAACCAGCGCCCGCTGTGGACGCACAGCCTACGGGGACTCCCCAGTGTCTCCGCCCCAGCAACCATCCGGGAACCACCGCTCACATCCCTCTCCATCCCGCGGTCCTCACCCTATCCTCTGTGTGCCAGGGTCTCGGCCAGCAACCTTCGATCGCCGAGGACCAGTAACCTCGGCACGCGCAGAGCTGGGGGTGACCAGGGACTGGGAGCGGCGCAGAGGAGGCGGGCCCTGCGCCCAACTGGCTGGCGGGAAGGGGGGCGGCGGGGGTGGAGGCCCCCTCCGGGCGGCGCTAGGGTTGTAACAGCTAGAAGCCGCGAGAGGAGGGGAGACTGACCATGAGTCTGAGTGACAGGCAGTGGGGAGAGGAGCCAATATATATAAGGAAGGCTCCCGACCGCGCAGGTTTCAGTAGCGGCACTGCGCGCAGGCCGGGAACACAAGACTAAGAGCTGCCTCGGTGCGGTGTACCCTGGATACTAGCTCGCTGCACCCCCAGGATTAGCCCGAGGACAGTCCTCTGCGCGGCCGCTTTCCAGCCGCTTTCACCTGGATTACCTATCGTAGCAGCTGGAGCGAGTAAGAAGACGCGGAGGGAGTAGTGCCCTGAGCAGAGACCCGCTTTTCAGGGACCCCTCCGGCGGGAGGACGCGCGGGAGAGCGGCTTCCGAATCAGAGCCAGCTGGTCCGCTGGTGGGGAGACCGACGCCCCAGGGGATGGCGGCCGCGGCCCGGAGCGCCTCTGGCTGGGCGCTACTGCTGCTGGTGGCACTTTGGCAGCAGGTAACGTCCCGCATCCCCTTTGTCCCCTCCCGGCGCGCCCTGTGCCTGAGCTCCGGGCGCCAGCCAAGCTGACCGCTTCCTTTCCTCCTTTTCTCCGTCCCTGTGCAATAGCCGGCGGCCGGCTCCGGCGTCTTTCAGCTGCAGCTGCATGAGTTCGCCAACGAGCGCGGCGTGCTGGCCAGTGGGCAGCCGTGCGAGCCCCGCTGCCAGACGTTCTTCCGCGTCTGCCTGAAGCACTTCCAGGCGGTGGTGTCGCCCGGGCCCTGCACCTTCGGCAGCGTCTCCACTTCGGTGTTGGGCACCAACTCCTTCACCATCGGGGACGACAGTATCGGCGGAGGCCGCAACCCTCTCCAACTGCCCTTCAATTTCACCTGGCCGGTGAGCGCAGCCTGGGCGCACTGGGAGATCACTGAAGCCAAGAGGAGGGGTATCCTAGGATCAAAGCCCCCTAACTAGATTTTCTCGACAGATCCCCGCCCTTCAAAAAAAAAAAAAAAAAAACCCACAAAAACTTGGGACACATTCTCTCCTGATCCTTTTCTTCTGACCCTCTCCGGGGACCCCATCCCAGAGAAGGCTCTCAGGTCCCAGTTCTACGCCCGCCCTTCCCCCAGCTCTTGGGATGCGATTTCCCCCTACCACCTCGGTGCGCTCTCCCCGCTCCCACTGAACGGCTTTCACGTACACTCCCCCGTCCCTCAGCTCTCTCCCAGCCCGGAGTTCCCCTCTCTCCTTCCCTGCTCCCTCGCCACCCTGAGCGCAGACCCGTTATGTTGACCGGGGCGCAGTAACTGTATCCTGCAATTAGGTTAATTAAACCGGCTGCCGCAGGGCACCATCATCCCTCCCCGCCCTGCTCATCTCGCTCTCTCTCCTCCCGCCCTTTCGCTTCCCAGGGTACCTTCTCACTCATCATCGAAGCTTGGCACGCACCAGGAGAAGACCTGAGGCCAGGTGAGTAGCTCGCTCCGCCGCCACAGGAGGGCGACTCGGCGCAGCGCCGAAAGAGTTAACCTGTTATAGGCGGGGAAGCGCGGGGTTGGGGGTGGGGGGCAGGACGCCTAGCTCGGCCGGGAGCTGCGCCCCGCGCTGGACGCTCGGATTCCGCCCGCTGCCTGGACTTGAGCACAATTGCGTTTCCTGCGGGTTATTTTTGGCGTGGGAACGCGCGGAGCACGGCGGTGAGAAAGGCTGAAGCTGCCAGCGCCGCTGACGGGCCCCTTCCTGTATTTTACACCTTTCGCGAATTCCGCTCCTTTGGAAGGGAATAATGGCTTTGGGATGTTGTTCTGACACAGAGGAAAAGGATATTTCAGCAGCATAACAATTCTCACTTTGAAAAGGAAAAAGAAAACCATTACCCACCTCTGGGGGCAGAACCCCTGGATGGGCACCAAAGGACCCCCTGCTCCCAGGGTCCTCCCCAGCCTGGAGTTTTAATTTTTCTTTCTTTTCTACCCCCGCCACCCCCCACCCCCACTTTGACCTCTTTCCCCTCCCTATCTGCCTCCCTAACACTGGGATATCTTGACATCCTTCTATTGTCCCCTTTTTGAATGGTATCAGTCCCCCCTGCTCTCTCACACACACAGGGCAGCTAGGCAGTGGGACCCTCGGGTTCCTCTGGCCTGCTTGGTGACAGGGGGGTTATCTGGACAACTGGTCTGATTTGGCAGCTGATCAGCATAAGCCTGGCCAAGAGGGGCACTGGCTGGTAGTTGCTGGCACCCCTGGGGACTGACTGCATTTGCCTGACCTGGCCCCCTGCCCCTGCAGAGGCTTTGCCACCAGATGCCCTCATCAGCAAGATTGCCATCCAGAGGTCCCTAGTTGTGGGAGAGAACTGGCTACTGGATGAGCAGATCAGCCCCTCCACGAAGCTGCGCTACTCTTACCGGGTCATCTGCAGTGACAACTACTATGGGGACAGCTGCTCGCGCCTGTGCAAGAAGCGCAATGACCACTTCGGCCACTATGTGTGCCAGCCAGATGGCAGCCTGTCCTGCCTGCCCGGGTGGACTGGAGAGTACTGCGAACAGCGTAAGCGGCCAAGCTCCCGCCTGCAAGGAGGGGATCACCTGAGCTAACATCATGGCATCATTTTGGCTGCAAGCCGTCTCCCTCAGAGTGGCTCTGGGCTGCCCACTAGCTGGGTCTGAGGGACACCTGGGGATGCATAGGAAGGGTTTGGACTCGGACCTCCTCTGTGGTTCCAGTGCCTCTTCCCCATCATGCCAAAGCCCACAAACACCCCCATAATGCCTTTCAACCAGCCTGGATTTTCCTGCCCGCTGTCACCGTTCCCTCTAAGACAACCTTGGCTCCTCTGGGAGGCCAGGAGTGGGCAGTGAGTGCAGGAGAACTGGGGCATTACCAGGGCATGGAGAGGGAGAACAGAGCTTCAGGGTCCTCAGCACCCCAACCTCACCCAACTGTGTTTTCTTTCCTTAGCTATCTGTCTTTCTGGCTGTCATGAACAGAACGGATACTGTAACAAACCCACGGAGTGCCTGTGAGTAGGGGACAGGAGATGGCGAGTGGGGAACCCTCCCCTGCCAGGTCTCGTCCTCACCTCCATCCTCCTTTTTGTCCCACAGCTGCCGCCCAGGCTGGCAGGGCCGCTTATGTGACAAATGTATCCCCCACAACGGTTGTCGCCACGGTACCTGCAGCAGCCCTTGGCAGTGCACCTGTGATGAAGGCTGGGGAGGCCTGTTCTGTGATCAAGGTGAGTCAGGGTAAAAAGAGGACTGCGGAGGGGGTGGGAGAGACGGGGTGGGGTGGGAAGCCTGGCTGTTGCTGGACCCTGTTTCCTTTGTGACTGCTGACTTTGACTCTCCCCTGTTCCTTCAAGAATCTTGGGATTGTTAGGATGTTTACAACTGGCCTGGAATGAGATAGTGGGTCTTCCTTCTCCAGGTGCTGGGGAGGTAGGGTGGCTGGAGAAGCCAGGAGGGTGGCAGGTTGGCAGCCTGGAGGTTGCACTCATAAATTCCAGCAAAACCGAAGAGAGAGGGATGCCAGGCTCAGTTCCTCTTTCCATCTCGTAGTAGTTACCTATTAACCCCCTAAGTGTTTGCTTACCTGCCAGGGCTGTTTGAGCAGCTCTCCCCTAAACAGCTGTCTGGTGGGGTGTGGCCCCAGCTGCCCCGAGGTTGTGGGTGAACCGGGTTTCTGGGTGGAGTGACAGCCAACCGTCTTCTCAGTGTGGGCACACACAGCCTCCCTTGTGACTCCGCAGGGCACTTCATTTGCCGGGGAGCTGCCCGAGCCCCTGCTGGCTCTTCCCTGTGATAAGGGGGCCCAGCTATGCTTCTGGCTGCCCAGGGCCTGTAAGCCCAGACCGTGGGGGAGGGGGCCTTTTCTTCTGGCTCCCGGTAATCAGCTGCAGCATGAGGGTCAAATGCGGTGCCCACTGCCACAGAAACCCAGTGCAGGCCGGGGTAGGGTGGGCAGGGGGCTTGCCAGGGAAGAAAGGACTTGCCTTGGGCCTGACTCACTGTCAACAGGGAGCTTGGATTTCAGGCCTGTGTTGTATGTGTGTGTGTGTGTGAGCTCTTAGCTCCACCCACCCCTCCACACACACACACACACACCTGGCTCCAGCCCATTCTTTCTCTCCCCCGCGTTCATGGGCTCATCATGTGCAAACACAGCGCTCACAGTCCCTGCATTTATTCTATTTGGTTCTCCCTCCCTGTCCTTCCCAAATAAGAAAACAAACACTTATATCACAAAATACCCTGTAACTCCTCTCCTTTTGCAAATGCCTGCTCACTGCTTGTGGTGTTTCTCACCTGCCCTCCGAAAACCTTCTGCAGCATTTCCACCTGTTGAAATGCTATTCCTCCTTCCAGGCTTATCTCAGATACCCCTCCTTCCATAAAACCTTTCTGATTTCCTCGCCTCCCCCCCCAGTGCTTCTTTCCTTTATCCTTCCCTAGCTGGTGGCATCTGCGAGCTTATATGGCAGGCAGTTGTTGAATTGTGTTTTTTTAACCTTGATCTAATGCCTAGTGATCAGGTGTGGTTCAAGGTGCTCCGACATACGTGACTCCACTGCAGGAGGAGGAAGGGTATTTGGACCCGGTGAGCTTTGAATTGAAGCTCCTTTGGGCCAAACATGGGGGTGAACTTGCCCTGCAAGGAGCCAGGACAATTTTCTGGCCCCGCTCAGTGGGTTGGTTTCTGTCTCTGCAGATCTTAATTACTGCACCCACCACTCCCCCTGCAAGAACGGAGCAACGTGCTCCAACAGCGGGCAGCGCAGCTACACCTGCACCTGTCGCCCAGGCTTCACTGGTGTGGACTGTGAGCTGGAGCTCAGCAAGTGTGACAGCAACCCCTGCTGCAATGGAGGTAGCTGTAAGGTGAGGCCCCAACTAGCACAGGAGGCATCTCCAATCCATATTGCCAGTGGCTGTGCAGCTTTCGGCAGGCGCTGTGGGCAGGTGGGGCCCAGCCCCCAGCCCCCCCTCCCTGTCCCCCGAGCTCTGACTTTGGCCCCCTTTACGGTCTTTCTCCAGGACAAGGAGGATGGCTACCACTGCCTCTGTCCCCCGGGCTACTATGGCCTGCACTGTGAACACAGTACCTTGAGCTGTAGCAACTCCCCTTGCTTCAATGGGGGCTCCTGCCAGGAACGTAACCAGGGGACCAGCTATGTCTGCCAGTGCCCCCCCAACTTCACGGGCTCCAACTGTGAGAAGAAAGTGGACAGGTGTACCAACAACCCGTGCGCCAATGGTGAGTCCTTTCCTTTGCTAACCTGGTGGGCCAGCCCCAGGGCTGAGGGAGCCTTCTGGTGAGGGAGGGAAAGGGAAAAGCTAGAGGAACTGGCCATCGCTCTGGACAGGCTGAGATGGGTTCCCATTTGCTTGGCTAGCTAGCTGGAGGGCTTCCGAAGATGAGCAGGCTAGCAGCAGGCACAGGCCTTAGCAGAAGGGATGGTGTACACCCCGTGTGGTTTCCATTCTCATTCCTATGTCAGAGCCCTAACCTGACTGGAGCGGCCTCTGACCCTCCCTGGGAAGTCCTGGGCTGGAGAGAGGAGGGATGTTGGCTTCACGTCTCTCCTTAAGGGAGGCCGGTGCAGTCGGTCCTGCTCCTGAAGGCCTCACCTTGTCCCACAGCCTCATGGGTCAAGGCACATGTGATGTTCAGCACCTTTTTGGGGCACAAGGCAGCTGCTGTCCTTTGACTATTTGGCCTCCTGGTGATCCTTCCTGGGACAGATCGGACAGCCCTGGGTAGGAGAGAAGCTCCAGGAGCCCCAGTAGCTGAAGAAGGTGTCTGCAACTTAGCTAATTACATAACTCCCTGGAGCCACATTTTCTTCATCACTAAATGGGAAAATGTAATACCTGCCCCTGGGATTTCACGTGGCTTTGAAGATAAAAATGAAATAATAATAATAATTATTATTTGAGCACTTACTATATATGCTTACATAAATTATCCTGCTTAACACAGAGTAGTCCTATGAAGGGGGTAGGATTATACCTCACATTAACAGATGGGGAAACTGAGTCTTATAGATAAGGTAGAGCAATAGGAACCAGATCTTCAGCTGGAGAGAAGCAGAGCTGAGATTCAAACCCCAGCATATCTGACTCCACTAGCTCTATCAGATGCTGGTAATTTTAATGCAGGATCCCTCCGAGGCATAGAGAACCAGAGTCACCCAAAGTTCCAGGCTTCTGACTCTTCATACGGTGTGGTTTATTGGAGGGCTCCATGAATGCTGGCTGGATGCAGACAGAAAGACAGATGGCTCGTTCTTGGGATGAGGGACTGACGCCCTGCACCGGGGTGGGGATGGGGATTGCCTCCAGGCTGTGGCTGACCAGGCTCTGCGCGTCCCCACAGGGGGCCAGTGCCTGAACCGAGGTCTGAGCCGCACGTGCCGCTGCCGTCTGGGATTCACGGGCGCCCACTGTGAACTCCATATCACAGACTGCGCCCGCAGCCCCTGTGCCCACGGGGGCACTTGCCATGACCTAGACGGCGGGTTCGTGTGCACCTGCCCTGCTGGCTTCTCCGGCCGGCGCTGCGAGGTGCGGCTGCCCAGCGACGCCTGCGCCTCAGGGCCCTGCCTCAACGGAGCCACCTGCTACCCTGGCCTGTCCCCGGACAACTTCGCCTGCAACTGCCCCTACGGCTTCATGGGCGGCCACTGCGAGTTCCCCGTGAGCGTGCCTCCCAGCTTCCCCTGGGTGGCCGTCTCCTTGGGCGTGGGGCTGGTGGCGGTGCTGGTGTTGCTGGGCATGGTGGCCGTGGCCATGCGGCAGCTGCGGCTTCGGCGGCCGGACGACGGCAGCAGGGAGGCCATGAACAACTTGTCGGACTTCCAGAAGGACAACCTGATCCCCGCCGCCCAGCTCAAGAACACAAACCAGAAGAAGGAGCTGGAAGTGGACTGTGGCCTGGACAAGTCCAACTGTGGCAAGCAGCAAAACCGCACGTTGGATTATAATCTGGCCCCGCGGCCCCTGGGGCGGGGGACCATGCCGGGGAAGTATCCCCACAGCAACAAAAGTTTAGGGGAAAAGGCGCCACTGAGGTTACCCAGGTAAGCGCCACCCAGTGCCTGCTCACCGACCCTTCTGTGGTTCTCTGTGGGCTCTGAGGACAGGTGGGAGGCCGGCACCAGGCCCCTGCCTGCTTTAAGCAAAAAGGGGGTTTTGTTACTAACAGGAGGATCCTTCGAGAAGATTTCTGCCAAGGGTCCTTTGTCTTCCTCTCTCATTCATTCATTCATTGACAAATATCAAGGGTCTACAGTGTGTCCCTTGCAACTTCCATCTTTCCACAAGGTGGCTTGCCTCAAGTGGCAATGCTGGCTTTTTTCCCAGGCCTAAGACCCTTCTGATAAAGGTGGGGGGTCCTGTGGCTCCTGTAGGGGACAGTTCCTAATTGTCCACCCCGACCCCAGCCCCTGTGCTTTCGCCAGAACTACCTACCTCTGCAAGTGCCCTTCAGCCCTTCAGGGTCCAGGTTAGCGCCGCCCCCTCCCGCCCCCCCACCTCTCTCCCCATCCCTCCCTAACCTGTCCATCTTGTGTTCCCTTAGTGTAAAGCCAGAGTGTCGGATATCAGCAATATGTTCCTCCAGGGACCCCATGTACCAGTCTGTGTGTTTGATATCAGAGGAGAGGAATGAATGTGTCATTGCCACGGAGGTGAGTGCTGGGCTCGCCCTCCCTTCCCCCTACCTTCTGGGAATGAGAAGGTGGCCGGCTTACTCCCATCCTGCTGATGGGTCCCTGAGGGGCTGCTCCCGGAGGGTGGAGTCAGAGCCCCTCCTTGGCAGGCCAGCTTCAGTGGCTCTTGGGTTCCCTCTGGCCTTGTTGCCACAGAGGGTGTGAAATAGGAGCCGTGGTATAAGCCTGGTCTCCTCCGGCTAGCTCCCAGGGGCCGCTTCCCACTTACTGGTGGGTGAGGGTGGTTGCCTTGGTCCCTCCTACCCCTTCTTATTGGTTTCCTCCGCTGGATCACCTCACAGAGCACAGGCTTCCAAGTCTGAGCATGCGTTGGCAAAAGACCAGTACAGGCTGCTCCGTCTTGCCTTTGCCCCTGCCTGCCACATTGCCTTCTCCCAATCCTTTGCCCCAGGGTGACCCACTTCCCCATTCTTCACTTGCTCCCCAGGTATAAGGCAGGAGCCTAACCAGGTCATCCCAGCTTCGGCCCAGCAGCTGGACCTTCCTTCTGCATTGTTTACATTGCAACCTGGATGGGACGTTTTTAATATGCAACGTGCTGCTCTCAGGAGGAAGAGGGAACGATATGAACTGGACAGACTGTGAACTTGCCAAGAGATGCAATACCCATCCACACCTTTGGGTGTCCGTCTGGCATCAGACCGGCAGCTGTGCCAGCCAGGGGAACAGAGAAGAGGAGAGGTGCCATTTGGACCTGGACTGCCAGTCATGGCCTTCGGAAGTCTCCTTCTGGGGCTCTGGCCTGTTTTCCAGCAGGAGCGGCAGGGGCCCTTGGGGCCTGGAGCTGCCGTGGCCTCCACTGGCATCTGTGCAGAAGTGCCTTTGGCCGGGGCTCCATGGTGACAGCTGGGCCCAAATCAGAGAGGGGAGAGGGGCCAGTAAGGGCAGAGCTGCATGTGGGCCAGAAAACCACTGCCTGTGGCTCTTGGCAGAGATTGCTCTGCAGGTGATGTGAGAGCCTGAAGGGAGAGGAGCACTGTTTGCCCCGTGCCTCCCACTGCCGCATGTGGGCATTGCTCATAAAACCACCCCAGCCTCTCTCCTGGGCCAGGCGCTCTGGCTAGGGACATTGGTAAGCCTTATCTGCTGTCCACCAGCCTCTGGCTCTGGGTGCCACTGGGCTCCCGAGAACAGACAGGCAGAGGGCCTGTCCCTTCTACCAGTCAGGGGCACCGGGCCTACCTGGGGAGATCAGGGCATTTATATTGGAAATTCCAATAAGAAATTGGGTGCTGCTGCCACCTGGGCCCTCTCCTTTCTCAAACCCATCCCTATGGCCTCGAGCCTGGGCTCTGCCCGTGCCCCAAACTGCTCCCAGCCCACCTTTGAAGCTGACGTTCAGAAATCAATAATATGAGTTTTTATTTTGTTTGTAGTTTATTTTGGAGTCTAGTATTTCGATAATTTAAGAATCAGAAGCACTGACCTTTCTACATTTTATAACATTATTTTGTATATAATGTGTATTTATAATATGGAACAGATGCTGTACAGGAATTTATTACTTCTTGGGTCCTGTCTTTGTTCTGGCAGCATGTGAATCCTCTCCTTGTTTTCCTACCCCAGAAAATTCGATCCCTCTTCTCCCAGTGCTGCCAGGCACCTGCCAGAATCCCCAGGACCAGTGCACGTACTTGGGTTCTGCATGCTGTGCCCCAGACCCTTGCCACCGTCCAGACTTGGGGAGCCCAGCCTCAGCCACCTTACTCCAGCTGAGGCTAGCTCTCCTTGCCTGGAGTTTTGAGACTAGATGTGGTGCTCCCTTCCCCCTTTATCCTCCTATCATTCCTTGGGTGATATTCTTCTTGACCTGAAGCCCTCTTCCCTTTCTCTCCTCAACCTGAAAAAACTTATGGGGTTCCCTAGACAGCTTAGGGGAATAGATATTTTGGGAAGGGAACAATCCTGCCCATTTTCTTCTTATGCAAATGGATTACGGTGTTGGAGAATGGAGTTCCTGAGCCTTGATGACAACTGGGTGCTTCCTCTGGCGTTGCAGGATCTTAGATGGACTGATGCTCTGTCCTTTCTTCAGCCCCAGCAGGGCACTGGCTGCCAGTGGGGGTGAGACTTTGCCTTGGGTTTGTCCTCCTTGCAGCTGAGCAAGAGAGCGGAGGGCCTGTACCATGCCTTCCCACCCAGAGTTGCTGAAGTTTATGAAAGATTATAGAGGGGGCGGGGTGTAGATGAGAGAGGAGGTGGCCTTCCCTGAGTCCAGATTTCTTTTTTTTTTTTTTTTTTTTGGCTGAGGCACTCACAAGGGGATTTCCAGTCTTTACCTCATGCCTTAGCTCCCTCTAAAACACAGGCTTGTCCCTAGAGTCTCAAGAGACTCTACAGCTGCATGGAGAGCAGCTCACAGAGAGCAAATAGTGGCAAAATGAGCCACTGACAAAAAACTGAGCAGATGCTCCCAGCTCTCAGCCTGTGCACAGTAAAGCAATAGAGACCCACCAGATGTTTCGCCCCTGATGTGGAGCGCTGCTTGCTCTCCCCTTTTCTCTCTGTCTCCTTGATGACTGTCCTGCCTGTCTTGCCCTGTCCTGGGTGCTTATGCCAGAGAACACGGGTGAAGTGACCCCTGGTGATCCCTACTCACTGCACGAACACCCCGCACCTTGCTTATGGCTCGCTCCCTGTTCCCCTGGCGGCACACACAGGGTATCAAACAGGAAAACATTCAGGGAACCGTTCCCACAGCCCGAACCGGCAGCAGGGGGAAGAACAACACGACCTCACTCTTCCTGCCCAAAATGAAACAGGAAAGCAGCTCCCGGGCCCTGGGGGGCGGGGGAAACCGGGTTGGGACGCAAGGCAAGATGACGAGGCTCCCATGTGGGGGACAGGTAGGACACCCGCAGGCCTGCACGTCCACACCACCACGCTGTGCCGGGCTGCACGGGCAGCTGGTCCCTAAAGATTAGCCCCCCAGAGGGGAGCTGGCTGGCTGGGCCCACTCACCAGCTCGGATGTTCTAGACAGAGAGCTGGGAGAGCCCATCACACCAGCTTTTGGGGTTAGTGGGGACCCATGGCCTTGGTTGGGCAGTTCCAACTTGGAGTTCATGCCAGTTTCCAATTCTAGCTCCATAGGAGAAATCAGGCCAAGCACTTGGGGATCAGGCTACAGTGGAAGCCCTCCTCTCCCCAGGATTTCCTGAAGGTCACCCCCTGAGGGCCCAGCCCTTCTCATAGGTAAGGTACCCAAGTCCTTCCTGACCGAGCAGCCAGGTGTGCAGGAGATGTCCCAGGCTTGGCAGAGAGAAAGTCAGATGATAGTTCTATATTCCACACCTATGAGTGCTTTCCATGGTTTAGCAAATGCCATGTTTAATGTGCACGGGTATTTCACGAGAAAACTCAGAAGAAAACTTGAGCAGTTTCTTAAGAGTCTGAAGCCAGTGGCCTTCCTAGAGGATACATCTGGCCTCACAGTGACCTCCGGCTCTGAGAACATCTGCTTTTTGAGGACCTCCTTGCTGGTAACCATTTGGAGATCACTGCGGGGCGGTCAGGGTGAAGGCTGTGAAGAAAGGAATACTTTTATCCGGCTCGCTCAGGCAGGACCTACTCTCCTGCCTCAAGGCCACAGTCGGACTAGCCGGGGAGTAGGGAGAAAAAGAGCACACAGGAGCTCCCGTCTCAGTGCCGCCCTGCCTCCACCCCCGGCTAAATAAGGCCACTACTACTGAAGCAAGGTGGACTTGACTGGAAGCCACCGAGTTCTCCGCGGGCTCAGACTCCCTCCGTGCAGCTTTCCCAGCCTCTCCCCGTGGGTCTGCAGGATCAGCGGACCCAGCCCTCCGCCCCACATGGCCTGCCGCATTCCGGGAAGGGATGGAAGTGATTCACTCAGGGAACTGTGACTGTCCCTTCCCGGGGATGGGATGCGCCTGGGAGGTCCCAGCGGCCTTTCCCGAGCAGCCGCGCCCTCCTTCGCGCCCTGGGCGCACGGCACGGCCCGGCCGCATTCCGGCGGGCTGGGAGCCCCGAGCGGCGGAGGAAGAGGCAGGTGCGGCCGGCTCGCGGCGGGTCGGTCCTCCACCTGCCGTCGCCGCTGGGCGCCGGGGAGGTCCCGCGGCTCCCCGCCTCCATGCTCATTGTTACAGCGCGGCTTCCTGTTTGCGGCCTCCGGACCCCGGCTCACTTCCCGGGCCGGGAAGACGCTGAAGGCCGCAAGTTTCTCCAAGACTCTCCCGCCCGCTCGGCTCCCCCTCCTGCGTCCCCGAATCCCGCCCCGCGCCTGGGAGCCCGCGGGCGGGAGGCCGGGCCCCGCTGCCCGCCACCAGAGGGCGCTGTGCCGCCGTCCGGGCTGCGCGCGGCAGGAGCAGCACCCCGCCCCGCCCTCTCCCAACCCCCAGGCTCGCGGGGTCAGCCCTTCTCCTTCCTGGGGGCGCGGTGGGACGAGCCTGCGGGGAAGGACAGCATTGGGGCAGCTGGACGCTGGGTTCAGTGTTCGTCGTTGTTGGGAAGAGTTTCCTCTGGGCTCCGCGCCCCTAAGTTGAGGAAGGAAACAGAGCTCAGTGCCCTGCTTCCCCCAAATATCCCGGATGGTGTCCAGGGGCAGCAGGGCCTTTCGCCTACTCAAAATTGCCGCCGCGGCCGGAGCTGACCGACCCCAACCCGCAGTCCTCGGGCCATTCTCATACAGTGGCCATCCTAAGGATGGAAATAAATGGGAGTCGACAAGAAAGGGCACTGGATATGGGTTAGGAGACTGGAGTTCCCTTCAGTGCCATCCTCCACTGCCAGGTGATGTGGGGCAAATTCCTCCATTTCTTCATTCATTCAACACGGAGCACCTGTTATATGCCAGGAACCATGGCCTCTGCTCAGCGAAGCAGTTAATCACCTTTAACCTCTCTGAGAATGATAATATCTCCTGCACATTGCAGGAGATGAAACCAGTTAATGTTTGAACATTTGCAAGTAAGGCATTCTCCCATTGGTTGGTTAATCATCCTCTTTCTGGACCTTCCAACTCTCCCAGACCCCAGCTGCAGGGGAGGGCATGAGGGGCTTGAAGTCTGGCTGAATAGTCCCAGCAGTAGCCCTAGGAGCATGAGGCAGCTGAGCGTCAGCCTGTGTCTACTACTGCTTCATCTTGTGCCCCTGCCTTTGAATAACATCATTAGTCAGAGATGAGCCTCTTCTGATGTGGGCAGTGTTGGGAGGGAGACCCTTGCGAAGGGGAAGCAGGACCTTGTTGCCCAACTCCTGTCGCCAAGAGTTGTCTTCCCCTTGGAGATCTGCCACAAGTGACTTTTGCCCCCTTTTCCCTGGCCTCTGGGGCACTCTCTCCTCTAACATTAGGACCCAGAATGGGCTTAGCCTTGTTTCTTGTGCCCTGGGTCATGGCACTCCCTGAAGGGCAGAGCCAAAGCCAGGCATGGGTGGCCTGTCTGTCTCCAATGATCCCTCCACCTGGCTTAGATTAGAGGCAAAAGCAAGCCCTGGAGGTTGCTGGCACTATTTGGCTTCTCCGAGGATTGCTGCCCCTTTCCCAGAGTGGTCGACATCTGGGCCAGACACATCCTGCAAGGATTGGTCTGTTCAGTTCCACACCTTCACCAGTGACTGCCTCCATGCAGTACTTCCTGTTCTCTCTGGTAAGAGAGATCTAAAAGGTTCTGGGAGCTTTGGCAGTGGGCCCTTGGGAAATAGTGTCCCAGCTGCTCTCACTTCAGAGACTCTACTTCCTTGGCTCAGTGGGGCCTCAGAGTCTGCCCACAGTCAGGTCCCTTTTGAGCAGTCGTACTTCTCCTGGTGGACTGTTTTCCTAGGGTTCTCTTCAAAGCCTGGGTCCCACTACACCGCAGCATTCCCCGGGCTCCTACTACCTCCCTGTGGGTCTCCTCTCTACATAGTTTGGCACTCCACTGAAGTGGACCCCCCTACAGCTTCTCCCCAGGCCTGCAGCCAGCTGATTTTTGTCCCCCACCCCTACCTTCCTTTCTACTTGGAATTGGGAGAGCTGCCCCTCCATCCTAATCCCCTGCTGGCACCCCACCTCCTTCCAGGTGAACACAGGCCACCCCAGAGCTACCCTGTCAGCCAGGTCTCCCTCCCTCCTTGGATGCTGGAAAATGAGCAGGGAACCAGGTTTTTCCATCATCCCACGTGTGCCCTTCTGCCAGGATATGGGCAAGTCCTTACAGCCCCTGCTTTTTGCAGCTGGAGGGTCAGGGTCTTCACCTTTGGCCCTCAATTCAACTGATAAATCAGCAGAACAGCTGTCTCTGATCTTCTCACCCTCGTCTAAGGTGGACTGTATTGAGGGGCTCAGGTACTCCAGCCTCCCATCCTTTTGCCAGGGGGGTTGTGGGACCTGTGTGCTCATTGCACTCAGGCCGAGGAACTGAGGACACATTCATGGCTCAGAGGTCTGTGGGAGGGGTAGCCCCTCATAGGTTATTTTATTTTATTTTATTCTATTAATTTATTTACTTTAGTGCTTCCCCCATTCCCCACCCATGCAGACACAGAAAATCGCTCTACTCAAGCAATTATTTCCAGTAATAGTGTGTTTGGAGCAAACGATCGCCCATTCTGGGATTTAACATTACTCCCTTAGCACTCTAGTTGCTGGAACAATCTGCAAATTGTGTGGCAAGGATGGAGGGTAAGATAAGTCAGAGGGTTCCTCCACTGAATCTAAAATGCTTATCCTGACCACTTTCCTGACTCATTCAGTTCTTCTGGGCTCTGCCATGGATAAAATGGAAAGTGATCAGAAGTCTGGCATAAGAATAACAAGGGACCAACATTGACTGAGGGCTCCCCTGTGCCTGCTACTGGCTAAGGTGTTATTTCATTCGATCCACATCACAACTCTACAGGGCAGATACTGGTTTTATCATACTGCATTTCCCCGTTGAAAAAACTGAGGACCTGAGAGGACGTACCTAGCATTACCCAGCTGGTAAACAGTGGAGCTGGGCTCAAGTCTGGGAAGGTTTTCATCCCTCTGGGATCAGCAGCTTTATAAAGCAACTTCATCATTTACCATCATAATTAGCCCAATTCCCTGGCTCCAAAAACATACCCTTCCCTCATTTCAGATAATCATGCCCCACTAACCTCAGGAGTTGATTGAAGCATCTGGACAGAGAAGTGAGAAGGGGCAAGCAATAAGGAAATGGGAAGGGACTTCCTGAAGGGGAACAATAAGGAAAGATTAATTTAGGAAAGCTCCCCAAAAGGAAGCCACCATGTGCACATCACGTGCCACTCAGATGGAGGTGATGTTCAGACTCGTCACCTCTCTTGAGCTGGAACCGCCATGGGCAGGAGCCTGCTGGCACCGACCTGCACAGCCTTTTCCTGAGGGGATTTTAAAAGGAAAGATGGGATGCATTTGTGGCTGAGATTAGAGAGAGGAACCGGCTGAGTGGGGTGGTTTACTGTCCCTCTGGGAGGCAAGAAGATAGTGGTGGTTGGCAAAGATAAAGCAAGAGATGGGAAGAGGCAAGATGTGTTTGCAGGAAGATGTTTAAGACCCACCGGCTGAGGATTCCTATTTGGACAGGGTCAAGGTTGAATTATGTCATGCAGAACTTGAGATGGCCGGAATTTCTCCTCCTCAGAACCTCCGGATGCCCTGGCTTTACTTTTTCTAGTAAAAGCTTCACTTATTCTACCTCTGTTTATGGAGAACCTTCCATGTGCCGGCACTGTGTGGGTTCCCCGGGGCCTTCAAAGATGAACCCTCTTGCAGGGCTGTGGGGTGAGGGGGAGGCAGGATGTCAGATGACTCTCAGTGAGGAGGCTCTGGAGCCAGGGGACTTACTTTCTGACCCACGTTCCACAATGTATTGTCCTGTCCCCTTGAGCAGGTTACTTAATTTCGCTGTGTTCCAGTTTGCTCATCTGTAAAATGATATTTACCTCACAAAGTAGTGGGGAAGTTTATAATTAGAATGGATGTAAAAACATTTTGCAAACTGCCTGGCAGAGGTTAAGCTCTGAGTCACTGGTTGTTTTCTGTTATAATCATGAGGTGGAGGGGACAGATAAATAAACAGAAGTGAGGGAAAGGGTCCTGGAAGCACGGAGGAGGGAGTGGCTAATTCTGCCTGGGACAGGATAGATTTACTGATGACATCACCAAAGGGATTATTACAAGCGAGGTCTCTAATCGGGTGGGAGAAGTCTGAGCACGCACAGTGTGAAAATGTTCCCCAGGGGATTCTGATAGGCTCTCTGCCCCTCACCTCCCAGAAAACATTAACCACTCTCGAAAAGTAACTTCTGATTTATAAATTACATTTCATAAAATTTGGAAAATAGAGAGGAGAATCACCCATAATGCCAACACCCATCATCAGCATTTGCTCCTCCATCCTTTTTCCTCATGCACCTTTGTTGTTGTTTACTGGTTTAATCACAGCACATGTGATAGTTCATATTTCGCATTTTTGTCTTACTAATGCAATCACAGGCATTGTTACTATAGTGTTTTCATAACATTTTTATTTTTTAATTTTCTAAACAGAAATAGCCTTTTTTAAAAATATACAAATAAAACATGTTCTCTTAAAAAAAAAATCCCAATCTGAATTGATAAAAGAGTACAAATCTCATGTAATCCTACCACCATGTGAACATTTTGTGTTCTTTGAAATTTTTTCCATGCAAATAAACATGTCTGACTTTTTAAATTAACAAAGTTATATGAGGTAATTTTATGCTTGGCTTTTCCACTCAATTACACATCTTAGATACGTTTCCAAGTCAATAAATGCAAATTTACATAATTGTTTCCAATGACTGCACAGATTTCATTTTATGGCTACAACAAATTTATGTAGCCAGTCTCCTATTGTTGGATATTTAAATTGTTTCCTTGTGTGTGTGTTTGGTTATATTTCTCACCCACGTGGGTTAACTGTAATTTACTTAAACATTTAGCTATTTTTGGATATTTGAGTTTCTCTTCTTTTGTTTTTGCAATAGTAAATAACAATGCATTGAAACTCTTCAGGCATATGGCCTTTCCCATATTTTGAATAATTTCCTGGAGTGGAAGTATTGGGTCAAAGGGCAAGGACATTTTAATGATTCTTGACTTGTATCACCATGCTTCTTTCTCAAATGGGAGTTTATGCCAATTCAGATACTTCCAGCAAGGTGTCCATACCAGTTCTGGGTTCCCCACTCTACCACCCAAGGTGCGGAGTGGAGGGGATATTCTCCCTAAGGAGTTCGCAGGAAAGGTGGTGATCAAATGGATAAAAGAGTACAGGGTAGAGGGGAGGGCACAAGAGAAGAGAACAAACCTGGGGAATGGAGGGAAAGAGAAAGAGTGACCAGAAATGATTCTTTTTGCCTGTAATTTTTATTTTCTGGTTGGAAAAGCAATTCATGGGTCTTGTAAAAAACCCAAACTTTTTCATAAAGGTTTTAATTTAACATTGAAAGTTCTGTTCTAGTGACAGCCTCTGTTAACAGTTTATATTCTTCTGGATTATACTATCCGACCTTATAACTTGTTTTTAAAGATATGGCTTCATATTATACACACCCCTCACCTTTGGAATGACTATTCTGAAGTGTGCGGATAACTTTTTTGCTTGAATATTTAATTAGAATGGAACGAGACGCCAGACTGCCCATTTCCTCTCCCGGAGAGGTCGCCAGAAACCAGTTTCGCGGGCGGAGGCCTCTGCTACCTCAGTTTCCCTTTTTTAGCCCGAGGAGTCCCCAGGGACAGCCCCTAGGCGCTGCTCAGGGCGCCAATTTCGGAAGGCCAGAAACAAGAGAAGAAGGCTGGCGGCCGCTCGCTCACCTCGGGGGATCTCAGTCCGTCCCTCCTTGCCCGCCGCTCCCGGAACCTCGGTGCCTAAGGATTAACCCGTCACTGCCGCAGGAGCCTCGTGCCGGGCAGCACTAAACGCCCTCCCCTCGGGGACAAGTCTGGCTCGGCTCTGCTCGCCTTTAGACCTCCCTCCGCAGGTCCGGCCACCACCGCCAAAGTGACCGCTTACCTGGTGGCCGTCCCTAGCGCCCTGCCCGGCTGTTTTCCAAGCCTCAGCCTGGGCTCAGGGGGTCCCACACCTGGCCCGGGGCGTAGCCCTCACGTGCGGCCTGACAGCGTCGCAGCCTCTGCAGAACCCTCGCCGGCCCGGTGACTCAGTTTCTCCATTTGCTCACGCGGGCCAACGGCGTGAGGCACCCGAGGGGAATGCGGAGGGTGCCTCCGAAGGCTCCCCTCAGTGCGTGCTCCCAGGTGGGGCCACAGGGACCGGCGTTTACGCCGCCCAGGGCGCTTCTTCTGGACTTGCCCTGCGCCGGCCCGTGGGGCCGGTCCAGTCCGCCTGGGGTTTGCAGCGACTCCGCCAGGTTGCGTGGGGAGAACGGCGGGGGAGACGTCTTGCAGGGCCCAGGTCACGGGGGCGCGGCCGGACAGGCCCCCGGGGCCCGTGTCGGTGCCCGGCCCGTGCCCCCTGCCCGCCGCCTGACGCAATCCGAGGCGCCCTTGCTGCATGCCGGCGCTGGGGAAACCTCCCCAGCCGTTGCATCACTCCTGCCAGGTTTGCTACAGAGGTGGAGCCGAACCAATCAGCGGGCGCTCTGGGCCCGGAGCGGGCCGCTCAGCCATCCACTCAGAGGGCGGCGCGGTCCACCGAGCAGCAAAATCCGAAGGTGATTGGCTTAAAGGGGATTTGTCCCGCCCTAATTACCGCGGCAGCTGCCCCCCCCGTGGGCGGGGCCGTCTGGCCGGAGGATTTAAAAGGCGCCTCGGTGAGGGTCGCTCAGCTGGAGCAACCGAGCGGTGCCAGGCCAGGTGTGCGCGTCCGTCGGTCAGTCCGTGCCCGCGCCGGAGACCAGTCCCGGAGGCCGCCTGGCCCGTCCCTGCGCCCGGCACCATGAAGCAGGAGCCCGCAGCTCAGAGCATCCCGGCCCCCTCGCCACCCCCCTCGCCATCTCCCGCGCCCCCCGCGCAGCACCGCCGGGACGACTGCGACCCTCCAGCGCTGTGGATCTTCGCGTACGGCTCCCTGGTGTGGAGGCCCGACTTCGCCTACAGCGACAGCCGAGTGGGCTTCGTGCGCGGCTACAGCCGCCGCTTCTGGCAAGGAGACACCTTTCATCGGGGCAGCGACAAGATGGTGAGCATCGGGCCGTGCCCAGGGGGCTGAGGGGATGGGAGCTGGAGGGTGGGGTGCCTCTGCCCGGGAATGCCCGGGGCCCTCTGGGTTGCGGCCGATTCGGTGCTGCAGCGGAAAATGGGTAAACCTGTCCCCAGGGTTCATGGCTAGACCTGTGTCGGCTAGATTTGCTGTGATGGTGGGAGCATGTCAGTGGGGTACCTCGTGGAGGCCCGCCGCGATGTGTTTGTTACTATTTCTCCTGCATCCATGCGTCTCCACCACTCCTTCCCTTCCCTTCCCGCCGCCCGCTGAATGAGCCAAGGGGGGCGTCTCAGAGTCGTAGGCCAGCAGGGTGAATAAGGGTTTCTTCTGGCACGGATGGCAGAGCTGGTTTCTAAAGCTTGGTGTTTTCTAAATCTTTCTTTCCTCCCCAGCCTGGCCGCGTGGTGACCCTTCTTGAAGATCATGAGGTAAGTGCCTCAGTTCAGAGAGGGACCCTGGGACCCCACATGGAGAGTGCAGGCAGACAGAGCTCATGGTCCCTTGCCTGCAGGTGAGATTAGATGCCTCTCTGGTGGATGAGAAGGGTTGTCTAATCCAGTGCTTGCCATGTAAATTCCCTGAGGATCTTATAAAAAGATTCTGATTTAGTTTGATTAGGGTGGGACAGAGACTCAGCAGTCCCAACAAGCTTCAGGTGAGGCCGCTGGTTCCCTGACTACACTTTAGTAGGTGGCCTGCCCCCTCTGGGGCTAGATCACCTTAAAAATCCTTAAGAAAGGGGGAACAAGGGCCTGATATGTTTCTTCTAGATCGATTACCAGGCATCCACCCACCTCCTTTACAGAGCACAATCCTGGGGAGGGACCCAGTGTTTTAGGATGGGGGAGGGACGAGCAAGGAGCTGTCCTGATTGACTCCAGATATCCCCATTTCCTCCTAGGGCTGCACTTGGGGCATGGCATACCAGGTTCAAGGTGAGCAGGTGAGCAAGGCCCTGAAGTACCTGAACGTGCGGGAGGCCGTGCTCGGTGGCTACGACACCAAGGAGGTCACCTTCTACCCTCAAGATACCCCTGACCAGCCACTGAAGGCATTGGCTTATGTGGCCACCCCGCAGAACCCTGGCTACCTAGGCCCCGCGCCCGAGGAGGCCATCGCCACTCAGATCCTGGCCTGCCGTGGCTCCTCAGGCCACAATCTGGAGTACTTGCTGCGCCTGGCGGACTTCATGCAGCTGTGCGGGCCCCAGGCCCAGGACGAGCACCTGGCAGCTATCGTGGATGCCGTGGGCACCATGCTGCCCTGCTTCTGTCCCACCGAGCAGGCTCTGGCACTGGTCTGAGGGACTGAACCCCTTGCGGGGGTGCCATGCGGACATCAGGCCTGGGCCTCTGCTTCAGTGCACATAGAGAGACTTGACTGAGCCGGAGTCCACGCAGGGGCCAACGTGGGTGGCTCGGGACATCTCCCACTAAGCCTGGGCCACCCACCAGCCTCAGCTCTCCTGCCTGATGCTGACTGATTACTTGAAACTTTATTTATTGCACCATGTTGACATGGTGGGCAGGGTGGGGGGGCCTGCCCAGGACACAGGGGCCCTGCTGAGCGGTGGTCCCACAGACTCCCTCCCAGTGCTGCTGCTAATCCTATACTGCCCAGGTGGGCCCTCCCCACAGGGAGCCTCCATGGGTCTTGACCCTTTGCCTATCCAGACCAACTGCTCCGTAGCCCTAGAAATACCGTCTGCCAAATGTCCCAACCTACTACATAATGGACAGCAGGGAGTGAGGAGAGGGGTCCTCTCAGAACGGCGGCCCCTGCCAGCCCCTCACCTCCTGGTCCTCTGGGAAGAGCTGGATCTGATGCCCAGACACAGCTGCTGAGGCTGGGCCTAGGCCCCTTACCCATTTGGCTTTGTTTTCCTGACCCTCTGTCTGTCTGCTTGTCTGTCTGGGACACTCCTGTCTTTTGGTCTGTTCCTGGGAAGTTCACCAATGTAGGCCCTGGCACCCTCCCTGACCATCACATACTGTTGTTCATAAACTGATCTCTTGTTATCTTCACTGTGCTGGAATATGTTTTTGTTTTTTAATTTATTTATTAAAAAAATTTAACAAACGAACTAAAACATTAACATATATAATCAGTAATTCACAATATCATCACTTCTTTATGCATGCACAATATGCATCACTTAGTTGCATCTTCATCATTTCTTAGAGCATTTCTATCAATTCAGAAAAATAAGACAACAGAAAAAGAAATAAAACGAAAACAAAAAAAAAGATTATACATACCATACCCCTTACCCCTCGCTTTCATTAGCATTTCAAACTAAATTTATTTTAACATTTGTTCCCCCTATTATTTATTTTTAGGGAACATGGTTCTTTATTCAGGCGGAAGGTAAGGGAGGTGATGATGGAAGGCTCATAACAGGGGAAGGGCTCCCACTTCCTCTACTTCCCTCCCTTCTACGAAGGGGCAGCTGCACAGGTAGGACTGCTCAGTTACACCTCTTTTGTGGGCACCATTCACGTCTGTGTGTCTGTGAATAATGCCCTGGAGTAATGTCGCCATCCGGCCATGTGGCTGTACTAGGCAGCCCTGCAAGCAGTGTCTGTGTCACAGACCTGGGATCCTGTGTCTCATGCTTCCCACCTCCCCATCACTCAGACCAGTCCTGCCCCTCCCCCAGTTGCAAGGACAGCTGCTGCCTTTTCCTGATGGCTAGGTGGGACCCCAGCTTCCCTCCTATAGGAGTATGTAGTTTGGGATAGGGCAGTGACCAATTTGTAGGTCAGTGCTGGCAGCTGATAGTGGGGAGCTGTGGCCTGGAGGACCTGGCAGCCCTTTTACTTTTAAGGTCCAAGCACTCACTGTCCCTCCTGGGGCTGTGGTGTCTGTGACTTCATTAACCTGATCAGCCAGGACTCTTGCCATGCTGGAATGAGCTGCCAGGGTGCTTTCCAGGCTGCTGCTTGTTCATCTACTGCCTGTTCCTGGCTGCTGCTCTCCCTGTCATGGTCCCTGGAAGCAGGTCACAGTGTTCCACCCCTCCCAGACCTGCAGACTGGCCCTCTGCTGGGAATGGCCATTTCGTGGGCTTGGCCTCTACTCCTGGACCTGCAGGATGGCTGCGGGGCCAAGATTACAAGCCTTAGCAGCCAAGACGCTGGCTCCAACCCAGCCCCTTCCCTCACTGGCTGAGTGACCTTGAGAAAAGTATTCAGTCCTCTAAACAGCAGTTTTCTCTCTGTGGGGCAGGCTGTGTGGTGTGTGGTGCTGCTCTGTGTTGTGACTGATGCCCTGGATAGTCCGGGTGTCCCTGGCAGGGTCAGCTGCAACCAGGTTGGGCAACCAGGGTGCCTAGGACAGGTGCATGTGGCTGGGTGGCATGCCCATACTTTGGCAGCCTAGAGCCTTAGTTATTGATGGGGAAAGCATGGAGTCAGCCAGCTGCTTCTGGGAGGCTGATCAGACAAAACGAAAGGAGGTGGCAGGGAGCCCGGAGTGACTACTGCCTCCTGGGCAGCCTGGGCCCTCAGAGCAGAGCCCTGCTTTGTGCTGAGAGCTGAATAGGGGTGGGGAATGTACTTACCATCTGAACAGGCGCTCATGTTCTTCAAGTTATTCAGCAAGTATTTACTAAGCTTCCACTATATGACACACCATCCTAGGCACTGGGAATAGAGCAGAAAACAAATTCTCCTCAAGGAATTTGGAGAAACTTATGGTGACCATGCAACATGAAATGTGCCATGACGGAAGAACAGGACTCTTAGCACAGGGAAAGGGCTTCTAACTGGAGGAGGGGGTGATTAGGCCAAACGTGAGAAGGGGGCTCCGATGAACAAAGAGGCAGGGAACAGCATGTGCCTGTTGGGGGAGGCAAGGTCAGCCTAGCTGGAACAGAGTGATATGACGAGGGGACAAGCGGCTGGGCAAGTGGCAGGACCATGTCACACTGGCCAGCTTAGTGAGTTGCACTGTGGGGGTCAGTAGGGGACCTCCTGTGGATTTTAAGCAGGAAAGAGATTTGCAGGAAGATATGCTTCGGCTGCTTCCTTAGATTGGAGGGAAAAAGTCAAGACAAATCAGGGGAGAAGTGAAGGTGGCCTGAGCCAAAGCATGGGAGAGGATAGGCGGGTGGAAGTGAGAGCATTTTAGGGGATGAAGTTGATGCGATTTGCTGACTGGTTGAATGAAGCGGGCGAGGGAGAAGGCAGAGACTGGTGGGTTCCTGGTGCAGTTGCAGAGTTAGAAAGGGTAGGGCGGAGATCTGGGTTAGATTTAAGTTTAGGGTGTCTGTGGGGGGCAGGAGCATCCTCTTGGGTGCTCAGGGGTACGTGGATATGCTGGTCTGAGGGCTCAGGAGAGAAATCTGGGCTGCAGTTAGGGAGTCGGGAGCTGTCCGGCTCGAGGCTTGAAGCCCTGGAGTAGCCCTGGTCTCCCTGGGACTAGAGAGAAAAGAGAACAGGGCCTGGGTCCCAGGGGACTCAGCCCTGAAGGTTTGAGCGAAGTAAGGAGAAGAGTGGAGAGAAAATGAGCAGCCAGAGGAGTGCCCAGAGAGTTGGGAGAGGGGAAAGGTGTTTCTAGAGGGAGTCCAACAGTATCACGCTGCCTAATGATCAAGGAAAATAAGGACAGGAATCCCTTTGGGTGAAATGCCAAGGGGCCAGGCATCCTTGTGGCCTCAGTGAGACCAATTTTCAGTAGTAGTAGCGGGGAAGCCACAGGCAGGGCCGAGGGGCTGTGGGAGGGAAGAAGTAGCCACGTGGGGAGAGAAACGGGAAACCGAGAGCATGGAGAAGGTGCAGGCATCTCAGGAGTCCTTTACAAATTAAAATTTATTGATGACTCCAAAAGGCTTTGTTTAGATATTTATGTCTACATTGTTATAAGATAGATAGATATATCAATTGATATTGTTAGATTACAACAAATTAAAAAATATTGAATTAAGAATAACAATAATAAATCCATGACATGTTAAAACATATTTTAAAGAAAAATAACTATTTTGCGAAACAAATTTTAGTGCAAGGTGGCCTTGCTTTTATATTTTCAATGTCTGATTTAACAGAAGCAGTTGGAGTCTCAAATTAACTTCATAGAAATAGTTGGATTCTCATCTGCTTCTGCATTTCAGTCCAGTCTCTGGAAAACTCCACTGTATGCTCATGAGGAAATGAGAGTTAAAAAGCCACATAGCTGCTTAGTATGATTATGAAAAGAGTTTTGACCTCACAGATCCTCCCCCACCCAGGGGTCCCTGGACCACACTTTGAGAACCGCCGTGTAGGAACTTACTGCCTGTTTCTTTTCTTTCTTAGTTAGGGGAGGCTTGAGCAGGGTGGTGAGTGTGTGCCCAGCTCTGGGCCCCAGCATTGAGGAATTCCAGAGCTAGAAAGGACCTCAGAAGTCCTGTCCCTCTCTCAAGGGTGTCCTCCCCGAGACCCAGGGGGCAGGAGGAAGGATCGATGCCTCCTTGAGCAGTAGGTCAGGCTCACCCAGGGCCCAGAGACGGCTCTTGACATCCAGCTGCAGGAGACACAAACCCGGACCCAACCACACAGAGGACCTGGGGCCAGGGTGACTCCAGGAGCTCAGGGGATGGGGCAAAGGAGGTCAGACCCGAGAAAGGGCCTTAAAGAAGCTGTTGGAATCCAAAAGGTAGAGGGCGGGCATTCTAGGCATGGGGAAAAGTGGCAGCAAAGGAAGGGAAGTCCAAAGAGGGCTTATCGGAGTGTGGCCCAGCTTAGGGGTGTGAGGGAGGAAGCTGAGAGCTGCTTTGAGGCCAGATTTTAGAGGAAGTGTTAGATACTATCATGAAGGGGCATTGAGTTCCCTGGTGATGCTTTTAATTTTTTTTTAATGTGTTTGTCCTCCCACTGAAGGGTTGTTTGTTTTTGTTCTTTCTCTTTGTTTGCTTTGTCTTTGAAAGCAGAGAGTGTTGTTGGGGGGCCTGAGGCTTGAGGAGGCCTGGGCTTGTCACTGGAGGGGGAAGAGGGTCTGGAAGCAGCAAGACCAGACCCTGTTACAGCGTCCAGGCAAGTGCTGGTGAGTGCTGGACTAAGGCCAGGCTCAGGGAAGGTGGGGAAAAGGCCTCCTGAGAACCAGTTGGAAATGGGGTCCAGCAGGAGGGAGGAGTCTGGGGAGTCCTCAGGGATAGGGGTGGGGGGACAATGGTTAGCAGGGGACATGGATGGTGCAGGAAGCCTCACTCAGGGCATCCTCCCAGGGCTGCAGGCCACTAGGGCTCTCGCCAAGCTGCCCCCTTACTGCAGGAGGGACAGCATCCCTCTAGGGGTTGTTGTTTCCCTGAAGAGAGTGGTTGTTGTCAGTTGTCAGAGGGTGTAGGGAGGTGGACCTTGGATGGGGGAAACCCTGCCTTTCCCCAGGCTTGGCTCAGGGTGGGTCTGAGTGCACCAGGGTGTGAGTCCAATTCCAGTGCCCCAGACTGTGTGTGTGTTGGGGGGGATGCAGGGGTCTTAGGGAGGCATTCCCAAGGCCAGAGTCAGGGTCCAAAGCCCAGCCCTGTCTCCATGGCTGGGGTGACCACACATCCCAGGGTAGCCAGGACGGGCCTGGTTTATCCCTCTTGTCCTGTAGTAGTGATTACTTTCATTCCCAAGTGTCCTGGTTTGGAAGAAAATTACATGGTGGCTGTAGAGAGCTAGGGCAGGACAGGGTTGCTTTATTAGTGGAACCGGTGGCTATCAAAGCCACCCAACCATGTCCTCTGCCCTTCTCCCCATAGTCCTGGGCTCTTCAACCCAGCCCAGCAACAGTAGCCCAGCACTGGGGAACAAACCAGGGGTGGACCTCCAGGGGAAGGCAGCTCTCCTCCTGTCTTCCTCTTGTTGCAGCAGCGAGTTCCCACGGGCTGCCCTTCCTGATCCACATGGGCCCCTGCTCTCACCCCTGCCCTGGGTACTTTCTTGGGCCTGAGGGAGCAGCTCAATGCATCCTGCCCTCTAGGCCACCAGCCTTCCTGATGGTGCCATCTTACTCCTCATGGCCTCACTCCTCTTGGCCCACCTGCTGGTCTCACTCGCATCCCTCATCTTTGCCCCAGACGCTGTGCCCTTTGCTCTCACCCCTTCATCCCTTTGCTCCTTTGTCTGACACTTCAATCCCTGATCTTGGCTCTTTTGGATCTGCTCCTTACCCTAATGTCTCCGCGAACCATCTGCCCATCATCAAGGTTTAGCCCAATGGTGACCACTGCCACGTGGCCCATTCCCCCTCTGACAGCTGTGTGCTGGTTTGAAACTATTATGTACTCAGAAAAGTCATGTTCTAATCCTGACCTCATCTTGTGGGGACAGCCATTTCTTTTTAAAATGTTTCCCTATTTATCTATACACACACACACAGAGGCAAATATGTGATACGTATATCATAGGGAATTTTGTTCACAGCTCTTATTTTTTGGGGGTGGTGGTGGTAGAGCACGGGCAGGGAATCAATACATCGTCTCCTGCATGGCAGGCGAGAATTCTACCATGGAATGACCGGTGCACCTCGGCAACTGTCTCTTAATCCTGATTCAATATTGTAGGGTAAAAACTTTTGATTAGATTATCTCCACGGAGATTGTGGGTGTGGCATTTTGATTAGATGGAGATGTGACCCTACCCATTCAAGGTGGGTCTTTATTAGTTAACTGGAATCCTTTAAAAGGGGAAATGTTTTGAAGAAACCTCAGATGCAGATGCTTGGAGAACAGTTGCTTCAGAGCTGTCAGACACACGTCTGGAGATGCTTGGATGCCGAAAGAGCAGATGTCTACCACAGCGACGTCGCCATGTGCCTTCCCAGCTGACAGGTGTTCCAGATGGCATCAGCTTTTTTTGAGTGAAGGTAACCTCTTGGTGCCTTAATCTGGAAATTTTCACAGCCTTAGAACTGTAAGCTCCTAATGTAATTCATTCCCTTTATAAAGCCATTCCATTTCTGTTATGTTGCTATCTGGCAGCATTAGCAAACCAATATACCGGGGTCTGATCTTCTACCTCAAACCTTTTCAAGTTCTGCTGATCTTACCTGATCTAAATGTTTCTTTTTTTCCTCCACATATATATGTAATTAAAAAAAATTCTGTAATAACATATGTTGTTGAAGTTTCAAGGATTTTCATCTTCAACATTCACCTGGAAAACAGCTGGCTGTCAATGGCCAGTTGTGGCAGTGATAAAGGTTTAGTAAAAGTGCTTAAAGGGCAAATGAGAAAATAGGAGTGCAGAGATTATTCAGGGCGGGGTGGGGAGGGATGTGACATCAAAAGGAGTTGAGAAAATTTTCCTTTGTTTTCCAGGCTTTTTTGAACCCAAGACATGCTCTTGAGGATATACGGCAGATGCTGTAGTCCTTTCTTATCTATGGTCAAAACAAAACAAGTGATAACAATTTCCTCTTCCTTTCTGAAGTCTGTATAAAATGCATAGTATAGCGAGAAGAAATGAATCCATCCTGGGAGAAATTAAAATTGGGACATGAAGTGAGGCTGTGTACTGTCAGGTTAGGACTTCACAGCCAGTGTCCGCGACTGGCAGAGTGTGCTCGAACTGAGCAGACGGCTTCCCATCTCCTGTCACTGTGGCCCAACCATCTGGGCAGGCTCCATCCTGCCATCCGCCTTCACAAATCATTGGCTCAATTGTAAATACATGTCCCACCCTATCACTCCAACCACTTTGTTTTTGGCATAGTGGGGTACATTAGGGACTGGATGAAAAAGTTTGTGGATTCCATATCCACAGTCGAACAACTGAAAACCCATCTGCTTGGGCATGCTTCTGAATAATGTTTCCCAATTCTCTGTATCGAACACTAAGTTTCACTGCATCAACGGCTTGCATCAGGCACTCAAACGTGTGGGAGTTTCCGTGCTCCCTCATCTACGTCTCCAACAAAATAAGTCTCATTCAGGTCCCCATGATAAACACTGTGATAAAGAGTGATGTAAACATTACAGTATCACCTTCTTGCAAATGCTGCCTGTCTGGATTTCACGGCAGATCACTTCGTTCACTGAGGTACAACACAATTTTGGGAAACGGTAATAATTCAGTGGAGAGGGGTAGACATTTCTTGCAATGCATGCTAAGTGCACAGCATGATCTGTTTCTTCAGTAGTTACACCTGGTTTAATCATTCCACTAGCAATGTTCACTACTTCTCTAGAAAGCCTGCATATGAGTTGCAGCCCTTCTATATCTTCAGCTGACAGTAATTTAATTTGAGAAGTACCTTTAGGAGCCTGTTCAGATTTGGACATTCCCAAAGGATGATCAGCATAATCTGGTCTCTGAATATAACTTGCATTGGTCTTGTTGGCATCAGTGGAAAATATGGCCTGAATTTACCAGTATATTGATAATTTGCCCATGCATTAGTATTAATATCACCTTCTACAGTCTGGGAAGACACTTCTTGCTTTGCCTTTTCATCTTTTGCTTTCTTACGTAGTAAGTTGTGAGTAGCCCAACTTCCCTTAAAATATTCCTGCAAGCAGAAGTACAAGCGGTAGATGCTCAGCTTGATGCAGGTGGGACAGTGGGCCTTGGCCTTGCTGCTGCAGCTACTGGCTCACACCCCTGCGTCCCCACGGCCGCCGTGCTGCCTGCCAGCTTTGGGAAGGAGCACGTCACCCAGGAAGAGGAGGAGGAGGAGGAGGTGAATATTTCTTGTATCCATCCTACTCCACTGCCCTACTGCTCATTGAATTTCCTTGGACTTTTGTCATGACCTCCAGACTGATTGACCTTCCCTCAGTTTTGCCCCTGATCTATTCGTATTTCTTACCATTTAAAACATGAACGTGGCCACAGCCCTTCCACACTGACAACCCTCGCTGGGTCCTCATGGCCTTGGGATAAATGTTTGTCTGCACCTGTTCCCTACTCTCTCCTCCAGTCTCTGCATCCCTCTTGCGCCCCTCCCCACCCAGCCTGGCTGCTGTGGGTCTCCTATGGCCTGCTGTTTCTGGCCACTCAGCTTTTGCTCCCACTGCTGTCCCTCCCTGGGATCACTTTTATCGACCTTGCCTGACCCTTTTATCTCCTTTAGAAGTCGACCTGGCTCGTGCCACCCTGCTGCCCCTGTCCACCTCTGAGGGCCCAGCTCGTTGCAGTCACTGCCCTGTGTACAGGTCTGTCCCCATGACACGGAACATCCCCAAGGGCAGGAACTGAGTGTATGGCAGCACAGGGCGGGGGCCCCAGGAGGTGCTGGGGGACGTAGGGGAAATGTGGTTATTGAGACAGCCTACTCAGTGCAAAGTCACACATCACCTTGGAGAGGAAGACCCTGTGACAACCTCAGTCTTAGGTAGGGGTGAACCCTGAGCTGTGGTCCTTGGGTGATATTCAATCTTAATGTTTGTGTGCACAGCCTGCTATGTGGGACTGGGTTGCCACAGGGGCAAGGGCTGACCGGCCAGGCATGAGTGGCCCCAGGGCAGGCCTGATCACCCTGGGCTGGCCTCTATCTCCTCTGGTCTTCCCACGTAAGGCCAGGATACACCAAATACACAGGGGCGGGGGCTGCCCCTCCCCATGCATACCAGGGGAGGCAGGATCCACGCCCTTGCTAATCCTCCTTTTGGGTGTTAAGCTGGAGGGTTATTTGCTCCCCTCTCAGGGGTGATGTCCCACCCCCATCTTCTCTCTCTCTCTCCCTGTTGAGGAGGAGCTTGGCTTTCTAGGACTCAGCTCAATGGTGTTTGTGATTGGAGGATGAAGAGGGCTGAGGTCAGCTGTGTATCCACCTGGGACTGACTGCTTTCCACCCCACCCCCCACTGCCCCAATAAAAGTTCCTCATGGGGCTCAGCCATGTGCCACACCTGTCCAGGTGAGTGGTAGATGGGGAGAGGAGCATCAGAAGGGTCAGTGGCTGTGAGTGGGAGGGGCGGTGAGTCCACGGGGGTGAAAGCTGATGACAAGCTGCTCAGGTGGGATGCCTGGGTCATCAGTCCACACAAGTAGGCTGTTGCCCATGAGGATTTTCAGAGGAAGGGAGATCTAGTTACTGCTCCCAGGCCACTTGCAGTCCTGAGAGGCCTGACGCACATCAAACAGATCAGAGCTGGTCTGGCAGAAATCTGTAGTATTCCTGCAATGTGCAGGTGCTGTCTTACCCTGGGTCTTGCATACCCCAGCCAGCTCTGGCCTGATTAATCATCACCCAGATTTCAGGGCTCAGCTTAGATGCCACCTCCTCCAGGAAGTCTCCTTGAACTCTCTGCCCCCTACCTTGAGGTCTGGGTTTAGAGCCTGCTACATTATCTCTAACACCTGTGCTCTATCTTGCAGCATATTCCTTGTTGATTCCTCCTATTCCTTCCTGGCCTCTCCAACAGATTGTGAGTCCTTAAGGGCAGGGATCAAGTCTGTCTTGTATCATTGCACCTAGTAGAGTTTGTGCACAGTAGGTGCGCTTATCACAGTTGCTGAAAGTTCATTCATCCAGCAAGAGAAAGGCACTGATTAGGGAATGGCGGTGTGGGAGTTAGATTCAGTTGTCAGCTTGGCCAGGTGAAGGCACCTAGTTCTGCTGCTGTGGACATGAGCCAATGGTATGTGAACCTCATCTGTTGCTGATCACATCTGCAGTTGGCTAGGAGGCGTGCCTGCTGCAACGAATGAGGTTTGACTTAATTGGCTGGTGCTTAAATGAGAGAGAGCAAGGTAGCACACCCCAAGCAGCTCAGCCCAGGCCTTTGGAAATGCAGAAAGAAATTCCCCTGGGGAAAGTTGATGGAACCTAGAGGTCTGGAGAGAAGGTCAGCAGAGATCGTCCTGTGCCTTCCCACGTAAGAAAGAACCTCAGATGAAAGTTAGCTGCCTTTCCTCTGAAGAACTAATGAAATAAATCCCCTTTTATTAAAAGCCAATCCGCCTCTGGTGTGTTGCATTCCGGCAGCTAGCAAACTAGAAAAGATTTGTACCAGAGAGTGGGGTGCTGCTGCGGTTTGCAAATACCAGATATGTTGGTACGTTTTTTTTGATGGCTAAGGGGAAGATTTTGGAGGAACTGTGAAGGGAATGATGGAGAAGTCCTGGAGTGCTTGTAGAGACTGTTGGTGTAAACGGAACCACTGCCAATCTGGACAAAGGGGGACACAAAGGGACAAATTGGAGTTTGCAGAGTGAGAACCATGGAAGCTCAGGTCTGAAGCCAAGAAACCTCGGTCAGGAGAGTGGACCCACCCATGTATAAGGAGAGGGTGAGTTTGTCCTGAGGGCAGAGGATGAGTCTTCCATCTCGTGGCAGTGGAAGAGTTGTGATGCCTCAGGCCTTGAAAAAGGTACAGCATGCTCCTTGGGGACTAGGGAGAGCCTGGCTGCCACCACATGGAGGGGTTCAGCGTGTGCCCCGGAAATGGCAAAGAGCCCAGGGGTTGCCCTGACGCCTGGAGAGAGTGGAGCCAAGAAAAAGGTGGTCTTCTCAGTGTTCCCCAAGTTGATTTGGAAAGAGGCAGGCCACTGTATATGCCCTTGAAAAGGGTGAGACTTCCACTTTCTAAAGATGAAGGATAAATGGCTTTCAGACTTTGAAGTCCAGTGGTGTTTCCCTGCAGGTTTTCCTTCCAATTATGGATCCTGTGACTGTCCCTCCTTTGCATATTGGCACCAGACAACTTGTTTTGAGATTTACAGGTCCACAGCCAGAAGAGAATTTTCTGCACTTTAATATTGTTTAAGGTGATGCGTGTAGTTGCCAAATTGACAAGGGGTGGACATGTGGTAGTTAGATTCAGTTGTCAACTTGGCCAGGTGAAGGTGCCTAGGTCTATTGCTGTGGACATGAGCTAATGGTACGTGAACCTCATCTGTTGCTCATTACATCTGCAGTCGGCTAGGAGGCATGTTTGCTGCAATGAATGATGTCTGACTTAATTGGCTGGCACTTAAATGAGAGAGCGCAATGTAGCACAACCCAAGCAGCTCAGCCTACCTCATCTCAGCACTTGCAGCTCAGCCCAGGCCTTTGGAGATGCAGAAAGAATTCCCCCCCGGAAAGTTGTTGGAACCTAGAGGCCTGGAGAGAAGGCCAGCAGAGACCATCCTGTGCCTTCCCATGTAAGAAAGAACCTCAGATGAAAGTTAGCTGCCTTTCCTCTGAAGAACTAACAAAAATAAATCCCCTTTTATTAAAAGCCAATCTGTCTCTGGTGTGTTGCATTCTGGCAGCTAGTAAAACTAGAACAGATGAAAACAGTTTTTCTAGGGTACATACATCCTTTCAAACCAGCACACGTATCTTTAGCCCATTTTATAATTGGGTTGTTTGTTTTTTGTTGTTGTTGTGTTGTATGATTTCTTTATGTATACAGGATATCAAATCTTAATCCAATGTGTGATTTCCAAATATTTTCTCCCATTGAGTTGGCTGCCCCTTCATCTTTTTGACAAAGTCTTTTGAGGTGCAGAGGCATTTGATTTTGAGGAGTTTCCATTTATCTACTTTTTCTTTTGTTGCTTGTGCTTTGCATGTAAAGTTTAGGAAGCTACATCTATTAGTAGGTCTTGAAGATGTTTCCCTATATTTTCTTCTATAAGCTTCATGGTGCTAATTGTTATATTTAGGTGTTTGATCCACTTTGAGTTAATTTTTGTATAGGGTGTAAAGTAAGGGTCCTCTTTCATTTTTTTGGCTATTGATATCCAGTTCTCCCATGCCCATTTATTGAAAAGACGATTTTGACCCAGTTGAGTGGATTTGGGGGCCTTGTCAGAGATCAGTTGACCATATATTTGGTGGCCTATTTCTGCACTCTCAATTCGATTGCATTGGTCAATACTTCTATCTTTGTGCCAGTACCTGCAGTTTTGACCACTGTGGCTTTATAATAAGCTTTAAAGTCAGGAAGTGTTAATCCTCCCACTTCATTCTTCTTTTTAAGGATGCTTTTAGTTATTCTGGATCTCTTTCATTCCAGATGAGTTTGGTAACTAACTAGCTTTTCCAAGTCTTCAATGTAGGGTTTTGGAATTTTGATTGGTACCGCATTGAAACTGTAGATCAATTTGGGGAGAACTGACATCATAGCTATATTTAACCTTCCTGTCCATGAGCAGGGAATGTCTTCTTTGATTTCTTTCAGCAATGCTATGTAGTTTTCTGTGTACAAGTTCTTTACATCCCTAGTTAAGTTCATTCCTAAGTACTCAATTTTTTTAGTTCCTATCTTGAATGGAATTTTTTCCTTAACTGACTCCTCAGTTAGGTCATTGTTTGTGTATAGAAACATTAATGATTTTTTTTCTTGCAACCACATTTATTAGAAAAATATTATCAACATTAATGATTTTGCATGTTAACTTTATATCCCACTACCCTGCTGAATTTATTTATTAACTCAAGTAACTTTGTTGTAGATTTCTGAGGATCTTCTAAGAATACTATTATGTCATCTGCAAACAATGAAAGTTTTACTTCTTCCTTTCCAGTTTGGATGCCTTTTATTTCTTTGTCCTTCCTGATTGCTCTAGCTAGAACTTCTAGCACAATGATGAATAATAGTGGTGACAATAGGCATCCTTGTCTCATTCCTTATCTTAGGGGGAAAGCTTTCAGTCTCTCTCCATTGCGTACAGCTGGCTATCAGTTTTTCATATATGCCCTTTATCATATTGAAGAAGTTAACTTGGATTTCTATCTTTTGAAGTGTTTTTTTAATCAGAAAATGATGTTGAATTTTGTCAAATGCTTTTTTCAGCAAAAATCAAGATGATCATGTGACTTTTCCCTTTCGATTTGTTAATGTGCAGTATTACATTAATTGATTTTCTTGTGTTGAACTATCCTTGCATTCCTGGTATAAACCCCACTTGGTCATTGTGTATAATTCTTTTAATGTGTTGTTGGATTCAATTTGCTAGTATTTTGTTGAGAATTTTTGTATCTATGTTCATTAGGGAGATTGACCTGTGGTTTTCCTTTCTTATAGCATCTTTATCCGGTTTTGGTATTAAAATAACTTCTTAAATGACTTATGTAGTATTCCTTTTTCCTCAGTTTTTGGGAAAAGTTTGAGCAGGATTAGTGTTAGTTCTTTTTGGAATGTTTAATGAAATTCCCCTGTGAAGCCATCTGGCCTTGAACTTTTCTTTGTAGGAAGATTTTTGATGACTGACTGAATCTCTTACTTGTGATTGGTTTGTTTAGATCTTCTATTTCTTCCTGAATTAGTGTAGCTTGTTTGTGTTTCCAGGAATTTGTCCATTTCATCTAAGTTGTCTAGTTTGTTGGTGTATAGTTGCTCATAGTACCCTCTTATGACTTCTTTCATTTATTCCAGGTCTGTAGTATGCCATCCTTCTCATTTCTGATAGTTTATTTGCAATTTGCATCCTCTTTCTTTTTCTCTTTGACAGTCTTACTAGTGGCCTATTGATTTTATTGATCTTCTCAAAGAACCACCTTTGGATTTATTGATTCTTTCTATTGTTCTTTGTTCTCCTATTCACTTAACTCTGCTTTAATCTTTGTTACTTCTCTTCTTCAATTTACCTTGGGGTTAGTTTGCTATTCTTTCTCGAGATCCTCCAGGTAGGCAGTTAAATCCTCGAATTTTGCTCTTTGTTTTTTAATATAGGCATTTAGGGCAATAAATTTCCTTCTCAGCACAGACTTTGCTGCATCCCATAAGTTCTGATATGTTGTATCCTCATTTTCATTCAGCTGCACATAGCTACTGACTTCTCTAGCAATTTCTTCTTTGACTCACTTTTGTTTAAGAGCATGTGATCTAGGGCAGGCCATGGTGGTTCAGCAGGCAGAGTTCTCGCTTGCCATGCCAGAGACATGGGTTTGATTCCTGGTGCCTGCCCATGGGGGAAAAAAAAGAGTGTGTTATGTAATCTCCATATAGTTGTGAATGTTCTCATTCTTTGGTGGTTATTGATATCCAGCTTCATTCCACTGTGATCAGAGAAAGTGCTTTGAATAATTTTGTGCCCCAGCATATGATCTATCCTGGAGAATGTTGCATGAGCACTAGAGAAGAATGTATAACATAGTGTTTTGGGGTGTAATGACCTATATATGTCTGTTAGGTGTAATTCATTTACCAAGTTGTTTAACTTCTCTGTTTCTCTGTTGATCTTCTGTCTGGTTGTTCTATCTATAGAGGAGAGCGGTGTATTAAAATCTCCTACTACTATTATTGAAATATCTATTGCTCCCTTCAGTTTTGCCAATGTCTGTCTCATGTACTTTGGAGCACCTTGATTGGGAGCATAGACATTTATGATTGTTATTTCTTCTTGGTGAATTGTTCCTTTTATTATATAGTATCCTTTGTCTCTTATGATGTCTACATTTAAAGTCTATTTTGTCCGATATTAATATAGCTACTGCTCCTTTATTTTGGTTGCAACTTGTGTGAACATCTTTTCCCATCCTTCCACTTTCAATCTATTTGTGTCCATGTGTCTAAAATGAGTCTCTTGTAAGCAGCATATAGCTGGATTATGTTTCTTAATCCATTCTGCCAATCTGTATCTTTTAATTGGTAAATTTAGTCCATTAACATTCAAAGCTATTACTGGAGAGGTGTTTCTTGATTCCACCATCTTATCTTTTTAATTTTATTTGTCAGATCTTGTCACGGTCAGCTTCATGTGTCAACTTGGCCAAGTGGTGGTACCTGTTTGTCTGGTTGGGCAACTGCTGGTCTGTCTGTTGCAATGAGGACATTTCATAGAATTAGATCATGATCACATCAGCTGCATCCACAGCCGATTCCATTTGTAATCAGTCAAGGGGAGTGTCTTCTGCAATGAGTAATGTTCAATCTGATCACTGGAAGCTTTTAAAAGAGAATTCAGAAGAGACAGGCTTTCTTCCTGCTTTGGCTGGCGAGCCTCTCCTGTGGAGTTTATCCAGACGAATCCATTGGAATTATCGGCTTCAAAGCCTGCCCTGCAGATTTTGGACTCTGCATTCCCACAGTCACGTGAGACACTTGTATAAATTTTGCATTTGCAAGTATTACCTGTTGATTCTGTTTCTCTAGAGAACCCTAACTAATACAGATCTATATATTCTTTTCCCTCTTTATGTTTGTATTATTTAAGTTACCCTTAGTGGAACTCTTCAATTCTGTGTTCTTCTTCAGACCTCCCTCTACTGACTTATTTTTTTCAGCTGGCAGAAATCCTTTTAGTATTTCTTATAGGGCCAATCTCTTGTTGACAAATTCTTTCAGGACTTCTTTGTCTGTGAAAACTTTAATCGTTCCCTCAGTTTTGAAGGACAATTTAGCTGGGTACAGAATTCTTGGCTGGAAGTCTTTCTCTTTCAGGATCTTGAATATATCACACCACTGCCTTCTCACTTCCAGGGTGCTTGTTGAGTAGTCTGAACTCAGTCTTATTTAATTTCCCTTGTATTAGTAGATTGTTTTTCTATTGCTGCTTTCAGGATTTTCTGCTTGTCTTCAACATTTGACAGCCTGATTAGTAGGTGTCTTGGGGAAGGTCCATTTGGATTTATTCTCTTTGGAGTTTATTGAGCTTCTTTGATTTGTATTTTTCTGTCCTTTATAAGGGTTAGGAAGTTTCCCCCATTATATCCTCAACTAATCTTCCTAGCCCTTTACTCTTTTCTTCTCCTTCTGGGACACCCATGATTTGTGAGCTTTGTTTTGTCCATCCTTTCCCTGTGATCCAATTCAAATTTTTCCATCTTTTTTTGCCATATGCTGTTTTTAGTGTTTGAAATCAGTTGTCCTGTCCTCTAGCTCACTTATTCTTTCTTCTGCATCTTCAAATCTGCTGCTGTGTATCTCTAGTATGTTTTTTATTTGGTCTATAGAATCTTTAATCTCTGTTATATCTGCTATTTTTCTATTTATTCTTTCAAATTCCTCTTTATACTCTTCTAGTATCTTCTTTTTTTTTTTTTTTTTTTTTTAGAGAGAGAGAGGGAGTAAGTGAGAAAGAAGGGAGGGAGCAGAAAGGTTATTATTTTTTTTTATTTTATTAGTTTTTGTTTGTTTGTTTGTTTTTTACATGGGCTGGGGCCGGGAATCGAACCGGGGTCCTCCGGCATGGCAGGCAAGCACTCTTGCCCGCTGAGCCACCGCGGCCCGCCCCTCTAGTATCTTCTTGATCTCCTTTATGTCGTTAGCCATCCCATTTATTTTGTTTAGTAGACTTATATGAACAACTTTGATTAGTTGTTCCAATGTCTGTGTCTTCTCTGGTGTTTTAATTTGGTTGTTAGGTTGGACTATATCTGTCTGCATCATGACATGTTTAGTTATCTTCTGCTGTCTTCATTGCATGTAAATATCTTGATTGGTTTACTTTGGAAGTTGACTTCCTTTAGTAGTCTAAAGGTCTGTATTTGTGGGATGGATGTGGAACACGATGTAGGGCGGGGCATGACAGTCCAGTGATGCATTGTAGTACAGGTATAAGCACAGGTTGGGGATGCTATACTGGTGCCTGTTAACATAAGCACCCAGCGGCAGGGGAGGATATGGCTGTGTAGGTGTACAGGTCTAGGGGACGGTGCACACTGATCTAGGGCATGGTGCCATTTGTATGCATGCACAGAGCTGGGGCGGTGGACTGGTGTTGCACCTGCATAGTCTGGGGGTAGATGTGGCCTGACTGCGCAGGTCAGCACTTTCCCAGAGCTGGGGGATGTGCACATGTGTGGATCTGGGAGTGCTGTAAACTGATGTGCCTGTGCACAGAGCTTAGGGTGGGGTGCAGTGGGGTGGGGCTGTGCGACTGTATGGGCTGGGGGTGGGTCTAGCCTGGGTATGGAGGTTAGCGCCCACACCCTTCTTGTGCTGATGACTGCTTGCAGGGGGCAGGAACTGGGAGGTAGGGCTTAGGGTGGGGTGGGGTGAGATTGCACTACTGCAGGAGAGGTGGATTGGGCTGGGGTAGGCATGCACACCCTTGGGGTGGGTTTGTTAGGCGGGCATGTGAGTGAGGGTTTGATCAGACAGGGGTGCTTGGGGCATGGTGAGTGGGACCGGGTGACCGGGTTCAGGTGTGTAGGGTGTGGGGTGAGTTGTGGGTAGTGGGGCTGAGCCAGTGAGGGTAGCGCATTCAAGGAACGCAGCTTGGCTTAGTTCCTAGTATCCGTCTCCCTGTCTGTACACTCGAGAGCTCCGGGCTTATTCATTAGGCTGTTTGCACCAGCAGACAGTCTCTGGTTCTCTGCTTCAGTTCCTCAGCTTTTGTAACCAGGGCCACCCTGACTCATACTCCTTCTCAATATCCTGGCAACATTTAACAAAATCTTCTGCCTGCTCCTTGGAAAAAAGATCAGGTTCCACAAAACTGAGAAGGGAATAGAGCTCTTGAAGGCTGTTCTGGATGGGAGTTCTGGTCAACAGGAGATGGAAGACTACTCTGAAAGTGTCTTATGCAGCACAGAGTTTTGGTTTTTCAACCTGTGAGCTTCATCCACAATGAGCACACTTCAAGGGAAGTTTGAGGTGCCAGAATGTCATCTTTTAAAGAGGGCTGCACTTTTCTCTGGCTTTGTGAAGTTGTCCTCCAACAGGTCTGGATAAAGGTGCCTGGGGACATAGGCCAGGCCTCGCTCCCACACCCTGAATCATTCAATGCTGGGCCTTGGCTCCAGAAGGTGAAGTCAATCCACCCAACGATGTGAGGCACCCCAGGACTGTTCCTGGCGAGGTGACTGTGCCAGGAGTCTTAATTTTTTTTTTTTATTAATTGAAAAAAAATTACAAGAAAGAAGCACATTCTTAACATATGCTGATTCTGTTCTACATATATAATCAGTAATTTACAATATCACATAGTTGCATATTCATCATCATGATCATTTCTTAGAACATTTGCATCAATTCAGAAGAAATAAAGACAACAGAAAAATAAAATGAAACCAGAAAAAAAATTACACATACCAGACCCCTTACCCCTCCCTTTCATTGATCACTAGCATTTCAAACTAAATCTATTTTAACATTTGTTCCCCCTATTATTTATTTTTATTCCATATGTTCTACTCGTCTGTTGACAAGGTAGATAAAAGGAGCATCAGACACAAGGTTTTCACAATCACACAGTTACGTTGTGAAAGCTATATCATTATATAATCATCATCAAGAAACATGGCTACTGGAACACAGCTCTACAGTTTCAGGCAGTTCCCTCCAGCCTCTACTTTACATCTTGGATAACAAGGTGATATCTACTTAATGCATAAGAATAACCTCCAGGATAACCTCTCAACTCTGTTTGGAATCTCTCAGCCATGGACACTTTGTCTCATTTCACTCTTCCCCCTTTTGGTCGAGAAGGTTTTCTCAATTCCTTGATGCTAGGTCTCAGCTCGTTCTAGGATTTCTGTTTACGTTGCCAGGAAGGTCCACACCCCTGGGAGTCATGTCCCACAAGCAACAAAACAGGTTCTCATGGGGGTGACGCTTAGGCCTAATTTTAAGTAGGCTTGACCTATCCCCTGTGGGGTTAAGTTTCATATGAACAAACCCCAACACTGGGGGCTCAGCCTATAATTTTGGCTGTCCACACTGCTTATGAGAATATCAAGAATTCAACTTGGGGAGGCTGAATTTTCCCCCGTTCTCACCATTCCCTGAAGGGGATTTTGCAAATACTTTTCTACTCACTGATCGAATCACTCTGGGATTCATCAGGGCATCACTCTGGACAAACCAACAAAATCTCATGTTCTACCCAAGGTTTCATGTACTTACATTGCTCAACCAACTATCTATATAAGTATATGAGGAGATGCACTAGTCAAAATATAAATTTTGTACCAAATAAACATTTTTTGCTTTAGTCTCACACATAAGTTGAAATTTTAAATGTTAATTACCATCTATTTTCAGCACCCTGCAGTAATGACATTCCTTTCTTCTTCATGCAAAAACATTTTTAGAGGAGATCCAAGATGGCGGCTTAGTAAGGTACATGCATCTTAGTTCCTCCGAACCCAAATCAACTAATAGGTGAACAGAAACAGTACAGAACAGCTCCTGGGGCTACGGCAGGGAATGGACACACAGCGTAACCCAGTCTGGACGGGCTAGTCTGACTGCGAGACTCGGCTGCGGTGAGATCCCCGAGCGGCGCGCGATTTCCCGAGCAGCAGTAGCTGTGGCGGTCGGAGCTAATCCCTCCCTCCTTCCCGGGCCGGCTGAGAGTCTCGGAGAGGCAAGTTTCCCAAGCCAAGGCGACCGGCGCCCCTCTTTTGTGGGTGGCTTTGAGTCTCGGTTTCGAGTCCGCGGCTACGAGTCTCGGATCAGAGGGCTATCCAAAGCCTGGACTGGCTAGTCTGACTGCGAGACTTGGCTGCGGTGAGACCCCCGAGCGGCGCGCGATTTCCCGAGCAGCGGTAGCTGTGGTGGTCGGATCTACTCCCTCCCTCCTTCCCGGGCGGGCTGAGAGTATCGGAGAGGCAAGTTTCCCAAGCCAGGGGGCCGGCGCCCCTCTTTTGCGGGCGGCTTCGAGTCTCGGCTTCGAGTCCGCGGCTACGAGTCACGGGAGGCTTCCTGGTCTGGTGGGGAATCCCCCAGGCCCACTGCGGCCTGCGACCAGCCACAGGGTCCCCTCAAGGCACGGCAGCTGACGCCTCAACCACGCGTGGCCCCTGAACCAATGGAGAGAATTGGATTGGAAACCCACAGGCCGCGGAGATCGGTGACCGGGGGAGACCCATTCCAAACACTTGAGACAAACGTGTGCCACGTGCGCCACCTACTGGGCAAGATAAGAAAAACAGATCCCAGAGATTTCACAGAAAAATCTTACAACCTTGCTGGGTCCGACACCCAGAGAAAGCTGAATAAATGCCCAGATGCCAGCAGCAGAAGATAACTGTCCATGCTCAAAAGATTGAGAATATGGCCCAGTCAGAGGAACAAACCAATAGCTCAAATGAGATACAAGAGCTGAGACAACTAATGCTGAACATACGAACAGAAATGGAAAACCTCTTCAAAAATGAAATCGATAAATTGAGGGAGGACATGAAGAGGACATGGGCTGAACATAAGGAAGAAATAGAAAAACTGAAAAAACAAATCGCAGAACTTATGGAAGTGAAGGATAAAGTAGCAAAGATGGAAAAAATAATGGATACCTACAATGATAGATTTAAAGAGACAGAAGACAGAATTAGTGATTTGGAGGATGGAACATCTGAATTCCAAAAAGAAACAGAAACTATCAGGAAAAGAATGGAAAAATTTGAACACGGTATCAGGGAACTCAAGGACAATATGAACCGCACAAATATACGTGTTGTGGGTGTCCCAGAAGGAGGAGAGAAGGGAAAAGGAGGAGAAAAACTAATGGAAGAAATTATCACTGAAAATTTCCCAACTCTTATGAAAGACCTAAAATTACAGATCCAAGAAGTGCAGCGCACCCCAAAGAGATTAGACCCAAATAGGCGTTCTCCAAGACACTTACTAGTTAGAATGTCAGAGGTCAAAGAGAAAGAGAGGATCTTGAAAGCAGCAAGAGAAAAACAATCCATCACATACAAGGGAAACCCAATAAGACTATGTGTAGATTTCTCAGCAGAAACCATGGAAGCTAGAAGACAGTGGGATGATATATTTAAATTACTAAAAGAGAAAAACTGCCAACCAAGACTCCTATATCCAGCAAAATTATCCTTCAAAAATGAGGGAGAAATTAAAACATTCTCAGACAAAAAGTCACTGAGAGAATTTGTGACCAAGAGACCAGCTCTGCAAGAAATACTAAAGGGAGCACTAGAGTCAGATACAAAAAGACAAAGAGAGAGGTATGGAGAAGAGTGTAGAAAGAAGGAAAATCAGATATGATATATATAATACAAAAGGCAAAATGGTAGAGGAAAATATTATCCAAACAGTAATAACACTAAATGTTAATGGACTGAATTCCCCAATCAAAAGACATAGACTGGCAGAATGATTTAAAAAACAGGATCCTTCTATATGCTGTCTACAGGAAACACATCTTAGACCCAAAGATAAACATAGGTTGAAAGTGAAAGGTTGGGAAAAGATATTTCATGCAAATAACAACCAGAAAAGAGCATGAGTGGCTATACTAATATCGAACAAATTAGACTTCAAATGTAAAACAGTTAAAGAGACAAAGAAGGACACTATATACTAATAAAAGGAACAATTAAACAAGAAGACATAACAATCATAAATATTTACGCACCGAACCAGAATGCCCCAAAATACGTGAGGAAAACACTGAAGAGGGAAATAGACTCATATACCATAATAGTTGGAGACTTCAATTCACCACTCTCATCAATGGACAGAACATCTAGACAGAGGATCAATAAAGAAATAGAGAATCTGAATATTACTATAAATGAGCTAGACTTAACAGACATTTATAGGACATTACATCCCACAACAGCAGGATACACCTTTTTCTCAAGTGCTCATGGATCATTCTCAAAGATAGACCATATGCTGGGTCACAAAGAAGTCTTAACAAATTTAAAAAGATTGAAATCATAAACAACACTTTCTCGGATCATAAAGGAATGAAGTTGGAAATCAATAATAGGCGGAGTGCCAGAAAATTCACAAATACGTGGAGGCTCAACAACACACTCCTAAACAACGAGTGGGTCAAAGAAGAAATTGCTAGAGAAATTAGCAAATACCTCGAGGCGAATGAAAACACAACATATCAAAACTTATGGGACGCAGCAAAGGCAGTGCTAAGAGGGAAATTTATTGCTCTACATGCCTATATCAGAAAAGAAGAAAAGGCAAAAATTCAGGAATTAACTATCCATTTGGAAGAACTGGAGAAAGAACAGCAAGCTAACCCCAAAGCAAGCAAAAGGAAAGAAATAACAAAGATTAGAGCACAAATAAATGAAATTGAAAACATGAAAACAATAGAGAAAATCAATAAGGCCAGAAGTTGGTTCTATGAGAAAATCAATAAGATTGATGGGCCCTTAGCAAGATTGACAAAAAGAAGAAGAGAGAGGATGCAAATAAATAAGATCAGAAATGGAAGAGGAGACATAACTACTGACCTCACAGAAATAAAGGAGGTAATAACAGGATACTATGAACAACTTTACGCATATAAATACAACAATTTAGAGGAAATGGACGGGTTCCTGGAAAGACATAACAACCAACTTTGACTCAAGAAGACATAGACAACCTCAACAAACCAATCACAAGTAAAGAAATAGAATCAGTCATTCAAAAGCTTCCTAAAAAGAAAAGTCCAGGACCAGACGGCTTCACATGTGAATTCTATCAAACATTCCAGAAAGAATTAGTACCAACTCTCCTCAAACTCTTCAAAAAAATCGAAGCAGAGGGAAAACTACCTAATTCATTCTATGAAGCCAACATTACCCTCATACCAAAACCAGGCAAAGATATTACAAGAACAGAAAACTACAGGCCGATCTCTCTAATGAATATAGATGCAAAAATCCTCAATAAAATTCTAGCAAATCATATCCAACAACACATTAAAAGAATTATTCATCATGACCGAGTAGGATTCATCCCAGGTATGCAAGGATGGTTCAACATAAGAAAATCAATTAATGTAATACATCATATCAACAAATCAAAGCAGAAAAATCACATGATCATCTCAATTGATGCAGAGAAGGCATTTGACAAGATTCAACATCCTTTCCTGTTGAAAACACTTCAAAGGATAGGAATACAAGGGAACTTCCTTAAATGATAGAGGGAATATATGAAAAACCCACAGCTAATATCATCCTTAATGGGGAAAAATTGAAAACTTTCCCCCTAAGATCAGGAACAAGACAAGGATGTCCACTATCACCACTATTATTCAACATTGTGTTGGAGGTTCTAGCCAGAGCAATTAGACAAGAAAAAGAAATACAAGGCATCAAAATTGGAAAGGAAGAAGTAAAACTATCACTGTTTGCAGACGATATGATACTATACGTCGAAAACCCGGAAAAATCCACAACAAAACTACTAGAGCTAATAAATGAGTACAGCAAAGTAGCAGGTTACAAGATCAACATTCAAAAATCTGTAGCATTTCTATACATTAGCAATGAACAAGCGGAGGGGGAAATCAAGAAACGAATCCCATTTACAATTGCAACTAAAAGAATAAAATACCTAGGAATAAATTTAACCAAAGAGACAAAAAACCTATATAAAGAAAACTACAAAAAACTGCTAAAAGAAATCACAGAAGACCTAAACAGATGGAAGGGCATACCGTGTTCATGGATTGGAAGACTAAATATAGTTAAGATGTCAATCCTACCTAAATTGATTTACAGATTCAATGCAATACCAATCAAAATCCCAACAACTTATTTTTCAGAAATAGAAAAACCAATAATCAAATTTATCTGGAAGGGCAGGGTGCCCCGAATTGCTAAAAACATCTTGAGGAAAAAAAACGAAGCTGGAGGTCTCATGCTGCCTGACTTTAAGGCATATTATGAAGCCACAGTGGTCAAAACAGCATGATATTGGCATAAAGATAGATATATCGACCAATGGAATCGAATAGAGTGCTCAGATATAGACCCTCTCATCTATGGACATTTGATCTTTGATAAGGCAGTCAAGCCAACTCACCTGGGACAGAACAGTCTCTTCAATAAATGGTGCCTAGAGAACTGGATATCCATATGCAAAAGAATGAAAGAGGACCCATATCTCACACCCTACACAAAAGTTAACTCAAAATGGATCAAAGATCTAAACATTAGGTCTAAGACCATAAAACAGTTAGAGGAAAATGTAGGGAGATATCTTATGAATCTTACAATTGGAGGCGGTTTTATGGACCTTAAACCTAAAGCAAGAGCACTGAAGAAGGAAATAAATAAATGGGAGCTCCTCAAAATTAAACACTTTTGTGCATCAAAGAACTTCATCAAGAAAGTAGAAAGACAGCCTACACAAAGGGAATCAATATTTGGAAAAGACATATCAGATAAAGGTCTAGTATCCAGAATTTATAATGAGATTGTTCAACTCAACAACAAAAAGACAGCCAACCCAATTACAAAATGGGAAAAAGACTTGAATAGACACCTCTCAGAGGAAGAAATACAAATGGCCAAAAGACACATAAAGAGATGCTCAATGTCCCTGGCCATTAGAGAAATGCAAATCAAAACCACAATGAGATATCATCTCACACCCACCAGAATGGCCATTATCAACAAAACAGAAAATGACAAGTGCTGGAGAGGATGCGGTGAAAGAGGCACACTTATCCACTGTTGGTGGGAATGTCAAATGGTGCAACCACTGTGGAAGGCAGTTTGGCGGTTCCTCAAAAAGCTGAAAATAGAATTGCCATACGACCCAGCAATACCATTGCTGGGAATCTACTCAAAGGAATTAAGTGCAAAAACTCAAACGGACATTTGCACACCAATGTTTATAGCAGCGTTATTTACAATTGCAAAGAGATGGAAACAGCCAAAATGTCCATCAACAGACGAGTGGCTAAACAAACTTTGGTATATACATATGATGGAATGTTATGCTGCTTTAAGGCAGGATAAACTTATGAAGCATGTAATAACATGGATGGACCTAGAGAACATTATGTTGAATGAGTCTAGCTAAAAACTAAAAGACAAATACTGTATCATCCCAATGATGTGAATCGACACTCGAGAATAAACTTGGAATATGTCTTTGGTAACAGAGTTCAGCAGGAGTTAGAAACAGGGTAAGATAATGGGTAATTGGAGCTGATGGGATACAGACTGTACAATAGGACTAGATACAAAAACTCAAAAATGGACAGCACAATAATACCTAATTGTAAAGTAATCATGTTAAAACACTGAATGAAGCTGCATCCGAGCTATAGGTTTTTGTTTTGTTTTGTTTTGTTCTTAGTATTATTACTTTTATTTTTTTTCTCTATATTAACATTCTATATCTTTTTCGGTTATATTGCTAGTTCTTCTAAACCGATGCAAATGTACTAAGAAACGATGATCATGCATCTATGTGATGATGTTAAGAATTACTGATTGCATATGTAGAATGGTATGATTTCTAAAAAAAAAAAAATGGACAGCACAATACTACCTAATTGTAACGTAATTATGTTAAAACACTGAATCAAGCTGCATCTGAGCTATAGTTTTTTTTCTTATATATTTTTGTATTTTTTATTTTTATTTTTATTTTTTCTCTATATTATCATTTTATTTCTTTTTCTGTTGTCTTGCTATTTCTTTCTCTAAATCGATGCATATGTACTAAAAAATGATGATCATACATCTATGTGATGATATTAAGAATTACTGATTGCATATGTAGAATGGAATGATTTCTAAATGTTGTGTTAGTTAATTTCTTTTTAAATAATAAAAAAACATTTTAAAATTTGTTCATTTAGTCACTGTCATTATACACTCTAGGCATTCCTAGATTACAGTAGCCTTGATTTTTTTTAATTTCAAAACTTTTTGTATTAAAAAAAAATACAAGAAGCACAAACATTCCCAACACATACACTCAGCAATTCACAATATTGTCACATAGTTGCATATTCATCATAATGATCACTTCCCACCCATTTGCATCAGTTCAGAAAAAGACATAAAAAGTCAACAGAAAAATAAAACAAAAACAGAAAAAAAATTTTTACATACCATACCCCTTACCCCTTGCTTTCATTGATCACTAGCATTTCAAACTAAATTTAACATTTGTTCCCCCTATTTATTTTTATTCCATATATTTTACTCATCTGTTGACAAGGTAGATAAAAGGAGCATCAGACACAAGGTTTTCACAATCACACAGTCACACCGTGAAAGCTGTATCATTATACTATCATCATTAAGAAACATGGTTACTGGGACACAGCTCTACATTTTCAGGCAGTTACCTCCAGCCTCTCCATTACATCTTGAAAAACAAGATGATATCTACTTGATGCATAAGACTTAGGCTTAATTTTAAGTAGGCCTGACCTATCCCCTGTGGGGTTAAGTTTCATATGAACAAACCCCAAGACTGGGGGCTCAGCCTATAGCTTTGGTTGTCCACACTGCTTGTGAGAATATCAAGAATTCAACTTGGGGAAGTTGAGTTTTTCCCCGTTCTCACCATTCCCTGAAGGGGACTTTGCAAATACTCTTCCACTCACTGATCAAATCACTCTGAGATTCATCAGGGCATCGCCTGGACAAACCAACAAAATCTCATGCCCTATACAAAGTTCCATGTACTTAAGGTGTTCAATCAACTATCTACATAAGTTATATTAGGAGATGCACTAGTCAAAGTATAGATTTGTACCAAATAAACATTTTTTGCTTTAGTCTCACACATTAGTTGAAATTTTAAAATATTAAATACCATCTATTTTCAGCACACTGCAGTAATGACATTCTTTTGTTCTTCCTCATGCAAAAACATTTTTTAAATTTGTACATCTAGTCACTATCATTATACACTCTAGGCATTCCTAGATTACACCATCTCAATCTTTATCGTCTACCTTTCTTTGTGATTTCATTTATGCCCCAGCCCTCCTCCCTCTATCATTTTCATATGCAGCTTCATTCAGCGTTTTAACATAATTGTATTACAGTTAGGTAATATTGTGCTGTCCATTTCTGAGTTTTTATATTCAGTCCCGCTGCACAATCTGGACCTCTTCGGCTCTAATTACCCAATATCTTACCCTATTTCTATCTCCTGATGGTCTCTGTTACCAATGAAATTATCCAAGTTTATTCACTAATGCCAGTTCATATCAGTGAGACCATACAGTATTTGTCCTTTTGTTTCTGGCTAATCACACTCAGCATAATGTCCTTAAGGTCCATTCATGTTGCTACATATTTCATAACTTTATTCTGTCTTACAGCTGCGTAATATTCCATCTTATGTAAATGTCACAGTTTGTTTAGCCAACTGTCTGTTCATGGACATTTTGGCTGTTTCCATCTCTTGGTAATTGTTAATAACGCTGCTATAAACATTGGTGTGTAAATGTCCATTTGTGTCCTTAGCCTCATGTCCTTTGAGTAGAGGCAGCATATAGATGGGTCCTGTTTTTTAATCCCTTCTGCCAGACTATGTTTTTTGATTGGACAGTTTAATCCATTAACAGTCAGTGTTATTACTGCATGGGTAGTACTTTCTTCTACTATTTTGCCTTCTGGATTTTATATTTATATCTAATTTTCCTTCTTTTTACTTCTACTCAGTCTTCCTTTCTACACTCTTCTCCACACCTCTCTCTTCTGTCTTCGTATCTGTTCTAGTTTGCTAGTTGCCGGAATGCAACACACCAGAGACGGATTGGCTTTTAATAAAAGGGGATTTATTTTGTTGGTTCTTCAGAGGAAAGGCAGCTAACTTTCCACTGAGGTTCTTTCTTACATGGAAGGCACAGGATGGTCTCTGCTGGTCTTCTCTCCAGACCCCTGAGTTCCAACAACTTTCCCCGGGGTGACTTCTTTCTGCATCTCCAAAGGCCTGGGCTGAGCTGCAAGTGCTGAGATGAGGAATGCCGAGCTGCTTAGCAGTGCTACCTTGCGGTCTCTCATTTAAGCACCAGCCAATTAAGTCAAACGTCACTCATTACAGCAGACACGCCTCCTAGCCAACTGCAGATGTAATCAGCAACAGATGAGGTTCACGTACCATTGGCTTATGTCCGCAGCAACAAGACTAGGTATGCTCACCTGGCCAAGTTGACAACTGAATCTAACTAACACATATCCACCCCTTGTCAACTTGGCAACTTCAAGCATCACCTTACACAGATGTAAAAAAATTCTCTTGCTGTGGACCTGTGAATCTCAAAACAAGTCTGGTGCCAATAAGCAAAGGAGGATATTCACAGGATACAGATTTTCATTTCCATAGGGAGAAATTGGAAGAAACACAGATGTAAAACCTGCAGGGCAAGCGCCGTGGGATTTCAAAGTCTGAAAGTCATTCATCCTTCAGCTATAGAAAGTGGCAGTCCCACCCCTTCCAAGGGCCTATGCAGTGGCTGGCCTCTTTCCAAATCAACCTTGGGGAACATCAAGGAGACCACCTCTGGGCTCCACTCTCTCCAGGCATCAGGGCCACCCCTGGGCTCTCTGCCATTTCTGGGGCACACGCTTAACCCCTCCACATGGTGGCAACCAGGCTCTCCCAGTCCCCCAAGGAGCGTGCTATGCCTTTTCCAAGGCCCGAGGCTGCACAACTCTTCCAGTGCAATGAGAGGGGAGACTCATCCTCGCCCTTCAGTTTACCCTGAAGGTAATGTCCCCACTTATTGCAGCAGACACGCCTCCTAGACGACTGCAGATTTAATTAGCAACGGATGAGGTTCACGTACCATTGGCTTATGTCCACAGCAACAAGACTCTCCACGTACAGGGGTGGGGCCACTCTCCTGGCCGAGGTTTCTTGGCTTCAGACCTGAGTTCCCATGGTTTTACTCTGCAAACTCCAATTTTTCCCTTTTGTGTCCTCCTTTGCCAAGATTGGCAGTGGTTGCATTTACACCAACAGTCTCTTCAAGCCCTTCAGGACTTCTCCATCATTCTCTCCATGGTTCCTCCCAAATCTTCCCTTCAGTCATCCAAAAACTGTTCCAACATATCTGGTATTTGCAAACCGCAGCAGCACCCACTCTCCGGTACCAAATCTGTTCTAGTTTGCTAGCTGCCGGAATGCAACACACCAGAGACGGATTGGCTTCTATAAAAGGGGATTTATTTTTTTGGTTCTTCAGAGGAAAGGCAGCTAACTTTCCACTGAGGTTCTTTCTTACATGGAAGGCACAGGATGGTCTCTGCTGGTCTTCTCTCCAGGCCCCTGGGTTCCAATAACTTTCCCCGGGGTGACTTCTTTCTGCATCTCCAAAGGCCTGGGCTGAGCTGCAAGTGCTGAGATGAGGAATGCCGAGCTGCTTAGCAGTGCTACCTTGCGGTCTCTCATTTAAGCACCAGCCAATTAAGTCAAACGTCACTCATTGCAGCAAACACGCCTCCTAGTCGACTGCAGATGTAATTAGCAACAGATGAGGTTCACGTACCACTGGCTTATGTCCACAGCAACAAGACTAGGTATGCTCACCTGGCCAAGTTGACAACTGAATCTAACTAACACAGTATCTGTCTCTAGTGTTCCCTTTAGTATTTCTTGCAGAGCTGGTCTCTTGGTAACAAATTTTCTCAGTGATTTTTTGTCTGAAAATGTTTTAATTTCTCCCTCATTTTTGAAGGACAATTTTGCTGGATATAGAATTCTTGGTTGGCAGTTTTTTCTTTTAATAATTTAAATATAGTATCCCACTGTCTTCTCGCCTCCATGGTTTCTGCTGAGATCTGCGCATAGTCTTATTGGGCTTCCCTTGTATGTGATGGATTGCTTTTCTCTTGCTGCTTTCAAGATCCTCTCTCTTTGACCTCTGACATTCTGATTATTAAATGTCTTGGAGTATGTCTATTTGGATCTATTCTCTTTGGGGTACACTGCACTTCTTGGATCTGTAATTTTAAGTCTTTCATAAGAGTTGGGAAATTTTCAGTGATAATTTCCTCCATTAGTTTTTCCCCTCCTTTTCCATTCTCTTCTCCTTCTGGGACACCCACAACACATATATTCATGTGCTTCATATTGTCTTTCAATTCCCTGAGTCCCTGCTCATATTTTTCCTTTCTTTTCCCTATAGTTTGTTTCTTGTTGGATTTCAGATGTTCTGTCCTCCGGTTCAGAAATCCTATGTTCTGTCTCTTGAAATCTACCATTGTAGGTTTCCATTGTTTTTTTCATCTCCTACTGTGTCTTTCATTCCCATAAGTTCTGTGACTTGTTTTTTCAGACTTTCAGTTTCTTCTTTTTATTCTTTCCTTGCCTTCTTTATATCCTCCCTCAATCCACTGATTTGGTTTTTGATGAGGTTTTCCATGTCTGTTCGTACATTCTGAATTGTTTTAGCTCCTGTATGTCATTTGAATTGTTGGTTTGTTCCTTTGACTGGGCCATATCTTCAATTTTCCTCATGTGATTTCTTATTTTTTGCTGGTGTCTAGGCATTTAATTACTTTAATTAGTTTATTCTGAAGGTTGCTTTCACTTCTTTTATCTAGGGTTTTCTTGCTGGATGAATTTGTTGTCTATCTGTTCTTTGACATTCTGTTCAGCTTTATCTGAACCTTTAGCTTAGGTTTTGCTTAACAGAGGAGAATTTTTCAGTTCTTGTTTTCTTGTTTCTTGCCCTGCTTGTGTGGTGGTACCTTTCCCCACCCCACACTTAGGAGGGTCTGCTTAGATATTATAGACCCCAGCCAGATTTTCCCAGATCAAACTGGCCTCCTATCAGGAGGAAAGAGTCACCTGCGTCGGTTTTCCCTGAGCATGGGACCCAGCAGGTTGAAAGACTTTCCTGTGAAGTCTCTGGACTCTGTTTTTCTTATCCTGCCCAGTATGTGGCGCTTGTCTGACTGCAGGTCCCACCAGCATAAGATGATGCGGTACCTTTAACTTTGGCTGGGGGTTTGTTGGAGACAGAGGAGAGGTTGTAGGCTGGTTTTAATGGCTTCAAATTACCAAGCACTGGTGTCTGAATTCCTTGATGGAGGGTTCCACCTGGGTGGGCCTTCACCCCTCCCCTGGGGAAGGCACAAGCTCCAGATAAGCCCCCAAAAGAGCTCACTTCTGCCTATGCCTGGGGCAGTTGCGGCCTGAAAAGTCCTGCTGCTGTATCCAGAGGCAGTCAAGCCTTTGTAGATACACAGCCACAAAAACCTGTTTCCTTCTTTTTTTTCCCCCTTTCTCTGTCAGTCCTGCCCCCTTGGTGCCGGGGCAAAAATGAGCAACCTCCACTTTGATTGGGTTCACCTAAGCTGGGGGCCTATTTTCAGTAGTCAGAATTTGTTAATTAGTTCCACAATTGGCATTTGATTGTGCCCAGTCACTGCTGCTGGTAAAGTCCTTTCCTTTCCCCTCTGGGAAGCGGCCTGTGGGGGAGGGGCGCTGGCCACCACAGCTTTGGGAACTCACGGTTTTGGGGGGTGCTCGCAGCTGGTCCAGCTGGTCCAGACTGGGGTACGCTGTGTGTCCCATCACTATCGTGGCTCTGGGAGCTGTTCTGTACTGTTTCTGGTCATTTAGTAGTTGTTCTGGAGGATGAACTAAAATGTGCACGTTGTTAAGCCGCCATCTTGACCCGTAAGCTGTAGCTTTGATTTTTAAGATGACTGTGTAACCATATAGCTTTTACAATGTGACTGTGTGATTGTGAAAACCTTGTATCTGATGCTCCCTTTATCAGGGTGTGGACAAAATGAGGGCAAAAAAAGAAAAAAATAGGAGAGGGATAAGGGGTATAAAAAAAGGTAAACTGAAATACTAGTGGTCAGTGAGAGGGAGGGACAAGGGATATGGGATGCATGATTTTTCCTTTTTATTTCTTTTTCTGGAGAGAATGCAAATGTTCTACAAGTGATCATGGTGATGAATACACAACGATGTGATATTTTCAGCCATTGATTGTATACTTTATGGACTGTATGTGTGTGAAGGCATCTTAAAACAAAAACAAAAACCTGTGTCCCGCCATTTTTCTGAATTTATTAGTTCAAGTAGCTTTGTCTTAGATTTCTCAGGATTTCCCAAGTATAGGACCATGCCATCTGCAAATAAGGTCTTACTACTTCCTTTACACTTTGGATGCCTTTTATTTCTTTTTCTTGCCTGATTGCTCTAGCTGGAACTTCTAGCACAATGTTGAATAATAGTGGTGACAGTGGGCATCCTTGTCTCATTCCTGATCATTATTTGCTACAATATATAAAACAAAGCACATTTTACTAGATTGTTTTTCAGTTGCAGCTGTCCACTGGCATCCCAAATAAGAAATTTCCACGGACAAAAGCTGCAATTAAATTCACTTAGTGATTAGGTTAGGCTTAGTCTTTCCCTTTTTTCTTTTATTCCGCCCCCCCACCATGTAGATGCACCATATTATTAAAAATATTAAGTAACTGGGATTAATGCTTCAGATCAAGACATCATTTGAGTAATTTCAAGTGATGTACAGTTCTTCATATAAAAAAGATGTTTTGTGGTCAAAATCACTTCAAAAAGTAATTATATTCAAATAATCCAACATAATGCTTCACCAATTACAGAACCATGATTTTGACACATGGCAATTTATAAGTTAGGCAAATGTGAAGTGCTAAAAGATGTGAACAGCTGTTCTGTTTAAGTTTTAGAGTGCTGCAAAATTCAGGAAATGACTTCCTTTTATTCAGTTAAAATAACCAGCCCATGGTACAGCATTAATCACAAACTTTTAGAAGGATAAATCCAAGGAAGGTAATATCTTTACAAGTTATAAAACTTTGGCAAATCAATGTAAGACTCTTGATACAATAAAATCATGTTTTTTTGGAGTCATATATTACCCTAGTGATAATTTTCATTACCAAAATATCACTTAAGCATCAAATCTAAACAGTGTGGTATTTGATGGTGGATTTATATCCTTGGGTCTAAGATGAGTCTTTTATCAGGAGAATATAGAGCATGTTTTTAAATCCATTCTGCCAATCAGTATCTTTTATTTAATTGGCAAGTTTAGTCCCTTAATGTTCAAAATTATTACTGTAAAGGCAGTTCTTGAATCTACCATCTTATCCTTTAGTTTTTATTTCTAAGATCTGTATATTTCCCCCCTCTTTTTATCCTTTAAATTACCGTTACTGATACCCTTCAATTCTGTGTCTTCCTCCAGACCTCCCTTTAGTATTTCTTATAGGGTACGTCTCTGGTTAACAAATTCTGTTTGTTGTTTGTCTGTGGAAATTTTAATCTCTCCTTTACCACCTCTCCCACCCCCCATGGATGCCATATTTCATTGAAGATACACACAAACTACAAGAGTTAAAGTACACATTAAGTTGTGGAAGGAGAAAACTTTCCTTCTTTTAGAGAAGGGGAACAGGAAATTTGAGCAGAGGGTTTTAATTTTAATGACTTTCGGGAAAAGGGCCTGCCTTGAGGAAGTGAGGTACAAAGACGTGCATATTTAAAAGAAGAGAATTTCAGACTGAGGAACAACAAGCACAAAACCTCTGAGGAAATAAAAGGAGAGGAATATGGTTAGAGTAGAGAAAGTGAGTGGGGGAGGCATTAAAAAAAGAGGTCAGAGCCGTCGGTCTAGTCATGGAAGGTTTCACATGGAAGTGGGCAGAGCAGACTGTATTTGAATGTTTTATCTGGGTCCTGGAGCATCAATTACCTCTAAGTTCTTCGAGGTCTAAGGAGTTATCAGAAGTAGAGACAGTCATAGGGTCACTTGGGTCTCCAAAGTCTGAAGTAATAGTTCTTTACAATGCCAAGATCTGGCAGTTACCACCTCGATTGAGTGGTTGAAAGTAGTATCACTACCTGGCATGACACAGCACCTGATGTGATTGGAGAGGGACACCTTGGAGATCCTCTGAGTACGTCATCTTTTACTCTTGGTCTGTTCTGTTCAGATACAGTGACAAACAGATCCAGTAACCTCTCATTTTTGAAAGATAACTTTGCTGGATAAAGAACTCTTGGCTGGAAGTCTTTCTCTTTCAGAATCTTTAATGTATCATAATACTGCTTTCTCACCCCCACAGTGCCTGTTGAATAGTCTGAATTTAGTGTTTTATGGCTTCCTTTTATGTGGAGAATTGCTTTTCTCTTGCTGCTTTCAGGACTTTCTGCTTCTCTTCAGCATTTGAGAATTTGATTAGTGTGTCTCTTGGAGTGGGTCTATTTGGTTTTATTCTATTTGGGGCTTGTTGGGCTTCTTTGACTTGCATATTTGTCTTTTATAAGGGTTGGGAAGTTTTTCCCCATTATCTCCTCAAATAATCTTCCTAACCTTTTACCATTGTCTTCTTCTTCTGGGACACTGATAATTCTTTTACTTGTGTGCTTCAGGTTGTCCATCATTTCTCTGAGATCCAATCTCAATTTTTCCACGTTTTTCTTTTATTTTGTCATTGTTCTTTTATGTGTTCAAATTCAGTTGTCCTGTCCTTTAGTTTGCTTATTCCTTATTAAAAAAAATTTTTTTTTTATATCTTTGAAGCAGTTCTTGCAACAACTTATCTATATTTCTAGTGTTAATCAGTGGGACACATTGGCCTATACAATCCCTTTCAATCTTTTTTTTAATCCATGAAAACTGTATTTACATTAGAAAATATGTACAAAATGAAAGAAAACAGCAAATATCATCCATAATCTCATTTTTTTGTAGAGAACTGTGTAGCATTAAATTCACACCTTTCTGATATTTTTCCAAAATTGGGTCATGGTGCATGAGTAGTGTTGCAACTAGCTTTTTCTTTTCTTTTTTTTCTTGCATGGGCAGGCACTGGGAATTGTACCTGGGTCTCTGGCATGGCAGGTGAGAATTCTGCCTGCTGAGCCACCTGCTCTGCAACTAGCTTTCTTTTTTTTTTTTTTAAATTAATAAATTTATTTATTAAGCATAACAACATACAAACACAAACATTCTTATCATATGATCATTCCATTCTTGATATATAATCAATAACTCATAATATCTTGTTTCTTCAAAACTGCTGTTTTGTCTCTAGCATATTTTTAATTTAGTCTACAGTATCTTTTATCTGAGATTTTCTATTTTTCTTATTCCTTCAAATCTTCGTTACACTGTTCTAGTGTCTTCCTTTATGTCATTAGCCAACCCACTGAATTTATTTAGATTTGTATGAACGTCTTTGATTAGTTGTTTCCATTTCTGTGCCCCATCTGGTGTTTTAATTTGGTCATTTTGCTGGGCTATATCTGCCTCTATCTTCAGAAAATCTGATTTGTGATTTTCTGTTGGCTTTGAGGCATCTGCTTATTTTGATAAGGTTATTTTTAAAGTTGATTTCCCTTGCTTGTCTGAGATTTTGTATTTGCTTGGGTTTGTGTTGAAGGTCTCCTTTTGGTCTGGGTTTGTCAGTAGTTCCCTACCAAACCAAGGCCTGGACCTCATGGAGGAAATGCAACCCTACTTGAAGATCTGTTGAAATCTAAGCAGGCAGTTTACCAGACTGTACTTTCTGTATCTTCCCAGCAGATGGTGCTCTTGGGCCACTTATTCTACTCAGGCCCACCTCTCCCCTACTGTGGCAGCTGGCTGAGCAGGATGGAGACCTGGTGCAATTCCAGCTAAGGCTGCTGGTCTTGGTGTACACTGAAAGCCACCGACCTCAGGGCTGGGGGGTGGGCAATGTGCACCTCAGTGGAGAATCTGCTTGTGGGCCTAATGGTTCTGGTAGTCACCAGGTTCCTGCATAGAATGACTCTGCGCTGTGGGACTGAGTATTTCAACTGCTTCTGCCCTCACCCAACTTGAAAATGTCTTGCGGTACAGTGCAGCTCGGTTTACTTCCTCAGCCATGGCTCTCTGCCAGTGAATGCCTGAAGGCTCTGGGTCTCCGGGCAGATAGGGAAGTAGTAGTGGGACCAAATGAGTCTCTTTTGCTGGCCAACTGTTAGGCTCCAGTCTGCATCTACCCCTCCTCCCAAAGGAGGGTCTCTAGTCTCTGCCAAAATCCAGGTGTCCACAGTGGCCTGTCTCAGGGGTTGGGGGAAAGCACTGTATACTGGCAAGGTCTCTGTTCTCAGGTAAACCAAGTTTGCTGGCTTCCAGGTTTCCCAAGGGTGCTTCTGGCTGCAGAGCTGAGGGACGATCTCTCAAGCCAGTTCCAGAGGCTGGCAGGAGTGCCCTGTTTTTTTGGAACCTGCTCCTTCTTGCACACCTTTGCTTGCCCCAGGTGGAGGCACAACTGAGCACACTTACCCCATTCTCTGCATCTCAATTCCTCAGTTTTTTCATTCAGGATCTCCCTATATAGTGTAGGAGACCACTGGTCACTTGCATCCTGGAACTGCTGTGCTGATCATTTTTCTGTCTCTTCTCTAGTTGTTCAATGGAGCAGGGGTGAATTCAGTCTATCCTATTCTGCCATATTCCTGGAAGTCTTCCAACATTTATTCTTTTTTTAAAAATTTTTTATTAATTAAAAAAAATTTCAAGAAAGAAACACAAACATTCCCAACACATACACTCAGCAATTCACAATATCACCACATAGTTGCATATTCATCATTATGATAATTTCCCATAACATTTCCAACATTTATTCTTGATTAAAAAGAAAACTCTTCTAAAAAAAGAGTTGGAAATTTTTTTTTCTTAGAGTGTTGTCATGAAAAACAAATGAGCCAGGTCTTCAGTGCTTAACTGGAAGTCTGCTTCAGAATCGCCCCTGATCTTCAACTCTTTTCCTGCTTTGCTCCTTTCATCTGGGGCTAAGCAGTAACTCTTGAGTCCCAAGTCTGCAAGTAGGAACCTTGAAGCACACGTGAAGGAGCATGGGAGCAGTAAACAGGAATATCACAGAGAATATAATGGGAAAGGTAGCCTGGAAAATAACGAGGTGATCCTAGCATACCCAGAGCATGTTTCGAAGTTGCTGCATACATCGTCTTTTGGGGAAAGAGAGAGAAGGCAGATGCTACAAGGTAGGGAGGGATAACTTCTGTACCTGGATGTCACTGCTTAGATGATTTGGTGCATGGGGCTCTGTTTTCCCCCTGCAGTCGACTTTTTTTTTTTGGCAGGCACAGGGAATTGAACTTGGGTCTCTGGCATGGCAGGCGAGACTTTGGCCACTGAGCCACCATCGCACAGCCCACCCTGCAGTCAACTTTTTAAAAAGCACAGAAATGTGTCTGGAAGGAAGCACAAGAAACTGTCAACACTGTAGCTTTTCAGGAGGGGAACTGGGAGGTAGGGGATAGGATGGAAGAGAAACTTGCTTTTATGCCCTTTCGTATGTCTTAAATTTTGAACTGAGCAGATCATTACTCATTTATAAGCAAAAAATTAGTAAAATATAAAAGAAAATAAAACGCATATCTATAAAAGAAAGGACCTATGCACTACAAGAAGATTCACTGGAAAATACCCTCAGAGGTTAAGAGCAGTTATGTGGGTTGTGAACAATGGTGGGGCTTCTTTTCCCACCTAGAGGAAAGCTGGCCCTATGCCTAGGGAAACCAAAAACCAGTCTTGCAGATCAGGAGCAGGTGACTATCTGTGCTCAGAAGCTAATTGGAGGTATGAACAAAACATACCTGTCTTAAAATATCTCCCCATGTTGTCTGAAATTCCAGTCATTTGAGTCATTCCTTTGCCTGAAGAACAGCTTCTCTAAAGTCCTTCTGAAAACACCGGGGTGGTAGTGGGTGGTTTATCATATGAACTGAAATAGTTTGAGGGTGACACACTATAAGGAAGTTTTGATTGTGGGAAATATGTTTCTTGCTTTTGAGTTTTTTTCTGGATTTCCCTTAAAAACATATGCAGCCTTTCATTCATAGCACTTATTTTACTCATGATCTTGAAAATACAGAATATATATGTAACAGATTAAAAAACATTCATAATTTCACCAGGAGAGTTTCCTTCTAGTTCTCCCACTTACTATTAAAAACTACATATGTGTGTGTGTGTATATGTATGTTTTAGTTTGCTAGCTGCCAGAATGCAATATACCAGAAATGGTATATTAAAAAGAGGAATTTAATAAATTGCAAATTAACAGGTTTTAGGCCATGGAAATGTCCCAATTAAAGCAAGTCTGTAGAAATGTCCAATCTAAGGCATCCAGGGAAAGAAATCTTGATTCAATTAGGCCAATGAAGTAAAGGGTCTCTCTCAAGTGGAAAAGCACATGGTGAACACGGTCAGCGTTTCTCTCTCAGCTGGAAAGGCACATGGTGAACACAGCGTCATCTGCTTGCTTCCTCTCAAGATCCCTGGGAGGCGTTTCCCTTCATTTCAAAGTCACTGTCTCGTGGACTCTCTGCTTCGTGGTTCTGCGGCGTTCTGTGTTATGGCTTTCTTATGGCTCTGTCATTCTTCTCTGCTCCCTCTGAATCTCCCTTTTATAGGATTCCAGTAAAGTAATCAAGACCCACCTAGACACGTCTCCACCGAATCCAGCTTAACAACTCTTGATTGAACCGTATCTCCAGGGAGATGATCTAATTAAAGTTTCAAACATACAGTACTGAATAGGGATTAGAAGAAACGGCTGCCTTTACAGCAGGGGATTAGGATTTAAACATGGCTTTTCTAGGGTACATACACCCTTTCAAACCAACACAACATATATATATATATAAATGAAAAGATAAAATTGATATTTTATCTACCATTCTGTGTGCTTCTTAAAAAGCAGTTTGTTATATCCACATACAATCCATCTGAAGTATACAATCAATGGCTTTTAGAATAATCAGTTGTGCATTTATCACCACAACCAATTTTAGAACATTTTCTTTACTCCAAAAATGTGTGCTACCTTTTCACCTAAGATTATGAGCATTTTCTTGTCAGCAAATATCTTTGAAAATATGATTTGTAATGGCTACCTAATATTCCATTATATGAATGCACGTATTTATTTAACCAATCCTATATTGTAAGGCACTTCGATTGTTTCCAAATTTTTGCTAGGTTCAATTATGTTGTCATGAATTTGCCTTTCGTGTCTAGAAAATCCAGTTCAAATGGGCTTAAACCAAATAGGAATTACTGGAGAAAAAAGTTGAGAGCAAGGGCAATCTTCAGGCAAGTTTCCCTCAGGGTTCCTGCTCCAATTCCCAACAGTTCTCTAAATTTTACTTCTCTGCAGGTCCTAGGGCAATAAGCTTTCACATTCACATCCATGGGGTAAGGTGGAGAGAGGGCTCAGGTCCTTTGCTGTACTTTGACTAGGTCAATTTATGAAAGGGTAGTTATAGGTGGAAGGAAAACTGGGTTCTGATAGCTTTGGGCCTAGGCTTCCTAGGCACCCTGAACAGCTAAAATGTCAGGGTGTGGGTATGGGTGTGGGGTGGGATTTAGGCCTATCCCTTCTGGTTGTTGCACAATGGAGAACTGGAGAAGGGAATCTATGCTGAATAAGAGTGTCCTCTGCAGTTTACTGAAAACGCAGATCCTCAGGCCTCACCCCAGAATACTGAATCACAATCTGCTTTTTAACAAGAGCCCCAGGAGACTGTTTGCACATTAAAGTTCAAAAGTCTTGTTCTACAGTATCTTGATTATTCCTTGAAAACAGATCCTTGAAAGAATGTTTGGACCAAAGGGCACGGATATTTAAAAAATTCTTGATACATATAGTCACATTTTACATTCTCACCCTGGGATCCAGGTGTATGGGGCCTAAAACTTATACAATTTGGGGAGTCCCTCTTTAAGAAAAATACAAAATTTGTACATACAAAAGTGAATTTTCACAATGAAAAAAGGGAGACACAGACAAATCCTCAAATAACAAATACACAAAAATACTAGGTTGAAACATGAAACCACAATATTTGTAGGTAAAAAAATGGTCACATATGGTCAAAAAGCAGTTTCATGTGTTCAACCTATATTTTCTGTCTATTTGTGGCTGAATATTCTTTTTTGTGTGTGCAACTACTACTACAATTTTAGAATATTTCCATTACCCCAAAAAGAAGCCCAACCCCTTAGCCATTACCCCCCAATTCCTCCCTTTCTCCTCCCCACTTCAGCCCTAGGGAACCATTAATTTACTTTCTGTCTCCACAGATTTGCCTATTCTGGACATTTCATATAATGGAATCTTACTATGGCCTTTTGTGTCTGGCTTCATTAACTTAGCATAATGTTTTCAAGTTTCACCCTGGGGTTGTATAAGTACTTCATTTCTTTTTACTGCTGTGTAATATTCCAGTTATGAAAATACCATTTTGTTTAGCCACTCATCAGACAGTCAGGCTGTTCCTACTTTTTACCTGTTAAGAATAAGGCTGCTATGAACATTTGTGTACAAGACTTAGTGTGAATGTATGTTTTCATTTCTTTTGGGTAGAGATACCTAGGAGTGGTATTGCTATACCATATGGTGGTAACTCTATTTAACATTTTAAGGAACTACCAGACTATTTTCCTAAGTGACCACACCATTCAAAATTCTCAGCCATGAATGAGGGCTCCACGTTCTCCACAACCTCATCAATACTTGTTTTTATGTCTTTTTGATTATAGCCATCCCAGTGAGTGTGAAGGGCTACATTTTCTTTGATTGCCTTTTCAAACGATTTTGCAACATCATTTTCTGTAGAGAGAATGAGAAGAAAATGTCATCTTTAGTGCTTGATATACATTTTAAATTATTGAGCTGTGGAAAGTTTCCTATTGCTACCTCTGTAACCTCCTTGCAGATGCTTGTTTAGGTTTTGCTTGTTGATCTCACTAGGCATGGCCTCCATGGCAGCTCAGCGAGCCAGGCAGGTTTTGTTTGCTCTGGCCCTTGACCTGCCAGTCCTCATGGGACTCACTGGTCACGCAGCCTGGGTCACAGGGGAACAGTGCCTTGCTCTAACCTTAGGGTCAGTGATGGGATCTGGATGCTGGATGAAGGCCACCAAGGACATGCTGTCATTGAAGAAGAGTAACACAGTGCAAGGATCACTTCCTTTAAGGCTTAGAAGGGGGTTCCCCAGGCCAGAGCAATGCTCCATGACATCTGTAAAGGGGGCCCACACAAATGAGGAGTCCTAAAGCTTATACTACACAAGTTTCATAGAAAATCAGCCTGTGATTTTCACCCAGACTTGTGATAAAATCCATTTACTTGTACCTCTCCCAACTCTGACAACTGTCATAAAAACAAAAACAAACAAACAAAAAGATAAATATCTTAGACAATCTGAGAGATGCTGGAATCTCACTGTTATTATTTTGCATTTATTTGATGAGCTTGAATATTTTGAATATTTGAATATTTTGAATATTTGATGAGCTTGAATATTTTCCCAGTTGCATTTGAGTTTTTGTTTATTTTCTATCTAGTACCTGGCACATAGAAAATAAAAAAATCTTGATGAAATATTTTCCCCCATTTTCCTGTTGGGTATTAAGCTCAAGGTTAACAGCTGTCCACCAACATCTGTTCTCTTTTTCCATAATCACATGGCAGGTTCCTTTGTGGTTAGGTGGGTCCTTGTGTCTAAAGTTCTTTCTTATAGCAGCCAAAACACTGTGAGCCACTTACGAGTTTAAGCCTTAAGACAGGAGGCGAACTTCTTCCTTTCTAAAATTTATCTGCAATTCAGCATTGACCATGGAGATGGTGGAGAAACCAGATGGAAGGAATTTGTACAGATGGAAGGACTGTGTAGAACAGAGGGTTTATGGCCCAACCAGTGGACATGTGCAATCAGTTCTTGGGATGAGCAGCCTAGTTCCATAAAGATAAAGCATGGGGGACGAATCTGGGGTGATCAGGTTCAATGACACCAGCCATTGAGATTACCCATTTCATTTTTCTTGCTTTCACCAAACAATGCTTTGATGACTTACCACATTTGCTTACGTTGCCTTCAGAGAATGAGCATGCACCAATCTATCAGATACTCTCGACCTTCTGGCAGAGTAGTCCCTAGGTGTTTAAGTTAATCAATATATCATCTAGTTTTTTTTTTCTTTCATCTAGGTTTTTAAACATGAAAAAGACAGAATAAAATAAAATCAACAAACTATAGTGAACTGGTTTAGACTAGAACACACTTATGGAGAAGAACACTTTACTTACCCAGAACTCAGTCACAGGAACCCAACAGACGGCAGGAAGGAAGGTGAAGAATGAACTGAAGTTCAATTATTTTGTTCTTAAGAGTCCCCACAATTCTTCAAAGCTCTTTTCATTGGTTGGTGAAGTGGTTTCCAAGCCCTCAAGAATTTACAAAACTACAAGAGTGGAACGGCTGCCTTTTCCAAATCTATTGCAACATTTTTCAAATCTACTGGGCTGAGAGCAAACCCCAAAATGTTGAAGATGAGCTGCAGGGACAATCCAGTGGCTTGTCTCATCCCCTTCCCCACAGCATTCCCTTGGGCATTCCTAGGCAAGTGGTGAAGGTGCAAAGCACAGAGGTTCCTGGAGTCTTCCCAGGCCCTTTCACTTGGGAAATGGAAAAACAGCCCCTTCCTGCTCTTTGCTGATAGTTAGGAATAGCTATGGGGTGGGCCTCTGATTCAGGTAAGGGTTTGTGTGCTGGTGGTGATATAGAGGATGTTCTGAGTTATACCTGGGCAGTTCTTCCAGTGAGCTGCTCACTGGAGGGCATCAACTATGCTGGGAGAGCTTAGAAAATTCCCCATCATCATCTGCCCCTGCTTCCCTCTTTTCTTTAGAAACTACTACAGGCCAATCCCCAGTTGAAGTCAGACCTAGAAAGGCCACCCCAGCCCTAGGGGCCAGCCAAGTATTTATTCTTGAGCTTGAGGACAAAAAAAAAATACCAAGGGGTTAGAGAGTTGAGGTATCCTGCCCACCCCCACCCCCACCCAGCTGGTAGGTATTCACAGAAGCATATTTTCCCTGCATTTTTGGAAAGAAAGGATGAGCAAGGGTTTTCCTAGGAGGAAGGGAACATGAGCTGGGGAGATTCTCACTGAGAAATGCTTGTTTCTCTCACTCAAGGTACAAGGAATGATAAACCAGGTGGCCTGTGAAAACTGAAAGATTTGTTAATCTTTGTAACTCACCACACCAAGCACTTTTTTACTTGGTATCCCTATTAGGAGGAGAGCAAAACACCCCTTAGTATAAAGAAACAAGGCACTCATGTTTTGGCAGCAGCCAGAAGAGAACCAGTACAGTATATCCCCACAGCAGCCTGCAATAAGGGAGGGTAACTGAAGTAAGATGGGTGGTGGCAGCTTTAAAGAGGAAAGGGAAGCTAGCTAAGTCCCAGAACCTGCAGGAAGAGGACAGGGGCCTGATGATAAAGGGGGCACCCAGTTTCCTTAAGATCTCTTAACAATCAGAAAGTGGGCCTCAGGCATGTTATTCACCTTCTCCCCCTTTCCTTCCATCTTTACTTACACAAAGCCCTGCACTGGCATTTCCATTGCCCTGTCTTGGAGGTGTGCACTTCACACTTTCTGGGTGGCAAACAGGTGGGCTATTCCCACAACGGCTGAAATAGCCCCAACCTCCTGCCATCCCATAAGTCCTCTGGAACCTCCTCCCAGCTGGGGTTTCACCTGCAGGCAGATACCTGTCTGTTAGTTTGTAAGCTGCTGGAATGTGATATACCAGAATTGGTATATATGAACAGCTTTTATAAAGGGGAATTTAATACATTACAACTTTACAGTTCTAAGCCTATAAAATTGTTTAAACTAAGGCATCCAGAGAAAGATACCTTAATTCAAGGAAGGCCGATGGGTCAGGAACACCTCTATCAGCTGGGTAATCATGTGGTTGGCATCTGCTGGTCCCCTGCTCCTGGGCTCCATTGCTTTCAGCATCTGTTCCTGTGGAGTTCCTTACTTTGCTTCTTCAGGGCTGGCTTTCGTTTCTTGGCTTCCCTTGGCTCTCTCCAGGTTCTGGCTTGCTTAACATCTCATGGCAACATGTACTGGGCTCCAAGAATCTCCAAACATCCGTGTCTCTGTTCTCCCAGAACAGAGTTGGCACGTGTCAGCTCTGGGCTCTTTCGGCTCTGAGACTTCTGCTGTTACTGACTCTCTCCAAAAAGTTTACTCTTTTAAAGGATTCCAGTAAACTAATCAAGACCCATTTGGAATGGAGAAGTCACATCTCCATCTAATCAAAGGTCACACCCACAATTGGGTACGTCACATCTCTGTGGAGATAATCTAATAAAAAGATTCCAACTTACAATATTGAATCAGGATTAAAAGAAATGGCTGCTTGCACAAGACTGGATCAGGTTTAAAACATGGTCCTTCTGAGGTACGTAATACTTTCAAACTGGCACACTGTCTTAGCATTATTTGCTACCATATAGCAAGTGCACGGGCACATAGTTTCAAGACAGCTGGAGGCCCTGCTCTCTCTGTAATAGAACCTGTCCTTTTCATGTCTAAGTAGTTTGAAAGTACATTATGAAGATAACTGAATTAGGCTGTCTCCAAAATTGCAGGGTATCACCACTTGCTAGCAGCCTCAGAGAAGCATGGGAGAGTAGCCAGATTTCTCCCTGCCCCTGAAAAGGGCTTAGAATTTAGCTGAGAAAGCTGACTCTGAAGGGGTCTGGTAGTCATGACAAGGGATGCTACCCAAGAAAAGAGCAAGTCCCGGTAGCATAAGAGACGCTCCAGTGAATCCGAACAATCAAAGACAGGTTAAATTTCAGTGGAGGCCACACAGGACAGAGGGACAGCAGATCAGAGAGCTCCCATACCTAACATGCCTAACAGAGGTGTTAGCCAGGGAGGAGGACAGCAATGGAGAAAATAATGAACTGAAAGTTTTAAAATGAAACAAATTGAGAGAACACATATGGGACTGAGTTTCCTGGAAATGTCAGAATTTCATTCTCTGTCATCAGGTGAATTAAGTTGAATAAAAGAAAAAAATCTAGCCTTATTTCTTGCACAGGGCTTCCTGCCCAGGTTGGGGGTATACAAAGGTAAGAGTTCATTCTGACAGCTAAGGCATGGTTATTCCAGGTGAGGTCCAAGGACTAGCAGCAAGACCTTCACCTGGGAATCTGTTAGAAATTCAGTCTCAGGCTTCACCTTTTGAAACAGATTTTGCATTTTAATGAGATCCTGAGGTGATTCATACACATATTAAAGTTTGGGAAGCACTGCCTAAAGGGATGATTCAGAAGGTTTAAAACTTTTTCTTTTGTAGCAGTTAAATTTTCACACAAAATTGTTTTGTCTCTGGTGAAAGCAGAACTGCTCAGTTCAATCGGGGGTGGGGTGGGCTACACCCCTTTGCTTATCTCTCACAACAGCCGCTGAAGCACAGCTGAGGCTCTCTAAACCCCACAAAACAGGGAAAACCCCACCTCATCACTTAATATATAAAGGAACTATTTTTAGTGGCCAGGTGGTCTAGTATAATGGACATAGGGGGTGAGGATGTATGGACTGTATTTGAAAGTCATCAGCAAGTGAGGTTCTAATGGCATAATATACCTGTAGTCATCCAAGCAAGGATGGGCAAAACATCCCCAGCCCATTGCCCCTCCTACACAGTTCAGCCCTTCAGGACTAGACAAACCCCAGCAAGTTTAGAGGTGTTTCAACAAACCCTTAGGTAGGCAAACTGGGAGAGTAACCCCAGTGCAGATCCGAGACTTCCAAGGGTGCACATAAAGACCTACAACCTTAAAATCTATACTTACCCAGGGTTCCCTGGGTGTATAGGGACACACCTGGCTGTGTGTCAAGGTGACAAGGTGACCCTGGCTGAAGAGACTATCCTCACTGATCCAGTCCACAACTGCACTACAGGTCTGAAATTTTAGGTTTCTGGGGACTCTTTTAGCCAGGTGGGGGCTCCAGCTTTTCTTCTGTGTTAAGGAGCTTGCTCCTAAGGTCACAGGTAAGATCTGGGTGCTGTTACATGTGGGAAATAGGCAAGTTTTCTGAGAGGGGAAACAGGACATGAGCCATAATGTGGGGACTGTACTGAAGTTGTTAATGAGCTTGGAGCCTTCACTTTTTTGGGGAGGAGATGAAACTGAGTCTCCTGGCAGGCGAGAATTCTACCACTGAACTACACTTGCAACCCCTGGAGCCTTCACTTTTAAGATTCAGTTCCCATCCCTCTACCTTTTGGTCAGGACTTCAAGACTGTACACATTCCTCAATGTGAAATGTCAGCTGGGCTTTGTCAGGGATTGGATTTAAATGGATGAAAGGGAAATGTGCTAGCATGTTTAAGGACAGAGAAGAACGGAGGGCTGTGATCTAAAACTTAAATCATTTTCAGAAGAGGGCACTGCCTATCCACATCTCGGCTATGCTGTGTGATGGTCTTAGCATTGTCAGGTCCCCAGAGAAGCCACTAGATGCCTTGCTGAGATAAAAACTGGAGAGGTCCTGTCCATGTGGATTCTGCTGACCAGCAGCAACAGTGGTAATGACAACAGGGTATGGTTAAATGGGAATCTGGCTTGTACTGTGTGAGGCCTTGGTCAAGAAAAACAAGCATTGGCATATCTGATAGTGCTACTCTGAGATCAACAAAATGAAGAAAACGCCAATCCTTGTGACTGTGTCTGGGAGCTAGTACACTCTGACTAATGGGGTGCAGGGCAAGTCAAGGCCTAGGGGGTCACAGCCAGCACAGTAAGGAACAGCATGTGCTCTGATCAAAGGAGACACAAGAGCACATCAGTATTTTAGTTCAAGCAGAGACACACTGACTGCCATCCAGGATGGAACTAGTGCTTTCTTCCCAACTGATCAGAGAGCTAAGCTTTCAAAGCCTGAATGTCTCTGGAATCCTTCACCGTTTTCTTTCACGATTCTTGTAAGTACAGCTAACTTTGATAACAGTAAGACCCTGTCACAGTTCACTAGGATTTCACTTGGTCTAACTGATCTACAACTGCGCACAGGGCCTGCAAAGTGGCTAGTTTCTGGGATTTATATAAGCATATGTGCACACACATCACAGTTTTAGAGATTAGGACCATAAACTTCTTATTAACTGGAGAGTTTATACATTGCACACTGCCAGGATAATTTCTTACTTGCACTTTCTGGAGAAAGAAACCATCAATATTAAGATCACCACTCTGTAATTTTGCTTGATTGTGGATTAGGCCAAGGTGCCCACACCTAATTCCTGGAGTCCAAACCCAAGTCACAAAGATCCAATACTCTGAGGCCTTAGCCACAGCCTGCCAGGCACTTCATCAAGCTTCCTTTCTAATAGCTGGAGGCAAACTCCTAAATCCAATCAGGATCATTACTGAGAAACACCCATAGCCCATTCCCTGTCCCACTAGGCACTTGTCCTCTCCTATCACAAGAACAATGTTGGGGCTCCGCCTCCCCTTTATCCTGCTACATTCCCTTGTGAACCTTATTTTGCCCCAACAGGAAGCAGCTGCAAAGACCACAAACGCTCCAATTTACATAAAATTATCTCACTCCATTTTATTTAAGATTTTTTTCTCCAGTTAGTAAAAGAAAGATGTGTCTCTCTTTATACATATATACAAGTTCAGTTATAAAAATAGACAGCACATTCAAAGAGAAAAAAGGCTTGGCATTTTTCTGATTCCCTCTAAATAGCATCTGTACACAGGAGTCTGGGTTTGGGCAGGGGAATCTTACTGATTTAAATTAAACGATTCCCCTACAAACCCTACTCCAAGAAAATGTTTTAAAAATCATTCTATCTAAACTCAATTCCGCGATTTTCAGGTGTGCAAATTAGAGGCTGGCCCGCCCGGAAGCACCTACTCCATCGGGGACATCAGGCTGGGGGCAGGCAGAAACACCTCCCATGCAAAAACCATCCCTTTGCCTCTCCTAGAGGGCAGCAAGCTCAGGCTGGTGGGGCAGAGGCTGGGAGGGTCAGTGCTGAACTTGCCCTATCTCCATCTTCTCCACCTCACTCCTGCGGTCCCTTCCTTCCTCAGTGCAATACAGACAGTGCATACAGCCAAGCAGGGGGCTGAAGGGCAAGGGCTGGGGGGAGACTGTGCATTCAAGAAGGGCAAAGAGGAGCCTGCAAGAGGGGCTGTGAGGATGTCCTACTGAGATGGCTCCTGGTCTCTTTACTGGCTTCTGGATGTCCCCTGGGTGAGGACTGCTGCTACTGTTGCTGGTGGGACCTGAAGGTTCTCTGGTATGAACCATGCAGGACAGGGGAGAAAACGCTGGGAAATCATCTGCCTTTGGGTATGCTTCCTCTAGCATTCTATTATCCTTACATGCTACCACCTCACACTCACTGCTCTTTTCAATGATGATGCTCTGGCAAATGGGGTTTGGAGACCTGGGAAGATCCCCAGAGACAGGGGATGCCAGGTACACGATTTCCTCCCATCTTAGCCCTACAGGAAATCACAACCTCAAAAGATGTTTCCACCATAGAAGGCTCTTCACAGCACTTGCAGAGCCTTTGCAAAGGACACGCCAGAGTCAAAAGAGTGGAATGGGGATGGAGACAGTGTGCCTGAGCATCTAAAGAGGGTCTGTATCAGGCCCATTCCCAGTAAGAGGTTAAGACTTGGTTATAAAGTTCATTTGAGATATGGTGGGGCTGACTCCTCTCCCCAGGCCATCTTCCTTTAGACAACACCAGGGCACTTCTTTTGAGACACAGATGATAAAAGTGCTCACACCAACCACCTGTCCTTCCCTTGCTGCAACTGGTCATCTCCACCCTCTGACTTGGGATGTTAAGATGCTGCACTAGGCAAGCCATCCAAACACCACTTGCTGGCAAGGACTCTAGCCCTTGGTTTGGTTGAAGGAAGTGGGAGGGCCCAGGTGGTTACCGTCCTCCAGAAGGGTTGGTGCCTTTCCCCTGTTTTCGGACCAGGGAGTCTGTGGTTAAGCTGCTGGTCATATGGAGGCCCTTGGGAGTCCCGGGAACATTATTTCCTTTGCTCAAAGGGGAGCTCAAGGGAGAAGAGGCGCTTGAGGGTCCAAAGTCAGCAAGGCCAGCAGGCCGAACAAGGGATGTCTGTAGAGGACTGCTGGCGGAGATTCCTGTGGGCATGGGGAAAGAGACAAGAGTGTAAGCACCAGTTCTGTCTGAGCTGCTATGCAGCCTGTGGCCTTAGTTATTAGAGTGTGGAATGGAGAAGTGGTTTGGGATCACCTTCTTGCTGCTCCTTGTCAGTGCTACAAAGCCCTTCCAGGCACATACACTTGCTCTTCCTGTCTATTATCTTTTCAGTGAGAGGAATGGGTTTTTATGAGAACAACTGCATCCACCAAGCCCTAGCCACACTACCTCATCACATGGAATAAGATGTCATCTTGGAGCTCGAGGACCAAGAAGCTGGCACACAATCCATGGAAACCAAGGCTGTAACTTATAAGGCACTAAAGCATTTTACTTTCTACCAGTTGTGATTAGTTGCTTACTTCCACATTTCAGAAGATATTCAGAAAATATTCTCTATCCCCAATCAGTCTAGCCAGATAATACTCTCTAGCTTTTGCCTATATTAGTACAGTCCTTGTGTTGGACTTGACTGCCCTTGCTCTTCAAGTCCTGCTACTTCAAAGATCAAGTTTGATACCTGCCCTTTGGTAATGGCTCCCTGAGCAAAAGTTAACTCTCCTTTTCCCTAGTATGACCCAAACCCTTTTATATCTGTAACATGTTATCTAACATGATTCTTCATTTGTTTCTTGTGTACTGATTTTACTTCCCTAAAAAGAATTCTAAGTGCTTGGTAGGCTGACAGTCTCTATTCATCCACAGTGGAACTGTGGGAAATGTCTGAATCGCTCCTTTCTCATGTCGTCCATTCCAGTTAAAAAGCACTGTTCATTCCTCTTGCAACACTACCATTCTTTGCCTTTTTTACTCTCCTGCCCCCTCAGTACGGTTTTCATCAAAGATACTGATGATGATCCTGTTCTGCTATCCATGGGGGAGATCCTGCCATGGTAGACTTGACTACTGGTATGATTTTTGTTTTCCAAGGATGTGACAAGTTGTAAAAAGGTTAAGAAACACTATGCTAGGCTATTATACTTCATATCTGCTGAGTGAACAAATAAATGAATGGTGGGAATTCTGTAAGTGAAAGGGGAGATGAACTAACATTTGCTGAGCACTTACTGTGGGACAAGCATTTTCCATTAAAAAATGCATTTACTTCCTACAACAATCTCATGAACTATCAAGACCATGTTTAGAATGGGGAGAGAGGTTTGTAAAAGGGTGCTCTGACACCACTCTCAGAAATCCTGGATTCTACTGCTACAGTAATCTTTCACTTGTCATGTTCCCTTCTCTAATTTTTTTGTGATCCCCTGTCCTAAAGCCAAGGATTTTAGTTAGAGTAAAAGCTCCCTCCTGGGCGGGCCATGGTGGCTCAGCAGGCAAAATTCTTGCCTGCCATGCCGGACTCCTGGGTTCGATTCCTGGTGCCTGCCCATGTAAAAAAAAAGTTCTCTTCTGTCAGATCTCACCATATCTTTCCAAACTTGACTCTCACTGCTCCTTTTTGGCATAACCTCACTAACCTGCTTGGTGAGTCTCAACATGCTTTGGCCATTTCCAACTCTTTGTTGCCATCCTAAATCCTTCCTCAGCCTTCTCCTTCTTTCTGAATCATAGCCTGGTAGCCGTCTCATCCTCAGGTCCAGTGGTTCCTCCTTCTTTTGACCTACAACCACAATTAAGGTCTTTCCCTCTCTTTTCACTTATCTGCCTATTGCCTTGTATTGCTGCTAAACATATTCTATGAACAGCTACTACTTCCTACTTCTGTAATACTCTCAAAGGCAGGGTCCATGTGTTACACTCCTACACACACAAAAGGAGAAATGCTAACTATGTTAATGTGGATGACTAAAACGTGGGTCTCAGAGAAAAATCTATGAAGAAAAGAATCAGTTCTCAAAGCAGGGAAAATTCTAAATGTTTAAAGTATAGTTCAGAAACTGGACTCTTTCTTACCTCTTCCAATTCAAAGACAGCACTGTGCAAAGTCACAAAGGCAAGGAAAGAGTTAAGACTGTTCAATGTGATGAAGGAGAACCACAATTTGGCCTCTGGGAAGTAGGTTCCTAGCCCGGGGAGTCCTGGGGGTAGCTAACCCACTCTACCTGGCAGAACACTCAATAGTCTCCATATTGTCCCTGGCCAGAAAGGGCCCTGTACCACCCTGGGCCTCCACACCTTTAGACACGTTGTACCCGTATGCAGCATAGGCAGCTGCTGAGGCTGCTGCAGCCCCTGCTTTGGCTCCTGCCATTGCGGCAGCGCTGCCTGCTGTTGACTTCCGGCTGCGGCCTTTCCCTGCTCCTTTGGCTGTGCTTCCTGAACCTTTGGGGCGCCCTCGGCTTCGGGCTGAGTGACCACGTCCTGCAGCTGGCATTTCCTGAATGGAAATTCCTGTGGGAACAAATAGGCAAAGAGAAAAAATGATTCTCTTCAAATGTTACCATCATCTTGTCCTGATAGAAAAAGCTGGCTTTAGGGTGTTTGTTTCAGGACTATGACGGAAGCCTCTGCCTTCATTTAATAGCTGGGCCACTGAGTCACACAGAGTTAATAAGAACTCTAAAAAAACAAAAAAAATAGCTTACCTCTTCAAACTGCTTTTCATTCTACAGAGGGTTCCATTACTCCTGAATTTCTTTTTTATGTTGGATCATTACTAAATGAATCCCAGGGACTTCACCAGCAACCAGTGTGTTACTGGTATTGTTGAGTCAATTTTTACTCCAAAGTTTTAAACCTAGAGCTCCCAAGGATACAGGAGCAACACAGACCCCACATAATAAAGTGAAGAAAGGCCCAGAAAAGTTAACTTTAATCAAAAACTGGCAAAAGTAAGGGTGAAATTTGAAAGACAGACATGACTAGAAAATAAGTTTGTAATTTTTAATAAAATTCTTATTTTACTTTCCCTAAACTCTGTCTCCTTTTCACTTGACAGGGCTATTGAAAAAAATGACCCCTTAAGTTCTTTTTGTTCCTTCTATTCCACTCTTCTTTGAAGAAGATAATGCCATTATCCTAGAAGAAATTAGGACTTTATCTATCACCAAATCAATGCTTTTCTCAAGGTAGCAGGCCAGTCACATACTGTGTGAGACAGCAGCACCACTTACCGTTCACTGTGTCTGAGACCGACCCTGTTATGGAAGCAGGAGAGTTGGTGGCTCGGGACTGAGGGGCTGAGGAGGCTGGGTCATCCACAATGACCAGCATATCACTGCTGCTCTCATCAGGGGGAATGGAGCCAGTGTGCAGCTCACTGCTGATGGAAATCTAAAGGAGGAAGAATCTGAGATCACCACCAGCTCAGAGTGCCCATAGCAGCTTTAGGGGACTGCTGCCCAAGGTCCCTGCACCTGGGTGAGAACATGTTCCACAGGCCTTGCCACCAATTTCCTCTCCCGCCTGGCTTCACTGCTGAGGATTTGATTCAACAGAACAAGCAGTGACCAGAGAAGCCAGACTGACCTCATTTACTTTTCTCCTTGTGTGTCCCATGAACAACCCCCTTCTATAAGGTAGGAGGGTTCCAGGAGAAGGAAAAACTACCACACTGTGCCTCTGCTCCAAGGCCAGGACAAAGTTTCCACTGCTGCAAAGAAGTATCTAAAAGGAGCCTCACCTCACTGAAAGGGCTGGGCATGGCAGAGTCCACACTAATAAAGGAGTCGTCCCCATCAGCAGAGAGGTTGGAGTTATCAGCCGAGGGAACAAATGGGATTACCAGGTTCACACCCTCCTTTCTCCTTTTCCCATCCAACTCATCTTCTTTCTTCTTCTAGAAACATACAAATCGGGAAATATAAAAAAGCATAAGGATAGGCTTGAAGAGAAGAGTGGGTTTAGGGAAGAAAACAATGACAGAACCTTTATTCTTTACTTTGTAAACTTGTGTATTTCATTTTTCTACTGTGGTTTTAACTTGCACTTCCCTAATGGCTAATAACATTGAACATGTTTTCATATGCTTACTGGCCATCTGTATGTCTTCTCTGGAGAAATGTCAGTTCAAGTCCTTTGCCTATTTTTAAATTGGGTTGTCTTTTTGAATGTTGAGTTGGAGGAGTTCTTTATATATTCAGATATTAAATCCTTATCAGATATATGGTTTCCAAATATTTTCTCCCATTCTATAGGTTGCCTTTTCACTTTCTTGATAATGTCCTTTGATGCACAGAAGTTTTTTATTTTGATGAGGTCCAACTGTTTTTGTTTTTGTTTTTGGTATAAAGTCTAAGAATCTGTTGCCCAATATAAGGTCCTGAAGGAGTTCTGCCTTCTTTTAAAATATGTATAAGGAGAACAAAGGATTTCACCATAACTAAGGACTAAGGATTTTTTTTGGTTATTATTTTCTCAATTTACATGTAAACTCTTAAGGCTTGAATGATTGAGCTATATTAAACAGTTCTAGAAGGAAGTTCAGTAAGGTTCTATCACAAATCACAGAATTATGCTGAATCACACTTATCCACTGCAATAATTACATTTGGGTCTATACTCATGTTAGGGCTAATATGTATGTCTTTGTGCAGTTTATATCATCACTGTATTTAGCTGAAATTTCTAGACTTAGAGCAGGAATGACATCTAATAAACATTATAATATCCTATATGAAAAAGCCCTACAATATTGTAAACCCTTCATTATTCTATAAGAAAAAATCTCCTTCTTTTCTTCTCTGATACTGTTAAAACTATTTTTATTCTAAGTAGAGTAAGTGATTAGATAAAAGCTATTTGAAGGTGGAGTGAAGAAAGAGAACCTGGGGAAATGGGTAGAGATGGCAGTTCAGGCTAAGAAGGACTTGATTCTTTATTCCTAGGATTTCTCAGCTTTGTAAATTCAGTGAGTACCAGGGACATCCTTCAGGCTAGAAATGGTTCTGCTTAGCAGCAGGTCAAATCAAGGGTGGGGATTTGACAACAGGAAGCTCTGGAAAGTCTACTGGAAGATGATATAACATAGACAGGATCTTAGGCTGCTGGGCCAAAGGGACGTGAGGCCCTAATACAGGCCTAGATAAGGGAATAAGCTGACCTCCACTAAAAAGCAGAACAAGTTTTAACGTGTGGTCAGATAACATGCTTCAGGTGAACCAAACAGGCCAGGGAACTGGGTGATGGACAAGGGTAGGATTTGAGGGACCAGAGCTAATGGAGATGTCTGAAGTTTAAGTAGCTATCTTCTAGGGTCCAACCAAGGCTGGTGGAGATGATAAAGGCAGGACAACTGAAAAGTAAGTCAAACCCTGCAGAAAAATTGGAAAACTCTTCTAGTAGGTAGTACAATGGTACCAAACCAATAGCTCTTGGGCATAAGTCTGGGAACCTAGTATGAACGAATGGGTGGACTTCCCAAACAAGAAAAAGTCCTGAAGGCCCTGCTTCCAATTTAAATGTCAATAAAGACCAGGGATGATAATTACTGCTACAATATTTTAGAAGAAATGGCAAAATAAGGAGAAATGTAGGAAGGCTACTTCCTACTTTGCAGCTAGTCTGGTGGGCTCAAGCAGGACAAATCAGAAGGGAAATGAAAGACAGCTAACCCCCCTGGCATATATTGGAGAAAAAGAGATGAAAAGACTGGCCAAAAGTTTATTTTTCCAATGGCAGATGATCCTGAATTGTATTAGATTGGCTCTAATGAACTTTTAGGTCCTTTAAAAGATTCTGTGAAGTCTAATAATATAAAAGTAACACCCATCGTACCCATATTCATTTAGCTTTTACACTTTGTGGCAAGAACAGGTCTACCGGGGATACTTTTATCCTTATCAAACATCAGTCAGCACAGTCAGTGCTAATCACACATAGCTGGAGCTGGACCTCAACCAGTAACCAAGTGATGACAAGCTCTGCACTCCTCAGTCTTGACTGTAAGCCCTCCATCCCCCAGACCCTGTCTGTCACCCAAGAGGTACCTTCTCTGCGTATTTTTCCCGCTTGCGCTTGCGCTCTTTCACTCGATTGGTTTCTTCCTGTTGCCGTTTCTCTTCCTGCCGCAGTCTCACTACCAAGAAAATTTTAAAAGCTCATCTGAAATTAAGGTGGCCTTATCCTCTGATGTTTATGTTCCAAGGTACTACTTCTATCTGTTTCAGGCAGATAACTGATGGTTTTCTAACTTGGGGAAAGAACAGTGTCTTAGATTCTCTTTTTCAGCATAAACTATGACTCGGTTGAATTATTATGGGTGTTTCCTTGCCTTATCTTTTTTTTCCCAACCTTTTAATACCTCAGCACTGCACAGACCAAATGTGGTTGCACAGCTCTGAAAAGCTTTTGGAAGGTGGTGACAACAATAAAAACTATGAACTTATTTTCTAATGTGATACTGTGGAAAGTCCTCAGAACGTTCAAAAAATTAGACAGAAATACATAGGAGAAGGGTTTGTATGTTACAGCGGTGCTACTTCATCTTTTCTACAGACACGTTTCTATGGGCAGAACACAGTAAATGTAAAACTGCTGGGAGTCTAAGGATAGATATAGCCTTCCTGCTGCAAGCTAAACATTTATGAAAAGTTATATTTATTAAAAAAAACATGCAAATTTTGCCTTCTATTCCACAACACATCGTTGTTTGGGTTTAATATAAATTATTGTTAAAATGTTTCCCCCCAGTAATCCTTGGGATATAGCAAATACCCCTGCCTTTTTCAGATGTGTGGGGCTAAAGAAATATCTTTTACAAGGGAGAAGAAAGCATTGAGAGGGTAAGAATACGTACATTTCTTCTCCAACTCTTCATCATCTAGAAGAAGACTAACCACCTCTTTGGGTTTCAAGGTATCTGGTTTGAAGTTTCCACCTGAAATTACCATCCGCTGGATCTACACCAAAGCAAAACAAAATGTCACTTGACCTCCAAGGACCTATTCCCTTATGGTAAATATCCAGAAAGAAATGTACAATCTTTTCAGGTAAGGCCTCTGGCTTCTCCATTTCTTTCTTATTTGTGTGACTGGCACATTCAACAGAAAAGGACAATGAAAACTTCTGTAGAACTGCTAACAGCTAGAAGATCCAACGATAATGAATCAGGATGGAAACAAACAAAAAATAATCATTTTTTTGGAAATCAGCAAATTTGGCATACAATTCAGAGGCAGATCAAGTTGAGAAGACTAAGATGAGAGCTCAAATGTCATTCTCTTTCCACTTAATAAGTCAAACATGAGGGCCATTTCAAAGTTGTCAAAATTGCCACAAAACAACAGCCAAATCTAGGCTGTGGGTCATTCTGGTGGAAAGGAATAAAGAATGGCCAGGACATTTGAGACTACTATTGTACAGGATTCTATTTCAATTTTTATTCAGAAGAAATTCAAGCTCCTTCATGACCAATGCATGGCAAAAGAGCCTTAAACAGCCTTGTCAATATGGTTTGCGACTTTCTATTTTCTCCATAGTATAGAATCCCTTTGCCTTGTGTTTACCTCACTCTTTTCCTTGGCTCTTTGTAAAATGCGTTCTTCAATGGTACCTTTGCAGATGAGCCTGTACACGGTAACCTGCTTTGTCTGTCCCAAGCGGTGGGCCCTGTCCATTGCCTGTTGGTCCACAGTGGGGTTCCAGTCGCTGTCATAGAAAATCACCTGCACAGACAGCATGAAAATACAGCAAAGAATGAGGAACTCCCAAGGCAGGATCAGGAATCTTGGAAGCAGTCAGTTCACTCTGTTCATAATAGCTTGATGCCAGATTTCTTTCTATGATCTTAAGATGGATAAGATATCTACTCATAAGACATTCCTTTACTTGCCCTGGGCAAAAGAAAGTGTTCATTTAAAAAGGAGTGGCAGGGCGGGTCACGGTGGCTCAGCAGGCAGAGTTCTTGCCTGCCGGAGACCCAGGTTCGATTCCTGGTGCCTGTACATACCAATAAAAAAAAGAGAATGGCAGTAATATTAACAGTTAATGTTATGAACTATAATATGAACTGTGTATTTACTATTTGCCAGGCATCATCCTAAGTGCTTCATATGTAGTAACTCATTTAAACCTCATAACCACCATTTAGGTACTAAGATGTTTCCCATTTAACAGATGAGGAAACCGAGGCACAGAAGAATTAGAGAATTTATCCCAGATCACACAGCCTAAGTAAAAAGTGGTGGGCCAGGGAAGTAAGAAGAGGTGAAAGTCTTCTCCTTCACACAGGGCTTTCTGAGCTAAGTGATAGGTATGGCTTTTACTTGGCATTCTCGGAGAAATACTCCCATCATCAGGGTCATTTCCTCTCCCTTGAATTCCACAAAGCAAAGTTTACAAGGTTCCGTGGAAGCTACTTCCGGTTTGCTGAACAATAAACAAATAACAACAGCAACAACAAAAGGTAAACACCTCCTGCCCCCAAATGACCCTAAAACCAACAGACTCCGGGGTCCTCAAGGTTGCTAACCATCCTACAGTGAACCTACTGAAAGAAGCCCAGTTTAAAATGATCTTCATCTCTCATGCATTCTCTTCTGTAGTTAATCAAATCTCCCAAACCATCTAGAGCTTCTTCAGAAATAAGTTGTTTTTTTCTACCATCCCACTGTCAGTATCTTGCCCTCAGCCCTGCGTCTCACCCCTCATCCAGACACTATGTCAGACACCTATGTCTGGATCCTTAATGTTCTGTTACCCCAGCAAGCATCCTAAATTTCAGTCTCAATCTGTTTCTTCTTCAGTTACCCATGTGTACCACTGCAAACTAACCTTCCCTATGATAGACCATTTCATCTCTTTCTAGTTATGCTATAACATACCAAGTCAAATTTCCCTAAATAATTGGGCCCCACTTTAGTGAGCCAACTTCATTTCCTATTCTTTTTTAACACAAATACATCCCCTTTTTGTTAGGCAGGTCTCTTTAGTGTTCCTCACTTAACCCACATTTGTTTACACCTCTTTTTGCTCAAGCTGTTTCTCTGTCCTGGAATTCCTCAGCTTTTTTCTCTACTGATTCTTTAATGTTTGTATCAAGCCTCACCACTTTCAGGAAAGCCTCCTTGATTTCTCTTGCCTATATTGATTTCTCCCTTTCCTGAATTCCTATTAGAAATAATAAAAACCATGGTTAAAATTTGTTAAGCATTTGTCTGACACTAGTATGTATACATATCTTGCTGAATTCTTACACATAAAAAAACCTATTTCTTTCATCTTACAAACAAAAGAGAATGGTTTAAGAGATCAAAGTGAGTGCATGGGTTGGGGTTTGACCTAATGGCCTCTCTTCCACAAACTGCACTATTAATAATACCTTGCATTGCCTACCTTGGTCCAAGTTTCAACTTAATTACTGATCATTTTCTGTGGGTATCCAATTATTTCATGTGTATTATTTTTTAAATCCTCCCATTTAGTCTTATTTGAGGACAGATAATCTCCATCAGTGCAAAGTAAAATTTGGCAAATACCTCTTGACTGGAACTAGAATCTCTAAGGGGACTGATCAAAACTAGACAGAGCCTAAAATTGTAAACTGAAGATTTAATCTGTCTTTAAATTATTTCTTTATGATGGTTTTCCTATTGCTTAGTACCCCAGGGTACTCTGTTTCCCATTTAAAAACAGGCAATCCTTTCAGCCATTCTCTGCAGAATTCAGGTTTTGGGTGAAGATGGACATAAGACATAAACATTTTCAAATGCTCTTGCCTCTAATAAGAACAACCACTAGCTTTTTCTAATGGTGTTCCTTTTATCTGGCCTTTAGACAAGGTATAATCCCTGAATTTTTAACATGGGTTCGAATCATTGGAGAGAGAGTTGTAAATGCCTTCAAAACAACAACAACAACAACAAAACAAACAAGAAAGCTTGTTATTACTCCACAGTATCCACAGACCTAAGATTTGAAGTACACATTGATTGCTACATGTAGAGAAATTTAGCAAACCTGACTAAGAACATTTTTGGAGTTTTAACAGGACATGGAAAATTCTAGCAAAAAATTGTTTAAACTTTCAGGGAAAACAAAGGAAGGGAGGACAAAGTTAACTTAAGGAAGGAGACCTCCAGTTGGACTAGGAGGAACATTATTTGTCCAACATACCTAATACATACATATGTGGAAATTGGTTGATCTCATACCCAAAGACAGTACCTCAAGCTGTCCAAGCCTCAGGCAATGTTTCAGCATTAATTCATAATGGGGAGTCCTATAGTATGAATCATTTCATAGTTGTTTCCGTAACATTTACATTTTTTCATGGATGTCTCAGTGGCAACCCTGACTCAACCTGGGTTTTTTTAAGCTCATAAACAGTAAAAAGATTAAAACCTAAGGAGACAGGTTTGCAATTCTAATTTCAAAACAATAACAACAAAATGCAAAACAAATTTAGTAGCTACTTATTCTTTCATGGATTAAAAGAGGTAAGGAATTGGGGAGGAAAAGAAGATCAAATAGTATTCCATTTAGAATACATTTATCCAGGGAAAAAGAATATGAACTAATGTAAGTTAACAGATTAAAACCCAGATTCAAGAGTAAGAGAACTAAAAATCATGCTGGGTGTACATTTGCTATCTAATATGATGACAAAATGAGCACTGAGTCAGCCCTAACATGAACAGGGAAAGGCGCTGGGGAAGATAGTGCCTGTCACAGTGGGACAGAGATGATGCCTTTTTCAGTAATCTCATTTATGGAGCTCTGAAAGACATTCCAGAGACAGACAAATAACAATTAAAAGACTAGAACAAATGGCTTAACTGGGAAAGATTAAAGCAAGTCAATCCACAAGGCGTGGCCCAGCAATGAGTAAGGGGAAACGTATGAAGTTGTAAACACCAAGTTGGGAGGTATGGGAAAGGGGAGTGAGAGTTGAGATGGGGTGGAGAAGCCTGGCTATATAGGTCAATGACAGAGAGTTTCAGGGGACGAGGGAATGAGATGGAAAACAGGAAAATTTAGAAAGGAACAACCGGAAAAATTTGGACCAATACTTGGAAGGGGAGCTGTTTTCACCCCTAGAGAATAGGTGGAAGTTCAGTCCCTTGGGAGGGCTAAAAGCAGTCCCATGCTCTCTTTTGGGATATAGGATCACTCTTATTGCTAACTAAGGGACAAAAAGCTCTTCATTCTTTCTCTACATGTAAGTATTTAAAACAGGTCTAACAGAAACAAAAACAAATTGTACAGTTTACCTCAACCTTGCTAAACAAATTCAAATATAAAGCCATCCCTACTTCAGGAAGAATACACAAAGAAAAACACGGATAGGTAAGGGGTCATTAGTTTCCCTTAATCACATGCTGAAATCCTATCTTCCCTAACAGAGTGGGCCAGACAGCCTCCCAGTTTATGAATATATGCTTATATATGCAAATACCAACAAACTGTATTTTCATTAAGTCTATTCTGACATTTTTGGCTGACAAACTCTTCCTTGTCCATAAATGATTCAGGGGATCTCCCAAAGTTAAATAAATCTCAGGGCAAAGGAAAAATGCAAAGCTAGCAGTTAAGTCTATTGTTTTTCTAACACATACACAGAGCATAACATGAGTTCACATAAAGCATAATCTAGGAACACATTCTTTTCTTGCTGTCTAATTATTCTGGGGAATATACAAGGAACTCATAATTTACATGTAAATCTCCCAGCCCTTCCCTGCCAAATTAAATGTAAAATATTTTAGAATTCAGAACTTAGAATATTTATGGCATCTCTCTAGTTTCCAGGATGAAAAGGGAATTCCTAATTCTTTCTACTCTTCCAACTATCAGTTAGGCACTCTCTTTGGTTCTGAGTGGCTGCAGGAGTCCTTACCCCACAAATCAAACTGCAAACACTGGAAGCCTGATGCAGTTCTGCCCCTCATTCCCTGAATCTTAATTTTTTTTTTTTAATTTTAGCTACTTTTTTTTTAAATCTTGATTTTAAAAATTTATTTATTTATTTATTTATTTTACATGGGCAGGCACCAGGAATCGAACCCGGGTCCTCGGACTTGGCAGGCAAGCATTCTTACCTGCTGAGCCACCGTGGCCCGCCCTAAATCTTAATTTTTATGACCATGAATTGAAGTACTAGGAAGTATTGCTCAAGAAATAATAGTCCAAACCTGAGACAGGCAGGCTAAGAAGGGAAATGCATTTTAATCAAATGAATTTATGCTAAACATTGACAAGTAATTTCATCTAGCCTCCTGGCCTTAAATATTATTTATACCTGATGATTCCAAAATACATCTTTGGCCTCAGTCTTTTTTCTGCACTCTAGACTCTACTTGGGTGACTTTAGCTACTTAATGTCTGACAGGAATCTTGAACGTAACATACGGCAAACCAAACTCTTAGTCCGCCTCAAACATACTCCTCCCCCATCTTCCCTTCAGCAGTAATTGGCATCTCCATCATTCCAAATCTTTCCCGTTTCTTAGGTGAAACACCTGGGAGTCCTCCCTTGATGCCTCCTGCAGGCCCCAAATATCCAACTTAGCAGCAAACCCTGTCTGCTACCTTCAAAATACACATAGATTCCAATTATTTCCCACCACCTCCCCTGCTTCAAATCCACTATCATCTGTCTAACTCCTAATTGGTCTTCCTGTTTCTGCTTTTTTCCCCTAGTTTTTCCTCCCACAGAAGACAAAGGGACACATTTAAAATCATATAATACAGTACCCCTGGTCATTCTTTAACTCCTTATTTGCTATACTTTTCTTCATAGCATTCATGTTATTCATTAGTTTTTTGTTTTGTTTAACTCTATCTCCCTCATGTAGGACATAATTTCTAGTAACTCTTAGGAGAAGAAATGGAACTTCATTTTGTTGCACACTGAATTCCTAGTGCCTAAAACAGTGCCTAGCCCTTGGTGGATAACTCAGTAAACATTTGATGAATGAATGAATAAACTTTCCCAGGGAATAGAAATACCGATATGGGGCACCTCCTTCCATTTAAGAGGTGAAAGTCTAGTGTAAAGTAATTAATTATAATACAAAGTGATTAACTTGAGTAGAGGGAGGAATCAGAGAAGGAAGGTTATACCTCAACAGGCTTTGAAGAACAAATAGGAAGAGTGGAAGAGGAGGCTCATAGGAGGGTGTTCTATGGTGAAGGAAAGGTTCATGAGACACTATGATAATGGCATGTGTGTTCAGAGAACTATAAATTACTGGAACATAAATTCTGAAAGGGGAAAAAGGAAATGGTTTGGCAATTAGGGCCCAGTATGCCCTGTAAAAGAGCTTATGCTTATCTTGTAGGTGATGGAGAATACCTTTAGAATTTTAAGTAAGGGAGTAACATCTTTAATAAAGAAGGACACACAAACTAACAGTATAGTAGCATAGCAGTTAATGGATTTGGATTAACAGATATGGGGGCTGGGGTTAACTGGAGCCCAAAAGATCAGCTAGCAGAAAGTGATGATTCTTGTACTTGTATTGAGAATATGTCTAAATTGGGACTATATTAAATGCTCAAACAATAGAGAAAGAAGAGCAACAAGGAGAAAGCCAAGTTTATACTGATCTGGTACCAACTGAGTCACTATATTAGAGAACCCACAAGAATTCCACCTATAACCGACAGCCTTTCCATAAAATTACAGGGGGAAATGTTGTGCATGTTAAATACAGTCTATACCCACCTATGCCTCTAGAGGTCCTCAGGTCCTGGAGCCCTATCAGCCCTGGTTAACTGGCTAAAGAGTTTAAGATGCCGAGGAAGGTACAGCTGAGTTCTATAGCTGACATTCTACCTACTGATAGAGAATCTGTTTTTCATTCCTGAAGACAGGAAGTTCTACTGTACAGGAATTCAAACGGAGAAAGTGTAGATAAAGCCCAGAAGTGGAAACTGGAAAGCACGGGATCTATTCCCAGCTCTGTTGCCGTGAATCTACTCAAGCCTCTCTACCCCTGTACCACATTTTTCCATGCCCTTCTGACTTTGCATCCTCACACTTCTGGGGGTTTTGATGCTTTGTACTTCAGACAGGCGTTACAACAGTTACATAAAGCAACATGCCTTTTATAAAACAATTTCCCACTTTTGCATTTTTAAGTCTAAAGGTTAATGAAAGTATTAAATATATATATTTTTATTTGTTCCCCCATTATTCATTTTTATTCCATATGTTCTACTCATCTGTTGACAAGGTAGATAAAAGGAGCATCAGACACAAGGTTTTCACAATCACAGTCACATTGTGAAAGCTGTATCATTATTCAATCATTCTCAAGAAACATGGCTACTGGAACACAGCTCTACATTTTCAGGCAGTTCCCTCCAGCCTCTTCATTACATCTTTTTTTTAAAACTTTTTTTATTAATTAAAAAAATTAACAAACAAAACATTAAGAGATCATTCCATTCTACATATACAATCGGTAATTCTTAATATCATCGCATAGTTGCATATTCATCAATTCTTAGAACATTTGCATCAATTTAGAAAAAGAAATAAAAAGACAACAGAAAAAGAAATAAAACGATAACAGAGAAAAAAAAGATTATACATACCATACCCCTTACCCCTCGCTTTCATTTACCACTAGCATTTCAAACTAAATTTATTTTAACATTTGTTCCCCCTATTATTTATTTTTATTCCATATGTTCTACTCTTCTGCTGATATAGTAGCTAAAAGGAGCATCAGACACAAGGTTTTCACATTCGCAGAGTCTCATTGTGAAAGCTATATCATTGTTCAATCATCATCAAGAAACATGGCTACTGGAACACAGCTCTACATTTTCAGGCAGTTCCCTCCAGCCTCTCCACTACATCTTGAACAACAAGGTGATATCTACTTAATGCATAAGAATAACCTCCAGGATAACCTCTCAACTCTGTTTGGAATCTCTCAGCCATTGACACTTAGTCTCATTTCACTCTTCCCCCTTTGGTCGAGAAGATTCTCTCAATCCCTTGATGTTAATTCTCAGCTCATTCTAGGTTTTTTTCTCAGTCCCTTGATGCTGAGTCTCAGCCCATTCCAGGATCTCTGTCCCACGTTGCCAGGAAGGTCCACACCCCTGGGAGTCATGTCCCACGCAGAGAGGGGAAGGGTGGTGAGACTGCTCGTTGTGTTGGCTGGAGAGAGAGGCCACATCTGAGCAACAAAAGAGGCTCTCTTGGGGGTGACTCTTAGGCCTAAATTTAAGTAGACTTGACCTATACTTTGTGGGTTTAAGTTTCATGTGAACAAACCCCAAGCCTGGGGGCTCAGCCTATAGGGTTGGTTGTCCACACTGCTTGTGAGAATATCAAGAATTCAACTTGGGGAAGTTGAATTTCTCCCCACTCTCACCATTCCCCGAAGGGGGCTTGCAAATACTTTTCCATTCACTAATCAAATCACTCTGGGATTCATCGGGGCATCACTCTGGACAAACCAACAAAATCTCATATGCTACCTGAGATTCCAAGTACTTATGACATTCACTCAAACTACCTACATGAGTTATATTAGGAAATGCTCTAGTCAAAATATAAATTTTGTAACAAATAAACATTTTTTGCTTTAGTCTCACACATAAGGTGACATTTTAAAGTATTAATTATCATCTATTTTCAACACCCTGCAATAATGACATTCCTTTGTTCTTCCTCAGGCAAAAACATTTCTTAAATTTGTACATTGTACATTTCACTATTATTATACACTCTAGGCATTCCTAGATTATATCATCTTGATCTTTACCATCTATCTTTCTTTCTGATTTCATTTATGTCCCCAGTCCTCCTCCCTCTATCATTCTCACATGCAGGTTCATTCAGTGTTTTAACATAATTACATTACTGTTAGGTAGTATTGTGCTGTCCATATCTGAGATTTTATATTCAGTCCTGTTGCACAATCTGTATTCCTTCAGCTCCAGTCACCCAATATCTCACACTATTTCTATCTCCTGATGGTCTCTGTTACCAAGGAAATATTCTAAGTTTATTCACTAACGTCAGTTCATGTCAGTGAGACCATACAGTATTTGTCCTTTTGTTTCTGGCTAATCACACTCAGCATAATGTCCTTAAGGTACATTCATGTTGTTACATATTTCATAACTTTATTCTGTCTTACAGCTGCATAATATTCCATCTTATGTAAATGTCACAGTTTGTTTAGTCAACTGTCTGTTGATGGACATTTTGGCTGTTTCCATCACTTGGTAATTGTTAATAATGCTGCTATAAACATGTAAATGTCCATTTGTGTCCTTGGCCTCGTGACCTTTGAGTAGAGACAGCATATACATGGGTCCTGTTTTTTAAACCATTCTGCCAGACTATGTCTTTTGATCGGAGAGTTTAGTCCATTAACATTCAGTGTTATTACTGTATGGGTAGTACTTTCTTCTACTATTTTGCCTTTGGATTTTATATGTCATATCTAATTTTTCTTCCTTTTACCTTTACTCATAGTCTTCCTTTTTACACTCTTCTCCATACCTCTCTCTTCTGTCTTCGTATCTGTCTCTAGTGTTCCCTTTAGTATTTCTTGCAGAACTGGTCTCTTGGTCACAAATTCTCTCAGTGATATTTTGTCTGAAAATGTTTTCATTTCTCCCTCATTTTTGAAGGACAATTTTGCTGGATATAGAATCCTTGGTTGGCAGTTTTTCTCTTTTAATAATTTAAATATATTATCCCACTGTCTTCTCGCCTCCATGGTTTCTGCTGAGAGATCTGCGCATAGTCTTATTGGGGTTCCCTTGTATGTGATGGATTGCTTTTCTCTTGCTGCTTTCAAGATCCTCTCTTTCTCTTTGACCTCTGACATTCTGATTATTAAATGTCTTGGAGTATGTCTATTTGGATCTGTTCTCTTTGGGGTACACTGCACTTCTTGGATCTGTAATTTTAAGTCTTTCATAAGAGTTGGGAAATTTTCAGTGATAATTTCCTCCATTAGTTTTTCCCCTCCTTTTCCATTCTCTTCTCCTTCTGGGACACCTACAACACGTATATTCATGCGCTTCATATTGTTTTTCAATTCCCTGAGTCCCTGCTCATATTTCTCCATTTTTTTTCCCTATAGTTTCTGTTTCTTGTTGGATTTCAGATGTTCTGTCCTCTGGTTCATTAATCCTATGTTCTGCTTCTCGAAATCTACCATTGTAGGTTTCCACTGTTTTTTTCATCTCTTCTACTGTGTCTTTCATTCCCATAAGTTCTGTGATTTGTTTTTTCAGACTTTCAGTTTCTTCTTTTTGTTCTTTCCTTGCCTTTTTTATATCCTCCCTCAATTCAATGATTTCGTTTTTGATGAGGTTTTCCATGTCTGTTCGTATATTCTGAATTAGTTGTTTCAGCTCCTGTATGTCATTTGAATTGTTGGTTTGTTCCTTTGACTGGGCCATATCTTCAATTTTCCTCATGTGATTTGTTATTTTTTGCTGGCGTCTAGGCATTTAATTACCTTAATTAGTTTATTCTGGAGATTGCGTTCACTTCTTTTATCTAGGGTTTTCTTGCTGGATGAATTTGTTGTCTATCTGTTCTTTGACCTTCTGTTCAGCTTTATCTGAACCTTTAGCTTAGGTTTTGCTTAACAGAGGAGAATTTTTCAGTTCTTGTTTTCTTATTTCTTGTCCTGCTTGTGTGGTGGTACCTTTCCCCACCCCACACTTAGGAGGGTCTGCTTAGATATTATAGACCCCAGCCAGATTTTCCCAGACCAAACTGGCCTCCTATCAGGAGGAAAGAGTCACCTGCGTCGGTTTTCCCTGAGCATGGGACCCAGCAGGTTGAAAGACTTTCCTGTGAAGTCTCTGGACTCTGTTTTTCTTATCCTGCCCAGTATGTGGCGCTTGTCTGACTGCAGGTCCCACCAGCATAAGATGATGCGGTACCTTTAACTTTGGCTGGGGGTTTGTTGGAGACAGAGGAGAGGTTGTAGGCTGGTTTTAATGGCTTCAAATTACCAAGCACTGGTGTCTGAATTCCTTGATGGAGGGTTCCACCTGGGTGGGCCTTCACCCCTCCCCTGGGGAAGGCACAAGCTCCAGATAAGCCCCCAAAAGAGCTCACTTCTGCCTATGCCTGGGGCAGTTGCGGCCTGAAAAGTCCTGCTGCTGTATCCAGAGGCAGTCAAGCCTTTGTAGATACACAGCCACAAAAACCTGTTTCCTTCTTTTTTTTCCCCCTTTCTCTGTCAGTCCTGCCCCCTTGGTGCCGGGGCAAAAATGAGCAACCTCCACTTTGATTGGGTTCACCTAAGCGGGGGCCTATTTTCAGTAGTCAGAATTTGTTAATTAGTTCCACAATTGGCATTTGATTGTGCCCAGTCACTGCTGCTGGTAAAGTCCTTTCCTTTCCCCTCTGGGAAGCGGCCTGTGGGGGAGGGGCGCTGGCCACCACAGCTTTGGGAACTCACGGTTTTGGGGGGTGCTCGCAGCTGGTCCAGCTGGTCCAGACTGGGGTACGCTGTGTGTCCCATCACTACCGTGGCTCTGGGAGCTATTCTGTACTGTTTCTGGTCATTTAGTAGTTGTTCTGGAGGACGAACTAAAACGCGCACGTTGTTAAGCTGCCATCTTGACCCGGAAGCTCTCTTCATTACATCTTGAGTAACAAGGTGATATCTACTTAATGCATAAGAATAACCTCCAGGATAACCTCTCGACTCTGGAATCTCTCAGCCATTGACACTTGGTCTCATTTCACTCTTCCCCCTTTTGGTCGAGAAGTTTTTCTCAATCCCTCAATGCTGAGTCTCAGCTCATTCTAGGGTTTTTCTCAGTCCTTTGATGCTGAGTCTCAGCTCATTCTAGGATTTCTGTCCCACGTTGCCAGGAAGGTCCACACCCCTGGGAGTCATGTCTCATGTAGACGGGGGAGGGTGGTGAGTTTGCCTGTTGTGTTGACTGGAGAGAGAGGCCACATCTGAGCAACAAAAGAGGTTCTCTTGTGGGTGACTCTTAGGTCTAGTTTTAAGTAGGCTTGACCTATCCTTTGTGGGGTTAAGTTTTGTATGAACAAACCCCAAGACTGGAGGCTCAGCCTATAGCTTTGGCTGTCCACACTGCTTGTGAGAATATCAAGAATTTAACTTGAGGAAGTTAAATTTCTCCCTGTTCTCACCATTCCCCGAAGGGGACCTTTGCAAATACTTTCCCACTCACTGATCAAATCACTCTGGGATTCATCGCAGCATCACTCTGGACAAACCAACAAAATTTCACGTCCTACCCAAGGTTCCAAGTACTTATGGTGTTCAATCAAGCTATCCACATAAGTTATATTAGGAAATGCACTAGTCAAAATATAAATTTTGTACCAAATAAACATTTTTGTTTTAGTCTAACACATAAGTTGAAATTTTAAACTATTAATTACCATCTAAGTATTAAATATATTTTAATCATAGGAATAATTCTGGGGTTCAAAAGAGATGTTCTTTTCTTCTCCCTTTCAGAGGCTGAAATATTTCCCTGAGGAGACAGGATAACGAAAGGATAGATAATCTGTCAGAACGTCTTTTTTATTTTTATTTTTTAATTACCAATTTCATTGCTTTCCTACCACCTTTTGAAGTTAATGGTACAAAAATACGAGTTTTCCTATAACAGAATACTGCATAAGAGTAATGAAGCAATTCTTTTTTATCTGTTCAGTTATTACTCCTAAAACAAATCTGGTTGGGTTGACTGATTTTTTTTTTTTTTTTTTAGTTTGTTCACTGATGTACCTCAAGTGTCTAGAACAGTGCGCAGCACGTAGTAGGAATTCATTAAAAACTTGTGAAATGAACAGTATAAAACTTGTTCACAAAGAATGAAGGGAAAAGTCCAAAAGGATAGTTAAAATGCTCCAGCTAGTCAAAAGTGCAACCTAGTGTTTTAACATAACAGAAGGCAAAGAAATAAAAAGCCTGTGACACAAAGCAAAGAGCAATACAAACCAAAAGACATATACATATCCAGTGCATTATTGTGCTCTCATTACTTACCGTGTCTGCAGCAGTGAGATTGATACCCAGTCCTCCAGCTCGTGTGCTTAACAGGAACACAAAGATGTCATTCCTGGAGAAGAGGAAAGGACATGCTAAGAGAAAAAACTGAAAAGGAAAAATGGTACATGGCAAAAGAGAAAGATCTCTGAATACAGAACAAAGTCTTAGGGCAAGAAGGAATTTTGGTGACTATCTAGGCCTAATAGCTTCTTTGATATGCTAAACAAAAGGTGCTCCATTGTTAAATCCAATGATGATAGTATGACAGTCTTCTTCCAGTACACAGATAAACTTTTGCTAGTCCACTAGTATCTGACTCATAGGTAGTACAATAATAAACATGTAACAAATATTAACAGAAAAATGTTACCATGGAAGTAGAGACTGCTCCCTCTGTATGTGACTGTCAATATTTTTAGTAGTCAAACTATTCCTAGTTTATACAAAGGGGCCAAATGCACCAATATTTCATGGTGTTTCTCTCAAGAACCATGACTTCAACAGTGTAAGAACTAATGAAAAAAGTGCTTTATTTATTTATTTATTTTTTGGGGGTGGGGGAGTACATGGGCCAGGAATCGAACCAGGGTCTCCTGCATGGCAGGTAGGCATTCTACCATTGAAACACCTGTGTACCCTCTAAAGCACTCATTTTAAGATAAAGTGAGTCCCAGAAAAATGACCTCAGAGGAGTAAGACCCATGCCATGTTGTTAATGTATGAAACTGAATTTAGGATTAACCCACAAAGACAGGTTGGAATAGAAGTACTTTTTGACGGATGCCAATGGACCCTTACATAGAAAGGATTAGACATAGTTTTTCCAGTTTCTTTTTATATCCAAAAACCTTTGAAAGAAACCTAGAATTACAAATAAACCAGAAGGTACCAATTACACTCACTCAGGCAACAAATATTTACTGAATACCTTCTAGGAACAAGGTCCATGCTAGATTGACAAAGTAGGCTTTTGACTATATAATATTTATCTATGTACATACATATAAATAGGGACTCAGTTTTAAACTAGTTATTGCAGATATATATATATATATATATATATATATATATATATATATATATGTTCCTGCCACCCTGGATTATCTTTCAGAATATTTCTAAGAGGAGAGGACTGCACTATACTGGTGAACAAACTATGGAGTCCTCTAAATCAAGCTAATCCCTTCCTTCATGACAACTGTGAGGAAATCAACTAAGTAATTTAAATCAGTGTTATTTGTAAATCAGTTTGGTGGATCTGGAGCATTAAAATATAAATTTAGAAAAATAAAACAAATTATAAGATATCATAATGCATCACAGGTCATAAAGGTAAGCACTGTTTTGTGCTTATCTTTATTTTAGATATTGCATATAGGTAATAGGCCAAAATGTAAAATGAGTTTCATAAGATTTGAAATTAGAATAAGCAAATTCAGAGTCAGAATCTAGAATACAGGTTTACAAGGGATAGGTTGGGGATAGGGAATAGAAAGTTAAGGCTTAAAATGTGCAGGGTTTCTATTTGGAATGACAGAAATGTTTTGGTAATGGATGGTGGTGATGGTAGAACAACACTGTAAATGCAATTAACAGCACTTACCTATAAATCTGAATATGATTAAAAGGGGAAATGTTAGATTATATATATGGTAATAGAATAAAAAAAATCCATGGAACTATATAACACAAAAAGCAAACCCTAATAGTTAATAGTATACTTATGAAAATGTGCTATCATCAACTGTAACAAATGTTCCACACCAATGCAAGGTGTTAATAATAGGGTGGTATATAGGAATCCTATATTTTATGTATGATTGTTCTGTAAACCCACAACTTCCTTTATAAAGAAAAAAAAGAACAAAATTGTACTTTAACCAAGAAATTTATTTTGCTTATCCACATATTAAATTAATTTATCCTAATTCGAATGTTCTTTTCTTTTTTAAGAAACATAGCTCAATATTTCCAATATGAATGGAATTACCAAGACATTCAGGGTTCAAATTAAGCTGCTTAGTTTTCCTTCTGAGCGCAATTTTGATTTAATCTTATATCACTCTATAGAAATAAAAGTTTTTAAAAAAAGACTAGTGAGTTCCCTTAATAACTTGGAAGGTTAAACCTAAACTGCTCATTTTTAGAATCAATTATTAAAAAATAAAAAACTTTTAATAACACTGTGCTGGTTTGAAAGGAGGTATGCCCCCTAGAAAAGCCATGTTTTAATCAAAATCCCATTTCATAAAGGTAGAATAATCCGTATTCAATACTGTTATGTTTGAAACTGTAATCAGATCATCTCCCTGGATGATGTGATTCAGTCAACAGTGGTTGTTAAACTGGATTAGATGACGACACGTCTCCACTCATATGGGTGGGTCCTGATTGGTTTACCGGAGTCCTATAAAAGAGGATACATTTTGGAGGATGGGAGATTCAGAGAGAGCAGAGAATGCTACAGCACCCCGAAGCAGAGAGTCCACCAGCCAGCGACCTTTGCAGATGAAGAAGGAAAATGCCTCCCAGGGAGCTTCATGAAACTAGAAGCCAGGAGAGAAAGCTAGCAGATGATACTGTGCTTGCCACGTGCACTTCCAGCTGAGAGAGAAGCCCTGACTGTGTTCACCATGTGCCCTTCCACTTGAGAGAGAAACCCTGAACTGCATTGGCCTTCTTGAACCAAGGTATCTTTCCATGGATGCCTTAGATTGGACATTTCTATACACTTGTTTTAATTGGACATTTTCTCAGCCTTAGAACTGTAAACTAGCAACTCATTAAATTCCCTCTTTTAAAAGCCATTCTGTTTCTGGTATATCGTATTCTGGCAGCTAGCAAACTAGAACAAACACTTACCTTGAAACTGGGAGACAGCATCCGAAAATTGGACGGGTGAAAGAATGGGAAAGAGAGAAAATGCTTTAGAGATGCAAGAACTCTGAGAAAGATCCAATTCAGGAGGATGCCTATGCATTGACAGGACAGCATGGTACAATATGAAACGATGTTGTAGGGGAAAGAGCAGAAGAGTGAGAAAGAAGAAGATGGCAGAGAAGGGGAGGCAGGTGAGGCAAGTTTCACCCAGACTCTACTACTGACAGAAAGCTACAGTACTGACAGCCTAAGATGTTGACAATTTGAATAAAATCATTCCTGTAATTTCTACAGTGTAACCACATCCTAGCAAACAGTATCTGCTAAGAAATGGGACTCCATAAAACATCAGCATGCTCTCCCTTGATGCAATTCTTCCTTGGTAAAGTCACTTGATTGCTGAAGGTCTGCTTCCTGGACTTTAAAATGAGGATGTTGTGAATATTACCAAAGTGACTAAGTTGATGACACATCAAATGTGAATCTCAGTGAAAGAATTATTTTGAAATAAGCATCCTGGTTAATCACTAAGTTGGGTATGTCCCTGTAGAAATCTGTCTACTATTTGCATTCAATTAAATATAACTTTCCAAGAGGCAGGCATGGATAACAGAGCATGTCTGGAAGCCTTCTTTAAGTCATGATTCCAAAAGCTTTGTACTCACAGGAAAATTCTACTAGTTTATCCTTGAATTTTATCATGAAGTTTAGTATTTCATAATTTTACTTATTATATGATATTGCCCTTCATGATTAAACCATACAAAGCAAACCAAAAGCTGAAAGGCATTTCTTAGTTTTCACATGCATTTTTTCATAGACATGAAGTAAATGGAAGTTTGGTATCCAACAGAAAAAGATTTAATCACAATAAAGCATTAAATAAAAACTGACTGAGTTTTTCAGGACTGAACTAGTCTCTATAGATGGAGTTACCCAATGGCTAGGACTTTTTAGGTAATTCCTGAGGAAGCTCAGAGCCTGAGAACTGGAGGCTGGGGGTAGATGACAGGAAGGTAGCTGGGAAGTACAATATAAGAAAGGGTAGAGGCAGAAAAATGGGTCGTTTCCATAGTCTAGATAGCCAGAGTGCAGGTAAATCTTCAGATGTGGTAATCTCTTAAAAATAGGAGATTATGCAGGAAAAACAGGAGTGAAAGGAATCTAGGTAAGAAGAAATCAGTGGAAAAATTTAGATAGACAATGGTAGAAAATGCTTCTTTTGGAATATTAACTATGTGTTTAGAATATATAGTTTAAAACACCCTTTTGACGGTGATCTTCATCTTCTCCGAGGGAGATAGTATATGGTAAGTTTGGTTGCATTCTTGCAAATTAATTCCTGATAATTTTATCATACTGCAATGGAAAGTAAGTATTACAACAATCTTAGGTTGCTATGATGAAGGAAATTACTGCCTATTCTGGACCACACTGCTAGATTATTTATAAATAAAAACATCCAAATAAAATTGCTGAGAAGTTCCTTCCTACCTAATCTAGCACTGATAACATAAATTAGTGTTTTTGGGGCTCTGGCTAAAGAGGAGAAAACAGAATTTCAGAAGGCCACATGGTCATTCAGGTGCCCTCTAGGGGGCTGAAAAGGAATCTCAACTCAGGGACTCTGCTGGAATAGGTCTTAGAAACAAGGCTTCCTTCCCAGTGGCGTGTGAAGAGGACTGTGAAATTATGCAGCAAAGACATGCCTTGGTCTTAGTTTTCTTTAGTTAATGACCCATCAATATCTCTTTGTACCCAAATGCCCCTACAGTGCGAGACAGGTTGACTGAAGTCTTGGTGAATGACTGAAAAAGAACCAAAATGAGTTCTACAACACTCTTACGAAAGAAAAATCCACACGGCAGTCACTTTTCCTCATGTTTCAAAGGGTCACCCTGAGTGTTTAGGTGATGATGTGGTGGGATGGGAGATCCACTTGGTAAATATGAAAGATGAGGAAGAGAAGCAAAGACCAATGCACCACGGAGCACAGACCTTGTGAATGGCTTCTAGGATCACATACTGTCATATGTTCTGACTGCTGCCCAGCCAGGACATCCTGGCTGGTCTTTAGTCTCAGTCAGACTCTTTCCTGGAAGGAGCACTCACAAATAAATCCTGTATGAAGGGAATGTAAATGGCTTTTTATAGGAGTTTTGTTTACTCTGGCTGACCTTTTGAGCTGTAGGTCTTTCTAGTTAAAACTACAACTTTTCTTTTGATGTCTTTTCATTAATATTAAAAATATTTGGTAAACATGTTTTCCTGTTTTCAAAAACACCTGTTTTTTTTTCTCTATATTGGGCTACAGCAGCCACTCAAATTTGTAGGTTGGGAACTTCCTCCTCATCTGGAGGGGAAGTCTTCGGCTAGAATAGGCACAATTCAAATTCTATACAAAGAGAAGTGGGAGTGCCTAGTCAAAATCCCACTCTAAGCCTCTAGCTCTTAAAGTAGGCAGAGACCAGAAGGAGACTTTGTCTCTTTTTTATTTTGCCTAATATTAGACATAAGGCATTAAAATGATGGTTACTCAAATACTGATTCAATAAACTCACTGTTCTCTGAGCGGTTCTGATCTATAGGGTTTGAAAGCTCAAGTTATATTTCCAAGAAATAAGATATTTATTAAGTAGACCTAGTATAATTTTATGTTGAAAATACTCTTCTTTCAGAGCCAATTTCAAAATTATGTGCACAACTGGGATTGCTCAGATAATCCTGCTTCACATATGAAATAAGAGATTTTAGAGGAAGCAAATTGGATACATGTGTTGATTTTCCACTAAAAGGTCACTGTAAAATATACTGAGCTCTGTTTTTTATAGCCTAGTTTTCTGGGACAACAGCAAATGTACTAGGGAAAATAAACACAAACAGTAGTAGATGAAATACCTATTACTTAATGGTTTTTTTTCTAACATAAAACTCATGTTATCTTCATACCAATGTGACCATATCACAGATGTGCTGTCAGGACTGGAGAAAATACGGGCATCCTGGGTAAAACATACTCTGGAGATCTTGTAGTTTTGTCAAGTGGAACTCTTAGGAAGGCAGGGATGGAGTAGGAAAGGACATGGTAAAATATACCTCACTGGTTTCATAATCAAGAAAAGATGAAGATCGCCTTGTAAACTTTTTTTTTGCCAAAGCAATGTGGTGGTGTTAGGAGGCAAAGCTATACTCGTACATGTCTTAAATTATCAATTTAAGAATCTGCTTAATCTTCTGGTGAGAAGAGAGGTCAGGTTATCTACACAGCCGCTGCAAGTCTGGATGTAGGAAATTAGGGTCTTATTTTTCTCAAAAAGGTAATAAAATGAAATAGGTCCAAAGCAGATCTTCTCTATTGTCAGTCAAACAGTCACCTGGAACTCTAATATATTTTTAACTAGGAGTTTTTGGCTTAAGTGTTAAGTTTTTGGCACTGTTAAGTCAAAGAATAAGAATATATCTCCTTACGTGTCTACCATTTTATGTAAAGGATAGTACAATACCAAAAATCTCAATCAGAGGGCATTCTATGTTGAACTATTATTCTATATCTGAGCTAAACCAGACTTTAAACTGAAATAAAAAAAAAATAAAAAGGAGAAATAACAGCCACAACACCAAGAATCCCATATCCCACCCACATATGCCCCTCTTATTGACATTTACCTCTGGTATATTGCCTTTGTTAAATTTACTAGAAGAATATTAAATGTTATGGTAGCTACAGACTCTATTTTACATTGCATTGATTGTATTTTTTCATATACAGTTTCAGTCTATCTTTTTTCCTTCTGTGTCATACATGCTCCTAGCCTTCCTCTTTCGACCATACTCACACTCATCTGTGTTCAGTGTACTTACAATATTGTGCTACCATCAGATAGTACTGTGCTATCCATTTCTGGATCTTTACAAACAATCCTGCTGAACGTTTTGTACTCCTTCAGCATCAAATGCCCTATCTCTACCCTCTTTTCTGAGAACCTATGTTCTCAACTTTAACTCTCAAAGTTCGCTCATTAATGTTAGTTCATATTAGTGAGACCGTAGAGTATTTACCCATTTCTTTCTGGCTAATTTCACTCAACATAATGTCCTTAAGGTTCACCCACATTGTTGCATGCATTGTGACTTTATTCTGTCTTACCATTGTATAATAATATTTCATCCTATGTATATACCACAATTTATTTACCTCCTCCTCTGCTGATGGATAATTGGGTTGTTTCATCTCTTGGCAACTAAAAACACTGCTAAAAACATCGGTGTGTTTTTCATGTCCCTGCCTTCAGTTTCTCTGATTATATACCTAGTAATGCGATTGACATTCTATATTTAGCTTTCTGAAGAACGGCCAAACTGCCTTCCAGAGTAGTTGCACCATTCTACATTCCCACCAACAGTGGGATAAGTGTGAGTCTTTCGCCACATCCTTTCCAGCACTTGAAATTTTCTAATTTTTTTTTTTATTAATGGCCATTCTAGTAGCTGTGAGATAGCTCATTGTGGTTTTGATTTGCATTTCCCTAATAGTCAGTGAAGTTGAGCATCTTTTCATGTTTTTGAGACATTTGTATTTCCTCTTAATTAAAGCATCTGTCCATGTCTTTTCTCCATTTTTCAGTTGGGTTATTTGTCTTTTGTTGTTGAGTTGTAGGACAGATAAGTAAAAAAAAAAAAAAATTGGGACAAAAAAGAAATAATAAGAGGTATGGGATGTTTTAGGCATTCTTTTTTTTTGAGTAATGAAAATGTTAAAAATTGATTGTGGTGATGAATGCACAACTATATGATGATACTGTGAACCACTGATTGTACACTTTGGATGATTATATGGTATGTGAATATTTCTCAATAAAATTGCATTAAAAATTGAAATTAAAGAAATTAAAAAACTGTAACCTAAATATAAACAGCTATGTGCTTAATCTTCTTCCCAAGAATTTAAAGTTTAAATATTAATGGACGACATAAAGGCCAGAAATTCAAAACTGTTCTGATTTACAGAACATTTAGAGTAGTTCTGAAGGATCTACTCTATCCTTCAGCTCTCCAGGCCTAAAAAAGAAAAGACCTGTCACTAGCAGAAGAGAAGTAATCAGATTCTGCCTATTTTAATGAGAAATTGCAATTAGGATAATTATGGTTCTGTAAACTATCAGTACATCTAGCAGGCAGTATTTGAAATTTCACAGGCTCATTATCAGGTGGGAGAAGTACTGTAACTGAGAGCTGCCAGCTGAATAGACTGTATACTACTGCAAGGTGTCACACTGTAATGTGCTTCTGCAATGCTAGAAGGAAAGCAGAGTAAGGGGAAGGTATTTTTCTTTAAATTTATACAAAATGAAACAGATAAGCAAAAAGAAAATCAACTATAGGTGACACCTAGAAACAATCACTGTTAACATTTAGGAATCTAGTTTTAGGGACTTTTTTCTACATATATATTATCCACATAAGGAGAATCTTAGCTCCTACTCAGAAATCCTTTCCTTCATTGCCAGAGAATTAGGCACTGGTTT